>NC_000086.7:138322920-138992072 GCF_000001635.26 Mus musculus | reverse complement strand
TTTATAAGTTTAACAATTTCTGCCTTTCCACTTCGGTCCATCAGATACAGATGAGATTGGGTGCCCAGCAACAAATTGACTCCTGTTCAGATGCAGACACGGAAAAGTGATTCGCTGATTGTTTTATTAGCGTGCATTAATTCTACAGAAAGGGGTTTCACTATGATGTTTTTAAATGTATCACAAAATTTAATCAAAATCACACTCATTACCCCTCCCCCACCTTACTTTTCCTTCTCCCTCCCTCTGGTCCTCTTTATTCTACCAGTAGTACCTTAAAACAACCTAGAGTTTACATAGAAGGCAAAATGTGTTATTTGTCTTTACACATTTGGCTTATTTCAACAATCAGTTATCAACTATTTTCCTACACACATAATTCTATTCTTTTTTCCAGCTGAATAATACTCTACTGTGTACATGTGTATTCCATATTTCTTCACCCTTTATCTATCGATTTTATAACTAAATATATGTGTATAATTCCTTTTGTAATTTCACCTTGCTAATCTATATAAAGATGACTTTTTATCAATTCAGGCAAATGTTTATCTCATACTATCTCAAGCCTTATTAACCTCATATTATTCAACTATGTACATGTCTATCAGAGTATGTCCCCTAAAATGTGTAAATAGGTATCCATATACAACAAATATTATATCTTCCTGCCGTCTAATGTGTCATATGACATACAAAATGGTGTATGTATCATAGCACTATTTTTTAATTGTCAAAAACATTTCTAGAATCAGTCAGCGCTTCTGAAAGTTCCCTTCAAGCAAACTTAGTCTATACATAGACAATTACTGTCAGTTCATTTTCTAGACATGGACTATATTTCTGAGTACTTGCCAGACTGAAGTGGCACATGCCATATTGTCTGAGCCACTAAAGTAACAAAACATTGAGAATGATGATTTTCTTCTGAGGGCACCAACCATAGAGTTACAGTTGCTGGTTTCTGATAAGAAGACCACATGTCTAGGGATGGGGATAACTAAATGTATACATTTTAACGTTCTAATTACAGTGCTTTGTCCAAAGACTCCAGTTGGGACCCTTTCTCCTCCTTTCCAGTAATCCTTTCTACCCTGTTCCATGCCCTGGAGTCTCTCTTGGGACTGATTTCTGATGCACAGCAAGGTCATTTCTTCACAAATTGAAAAAAAATTGCTGGTTTCTATTTGTCATTTTTAAAGCATATCTTCTGTTCAATTATACATTAGGTGAAAATCTATGAAGTGTTAAGTTAGAAGTTAGTGTTTACTTTGGACCTCTTCTCTGCTATTAAGTTACTTTATAGCAAAGTCCTATGAAGACTATCTTAGAACAACATATAATCTCAGCCCTACTGATAAGGTCATACCAAAAACAGTTGAAAAAAACTTGTTAAATTTAAGAAAATTTATAGAGAAAAATTATACATACTTTAGACTTAAAAATTTTAAGACCCTACAGAAATCTTTCTTGTAATAAATGTATTCTAAGTTAGAAAAAAATAAACTCAAATTTTCAAATAATTAGAATGAAGTCTAAGTTTGTATTTCACTCTAGTTAACACAAGCTAAACAAAGCATAAAAGAGAAAGACATTAATTCAACAAGCCAAATCAACCCTCAACCAATTATTATAAATTTATGTTTAATGTATTGGCAATGGTAAACATGTTTTACTTCCACAAGCTTTGAAAGTTTTCTACACAAATATGGACTTTAAAAAATAATCTATCCCTGAACATATGGCCTGCCTGCATGTGGATCCCGCTGCTGGCCTCAGTGGAAGAGGATGTGCTTAGCCCCACAGCAACTTTTATGTGCAGGATTTGGAGCAGGGGTGCTGATGATGACAAAGGTGAGGCTGGACCCAGGGAAGACTTGCATGCCTGGGCACTGGAATGAGGGGGCTGATATTGGAGTGTAAAGTGACTAAATAAATAAATAAATACATACATAAACCCTCAGTTCAAGAAATCAAACTCACCCCACAAAGAACCACAGTAGACCTCAGATGAGAAATCCTTTTCATACACATGTAGTATTGGGCTGTTATATGCTGGAGAGACAGAGAGCGGGTTAACATTGACTGCAGATGGTAGCTTAGCTGCTTTTTCAGGCACCTCAACTAGTCCTACATATACTGTGAAGGGGAAAGGTATTGAGACAAATCACTGGTCTGTATACTAAACGTGTGACAAGTATTTCCATCATGTAGATGTCCCTCAAAGTTTGGTTTTCTTATTGCATTTCATCTTTTATGTAAGTTTTTGCAAATTCTTTTTTTTTCCTTTTTTTAATTAGGTATTTTCTTCATTTACATTTCCAATGCTATCCCAAAAGTCCCCCATGCCCTCCCCCTACTCTCCCCCTTCCCACTTCTTGGCCCTGGCGTTCCCCTGTACTTAGGCATATAAAGTTTGCAAGACCAATGGGCCTCTCTTTCCACTAATGGCCGACTAGGCCATCTTCTGATTCATATGCAGCTAGGGACACGAGCACTGGGGGATATTCTTGGGCCTAGCAAACACAGAAGTGGATGCTCCCAGTCAGCTATTGGATGGAACACAGGGCTCCCAATGGAAAAGCTAGAGAAAATACCCAAGGAGCTAAAGGGATCTGCAACCCTATAGGTGGAACAACAATATGAAGTTTTTGCAAATTCTTAACACATTAGAAAATATATATTATAGTGGTTAAAATACAACGCTGAGTATGAATGTGATTTGTGGCTTTTATAGTAGTGCAAAACCAAGAGTTGAGTGAAGGACTAAATTTCTCAATTGCAGGTCAAAGCTAGTCACCAAAAAGATTGAGTGACAGGTCAGTAGGATAGCAAGGGTCTGTGATCCCAGGAAGATGAGGAAGTCAGTGCCAGTAAGTACTATAGAATGAGCTCAGTGCCATCCTGGGTACACAAGACATCCAAAAATCTAAGGAAAAAGTATGCGTATGTGTATATGCAAATATACATGTATGTTTACCTTATTAACTTATTATTAAGGCACATACGTTAGGTCTGTTCTCCTACCATGTGTGTTTAGGGGATTAGACTTAACTTGGTGGCAAATGACTTTATCTTCTGAGGAATAATTTTTTCAAAGCATGCATAAATCTCGATTTATACCAAATGAATATTCCATGTCTGATTCGTTACACATTATGACTTATGGTATAAGCAAGTAGAAGCATTCAGCATTGAAAGATCACAACAGAAATACTCACAGATGTCACTCCCAAAATCAGAACCTCTAGGAGATGAGCGTCCAATAGGAAAACCCATTGTTGTTGATGATACTGGTCTACCACTGTTTTGCTCACCATCAAAGGATGTGATCTCCAAGGCAATTGAATCTGAGGTCTCAGTTCCACGATCTGATTCCTAAAAGGAAGCCAAAGACCCAACTTTTAATATACCTGGAAAAATGCTATCAGCGACTTGAAAGTTTAATCTGTAATACATATATATTTGTATATATATATATATTCTTAAAATTTCATATCTACTAAAAATATTGAACAGTATCATCTGAGAAGTAAATTTATTATCTAGAAGGAGCATTAAATTGCCAAATGTAGAATTTCTGATGTAATCTTTGTAGAAGTAGATCAGGCACTATGCTAATACCCTTAACCATGCATCTCCATGAACAGTTACTACAACACAATAAGGTACATGCCATTGCCTCTGATTCAGTTATAAGGAAACCAAAACTTAAAGAAATCAAAAGTTGTCTGGGTCAGAGAGCTGGTAAGTAGAAGACTCTGACCCCAAAGTATATGCGCCAAATAGTTACTTTGAAAAGAAAAGCACAGCATGAGGATATTGCATTTGTTAGTTTAAGATATCTACAGAGCTGGGTCTCATGGCATAGGCACGAGAATCTAATGCTGGCCCATGGAAGACTGTTTTTGAGAGTCTTAGGCCAGCCTGAGCTATACAAGTTTCAGGTTAGGGTGGGCCTACAGAGATAGACTCTGATCCTAAAACAGTAACAAAACAAACACAAGAGAACAAAACACACCAAAAAAAAAATACATGGCTTAGGAAAACTGAGAGCAAGAAGAACCTCTGGAGACATGGGGACAAATGATCAAACAAAAGATGGAAAACAAAACAAAGCAAAACAAATCCAAATTATAAAAATCTTAGAGTAAGCGTATTTCACTCTAAGTTTTGCATGTTTCCTTTTAAGGAGTAGGCACTTAATGATAAAAGCCTCCGAACGTGGCAATACTATATTTTATCTGTGGAGGGGACTGAATAATCAGGGGAAGAATTGGGAGTTAATTATTCGGGAAGATAAAAATGTATAGGCCTAGATGTCTAGCAGCGGAAGTGGAAAACAAAAATGTGCTATGTACATATACACAACAGAATTATATTCAGCCACAAAGAAAAATGAAATCATGAAAATTTCAATGTATTGTCTGTGTGTGGAAATTATTATATTAATGGGTACAATTCTACTCAGAAGTGTATTTCCTATTCTTTATGATACACACACAGGTCCTAGGTTTTAATTTATACACATGCAAATACATACATATATGTGTGTGGATAGTATAGAACTAGAAATGATTATGAATGAGAGGGAGAAAGATTTTAAGGAAGAGTAATGGGGGAAATGTGTCAAGAGAATACACATGACTTGAGAGTTAAATGGAGGCAAACTGGATATAATTGAGGGGAAGAGGAAGGGAAAGAAGAGGAAAAGCAATAAAGACAAAGGATGTGGGAAAATGCCATCATGAAAGCCATCCCTTTATGTGCTATACAAATACATATGGTTGCATAATATTGTCCATGTCCAAAAATGTTAGTGATTTACAGACTTCAAATGAAAAATTTCAGTATTTGTATTCTACAGCTATAAAGAATCTTGCCATCTCCTTGAAATACTATACCAAGTGTATAATCTGACATAAAATGACAAAATAAATCAGATTGTCTCCCTTGGAAGTACGTAGGAACCATCACATTGTATGTAGTAAAGATCCTATACACTTATAATTTAAATAATTTCAGGATTTGAGAAAAAAGGTTATAATCAATGTTAAATACCTATAATATTACATATGTGTTGACATACATTTACAAGAGAAGTATATATTCATTATATTATATGTTCATCACCTCATGTTCAAACTCTGGAAATACATGTTGATCCCGTCCAAATGCTCCATTCTCTTCATTCCTTCCATTGGCCTCCCTGTTTCTGTTACCTCTTCCATTGCCCCTATTGGCTCCATGGTTTCCAAAGGCTGCACCTGCTTCACCGGCAGCTCCATGGAAAGCTCTGGCTGCATTGTCTCCAAAGACTCCAAAAGCTCCCCTGTTTAGAGCACGTCCATCATTATGACCGTTTTTCAAGATTCCCGCTCTGGGATAATTTGCTCTGATAACAAGGAGAAATTAATGAAAGAAGGCCATTTAATACAAACACAAATCAAGGCCACAAAAGGAAAGAAAAAGAGAAAAATTCACACACACACACACACACACACACACACACACACACACACACACCATGTTCAGGAATGTTTTTGCTTTTTGTGAATGCTTTTGGTTGCATACAGACATGAAAAAGTCCCCAATGCTTTGCCTATACTAAATAATGATTTAAGACTGTTAAGTCTGCGTCATCATTGTGGAAACAGAGGAAAAGAACTACATTTTATGTTGTTAGGTACACATAACTGGGTAGCTACAGAAAATGCTAATTTTCTCAAATAGATAATTCACTAATAAATTTTAGTCACATTTAATGATCAACCCCATAATAATATTAGAATCTTTCAGTATTTTATATTATGTTAATTTGAACATATGCTTTCATTCATTTACATATATACAAACAGCTCTGCTATAGACACATTGGTCAACTACTCTCATCAGAAAGTACATGTAATATAGGCTTCAAATGTTAGAGGATAAGTAAGAGAGTCACATAATCAGTGTTTATAAATACTCTTTTTTACATGCTAGTACCTTGTTATGCATGGAATACACTATTAAAAATATGTCCCTATTGTGATCATAAAAGAAAAACTGTGTGAAAATGGAACTTTTTATAGATTATTTATTTTGGGAGAAATCTGGAAGATCTTTTTGTAACTTCTCCAGCAATTAAATGAATAAAGATCATAATTAAGTTGATCATATACATGGCAAAATCTCAACTCTCTGAGAAAGGCTTAACTATGCTTGCAAATAGTAGTAGAATCCCTCATTCTTTTGACATATTTTTAATTGTGATTTTATAGGGGAAGGAGATTTAGTGGGATTAATTTTAAGAGAAATCTCATACAGTCTAATAAATAACTATAAATTGTATATGCATTTTATAATATATAAATATTAAAATCAGAACTAAGTATTCTAACTTAGAACATTTAAAATTATAATATGGAACATTCACCACTATGCAAGTACAATTCATTAATTCTCAAATGTTATGCTACATTTTGAAATAAACCAAATATGCCAATCGTTCTGAGTTTATAAGCATCTACTGTGTAATAAGAGAGATGAACCAACCTTGGCCCATTGAAAGCAGCACCATGATTACCACCAACGTCTCCACCATTGTAGCCAGCAGCACCATGGCCTTCATAACCATTTGCTTGATCAAGCTGGTTATTCATGTCATCATGGCCATTGGCACCATCACGAGGATCTTCATAAGCACCGTTTGCAACTTCTTCATCACCATTAGCATTGGCATCAGCATCATAGAGTTCAACATAATCACCATCTTCTTCAGGTGGCCGAGCGGGACGTGTAGGCATTATCCAGTCATCCCAGAAGATTTCAGAGAGTGCATTATAGCCTACCCATTCATTTGTCAAGTACACAGGAGGTGATATTTTCCCCACTTTAAATCCATCTGGAACCTGTGTGCACAAGAAAAGGTAAGGTAGTCTCTAAAAGTTTCTCTCCTTTTTTATATTTGGGTAGCAGAACTTTCCAAAATGACATTTTAAAACAAGTTAATATTATATTCTTTATTGAAAGAGATGTCCACCTATTATATCGAGAAAAAATTTTAGTGAAATGAGTTGCCCAAACCCAAACTTCAGTAGTTATTAGTGGACATTATAGATCACACAGCACAATTAACTCACTGTTTTATTAACCCTACTTGCCTGCTGAGGAGTAGACATTTGCTTTTGATGTCAGGCAGTATGCTCTAGATAAAGTCAGTTATTTCCTTTTGTTTTATCCTAACACTGAGATTAGGGCATAGCTCTTGAAATACATAGGTTATTTTCCCAGTTTTGTCTGCATAGGCCATATATGATCTTAAATTATTTCAAATGCCTCCAAAAGCAAGCAAATACAAGTACAATTCTGATGGTAGGTATAGATATATGTAGGATAGAATAGGGATATTATGAAAATTACATAATATGATCTGAAAGCACATTGAAAATGTTTAGGGAGGCCTTTTACTTATACAATCAGAAGACAATATTTTTCTCTAATATGTTATTTGTCTCCTTATCTAGGAAATACTATTAAGCAAAAGTTGAAAATGTGATTTATACTTCTTGGTCATAGATTAGTCTGGATGTATCCATTTGTTAATGTTCTTTCCTCTATATTGTATTTCTATTTTGTGTGGTAATGGGATTGAACCTGGAGACCGGAGTATGCTAGGCAAGCACTCTACCACCAAGCTATATCTTCAGCACCCCTCAACAACACACTTTGATAGAAAGTTAAAATACAGTACTGTTTGCTCTTTCCCCATTTCAATTTTAACTTGCAAATTTTGTATCCTGAATACTTGCCTAACAATATGATCTTTTTATAAAGGCTAATACGACACATTTAAACTCTTAACTCTTTACGTGTATGAGTGGTTGCCTCTATGTATATATGTGCATCTTGTGTATGCCAGGCATATGTAAATGCCAGAGCTGGGTGTTAAGTCTCCTAGAACTGGGGTTACAGATGACTGTGAGTCATCAGATAAATTCTGGAAAACCAATCCTTGTCTGTCGCTGAAAGAGAAACAAGTGCTGAGCCATCTGTTCAGTCCATAACCTCAAGGTTGGAAGGTCAGAAAGAATAGGTCAAACCTATTTAGATGATAAAAATACATATAAGTGTATCATGATCTAAACTTACGTGGATATCAATCAGTAGCTTCTGATCAATAGTAGAATAAGGCGGTGATGACTGGGACTTCCTCCTAGTCACAGGACTGTCCTCCTCAGAAGATGAGTCTATGAAATGCCAAAAGTCCATTAGTAACAACAGAGATTTCACAATTGCTCCCATTTTTGTAGTGGATTAATTCAATAGCTCACTGTTCTCTCTCATCCTTTGCAATTCAATTGCAGAAACATCACCTCATATGAAATATTACAAACTTATGGCTTTATTCAAAATATTTGAAAAAATAATTGTAATTTAAAACTCACCTAGTATAGTAAAATATTCATAAAAAAGCAATATGATGAACTCAAAATCAAAAGTAAATAAATATACTGTACACTATGTACAGATGTACATACTGTAAACTGTGGCCAGGTGATAGAGAATTCACATCTCATAGGCAAAATACTAAGATAGCTTCAAAAATTGCAGTATCATTTACAATCAAACAGTGCTGTCTATTTCAAAGATTGTTAAAACTATTATACATTTGTGAACATTATGAAAAATGCAAAAATTGTGCATTGGATCATAAAATCTGACGTTTTCCACTTTTAAGTGTGCAAGATATGCTTAACTAAAGGATGTTTCCTTACCAAGCTCTCACATTATTTATAAAAAGTTGTCATAGAGATTTTTGTTAAATGTTTTTATTATAAGGGCTATAGAAGACTAGATATTAAAATATTTGAATTTTAAAACCTTAGTCCATTTTAGGAGATTAATATAATGAAACAGTTGTTTTCAAAGTATATTTTCACATAGAAATCCTGTTTTGAAAAAAATCAGGCCAAATTTTAGGAATGTTTTCCTTATGTTTTGATATGTAATGTTGAGCTCGTCATACTTTCAAGAGGTGAAATCAAATGACAAGGAAAAGTTGTCCTCACAATTACTTGACTTAATGTCATAAAAGTAGCTTAATACACTTTGGCTAGTTGAAGGATGGTCTCTCAAGGTTTCATGCATTATCTCATGTTGGATTCCATTTCTCAGAGGTCCCCACTGATCACTCAAACCCCAAATCAACATCTTGTCTTAATACTACTTGGCCTACCTAACATGTTCATGCGTTCCTTCTTGAAATTCTTCTATAGTTCTGAGATATAAGCTGTTAACATTAGGCCTACGTTGAAACTTCCCGTCTTGACTCACCTGATTGAGCTTGAAAATTCTGAGGATTTAGGCAATTCCTCGGTCGGATGTTCATGGGCTGCTGCTGCTGCTGCTGCGGCTGGGCTTCTTCCAAAGAAGGCTCTTCCTCACCAACACTAAAATGGCAGAGAGCACAGGGTTAAGGAAGGTGGTGTATTTAGCATCCTGATAAGCGTATAGGGAAATTTTATCTTCGTCTCTTAAAGCCATCTGTGAAAGAAACTCAAACCAAACCCAAAGAAAGAAAAAGTTTCTCCCATAGGTGTTGTGTAAAGATATAAAGTCACAAGATTTTAAAAAAATTATGTCATAGGGCTATGCTTATTAAATATGAATTCTCTATCATCTGGCCACAGTTTGCAGTATGTATATCTGTACATGGTGTACAGTATCTTTACTTTTGATTTTATGTTCATTCTTATTGCTTTTTCATGAATATTTTACTATACTAGGTGAGCTTATAATTAGTAAGTCAAAATTAATTTACTTAAGGGCAAAAATTGTTTGGAACACCAATTAAAACATATTTTTTTCAGTGTGTGTGTGTGTGTGTGTACATGCAACTAGAGGTAAAAAAAATGTCACATTGCATATGTGGAAGTCATAGAGTCAACTTGTGGAAGTTGATTCACTCCTTTGACTGTGTGCATGTTGGGAGCTGAACTCAGGTCAATATTGGGCTTGAAATGATGTCTTCTCACCTACTGAGCCACCTCACTGACCCTGTCTTAATATCTTAATATAAGGAACGGTCAATAAATATTTAGTCAATGACAAACCTAATGAACATAGACTAAAGTTCTCTCCACTGTGAGTCTGGTCTATTTTGAAAATTGTCTTTCAAACTGAAACCTGACTTATAGAACATAATCTTTGAAAATCACTGAAATCAAGAATGCTATGAAGATTAAAATTACAACAAATAGTTTCTATGTTGCATATTTATTCATACATATATCATTTGAAATGTAAATAAAGGAAATATCTAATAAAAAAGAAAAAAGTCCATAAACCCTATTATGAGGAAACAAAAAAAAAAGAGCCTAGTTAATATCTATTAACTCAGCTACGAAGGATTTTGCAAATATATAAAAAAAATCAAACTATATATACATATGTGTATATATATGTATATATATATATATATATATATATATGTATATATATTCTTATTTATAGGACAATGATTCATATATTTGATTGTGACCACAGAACACTTTTTGGCTTTCCTATTCTGTGGCATTAGCTTCTGCATTTATCAAAAATTTCTCTTTTATTATGTTGTACATGTGAGACAAGTCACCTGACATGTATTAAACCCTATGGCAAAATGAATATTATCAAATAAATTATTGTGATCACTTCTATTTCTGCATTCTCAAAATTGTTAAGTAATTATTGAATTGAACCACATGGACTAAACATGAGCACTGTTACTGGAAGGTCTTGTAATTGGGTCACCAAAGTTAGGTTTTTAAATATAAGCCAATTTTGCCAAATGGTCATGATGTTAGTGACAACTGCATTTTGATTTCACACAAAAATTAATGTCACAGAAACAAAATTTTGTTTTATCAATCTCACAGTTGCAAATAATTTGAAAACAGGAACACATACCTTGGAGAAAATTTCACACGATGTGTGCGATTCCGGTTGCAAGGCATGGGAGCAGATCTCTCATGGACCTTAAAGATGCAGTGCAATTGATTGATCAAATTCGTTATCATAAATTCTTTTGAGTTACTAATTTATTTGAAAATTCTTCACATATATTTCCCAAATATCTAACTTAAAAACACAACCTTTATAAACTGAAATTATTTTTATAGTTATAATCTTAGAACTAATTAACAATAATTTTTGGTGGTTTCTTAGAGCCTTAGTATAAGAGTAGACTCTGGAAACTATGTATGTAATCAAAAGTTTTCTTTTTATTATTGAGTAATCACTAGCCCAGAAAAGGATAATAGCTTTTATAAAATTTTACAAAATGAAATCATGCAGGGTATTAGTGCTACAGCACGACTTTAATCCCACATTCAGGAGGGAGGATTTCTGAGTTCAAGGCCAACCTGGTCTGTACAGAGAAACCCTGTCTTGAGAAAGCAAATCACATCCTCCTCCTCTCCCCCACAAAAAGCAAAGAATTTAAGTTCAAACTCATACTCTTCTTATTACACGTCAGATGGCTTATTGTGGGCCATAGCTAAAAATTACTGGGAGTAAAAATAGCCCTCTAACACTAAATGTGATAAGGCAGCACTCTGGCTCTGCCTGCCCTGCTAACAGAAAGGAATGTAATTTTGTTGATGTAAGCCAGCATTGTATGCATGTGCTCTTTCTTGAATATTTTACTACATTGGATGAGTATAATTGACTTAGAGGCAAAAAGTATTTGGAACACCAATTATGCCATACTTTCTCAAAGAAATTATATTGACTTTTGTGTGAATGATAACCTTAGAAAATGTAGAGTTAGTTTAGAAGGGTATGAGTTAAGGCAACACAGAGACACAATTGACTATTCTCATTGACTAACACAATCCAACTCCTGATCCCTCTGCAAATATTTAGTATTTATAATTCAATACTCTTAGTCACACAAGATTTAGTTTCTAAAAAACTATATTGCAAAAGCATTGACAATTTTTTTTTTATCGTGGACTTCTGTGAAGTATCTTGTGCTGATGGTGTGCAACAAATGTGATCCACCATCACTAGAAGAAAGTCATGGTTATTTATTTATATACTAAATAATTCCAGTGACCAAGAAGAATGGGAAATGTTGGCTGTTACCAACCAAGTCATGATCATGCTACTGTCTGTGCATAAGAAGTGAACTCACACCACCATATCCATGCTGTAAATATTGTATTATTTGATGTGGTCATCAAAACCGAAGTCACTCTGACATCATTCAATTTTTCGTGTGTGAGAAGATGAATCGTAGACTGACTTAGATCTATGATAAATAGTCTATCAAGGGCAGAGAGAACCGAGGTAAAACATGTACGGCTATGTTCCACAGTGAGCTACTCACAGTTTAATATGAAATCGTAGATTTAAAAAATTCCTGAAAAGCTTTCTTGCATGAACTATGTGTATGTGCTAGATATCGTAAATGAAATAAGTTTGGAAACTGAAGAAAAAAAAAATCAAAGTGAGGCTACTTGCCAGCAATGATAAAAACATGAGCTCTCAGTGGAAAATGAGAAAGTGTAAATTAGTACCTGTCACTGAACATTTGACAGCTTATGAATACTCAGTTACATTTATGGTAAACATTGGTAATGCTGTTAAAATGCTGTTCTGATACTGTGCAATGGAATGTAAACATTTGGGGGAATCTATATATACAGCGAAGTAATGTTTTCCAATTGATGAATAGATGAATTTAGAAATCATGTAGAAGTGGAGTCTCTATTCAGAGTACAAGACAGGACAATGAAGTTTTGGAGGTACACAATATTTTACTTGGACTATTTTAGATTCTATTTTTATAGTTTGGGCATTTACCAATGAATATGCACAAGTATTTGAAGGACACTCTGAAGGAAAATCTACGAGTCACAATTATCTGAAAAATTTATATCAAATTCCTCTTTTTTAGCCATCTCTAGGTACTAAGCCAGCTCATACATATAGTTCAAGAAAAACAACATATGGTCACAGATTGAATTATGACGTAGATATGAACATCCAGCTGTTTTCTATTAAGTAAGACAGATTAAAAGGATATGAAAATGGGAGAAAACGACATCTGTATAATAAAATTTTGGGAAAAATAAATATTTTTCATTTATATTTACTCATTATGTTCAATGTATTTATACCTTTTTGGTTTTAATTTTCAGTAAGTTAGTGAATGACATACTGGAAAAGCTTTACAGAATTCTCGATACTTAAAATTATAAAGGGATCCTGAGACCATTAAGTTTAAGAGGCACTTTTCTAGGTACTTATTAATGTCATAACAACTCATACTGAGAACTTTACCTCATTTCCTGCAGGATTTGCAGCGTGTGGTTCTATTTGGACTTCAGCCTGAATTGAATGAAACACTTCATCATTGTCTGATGAGTCATCTTCTCTGTCCTTTGAAACAAAAAAAATAATATAAATATTTAAATCATTATGAGTGTGCAAGTGATAAGAACAACAGAATCATCTTATTTTGTAACCATGACGAAAAATTTCCAAAGACTTAAAAATTATTTAAACCAGCAGTTTCTAATAATTTTTGGTTAAGGATCCCTTTT
This sequence comes from Mus musculus, assembly GCF_000001635.26. NCBI lineage: Eukaryota > Metazoa > Chordata > Mammalia > Rodentia > Muridae > Mus > Mus musculus. The sequence goes on along the minus strand of NC_000086.7, from coordinate 138,978,495 downwards.
AAAATCTAAGGAAAAGTACAGATTGCCAACAGAAAACTGAATGCAGACACACATTTGCATACAGTTTGGGGGTTAACTGCTGGTTTCCTGAAGCTTATCTTTGGGATCCAGATTAAGAATCTGATTTAATGCTTGATTAACACATAATCACAACCTACGGTTTCACATTTAGTAAGCTCCTATAACTCTAAAATTGGGCTCTAAATAGAAGAAGATCTGTGATATAGAGCCCAACCATTCCTCCTAAATTAAGCTCTCGGAGTTTAAGAAATTGTTCAATCAAATGAATCAACCACTATTATCTCTTCCACGTACAGATTATAATGAAAATATATGCGTCTTACATACTGGTATGGCAAAGCACTCAGACATGTCTATAAATTTTAATTAAATTTCACGTATTTCAAAAGAACTGTGATGTTTTCTGTCGTATAAAGAATTTTATTTCCTTTATGTATTCCATAAGGAAATATATATATCTCACATATCTGGATATGATGTCTATGTGAGAACTTAGGCTCATAGGATGGCTAACAATTATTAACTGACTTATTTCTATTTTGAAGTAGCTTCTCACATATATATTAAAAACAATGACAGTAAGTATGTTCTCTGCTGCTAATATTGGGCATATTTCCAGGATAAATACAAGTCTTGTTCAATAATGCAAATCCCATTAGCTCTAATTGGTTTAGAGAGACCATTGAGAATAGTCATTAGCAAGTTATATGCCTTATTTCAGGCCACAGATCATGGTTTCAGACTCATACAAGTTCTGTCTCCTTACATTCTGGGAAGGAGGTGTCCATTTACCCTTTTGGCTCACTCTCCTTTCACTTTTTAAAATCCTTTCTATGTAGAAGTGCCAGGAAGTTACCAGTTACATAATTGGCTTCATGTGCACAAACCCAAATTATAACATATCTAGATATTCGGGAAGGGTTCATTTGTAATTACTACATCAGTTATTATTAGGTAGATGTGATTAATCATCATATTACATTTCCTTTTATATAAATGAATACTGGAAATTACTAGAAAACAGCTGCTTTCCTAATCTATATTGACCTTAATAATTTGCTTATTAAACCTATAAACTATTCATTGTTAAATTAATAGTGCCACATAAAGTTCAACCAAGTCTGTCAAATTTTATCCACCTACATATGGGAGCTTTGAAGTTTTATTGACTATTCTTAAATGGGAAGTCAAGTTCTACTTGTTCCCTGGTCTGTGCAGTCACATCATTGAACAACTACATAAAAGCATGGGAATATTAAGAAGACAAGTTATAAATATGACACGTATATTCAAAGTGTTTTGGATATGAGTTTTGTCTTCATTTCACAAGAGATGTATTTGCTTTTATTTTGTTTTATTTGTATAGGTGTACAGTTTTTGAAGAGATCAGAGGAGGGTAATAGATTGTCCAGGACTGGAGTTCTAGATGGTTAGATGTCATGTGATACTGAAAACTGAAGTTGAGCCCTGTGAAAGTATGTGCTCTTAACCTCTGGGCCATCTCTCTAGTCCTTAGTTTTTGTTTTTATTTTAACCTCAATTCTAAAATCCCAAAGTATAAATTAATGCAATTCACATAAATAGTGCCATCCTCCGTTCTATGGCAAGAAATAACAAATAAGCAACTTCAAATTGAAAAAAAATCAATTTATGTGTATTTACCTACTTTAATCATGTGTACCAAATGTGTGCAGAAACCCACAGGAGACAGGCTACAGGCTGTAATGAGCTTCCTTGTAGGGTTCTAGGAATTGAACCTACGTCCTGGGCAAGAGCAGTAAATGCTTTTATCTGTGGAGTCAGCTCTGTAGTCCCGGAAAGTTATATGTTAGAAACATAAAAAATGGAGGCAACTTTGGAATTTTAAATTAGGAATGTTTCAAATTTTAAGTGTTTGTAGGTTATCCATTTACTGGTTAAGGGAGTAATTGGAGAAAAGTAAAACAAAGCAAAATAAAACCCTAATAATTAATTAAGCCACAACTCCTTTAGTAGCGATACATTAAACCATTAGTTGTACTATTAAAGCAATTTCTCCTCTTTTGATCACAATTATCTGGAGATTTCAGAATGATTCATTTGAAGTGTAAAACTTTGGTAGAACATGGAATATTGGTTTCATTTGGTTCCTCTGGGAAAATATGCAAGCAACAACGAGCATATTTTCCCAGTAGTTTTCACTCAGGAAAAAATATCAAAAATCTCTTACATTTTCAACTCGTCTCAGTTGCTCTTCATGCTGATTAAAGATGTCCTCCCATCTACGGTGGCGCCGTCTCCTGCTGGTTTCTACATCTGAGAATTCAAAATCTTCAAGTCGCCATAATGCCTTTGCTCTGAACCTCTTGGGTCTTAGTCGTTTTGCTATTGCTTTCCTTAGACTAGCAACTTTCGACTTTTTCTTCTGTGTCGGTTCCGGCTCAGTGTAAAACCCGTCTGTAGACAAATTTTCCAAGAAGATCTGCAGCGGACCAAGTGGTTTTGTGACAAATGCATTTGGTGCTCGAAGCAAGTCCCTGGATAGTCCCTCGATCAGCGCTTGCACTGCACCAACTGCCCTTGAGGCCTCTAGATCCCAGGCCTGGGCTCGTGGTACCTCTTCATTTTGTTCCCCTACCGGAATGAGCAGCTGTCTATCCAAATGAAGAGGCAAGAGCACGTGACGGTTCTGGGACAGTAAAGGCAGGAGCACCTGGGCGTGCACTTGCACTACCTCAGGTTCCTTGTCCTCGATCTCAGCTTGGGGAGGCTCCACAGCCTCTTCCTGCACCTCAGCTTGCTCAGGCTCCCTATCCTCCTCCGGCGGCTGCTCAGGAACCGGATTATGTATCTGCTGCTGCTCAGCAGCCTGGCCCTGCCTTGGCTGTTCAGGTGCCCTGTCTTGCCCCTGAAATTCTTCTGGCACCTGGTCCAAATCTTTAGGCTGTTCTGTCTCTAAGGCCTCATGCTGGGCCTGCTGTCCTTCGGCTACGGGGGCCTGGACCTCTGGAGAAGTAGCTTTGTTGTCCTGAGTGGGGAGTGACTTGAGCATCTGGGCTGCTTTGCTTACTTGGGGCGGTGCTTCAACCTGTACCAGTACTGGCATGACCACCTGAGCTGCCCCACGGAGATAGGGTGCTACCTCAACCTGCTTTGGGAAAAGCTTGGATGTATTGTCCTGAGAATGTAGAGGCATGAACACTCCGGCTGCCTTCTGCAGTTGTTGAAGTTCTTGGTCCTGTGGGTCTTCTTGATCAGGTAGCCACCTTGGCTGAGGGGGCTCTCCATGCAGGACTCTGAGTGGTCTGCATCTGCTGCTGGTTGGCACTCTGAGAAGCTCAGGAGTGCAAGAAGGCCCTCTAAAATAAGCATACAGAAGAATGGCATTTCATGAGTGTTTGCTGGAACTAGGTCATGTCTGAGAATTGCTTTAATTTTTAAAAGATAGACCCACCAACAAAGATAGCAAATAATTCTGTACTCATTCTTGCAGTGTCTGAAATATCCTGTAGGTAATATAATGCCACTGATGAATTAAACCCTTACTGTAGGTTGGTATTCTACTTGATTGTTTTATTGCTCTATGTCATTTCGGAATAGTAACAAAAATTCACAATGTTTTCTCACAATATCTCATAGAAGCAGAAGTATGGCGGGTTTTGTTTGTTTGTTTGTTTGTTTGTTTTGTATCAAATAGGATTAAGTCGTCTTGAGCGGAAGACAACAGTATTTAAATCTACTGTCTCAGGTATCATGCTATCGTCTAATTATGAGTTTTCCCAACACACCTGAATCTCCTTGTGATGTACTGTTCCTTAGCAGCTTCTTCTCCTTCAAAGGCCACAGGTATTCCTTTTGTGTGAAAAAGAGAAAAGGAAGTAATGAAAAAACAGCTTATGGTTCACCTTAGTGACTGCAGCTTTCTATGGCTCAGGACGAAGAGTGAATTACTATGGGTAAGAAGGTAAGAAATAAGGGAGCTCTTCAAACATACTTTGCTGGTGATGTTGACAAGTTTCTAGGCATAGTTTTGAAACACAGTAGAGATAACTCAGCCCTATTAATTTTTCTGGACTTAAGGGAAATAAATCTTAGCAATCTGATGGCTGCCATCAAGAAAAGGCAGAATGGGATAAAGGAAGAAAAAGGACAAGGACCACTTGATGGTATGGATTTGACCTGTAGAACCTTGAACACTTGATCCACCCTATATGCTCACTGATGGACCTGCGTCTGCTCCAAGAGAGGCTTAGTTATGTGTAAGATCCCAAGCTTAGAGTGACATAAACACTTTGGCTTCCCCTTGAAGTTGTTTAAGTGCTTTTCCCTGACGTAACCCACCTTGAGAGGGGCAATCTACATGCAGCGTTCTAAGTAGTCTGCTTGTGCTTGTTTTATATTTAATATATTTAATGCATTCGGATTTTTTCCTGTCAACTGTGGTGTTATTACTGAAATGTGACATCTTACAAATGGGAGAGTTCTCTTCCAATTCCCTGTATTAAATTGCCTAGGGCCGCTATAATTGCATTTGTGGAGAAATCACCAGTGAAGTGGGACTTTTGCTATAGGTAACATTTTTTGAAATCTTACACCTCTAGATTTCAGCAAATCATGGCTGATGTTCCTCTAGCGACTTAAGAATGACCTGTATGATGCTGGCCCCCATAACATCATGATCAGAGGCACATACACGAACCCTGTAGCTCCCCATTTATAAAGAGGGCACATAATTTTGTGGACCGGACAAGTAATCCTGCAGTCGTTCTCACATTTGATTTGATCTTAGCCTGCTTTCTATTGTTTTCAGGTTCCACAATCAGGGCCTTGTCTGCAGTGCTTCCTCAGTGTTTTCCTGTCCATTGAGTAAAATCATCTTGTCACTGTGGGGATCAGTAAGTGTAGCTGACCTTTGTGTACATAGGTGAGCTTCTTTAATTATACCTCAAGTTTGTGATTAGGACATGACATGAACTTCATATGGTATATACAAATCATTTCAAAACTAAGTCATGAAATTTGCAGTTACGAACACAGTTATCTCAAAGAGTTGCTTACCTTTCTTTTGTTAGAAGTTGACTTAAAATAATACAGCCACAATCCAAAATTCTATTTGAATCTGAGGCTTTAGGTCTTATAAGTATGAATACTTGATAGGTATAATGGGAATAGCTAACTAGCCTCATAGATAAATGCTCACAAAAGAGGCAATTGAATGAATTACTGACATACAGCGCTGAAAAACTGAAATGGCAAAAGGCTCTGGGATTGTCCCCGATGTGTCAGATCTACATGTCTACTTGCCATGGAGTTAGGGATAGTTTTGGGCCACATGACATAGGTGGTGGGACATGAACTTAGGGCCTCGTATCTGCTGAACCAACTCTCTAGTGCCACCCCTGCAGTCCAAATTCTTTAACAAATACTTTAAAACTAAAAACAAGAAATAAATGTAAGCTCCTATATCGATTCTGAATGATACCAACTCTGAAAGATACAAAGCTTTGTCGTCTCTACCTTTTTTCTCTCTCTTTTGAATGATCCCAGTAAGATGTTTTGTCAAGGACTCCACAACACGTCGTTCATTTTTTATATCATGGACAAATGGGTGAAGAAGCATGTTTCCAGATGTAGGACGAAATAGGAAATTTTTTATCATGCAATTTTCCATGAAATTCTGGAACTTACGGGACCTGAAAAGAATGGAGCATAGAAAGATGAATGACACTATTTAATTGCTGTGCTACTCTTAGCCCACTACTGTGCTGATTTCAAGGTCAAAGATTCCGAAAGACTTGTTAGAACTAGGATTGTCTTTTCAATTAGGAAATATCCCACGTCTTAACAATATACATGATACGATGATGTCACGTAAACCTCAGAAATAGAAGTCGAGTCAACAGATTTTTCTACTCAACACTAGAAATGTCCATGAATTCAGCAGCAGGTACATAGTAAAGCTCATGTAATCAGATGGCAATTAAGAGACTCAATGTGATTCCGAAAGAAGGTGTTGCTAAACAGTACGAAGCAGGCTTGTAAAACAGCACATGCAAAGAGATTCAAGCTAAATCTATGTAAACAGTTAAACCGAATTCAAGCAAAGAAATGCCAATAATTGAACAACAATTGCCACTTCTTACTAATCACATGTAGTTGGATGAAGCTTCATAAAACACAATTCTCATGGTTGCCAGGTCTGCAGCAATGCAGAGCGGCTCTTCAAGTGTGTGGATGTTTAATTTAACTGGGTAACCAATAGGGCTGCACACCGCAGTTACTGACTGCATGTACATCACAGTTACTGACTGCATGTCTAGGCACCATGACAAACATCACATATGGGCCTCATCGCTCCCTTCACCTCATTGCTATAGAAGCATCTGATAATCACGTCCATTAACAAAAATCACTACAATATCCTCATCACACATAAGGAGGATGTTGCTTATTTCTGGTTAATCACCTAGATCTTGACTTAAATAAATACTGACGATTTAGACATTCAACCTAAGACACTGGATTGCAGGAAATACTGTCCAACAAAAATGTTGAAACAAGAATGATCAAATCAATGAAAATTTCTATACAAATTCCTAAATCAATATATTTAAGAAATTCCTGTTTACCATCCACTGGATTTGACTTTGGGAGCGGCTTCCCGTAGAATAACACAAAGGGCTTCCAGAGGCTGAAGCTTACACAGAGCTGTGAAGGGAAACAGATAGGGTTAGGACGAACAGGAAGACTAAGTGCAGAGCCCGCTGCTCATCCCACAGTCTCATTCACATATCCTGTTAAATAGACACTAAGAGATGAACAGATAAATAATTGTATAATAACTAACAGCAAAATTTACTTTAATAGCAACATTACAGTAATAAGTTACAGTAAGAAGTAACTGACGTGCCTTCATTACCTGATCTAACAATTTAATAAAATATGAAAGAAACAGCTATTAGAAAAATGGCCAACAATATTAAAATAATTTTATTAATATCTAGGGGAATGTGAAAAAGGGAAATATTTGGTGCAGATGAAATTAAATTCTTCTGGTGTACAGGAAGATGTTTTGTCCATATTCTGCTTTGTTTCTAGCAGAGGATTCATACTATCACACACAGAGACACACACACATACACAAAGGCAGCGCCTAAGAAACACATCTCTTCAACTCGTGCCCTATGTTATTATGGTGTTTGAAAGCTGCTGTAAATCTTCCAGACTTGGTGTAAATACCCCTATATTGCTTAAGTTCCCACCTATAACATAAAAACCGAAGAAGACCTTGATAGCCAAAAGGTTTTGTTTTCTATTGTTAAAGCAACTTCTCCCTCATAAGCTTTTCCTCTGCCCGTCTCTGTTTTTCTGGGAGACCCTGATGATGTATAAAAGATCAAAGGATGATCATTTTCTTACCTAAATCTTGGAAGACACCATATGATAATTGTGGTTTTGGAAAACTATCTCTTCTGAGATGAAAATTATGAAAACCTAGAAGGCTGCTACAGTTAACTTGCTGAGTATTGCTTTCACGCAGAGTTCTTACTCCAGAAATGAAGGATAGTGGTGAAAGAGAAATGTTTCTTAGGGATGCAATCTAGAGATGCTTAGGATTAAAGCCAGTTTCGATGCTTATCTAGGCAGGATGGCCTGTCTCTTTGTGAGTACAAAATCTCCTGACCCTAATGTATCTTTTCAAGGAAACTTGTCATTTGCAATCTCTATGCAAAACTCTCCTGTCCTCCTACTATGAGTCTGCCTTTTAATCCATTTTCCTTCTATGACTTAAAATCTTAAAATAAAATTAATGCCAAGTATCATATTTTGAATTTGAAGAGATGGACAGAGAAGTAGGCATTGAAGATAAGACACAAGAAACATAAAAGAATAAGACATATATATTTACATAGGATGGTTTGTAAAAAAAAAAAGCATTTGGTCATCATTGAAAAACTACCATTTATGGTTTGGTACATGATATGATGCATGTGTGGCTAACTAAACACTGACTGTTACAAATGGTCATGTTCCAGAGAGACAGATTTATACAGTATAATCTTACAAACTTAGAAATACATCAAATATATCAAGCATTTGTACTTACGAGGAGCCCCTTCAGCCATTTCAATAGCAGTGATTCCCACAGACCACACATCACTCTAAAAAGAAGATATTAAGAAGCCTATTAAAGTGGGAAATTAGTATTAGGAGACTCAATATCATTTTGGTTGGGATTGGATATCAATTCTACAGCCATTTCATCTGTTTCTATAATGAAGCTTCATTGTAGACTAAAGTTACAGAAAGACATTATTTGAGTATGTGACTAGCCAGAATTTCACTGTACCATATGTTCACATAGAATGATGTTCAGTGAAAGGTAAATGCATTTTGCATAACTTGTCATAATGAAGTCTTAGTATTAAGATCTATTATGTGTGATATAGAGTAAGTGATTTAATTCTTTGTATCTCAATTTCATTTAATGTAGAATGTTTCTTAATAGCACCCTCTTCATAGGATTGATATACATACATTAGTACACACATACACACATATAATATATAAATATATTCATATATGTACACAAAATATATATCTTTAATAGACATGTAGAGATACCTAACATTTATAAGTTAAACATTAATGTATATAAATTATGCTACATATAAACTATATTTGTTGAAATAGTTCTTATTAATTATTAGATACATATTTCACTAGCTCCTGGAATATAATCAATGGAGCTTAGAATCATTATGAAGCTCTTATAAACTGTCTTCACCAGTATTAGCTGTACTTGGTTTTTCAAAGAAGGAAAAGGGGCTGGTTCGATAGTTCAGTGGGTAAAGACATTTGCCGCCAGGCCTGCGGACGTGAGTTCAGTCTTTAGAATCCACATTTTGAAAGGAGAGAACTGAGTTCTGCAAGCCCTTTGAATTCCACATGTGTGCTTTTACACACATACATGCAGGCAGGTGCAATGAGCACAGAGACCATACTTAAATAAAATGCAGTTCTAGAAAAGTGTAAAGGGCACCTTATTAGTGGTGTATTGGCTGACTCTTAAAAAAAAAAAACTTTACTCTTGTTTTAGAGCCTCAACTTACAGATAGCTTAACTTTGCTTCTTAAGATATTGCAAGCTTAAGGTTTCTTCTAATTATTTTGAGATTAAATAGGAAAAGCAAGGGGTTAAAATACTTAGAGGATGGTAAAATTTATACAGATATAAAGCTTCGCACCTTGCAGAAAATGAGTTAAATAACCTTATTCTCATCATCTTCCTAGCTTTCCAAAACTGCAACAGGCTCTCAGTAAATAATTTCTTTACATGACAAGCGAAAAGGAGCCAGGCGCAGTGGCTCGAGGCCAGCCTGGTCTACAAAGTGAGTTCCAGGACAGCCAGGGCTACACAGAGAAACCCTGTCTCAAAAAACCAAAAACAACTAACTAACTAACTAACTAACTAAATAAATAAATAAATAAATAAATAAATAAAACAAGCAAAACGGATTGGAGGAAAAGGCAAAGAGATGAAATGTAAACTGATCTATGTGAGACCGCGAGTCCTGCGTGCTACAAAAAGAGATCACAATGAATTGTTTGGAAGACTTGTGACGCCATGGTTGAATGAAGTTTTCTTTTTCTACTTTTTAGCACACGGGGAGCTTTGCTCCTTTCCCTGTTAACTTGCTGTAACAAACGGTTGTATACATGGATGTGTATATGTGCACTTCAGATAGACATTTCAGTAGAAATGTTAATATGCAGCACAAATTGTTGTTTTTGATCCCATTGATTTTCTGTGGTTTTTGAGATGAACCAACTGCCAAGGATTGTCTTCAGTACACCAAGTAATGATATTATTATTTTTATTTTTAACTTACAAGGATTATTTGCTATACATTCATTCTTTATGTGTGGAACTGCTGGTTAAATTTAGGGCTTCATGAATGCCAGAATTTCTATCCTGATCTGTATCATCAGCCCTGTTTGTCACTCTTCATTGTGATAAAAACCTGACCTCAAACTCATTTTGTAGCTCAGGCAGGCCTAATACTCCTGTCTTAGCTGCCTAAGTAGTTGATATTACAGTCTTGAGGCCCCAGTCCTGGCCTCATTTCAACAAGTTTACAAATTCCTCTGTTCTTGGAAGTTAAAATTCCAATTGAAACCACCTAATATATTTTTATAAAGAAGTTGACAACAATATGAAGTAGATATTCCCTCCTGATTCTGAGAAAGTGCCAATGTTCTACTTTGTCTTCATTATTATAAAATATTATTCTTATTCATACTCTGAAACCACATATGGAAATACAGGCTACTATTTCTGATTGTGTTTATTTAAAAGGAAGATCTACTTTTTATTCTTTTATCATTCAAATTAGATATAGCTGGGGCTGGAGAGATGGCTCAGCAGTTAAGAGCACTTGTTGCTTAATCATGATGACCAGGGTTCACATTCTAGCACATGGTATGCCATGTCATATGGTATGCTAATTATTTTTAACTCCAGCCACAGGGTATTGCACACTGTGTTCTGTCCTCCAATGGCACCTGGACATAAAGTGTGTGTACATTTGCACAGAGGCATACATACACATGAGTAAAAGAAATCTCAAAAATAAAATAAATGTAGTCATTTTCTTCTCAAATTTGAATCCTCTCTGTCGGAATTATCATACTCACTCTGTAATCATAGGAACACCTTGGGTCCTCATCACAATGAATCACCTCTGGGGCCATCCAGTACGGTGTACCAATGAAGCTATTTCTCCGTCCATTTGTTCTGCTCACTTGGGCACTCACTCCAAAATCCACTACATATGTCAAAATAATTAATCAGGAACACAAATCTCAATAAGTTATTGCTTTAACTTGGAAAGGCAATACAAAAGCCACAATGGATAACAAATTTTCTTTCTGGCCCAGAGAACTTCACCCTGAAGTCTTCTCCAGGAATACTGGGAAATGAGCTTTAGCTGCTATTTATGTTGGAATGAGGCCCAACAGTACTGTTATAAATTTAATGTAGGTTTGGATAAATGTTTATCATGAATATTAAAAATAAAGTTTCACTGGTTGCTAAGATGTGGCATATGGCATAAGTAGAGCTTGGATCTGCCACTAAGCTGGAGATGTACGGCACTGGGAGCTACGTCTTAGCAATGTCATTCCTGTTAAAGCCTCATGCATGATGTCAGAAACTCAAATCTGATAAGGAAAAGTGAGCTTCCCAGTTGAAGTTAATTTACTGTAGATGCGTCCCGAATCAGGCACAACTAATATCTGGGCTATCTATAGCTTAGCTTTACTCTAAAACTGTTTATTTTCCTATTCTTCTGTGGGATACATTGTAAGAAAATATTTAGTATGGTATCCTGAGAAACAGACAGAAAAATGCTGAAGTAGACTGGGGTTATTGATTCCAAAAACAATAAGACAGGGATGAAATATGAAGTAGATTTTCAAATTTATAACGGTTTCTGGGAATCTGGAAGATGGTGAACAAAATAACTGAAAAGCAGCTTGAATAATTTAGTGGAATCAAAGAAAAATGAAGCAAAATTAATAGTCTTAGATAGTCTTTCAGAAAGCATCGAAGAAAAGGAAGAAATATTTCAAGTATTTTTGAGGATTTTTCTTTGCTGTAACCTTTCATTATCTAGACTTTACAAAAGTTTATCTTTACATAATAACTCAATGTTCTTACTCTCTCTAACAGCCGAATTTAAGAGCCAAGAAATACCCATGAAGGCTATAAACTGGTATATCCCATACATGCAGGGAAAGCAATGGGTAAAATCTAGAAGAAATAATGCTAAATACAGGTTTTTAAAGGTTATCTGCAATTTCAAAGAAATAATTAGTTATTTCCTTTTCTACTTTCATGCCACCTCCCTGCCAAACAAGTTTCAAGAAAAACCAAATAACTCTATTGGTACTGATAGGTTACAAGGCCGTTGTCTTAGCTGGCTGCCTCATCTAGCCCTCTGCAAGAACGAACTTACCTATTTTGACTTCAGCATCATGAGTCAGCAGCACATTTTGTCCTTTGATGTCCCGGTGAATTACTTGGTGTGCATGAAGGTGAGCTAAGCCCTGGACAGACAGACATATTTTAAAAGTCAAGTAAGTACCTAGATACATATTCATTTTTCAGTTTTTTTGGTAGTGCTTTAAAGTGCTTTGGGGGGGGGGGGTGAGCTTTTGTTAAGAAAAATGGTCCACATTTGGTTTTTTAAACAAAATTCTTTAGGCTGGAATGACTACAGCCAGTTCCCAGAAATACTGCTTTTGGCTATAAGGAAAGGAAAATATATCAGAATACTCATAAAAGAAAAAGAACACCGAAAAGTAATATTTATATAGATTGGGAAACTTTATCCTCCTTTATAGCCTCTATATTTCTGAGTAGGGATGACAGTAAAGTCCTGGACATCTTAACTATTAACTACTTTGTTCTATTTCTTATCCAAACATTTGTTTAGTCCAAAATATTTTCTGGTGCGGCCTGTAGGCCTAGAATCTGAGGGACTATGGAAATTCATTTTAAAGTGTGTATAATTTGTGTTGGCTTACCATGTTGGATCCAGCCCATTCACTATTGAGAACCCCATGACCTGGCTATACCATGACATGATATGTAGTATTATGCTTCAGTGAGATCATGCCAGAAACTAGTTGGGCATTAATAATACATTTATTGAGCTTTTATTCTGTGCAAGCCATTGTGCTAAATATTTAGATGAAGTAATTACTAAGTTGCCACACAATCCCTTTGGGGAATATGCTATTCTCCCATATTATGGATAAGGAAAATGAGAGCTAGGGAAAGCAAGAAACTGATTAAAGGTCACAGAAATTATATATGATGAACTAAAATCCAAATTTGGTGAATTGTCTGTACTCTTGATCAGTTCCATTGTTATCAAAAATACATTCAAACGAAATGAGAAGAATAGCATTCCAACAGTGTTTGGGGTACTCTTCATTTTATTAATATTCTTTTTGGGGTGACCCTAATGACTTACCTATTGAACAACAATCGAATTTGGCTGACCGAGAAACTCATTGCTTTCACCTAACTAGATGTTAGAAGTTAAAGAAAAATGTGGGGCTTATATTCGAAGAAGATATATGTCTCTTAAAAAGGATGCAGAGAGTTTGGGGCCACACTGGAGAACACTGACTTCTCCTGACTAGTCCTCATCTTAATCTATGATAATACTTCAACACTTAAAAATAGAGTCAAGCCATGATGTCATTTCCATGATCTGGTGAACACAGTAGTGAGAGTCTCAAAGACTCTCAAAGACTCTGAGATCAAGGTGTTGATCTCAGGAGTTTGGTCTTCTAGATTTCCTTTTTCACAGGTTATGTCTAGAATTCTTAGCTATGCAGTATTATAAAGTTATATCTTAAGAGCTAGGTTCTTTTAAGAGCTAAGTCAACGGTGATTTAACTACTTACCTGAAGGATTTCTCGACAGATATAAGCGATCCAGTCTTCTTTTAAACTCTGATTTCTTGTCATCCTCACTACATCAGTGACTGAGCCTGCTGCACATAGCTCCATTACCATCTGCAACGGAGCCACAAAAACATGAACCATTTTAGAAAGTTGCAGCAGTGGGATGAGAATGTGTGGAAGAAGGTAAACCAGGAAACACATCATAATGTTCCACCAGCAGGTAGGATTTGAATTAATCCTCCACTCATAGGTTTTTATAAGGAAGGTCACTCAAGTTTATGCCCCAAAAATAAGAACAAATATCCTTGGAAAAAATTTGTGAGGAGAAGAAGCCTGAATGGTGATGGGAGCAGAAAAGAGAGGAATGGATATTTGAGAGACTAGTTTGCCTGGATATGGGAAATCTTACAAGAATTTACAGCTAATTTATACTAGATTTATTTTCATTTTTTAATGGGCTAGAGTGACTGAATGAGCAGAGTACTAATATATTTGATAATGGGACTCAATATTTCTAATAACTTTTCATATTGTGTGAAAGGTAAATTTTATAATATTTTATGGAAATACAGTATACACCTAAATATTAAATAAGTAACCATTATTATTTATAGAACAATATTCAATACAATCGCACCTATTTTCAGAAAAGAGAGAATTCTAGTTACCTGGATATTTGAGAAAAACAAGGTTGATTTGAGAAATTTCTAAATTTATCGATATTAAGTATGATGTTTTAAACTAGCAGCATCTGTATCATCTATGGACTTACTAGAGGACACAAAATTCACACACATTCCAGACCTATATGGTGTAAATGCCCGTGAAAGAGGGCCAGCACTGTGATATAGAAAATTCTCTAGAAGATTCTGATTCATGCTAACATGTGAATTTCAATGTAATGTGTGGTAAGCATTTCTATAGTATCAATGGCCCCATTCCTAAAATACATTATGTACAACATAAGAGAACTTTTAACTGATACTAGAAGAGCCTTTAAAAAAAACATTATTCAAGTTTATGTCCCAAGTACTCTGTTTTTCAAGGTATCATTGACTGAAACTTATCTAGGATAGTGGAGCATGGGAAAAATTCGAGTGACTATGGCTTTGTTATATTAGGCTCCACTTAGTTACTGAAATTTATGTCTCATTGATCTGACATTCATAATAGTCCAGGTGCAATGACAAATCAATGATCCATTTAGCTGCATTTATGCACAAGTGCATATATGTCAAAACGCCTAAAACATGGTATGTCCATGTCAAGTGCTAATTCAAGTTTATCTTCATCTATTTATTTTCTAGCCTGTCAAGCCACCTGGATACCAGCAAAAAGTAAAAACAGCAAAGCTACCATTTAAAATTTGAATCTTAAATTAGCAGTGTTCATTTGTGTCTGTCTCCATCCCACCTTGTCTGGTATTTAAGTTATTCTCTCTATTTCTTACATCACACTGTCTCAGGGAGTCCGAATACATTTTGCCATACTATCTGGACCAGTTGAGGACTTACGGTTTCTAGTAGGAAGGCAAATATCCCACCATAGCTCCTTCACTGTGTTTGACATTTCTTATAGACTAAGACCAGGGCAAAGAAAAACATACCCAAAGTTGGTGCTGATGGCCAGGAGGATTCAGCTTGAAAAATGCTCCATAGAAGGTCACAATGTTTTTGTGGAAAGAGTACTTCCTCAGCAGGTTGAGTTCCGTCCTAAGATCCTCTTCTTCATCCTAAAGAGTGAAAGCAAAGCTTCCTTTTGAGCACAGATCAGTGGCAATGAGTCTCTAAAGTATAATGTGTATACAAAAGAAAATCTTATAGGATTAAAAGTTAATGGAAATCTTTTTATAAAAGGAGCAAAAGGAAAGAGTAAATGAAAGATCTCTTAATTCAGAAGTTCTTATAATGTGACCCAAGAACAGCAGCACCAGACCTTAAGAAATTAGTTAATAAATGGTGTAATAATTTTTATAATTCCATTGAAATATAATTCATATACTGTATACTTCAGTAACTTCAATTATAATGCCCTACTGTTTAAATTACATAGCTATATATTAATATTATCACAGTCAATCACAGAACATATTTCCTCTCAATTGAAACTATAGCTTACCTCTAATTCTACCACACTCATCTTAAAAAGCACTAATTTATATTCTATCCAAAGTATATAAATGGTATTTTATAATATGTATTCTTTTCAGACTAGCTATTTTTGAGGTTTATACATGAAATAGCGATTCATAAAATATTAGTGTTTCATTGATTTTGGTTTACAATCAAATGATGGGCACTGTGAATAATGTTTCTATAAGCATTCATGTCAACTTTCTTAATGTATGTGTTTGAAGTTCATTCGGAAGAATCTGGGATGTTGAATATTGTGATAAAAAGCCAAACTCATTTTCAACAGCCATTGCATCATTTCTCCTTCCAATAGACATATATAGGAAGTTTTGACTGCTCCAAATTCACCAGTAGTCATTATATCTGTTCTTAGATAGTGCAGAGACAATATCATGTGGTTTATAATCTCCGGGGAAGAATATCAATTTCTTATTAGCTAGTGTGTGTGTGTGTGTGTGTGTGTGTGTATTAGAAAAATACACACACACACACACACACATATATGTATGTATATACATATATGTATGTATGTATATATATATATATATATATATATATATATATATATATATATATATATATATATGCATATTGACTTATAAGTATCTTCTCTTATTCTGTGAGTTGTCCTAATCTTCCATGTGTTCTTTAGGGCACACACATTTTTACTTTTTATAAAGTCCAACTTATTATTGTTCTATAGTTAGTGCCTTTTGTTTCCTATCTAAGTATTCACCATTAAATCAAAATTACAGACATTTAGCTCTACGTTATTTTCTAGGCATTTTATAGTTTTGGCTCTTATGTTTAGACATTTGATCCACTTTTCAGTCCTTTTTTTCTTGTACATTTATAGAGCTAGTAGTAGAATGTTGTGATTAGCCTTTAATACATTTTAAAGGTATGGGATCATTTGATGTTAATTTTCTAAAGTAAGTTTATAATAAAATTTCGTTTGCCTAATCATAACAGGTGTACCTCATGTCTATGTAGTAAACCATGTAATGATTTAGTCTCTCTGATTATTGCACAGACTCTTGTTAAAAGGTCGGAGTACACATTCTGTCAGAGTTGTGTATGCTAATGAAGTAGCTAGAGACTAACGTGAGAAATACACAATACACATATGCAACATGGGATACATACAATAGCTACAGAAATGCATATGTGGCATTTATTTTAATCTAAAGAATTGCCTTTTTCTTTCAATTTTTATATTAGTACATAAAACACATTTACCTATAGCAGTGAACCCTTGTATATCATTTGGAAGCAGCATAAAATTATAATTAATGGATATATGGGTCTGATGCTTACAGGGTGAGGACTGATGTTGAACTATTCATTTTTAAGAATTACCAATTTATTGATCATTGAATCCACCTGATTAGATGAGATCACTAAGGTGAAAAGCAAAGTTTAAAGGAACAACTTTATCAAAAGAGAATTTGACCTTAGCCAGGAAAGAACACCAACTCTGAGTATTGGTATACTTCCCTTTTTACCATTGACTCCCCATAGTAAGAAACTCATTTCTCTCCCCAGGATTCCATTTACTTTAAAAATACCGTAGAAGATAGGCACACCGTCCTGTCTTCATAGAAGATCTACGTATGTGCAGCTAACACACTTTTTAGCCCAAATAGTCAAGCTGATTTAGAGATAGTAACTGATTAGCTAGCAATGCTGTTCCTTTCCTAAAACATAACCATAGAATTCAAAAGACATGACTTAAAAAAAAAAAAACTTCCAAGAGTGGGTTTCCCACATAAATGTAAACTCTCCCAAAACAAATAAATGAAGATCAGATATGTTTGGAAAACATTAGTGTGTTTGCCACTCTCAATTAACGGGAAGTTGAGCTTGTAAGAAACACACAAGTACATAATATCCATCAGGCCAAGTGGGTAATTTCAAACTCTCACACATCTCCCAGTAATATGATTCTACAGGGTTTTCTGGCTCCGTGCCAGCTGATCCCAGACTGGCCTGAATATCCTGCTTTTTGTCAAGAGGCAGCTCAAGGATGCCAGAATTCCCTTTGTAAATTCACCAACGCTACAACCAACCCCCTCTTTTTAATATGGAAAGAATACCAGAGAAGTTTTGGACAATTTAATTTTTTATTAATGTAAACTTTTGAAAAAAGTAGAATTAGCCTAATAATTCTGTTTTACATTTCTTCAACTTTTGGTGGATTTTTGATCTATAAAAGCTGGTTATAGCTGCTTCCTCTGAATATGTTTCTACTATTATGATATATTATAAACTAAAAGAAGCCTGTGTATAACAGATAAATCATGAAGGTATTTGGCAGTGGACTTTTTCATATACCTAGAAAGATTCCAAATATGTTTGCATTAATAGAAAGGGTTATTTTTTTCTTTTTTTTTCATTTTTTATTTTAATGTACATGTCACTGCATTTATGAAGGCATAAAGACCGAAAATAACTGAACCTCATTTATTTGACTGCAGGAAAGAAAACTAGAAAAATTGTATTGATGAAATATTATGAACAATAATTTTTGTTTTAAGCTTATATAACATTTCGATAGAAAACTAAAGTGTTTTGATAAATATAGTTCTGTATGCCTGAACTTATTCTAAAACCCGTGATTATTGAGATAGGAGAGAGATCAATAATTCTGCAAGGAGAACGTGGTTCATACTCCTTCCTGTGTCCACGTATTGTGAACAAATATCCGAAGAATGTTAGCATGGGTACTTGGTTGGCTTTCTATTATTAGTTTTGCATTATAAAAAGCAACCATGAATTTGGCTCAAATACAATGATGTTTGTGATTATCATAACTGGGCAATAGAGGCTGATGATTCTCAAGAAGGTGTGCACCATATAAAAAAGTATTCTGTGAAGGTCAATTTTAGGAAAATAAAATTCTTGACACAGTCAGCTCTTTCTTCATTGCTAGCCAGTGTGAAGGCTCTATGCACTGTAGACATACTCTTTTTCCCCTGCAGCCAATAATTTACTGTGTAAAGGCCCTCTTCTTTGACAGATGACAGTGTTTAACTCTGATGAGTAAATCTATAGGAATAGTAGAAGAGATGCATGCTATCATTTCCACCAAGAGCAGTTTAGAGGGAGCCCACGAAGAGATAATGCAAAGGATGAATTGAAAGCTAAAATCAAGGGAAACACTATGGCGGTGCCAAGGAAGACTAAGTACTCACGCTGTATCTCCATCCAACAGACTTTTGGTATTTATTCACTCTCACCCGTCTTCCTATCTCAGGCAAAGGAGTCTGAACAAAAGACCAAGAAAAATATTATTAGACCTCGTAGTACACTCTTACAATAACTTATGCCAAAGTACTTTGTGCTATGTTAGCACTAAATTGTACAGGAATGTAACATCATCCCTTTCTTGCTTTGCACGAATAGTATTAATCTAAAAATTTCAATTTCTTATAGTGTGTGTAAACTGGGAACAAATTTATGTGAATGGATGTAACTGACACATTAATGGGAAATTTTGCAATAGTGAAGCATTATTTTCCTTTTACAAATGCACACAGTAAATATTAAATATCTAATGTCCTACCATGACTTTTAAATATTCTAAGATTTAATATGGCTCTAGAGCTCCTAAGTTAAAATAAGAAATTAAGTATCCTATACAATCTTACTTTAAAAAGCAGTGGAATATTTGGGAACTGAGTTTTATAAATGGACAAATTTCCTGAATCTCACATTGGTTTGCAAGATTTACTGACCAAACAAAAGTACCCTTCAGTTTCTTCACTAATTGCAAAGTAACAGTTCATTGTAAGGTACAGCAGCTGCGTCAAGCTACCTAATCTATCGAGTATTTTTGCTTTGAGATATAATGAAATAAAAATGTCTTAACTTCTGTTATGTTTGTGTTAATACTGTCTTGAGAAAATGAAGTACTAAAGAAAATGGGCAGAATTCACAGCTTCTTTGACGACAGATTATGAACCGTAGCACAGTTTTATGAATGTTCGCAGGAACAGTGCCAATTAAATGGTCTCTCTTGCTTCTCTGTCAGAAAATATACGAAAAATGTGCTCCTCTGACAACTTCTTTCCTTCTACCTGTCATTGGGAATCTAGTGGCCTCAATTCTCAGAAGAAATGATTGGAGAAAAAATGTGACAGAGCAGAGCAGCATTAACATAATATTAAAGGAAATATCTCCTTTGCTTTCCCTGACAATAGATCATCAACTGGAAATAGAGAGGAAGATACTTTCCCAGTTGGTTTATAATATCAAATATTTAGAATTTATGGTATGAGTGAAGCATTTTTAATGTGGAAATATAACAAACCAGTAATTGTAATACATTAACAACTGTGATTACAAACCTATAATTATTCTGGATTATCTCACTAGTATATGAAATCATAATTTCAAACCAATGATTTTGGAGTTGTTTATCCACTGTACAGTGGGTAAGTGAGCAGAATACATAGAGGACATGGTATTGATTACCTTCCTGGCACTCATTACTTTAACAGCCACCAATGAACCAGTCTTTTCATGGATTCCCTGAAAGAAAGGAAATTGATAGGTGTCAAAGGTTTGCTATTTACCCAGCCACCAAGGAACTAATAAAGTGAAATATAATTAAATCATGGCAAGGACATAGCATGTTATAAAATATGTACATATGTTTATAGCATACACAACTATGTTATCAACATTTAAATAAACACAAAGCACTTCAGTGAAAATGAAGCAAATTTATTAACTAGCTTATATTTGTGTGCTTATGTTAAGCTATAGATGTTGTTTATGCAATATAATTAAGAGTCTCAATTTGTGTTCCACTGAAGAGTCCAGATGAACAGTGCAATTTTTAATTGAAAACCACAAAAATAGAAGATATTTACTGTACGCTTTTGATGTATATGCATGTAGTACTGTGCAAAGGTATCTTCCTATTGAATTCATTTCTTCCATAATGATCACTGATAAGAGCGATGCATAATTAATCTAACAGACTCTAAATGTTTTAATATGTCTTGAATCACAGGAACCACAAGACTTACAAAATATTTCTGGAAATTTTTTTCTTAGTGGAATCATAATGATTTCTAATAATGTAGTCTTAGCCCAAATGCAAATCATATATTTATGATAATATTAAAATGAATATATAGTTTTTATAAGTAGAGATTATTTTATGGCTGTTAATTTTCAAAAATATCTCATGCTGTGGTACAGAAAAATTCCTCCCCTGTATTATTATGTGTAAGTTAAGCAGAATGCCTTATATGATAGTTCTCTAGCAGAAAATTACTCTTGGACTATACTAGGTTGAACAGTAGTCTCCCATATTTGAATTTCACCTTGTACTCCAGATTGTGACCTTATTTGGTCATCCCTGAATTTCTCTGTAGGCATAGTGAATTACAACTTTCCTTTCTTTGATTCTAAGAGGTTATTCATGGGTCAAACTGCTATTCTGTGCCTATTACTATTCTGCGCAATATAAAGCATTTGGCATATTAGCAAAAATATTAATCATGCATAATATGAAAAATTTGAACTATATCACTTTTATCCTTGTGAATATACATTAGTGAAGTACTTGAACTTCATTAAGTGCTGGTATTCATGATGTAAAGGTTTTTTTTCTTTTAAATATCCTCTCAATCAGCGATCAGGGATTGACTCTCATTTCAAAATTGCACAGCTTTTTGTCAGCCAATTATATACTAACATGCTGTTTCAAGAAGTTATTCACTATCCCTGAAGGAAAAATAAACCCTAGGTCTTAGAATCACATAATAGGTTAATAACCAACCATTATGTCTAATGCATACAAAAATACATAATTATAAATTGTTGCTATTAATAACAATTCAGAGTTCTCCCTTGTGCTCTGATATTTTTAACATTTATTATGAAGTCATTTTAAATTCAGACGATAGTTTCAAAAATAGCATATATTACATGATTACAGTATAAAAGTTAATTAATATTGGCATAATGCTCCTATAAAGTGCATTAAAGTTTATTTATGTTCAACCATTTTGTATAATATACCTCAGCTTGTGTTTATCTGATGCTTTCTTGTAATTATCCAGAGATTACACACTTGCAGGAGAACAAATAAATGGAAGGTCCTCTCACCCCATATACATCATCACATATATCACAACGTAACACTTATAAGGTAGTGACCTTGATCACTTAATGTTAGACTTGTGAAGTTTCTCCACTACTCATTCCTTGTCATATTATAAATCATTGGAAGTTACAGACATCAGTTTTGAAGGAGAATACTGTTATTCTTGACTAACTAATTAGAGAATCTAGAAATAAACTAATTGTTCAGTAGTGCCATCTTGTGGCTTGCTGATTATGTGGAAGCTGCTTTCTGCTGAGAGCTGAAGGCTATGCTATAGTGAGAGGAGAGCAGTATTTGTAATATGGGTTAGGTATGACCTTTTTGTTTTCAGGTATAATTTGCCTTTTATGCAAAATTAAATGTATGTAAAGTGCTAAGAAAGCAGATAGGTTTTGTACTCTAAAGTAATCAGAACTGTCATTGATGTACTGAGTATTGAAAAACACAAAAATATAAATTAGATTTTGCCATTCACTTTTCCTATAGAAATATCAACAATATACAGGAACCCACTGGTTTCACTGGAATAATAATATTTTTAAAATATAAAGTACTCAAAAAGTACTAGAAAGATACTGTCTTGAGTCATAAATTTTAAGATGTGTATACAGGGAAAAGAAAATTCAAGGACTTGTTAATCAAATAGTTTTGAATTTCTGGTAGAATCTGTTAAAGGGTTCAGAACAATGAATATAGGCTACCATAAAAAGACATTAATAAGATCCTAAATAACTTTCCTAGCAACATATAATGCTTTCACAACTAAACATGCATTATTTCACAGATCTATTTGAAGAAATTCAAGAGAAAAAAATTCCCTCGATGTGTTAATTTCAACTTGGCAAAGATTTGTGTTCTTAATTAATTTTGGTAATCAAATAAACAGCATTATTTAGTTTGCTTTCTCTAGGAAAAGGAGTTCATTACTATGCTGTTGGTTTTCATGAGCTTGAAAATTAACACTAGCATTTTGAATGTATCTTATTAACAGAAAATACTACATGCTCTGAAAATTTAAGACTGATCACATACAAACATATGCATATATAGTATCCTTATATACATGTATAAATGATTTCTTTAATTGAAGACTACACTTGGATATACATAAAACATGAAGGTAAAATCATGAATACAATTGTGTGGGTTACAAGAAAACATGTATTTATTCCTTCTTAATATCCAGACTCCTTCAATTACTTTGGGAAGTCAAATTACTACACTCAAGACTAGTCACACTTTGGGGAAGCATCCTGAAAATGATAAAGTAAGGCTAATTTAAATGCTAAGGTTTCAGAAGTAAGTGTAAGTGTGTCATCAGAAGTCTAGCTCCTGGCACAGTTCTTTTCAGTAAGCATTTCTTCAGTTTTGTTTTATAATACTCTCCTACATCTTTGGGATTGTTCAGGTGACGATGAAGATCTCTCCCAGTTATTTTGTTGATTTCCATTAGAATAGTTAGGGAAACTTCATGGACGAGTTAGTACAGATGCCAATTGGAACGTAAATCTGGCACAGTATTGGAAAAGACTGGGGATCAAATGGTGGTCTCAGTTGCATAGAACTTCACAAGCAAGTATTATCAGGCAATGCTGAGTAGGAACAGCCAACCATGAAATGCAAAAATGTTAGGAAATGGGGGGAAAACTGAACATGGAAGGTCAGTGTGCACCTGCTTTAGTCACAAGCAGAAATGTCAGTGGGAAAAAAATAAAATCATGTTGAAAAGGGGAGAGAAGATATCCCTGAGAGATAAGCCATTAGTTGTGTACTTTATGACTGACTTTTGTTCGCTACTAGGCTGATGCAAACCTCAAAATTGGTAAGGCACTGAAAAATCAGCATTGAATTGCAGTAATGATCAATTTCTTGGGGATTATACATTTTAAACCATAACAAATGATTTAAAGTAGCAGTTGTGACAGCTGTGTTTGTAAAATCCATCATTCTGCAACAGTTAATTACTATGTTTTCCCCTAGAAAGAATATAGGATCGTTCTTGATGGCCTTGTAATTTTCATTAGACAATTTTTTTTATATCATGTAGTTAAAGAAATTGTTGTGGAAAAACTGCCTTCTCTTCAGCCATTCCTTCAGAGTACCTCCAGTCATTTATTTTGCTTTTAGTTGGCAAACTGAAACCACACAATCTCCATGGCATTCTTTCTTTTTAGTTGGGTTTGTGGTGGAGAGCGACCACTGAGCTACTCACGATACTTGAGTCCATTCTATAACTGCGGAGCTTGCTTTGACTCACATAGCTTTGTTCTTGGTCATCTGTTTTGGTCCCTAGCAAGAGATCCAACTGATCCTTGATGGCCACCACCAGGGCAGCCATAAGTAGTATCTAGGAGTTCTTGGTGAGACACCATAGCTAACAGAATAGCTTCTACCAACAGGGCTGTCCAGAAACATAAAAGCAAGTGGCTGGCTGAGGGCTTTCCTTCTAAGCATGTCCCCTTCTTAACTATCCTTTCAGACTGGTAACAAGGATGATGTTTCTTACATGGATGGCTTCTATTGTTTCCTTCTTATCCTTCCGTCATCACAAAACAGCTCAGGAAGCCCAAAATGACAGATGAGTTGAGAGTGATCAGAAGAGGTATGAACAAAACCAGCCATGATATGGGGAAGATAGAGGGTGAAAACTGAGGACTTATATGAAATGCCAAACACTCTCCAAGAAGGAGCTGTAGTACATTTGGGAAGAAAAGGGAATTTATGAGTTTCATTTTAAAAAAAAATAAGTTTTAAGAAACTCGGATATTAGATAGGTGACAATACATGACAAAGTTATCAAGACATATCCGTTTGCATTCTCACAAATCTTAGTATCCTGCATGGACACACACTGTGATCATTACATTAGACTGAAGGGTGGCCAAGGAGTATTATGCAGGATCTATTATTCAATATTTGCATGAACATCTCATTGCTGCAAAGATTTTTATTGAGTCATGTGTATCGAAATTGGAAATGTCTTCCTAGGTGTGATCTCTCCTCCTCCTCCTCCTCCTCCTCCTCCTCCTCCTCCTCCTCCTCCTCCTCCTCCTCCTCCTCCTCCTCCTTCTTCTTCTTCTTCTTTCCCTCTCTCCCTCTCCACCTCCCCCCTCTCTCTTTCTCTCGTTCTCTCTTGCACTCTCTCCATCCCTCCCACCCTGACCCTGTTAAAGAAAACCCAGAATAGGCAGATGCAAATAACTGTGGCTAGAAGCAATTGGAACCTGAAACTGAATAAATAGTATTTTAAATTTTGGACCTTTGGATTTAAAACTTCTATAATCAATATATACTGCATTGCAAGTTAAAGGTGAGGATAATGAGTCATGTTTCTGTTAAAAATTCTAAAAGATTTCTTAAAGACATTATGAATATTATTTATAAAACAGTTGTTACTTATATGCCACTATGAAGACATGTCATATCTTTGTGTAAAATGAAGGTGAATTTACACTCCAGGTATTTAAGTAACATAAATTTAAGTTATATAATCACTTGATACTCTGTGTCTGGGATCCATACATTCCTTCTATCAAATGAATCATTTACCTAGATGACAACTTTTTAAAGGAAGTTTTTATTTTTATTTAATTATCAGGTTACAGGCATTCAGCAAAGGTGTGAACTTAATCTCAGTATGATTCTAAAACACAAGGGAATGGGCCGAGTGGTGAGTGTAGACACGTGGGTCATGCTGGAACACAAGATAATTTAAGTCATACAAATTAGTAGCAAATTTAGAGAGATCGTAACACCTAATAAGCACTATAATACACTTGAGATTTCAGACAAAGCCCGTTAAATGCTGCCGTGTTGCTTGGTACTCCAGGAATTCCAAGAGCACTAATTATCAGTAGGTGAATTTCCCTTCCTCAACCCTGTAATCATCTCTGTGGTTACACTGTGAGGCCACTCAAAGTTCCATGCAATTCTCTTCGGTTAGAAAGCCTCAAGGCTTGGAAAGATACATGCTCGTCCATGTCAGAGGGCAGGGGCCTATTAAAAGGAAGTGGTGCCAAGACTCTTGCCAAACTGACACAAGGTTAGTCTGTCAGGGGATATTACCTAGTCCTCAGTGTTGCTACTACACTGAAACCTTCACTAAATACCCGTTCTATATATCCCTTGTGGTTCTACTGAGCTCAGAGGTGTGAGGTGCTGAGGACACCAAGGGTTTCATCTCCTTTCTTCAGTAGCAAACCATCCAATTACAAAAAACCTTGGCTAGCCTAGGAAATGGATTCAGAGTGAAGCAGATTTTGTAAGTAAAAAGCTCCCGAAGCACCGGAATCACCAGACAGACTAATGTTTTTTCCTCTTCCAAAAATCTGGGACAGTCATGGTCATGCTTTAGTACAACTGTGAAATAGTCGGAAGAGGGCCTTGGCGGTTTCAGTGGCTTTGTAGCTTAGGATCTGCCCTGTAATTTGAGGCAGTTATGTGTGCTTATACAGCAGCTTCAACCGACTTTTTATTATCCTTGTTATTACTCCTGCAGGGAAAAATAGGTCAAAATATGAAGTAACATCATTTGCAAATGGAGCTGCTCTCTCTGACACTACAACACTCAAACAGCAAATTGCATAAAATGGACAATAAAGTTAAAAATGTGTGGCTAGAAATATATGGATAGTGGCTTCTAGGTAACTAAGAGGTGTCCTCAATAGACTGCTCCACCATAAGCCAGGTCTAGAGGTGACAAAAATACAAAGCCATTGAAGTTCATTCTTACAAGTAGGTGGCATCATAAAACTTTCAGTGTTGGCCATTAATAGAAATTGAAAGTCATAACCCGCAGGCATGAAAAGTTAGCTCAGAGGCTAAGAATACTGGCTACTCTTTCAGAGGACCTGGGCTTGGTTTCTAGCACCCATATAGGCTGGCTGACAGTCACCTGTCACTCTAGTTCCAGGGGATCCAACACCATCTTTTGTTCTATGCTAGCATCTGAATATTCATGGCATATTCACACACAGACACACACAGACATACACAGAGAGAGAGAGAGAGAGAGAGAGAGAGAGGACACAAGTCTTTAAAAATAGTCCCAGTCTATAAACCAGAACTTCAAATATTGAGGAAAGTGTGACATACTCTACTCAGTCCTACACACTCTTAAAACCACTGCTCACACTTCCAAGCATCATTATTCATTAAAGTACAGTGAAAACATGATAAAATAAAAGGTACCTACATAACTCTTGTGTGTGCATGTTTAAGCTTGTGACTTTTTCTTTCCTCTTGGAAGTAATATACATTACAAATACAAGAGGGAATTTCTCCCTTCCCTTCTCTGCCACTATTTTCCTTTTTTAAAAAATTAGGTATTTATTTCATTTACATTTCCAATGCCATCCCAAAAGTCCCTCACATGCTCCCCCACCCACCCACTCCCACTTCTTGGCCCTGGCGTTCCCCTATACTGAGGCATATAAAGTTTGCACTACCAATGGGCCTCTCTTTCCACTGATGGCTGACTAGGCCATCTTCTGATACATATGCAGCTAGGGACACAAGCTCCAGGGGGTACTGGTTAGTTCATATTGTTGTTCCACCTATAGGGTTGCAGATCTCTTTAGCTCCTTGGGTACTTTCTCTAGCTCCTCCATTGGGGGCCCTGTGATCCATCCAATAGCTGACTGTGAGCATCCACTTCTGTGTTTGCTAGGCCCCGGCAAAGTCTCACAAGAGACAGCTATATCTGGGTCCTTTCAGCAAAATCTTGCTACTGTATGCAATGGTGTCAGCGTTTGGAAGCTTATTATGGGATGGATCCCCGGATATGGCAGTTTCTAGATGGTCCATCCTTTCGTCTCAGCTCCAAACTTTGTCTCTGTAACTCTTTCCATGGGTGTTTTGTTCCTTTTTCGACCTTCCTTCCTTCCTTCCTTCCTTCCTTCCTTCCTTCCTTCCTTCCTTCCTTCCTTCCTCTCCATCTTTCTTTCTCTCCAACTTTCTTTCTTTCTTTCTTTCTTTCTTTCTTTCTTTCTTTCTTTCTTTCTTTCTTTCTTCTTTCTTCCTTTCTTTGTAAGATATCTTTGGACTTAACCGTGGAACAGTGTATCAAAGCATGGGCAAGGGCAAAGAAACACATCTTTTATAAGCAACCAGGTTCTAGCCAGAACACATAATGCCTCACCACAATGTCACAATGTTTTAACATAAACTGCTTTCTTTCTGCAATGCACGAATCAGTTAACACTCACACAGAATGTATTCCATCTGTTCTGACAGATGTGAGGGGCAGTGTCTCCGATTCTATCAAGCAGAGCAACCAGTGTAAGGAAAGCATTGAAACAGCTGGCTGATGGGGGAGGGGAGGGGCATAGCAGCCCAAAGCATCATCTTTGCCTTCAAAATCTACCCACTCCAAAGGAGATTCTTAACTCTCCCAACTCTACCATTAGAGGTTTAAACTTAACAAAAGACCTGTGTATGACTCTAAAGTGGACAGGGTGTTTATGACTCAAGAGAAGTTTTCATGTACACTGTGCAGGATATTTTAAGGGTACCACAAACAAGAAAATCATTGAGGAAAATTAGTTAAGTTTAGTAAGGCAATCTGAAAAAGTAAGGTAATCTGAGAGACCGTGACAGTTATCTAAAGGAGACACATATTGATGGGAAAATATTCTCAGGTTGGAAATGAAAGAAAAGAAGGTATACGTATCATGGGTGCACAGAGAGGGTGACGCGGCCTTGTTAAAATTTTTGACTGTTTTCTTTCCTATTTCAAATTGGTTTATTTTTTTTCTATTATATTCTTCACTACTACTAATCCCTAAATTTGTTAGTCCACATAGCCAGTGACAGAATTAACAACAGAATCAAAGTATATTCCATGAATCCCTTCCTATTCTGCTGTTGATTTTTCAGTCTTCCAAGGTGTCTCTGTGTGGTTTTTCTTCTCTTTCCTTTTTGTTATTATTTCATATCACCTTTAAACTATTCATCAAGCCAGATATGTGACATATAGTCTAATAGTGCCAAAAATTTGAACACAACCACCTTTGCAAGTAGATTAAATAATTTCCCTATAAGTAGATGAATTATATTAATGATTTTAGAAATACTTTGCCCAGGCCTTCAGCAAATGTTTATGAATTATGCTATAATGTATTATTATTTGATATGCATTAACTGTCACCAGCAAAAAACTACTGGATTAGATAAGGATCTCAGACAAGATACTTTTGAGTTTATATTTAAGTAGTCATTGGCCTACAAATTATAGACAGAGGCATGTGTTCTATTTCCAGATATATCACAAGCAGTTGCGTTGCATTTTGTCATTGCTTTGTAAATTGTATTGAATTTAGCCAGAGTATGTTCTGTACAATACAGATCCCTGAAATATAATATTTTCTTTATACTTAAGCATACAATCAGGTTATTAAAATGTCCCTTGTGTGCCTGACAAAAATGGTTTTTCTCTACTTGTTGATAAAATTCATCTCAGTTCAAAGAGACCAAATGTCCTAATTGTACCCAGCAATTTTGCCAACTTCATGTATAAAAATTCTGAGACAGAGTTCAAAGATTTCCATTGTAACTTTGGATGTATTGCACTAATATCTCCTTGTAATTTTACTAATTTAACTTCACTTACTTTAGAACATATTTTCCATTTCTTTGAATGCAAGTTCTTATATTTTAATAATAGAGCAATAAACTTTTAAAATGATGAGGGCATTAAACCTCTTATTGCTTATAGAACTAAATGTGAGCCAGGAAAGCAAGCACATTTGAGACTTCACAGCAGAGATAAAACCCTACCGTCAAAATGGCTTCTGATAGTGTTTTCTTTTTCTAAAACTGCGCCTGACTTTCATTGTTAGAAAGCTGTATCACCTAATACTCACAAAGCTACGAATTCTTTGAGCCTAATTTATTTTTTGGAGGGGGATATGACTGAAGTGGAGGTTTTTTTTTCCATGAATTTTCCTAAAGTACCAACACTGGCAAGATGAACGGAAAGGGAAGATTCTGCTATGGACTTTGCCACAGGCATGCTCATCAGACTGCAAGACTAATTATTTTCTTCCTAAACAATTTTTTATTTCTAATAAAGAAAGGGGGCAAAGTTAGGATGGTTTTACTTCTGTATTCTGATTCTTCTTTATTGATATACCAAACTGATTAGCTGCTGGGACAAATTACAGCTTTTTTCATAAACTGCAATGCATAGGGCTTCACTTCTTGTGTGGGCCTAAGCATTTGTTGCATGCCTGAAGAGCTATTGGAACGTGCTCCTGTATTTTCACTTCAACAGACAGAAAAAGAAATAAAAGAAAACCCTCACTAAATCTACATCTGGGATTTGACTCAAAAGTATTTTGTCTCCAAGGGTCTTTGCTGGTATTAGAGTCATGAGTCACTGTCAACACTGTAGTTTAGGGGTTGTTCTTACTGTCATGTATTGTATACCTTTATTTAATTGTGAACTATGACAAGTCAAATAATCCAGCCTTCATGGGGAAATACACAAAAGACTGAGCCCAAGGGCCTCCTTAATGACCCTCTTTTCTCACAATAATAAATCTTCTCTCCTCAGAAAGAGCTTCTACTTCCCACTGCCTCCAAATTCACTATTGTCATCCAACAATCACAGGTAATGAGTTAGATACAGTGTTTTAGTGTTACTTTGCTTTAGTCGAAAATGTTGCAAAAAATGTTTCATTGCGTAGGTGCAGAGAGTACAAGAAACAGTTTCAAAAGCAGAGATGGGAGGGGGGGCATGAAACATCTCAGGTGAGGAGACTGAAAACTGGAGTTCTATATGGGAGAGTCAAAGGGGACAGTTCTATCCTCTCACTGGGAAATTTAGGAGGGTGAAAGTGTCAAATATCTGTAAGCTGCCTTCCTGACACAAGAGATGGGAGAAAGGGATGCAGAAGGAAAGGGGAAGGAAGAAGAGAGGAGAAAGAATGGAAAGATTTATTCTGTGAAAGGAACAACATTGGGCAGGGTTGTGGTTTCAATGTTACTTGATATTTGATGAATGTCAGGAAACTGAGTTAAGTGTAGAGCCAGGCAACTCATGTAAGTGGCTTGTTTTGCTTCAAATTTGTTGAAATGTATCTACTATTGTTAGCAAAATCTAGGTTCTATAAATGGCTTAGTGAACCATACTAATTCTGTCCTGACCAAGTCTTTCTTCCCTTACAGAAAGTCAATCAGAAACAATTGTTTACTTTTGCCAACAAATTGAAACAGCAGAATTATTCAATGGCTGGTGAGATGGCTCAGCCATTAAAGGCTAGGCTCACAATCAAAAACTCTAAGAGAAAAATAAATATGTGTGTTTCACTCTATATGCATACATTAATTCTTCACACTTTGTACCTAACAATTGCCTCTGCCATCAGTTTCAAAAAATGGTGAATTTTTCCCTTCTAAGCCTTTGATTTTTTTGTATAACTGTTACACACGATAGTTTCAGATATTCTATGTCAATATTTTATTTAATTTTAAAGGATCTAGGAACTTGAATCTCAAGTACCTGATAATTTGCCTAAGAAACAGAGGGACTTAACTTGCAAACTTGCCAAGTGGACATACTTGTGTGGTGGACAGTGACGTATAGAAGTCTCAAAATCTCCATGTTTAGGAGGTAACTACATATACAATGCAGTTTTATATGCTAAATGATGTTTTTGTGTTTCACTTAGCTTTCTGATTATTAACTATCACTGGGAACTGCGGTATACAATTCACAATACAATAAGGTTGCTTTTCTCTGAGAGGAGAAAAAGTTCAAAGATAACTTTGAAGATCAACTTCAATTACATATAACACCATGGCTGCTGCTATTAACTGTAGCGACCTGATGAAAATGAGATAGGTTTATTAAAGTAATACTTTGACTAAACCTCAGAAAGACAATATAGAAAATGATAATTTTGCATATGTATATATGTTTGCTCAGCCAACCCAGCAGTCTGAAGTATGGTTAATCTGAATAGAGCGTGCTGCAACTCAACAGTTTCCCCCAACAGTATTTATTCAACAATACAGTTGCCCTCTTCTGTAACTTTAGCATCCCTAAAAATGGCCCTGCTGTCTTCACAATGATTTCTTTTCATGCTTTTATACAAATGTAATTAATATGATGCAATGACTTGGGTTGGATTTCATAAAACTTCTCTATTGTACCATTCCACAAAGTACCTATTTTTCCTTGTATACCATCAATACAATATATTATTCTCCCCCAGGCCTATCCCCAAAATGAATGGGTTATAACTTCTCTTGCTACATGCTACATTCAATCTTTTTAATGATGAAAAACTTTACTTTCAAACCAACCACAGAAGACTTCAAAACAAAGTATAAGCTTTCTGTCTGTGTACTATATAGTTCAAAATTATATTGCCTACTAGAAATAAGTTTAGCAAATTTGCTGAGAAGCATTAAAGATGCTGTAAATACAACTCTCCCTACCCCAGTTCTAACATCTGCCACTAATTGTGTTCATAAATGTTGACTTAGGAAAGTCAAAGCCACAAATACATCCATTTTGGAGCCAACTTCTTCTCTGTATAGTTTGTTTGTACATCAAATGATCCATATCCTGGTACCAAAATATTCTGTCACCCATCACTCTCCTTTGAAACACATCTCTGGATAATCTCAGTCAAAGTAAAATCACGAGGGAGAAAGTATGCCTGAGACTTTAAAATACTTTTTTTCTTCCTTTTAGATTTGGGTGATAACTTTCCTGTACATCTTGTTTTGTGAAATGTCTTATGATTAGGTTTAATTAGTGCATGATAATTTTCTTGCTTCCTTTCTTTTCCTGTTTGAAATTTTAGTGGCTAATCAGTGAGAAAAACGTGGATTTTTAAAGAAAGCCCCTAATGATGACATATTTTTCCAAACTAGCTCCTGATTAAATCCAAATTCACAGATAAACTGTTGAAAAGAAAAAACATAATTTATTTTAGCAAAGACTCAATTACATTTTCTTTCTGGTTGTTGTCTGCTTTGCTTTGTTTTTGTTTCATGTATTTGTTTTGAGACAAATCCTCTATGGTCCCAACTACCCTGGAACCAACTGTGTTAGCTTCATTCTGATGGCAATACTTGCTTGGCCTTCAAAGTAGTAGCATTGCAACGGTGAATGACCACATCTCGTCATATTTACATTCTATGTTACAAACCTATTTTTTTCTTGAGCATAAAATTATTTCAGTAATTATTTCACAGCAAATAAGTCCACTTAGTATGTTGCTATCTCATTTTGTATGGTGACTAAATTAACCAAATTCGTAACATGCATAATTACTAACATTAACAATTACACAAAATAAGTTTAAAATCTTTATATTTATCGTGCATTATTTTTGACAAGAGCAGCAGCACGAGTCAATTGAAAGGCTAAATTAGTTTAACAAATACCACTATTTAAAAAAATCCACTTCTTTCTTTATACAGACAGTATCTCAAAATAAATAAACTGTCTAAATACAAAAGATAAAACAAAAAACAAAATATAGGAAAGCTTGTTGTTTATCTATATCTTAGTCAGGGTTTCTATTCTTGCACAAACATCATGACCAAGAAGTAAGTTGGGGAGGAAAGAATTTATTCAGCTTACACTTTTCACATTGCTGTTGATCACCAAAGGATGTCAGGACTGGAACTCAAGCAAGTTAGGAAACAGGAGCTGATGCAGAGGGCATGGAGGGATGTTACTTACTGGCTTGCTTCCCCTGGCTTGTTCAGCCTGCTCTCTTATAGAACCCATGACTACCAGCCCATAGATGGCACTATCCACAATTGGCATCACATTAATTACATTTGTGAAAAAGCATGAAAATAAATCACTGTGAAGATAGCAGGGTTGTTTTTAAGGATGCTAAAGTTACAGGAGTTAAGAGGGCAATTGTGTTGTTGAGGAGACCTGATGCACTTTAAGATCTATGTGATTGGCTATATATGATTGGTAAGTCACTGAAATATGTGTACTCATCACTGGAAAACTTTTCTGCAAGGTACTTATAGGTACTCCTTGTATGTATAGCAACGGAATCCAAGGTCAAAAAGATAATATGCTTGGGCCTTGGTTCTTATTATTGCCTTTTTGACATCATCATTTTTACCATGATTCGTATTTCGTGTATGCTTGTGTGATGCTTAGGAAAGTAGATCCAGTTCTGTAAACCATAATTAAGAGAATTACATAAATGCATTAGGCATTCACATTGCACATGGATGTAATCAGTGACACAGGGTCTCTCCTTCCCCTAGATGAAAGAGACCCATTTGCACAAGCCAAGCACAAGCAAGAAAGGAAAGTATTCAGAATGTAGTGCTTATTCATCTTAGCTGCCATCTCTTCTCTTGAGCACAACCCTCAAAATGACAGTGACTTTTCATTAACTCATGTTTCCTCCTCCCCTGCTAGCATGGGAACTAACTCCCAGAAAGTAAAGTAAAAGAATCTTTAAAAATGTAAAAACCGATAAGTCTTTTTTTTTTCTCTTCACACTGCCCCAAAATGGCCTGGGTCAGCCAGATTCTGATTTTTGCAACCTGATCCTACATTTCAACCAGGTGGCTCCATCTTGACCCAGGCACTGTTATATAGGCAAACAGATGTTTCTCAAATTTCACATGACATTATCCATTCCACCTGTTTTGTGACAGATGATTTACTTTCTGACACTTAAACAGTTCTATTCCCCCATCACCCTGCAAATCAGTTCACCTCAATGGAGAACCGCCTTAGCTTAATGAGATTTTAATCCAACCCCTTCAGTTTATACGCACATAAACAAACTACGGAAAACGACGGTAACCTTATGGCACCATTTGGAGGAAGTCTGTTACTGGTCAAGCATGCTATTATACACGTGGAATCTCAGTATCAATTCTTTTCTTTATCAAATTATATTTCTTAGTTTTGAGAGATGGGACTTTCTACAATGTCCAAAAGGGCCTTAAACTCCTGGCCATAAGCAACCCCCCTTTCCAGTCTTCCTATTTGTTACCTAAGAAGAGGTGTGAACACTACCATGATTGGCTTTAGACTTTTACATTTTTAGCATTTTGGTTGTCTACTCTTAATCTACACATTTGTCTCATGTCTTTATTTTTCTTAATTTTTTAATATGTTCATATATGGGCACATCATTTTCCCCTCCCTCTTCTCCCTCTAAGTTCCTTTGTGTTCTCACACCTCCCTCTAAAAATTCCTCTTATTCTTCGATTATTAATGTTATATAAATGCACATGCACATATAAGCTTATGATTATCGCCAGCTAAATCCCTTTAGTGTTGCTTGTATGCACATATGTTTGAGTTGACCACTGCAATTGGACAAGGAGAAGACTGACCCTCCTCCCTCTCTCAGTAGTCATTAATTGCCTGTAGCTCTAGCGCTGGAGCACTGTAGGATTTCCCCCATCCATATTGATATGTCAACTTGTATTATCATAGTTGAAGAAATTGTATTGTTGAGATTTCATGGATGCAATTTCTCTGTCATATATAAAAGATACTATCTCACAGCAAATCTCCGAGTTATCT
The DNA here is from genome assembly GCF_000001635.26 of Mus musculus. Lineage (NCBI taxonomy): Eukaryota > Metazoa > Chordata > Mammalia > Rodentia > Muridae > Mus > Mus musculus. The sequence goes on along the minus strand of NC_000086.7, from coordinate 138,943,227 downwards.
GACTCTTCTGCAGGGTCTCCTGTAACCTAGAGTGTCTTCGAATCCCTCCCCTACCTCGTATTCCTGCCTTTTATTCCAAAATTCTGAGATTATAGATATACATCTCATGCTTTGGTCCATGATGCACAATAATTGCATAAATTTACTGGGTTATAATCTAGATAGGTTTATTGAAGGATAATTTACATTCTTAAGTTCTTCTCTTTTAGTGTACATTTTTATGAGTTTTAAGAAATATATGTAATCATCTGATCACATATTATATATTATGCTTGTACATATTATATACATATTATATTATATACATATATGTTTTACTATATTATAGTTCTGATAATGGATTTATCAGTTAGTGGAATTTTCTATTTTACTAAACCTTTAGCTTAATAGAGGGACAATGAAAAGCATTTTCTTGTCCCACATTTGTTGAAAGTTTTCTAATAAATCAGAGTTCATTTGTTGATGAGGAGCAGAGAGGAAAAGAGGGGGAAGGGAGAGGAGACAAAGAGCTTGGGCAATAGAGAGGGCAATAGGGTCAAACAAAAAAGATGATGGAGGTAAAAAGGGAGAGTGAGGAAGCATATGAGCAATAAAAGTGGGAGATGAGGTGGATCCAAGAATGTGGCCTCTTCACATATTTTCAAATGTCAGTCTTGACTATTGATTTTACATATCTCTGTCTCTATCTATCTATCTATCTATCTATCTATCTATCTATCTATCTATCAAGACATGAGAAATGCAGCTAAGTATGTACCTGTCTATCCATAAATACATGGAAATAGTTTTTAAAAGTTTTTTTTTTTTTTTTTTTGCTGGAGATCTACTTGTTTTGAAAGTTATTTGTGTAACAAAACACCTACAGCCAGGAAATGCTGAGTCCTTCTGATTGGGCTTAACTAATTGAAGTTTAACTAAGAATAATTAGTAGTTCTCTATAAATTGATATAATGCCAGAGTTTTAATCTGCTGCATGATGATGCTTCTGTCAATGTTGGATGACATATATGAAGGTGACCCCATAATTATTAGTATATATAATATATATCCAGTATGTATAATATGCATTGTATATAATGTATGATATATGTATATAATATGTGGAGTTCTTCCATGGAAGATATTCACGATGTGCTTTTCTCTCAGAACATATCACCGTCATTAAGTGATGCCTGATTGCAGTTATTCATCCACCCACTCAGAAGGCCAGAAAGATCTATTCTATTCTATTCTATTCTATTCTATTCTATTCTATTCTATTCTATTCTATTCTATTCTATTCTATTCTATTTATTATCTTAGATTCTTAGACTGATTTTCGTTCTGCTTTTTTTGTTTCTCATTTCTCGCCTGGATATTGTACATTTTACTATCATACATTACTTCCAATCCTCTGACAAACAGCAAGAGTTGAACTTCTGAGCTGCTTACAGCCAGCTGCTTCATAGCTGGCTATGAGGAGCATTCTGAAACACAGGATCTGTATTATGCTTCTGTTTCTTACCCAACTGCCTGTACTTTTAGAGGATTAAGACTCCAACCAATGCTGCTTTCATTTTTATTCCTGGTTTAAGTTAGTGTACCAAATAACTGGTTTCATTATAGCAGCTTCATGCATGCTATTGTCTTACTCTCCCCACTCCCTCCCCTCCCACCCTGCTCTCCTGTTGCTGGACTCTTCCCCTCTGCAACAGCCTCTCTCTGTATTCATTGCACATGCATTTCCTTACTTTCTCTCTTTTCTTTTCCCTTCACTTAAGATCTCTTTTCCAAAGAGTAGAACAACAAAATAATGACAGTTCCCTGTAATTACTGGAAGCCAACCTCTGAGAGAACCTAAGAATCTTTATCACGTGGCACATCCATTTAAAGTACTATGTTCCAGAATGTAGTGAATCTGGACTCAGTCACTGTGGGTGAAGGTTAAGAGAAACAGAAGTGACATATGCTAGAATACATATGGATTGGTGCTTTCTGTGACTCGAATATGTTTCATCTGAAGCTCATTAACTAAATATAATATTATATTCATGTGGCTTACAGATGTTAATATTGACTCAGTTTCTTGCTAGGAATATATAAAACATCAGTAGTAGCTTGAGGCTATGTGTTTTGAATGGTATATTCAGCCAGCATAAGCTAACCAAAAATTAATTTAGTCAAACACGTGGTTTGACAAACATTCTTTCGCTTATTACCTTATTTACTATTAAATGGAGTCACAAAGTTGACTGGAACTATGGATGAATATATTTGACAAGAAAATAACAAAAGTCTTCAAATCACCTCCAAATTATCTCTTTGTAAATCTTACCACAAGAACGTACAGCTTTTTCTATCACAACTGTCAACTTCTGCCCTTTCTGAAAAACCCTGCCCAGGTTTCTAGATCTGAAAGCTCTGCAGAAACATTTAGTACATTCTAAGCCATCATCACAGAGAAATTTACTGCAGAATGCTGTTACACTACTCCAAACCAGTGCATTAAGCTGCCATCACTAACTTGCCAAGAAAGAACTTTGTGAAGACTGTCCCAAAATGCTACTCGACTGTGTATTAAGATGTAAGGAACAAATTGCTTAAGTTTCCAATTCACTAACAGAATACATATGCCACGCAGAGAAAAGTAACTAATTCTATAATCAAAACCAGGCTGTGTGTATTTCTAAACTTCTAGGGATTTGTGGGAGCAGGAAAGTCAGGGTGTTTGCTTTTATCCATGCCCAAAGACATACTTTCATGGTTTATAATTTATTTTTATTGTGAAGGAGAGTTTTAAATTTCTTCATCAAATCTGTGTGTTCTAAGAACTTAACCTGGAAACTTTTATGCTTGACATGGGCGAAATTTTGCCCAGTTCATCTTTTTCTTTAGATTTTCCAAGTTAAAAAAAAAAGATAATTTACTTTTCCTTTCATGGGATGTTGGGATGTCTAAATAATGATAAATATTTTTTTATTTCTAACTGCATCTTTGCATATGCAAATGTGTGTGTTGTGCATGAGTGTTTGAGTATGTATCTCATATATCATGAGATTGGGAAAGAGATTAAGTAAGTTTGGCCAAATGATCATGAAATTCCAAGAAAAAAAATGTGCTTTTCTTCTGTTTAGGAACTGATCATAACTGTAGGTTATGTGTACCATGGGAGGATAATAGCAATTTCAAGGATGGAATACAGCTAAGAAATGTTTTTCAGCAATGACTCTCCCACTAGGTGTAAGCCCAGAATGACAACATCTGTTAAAGCAAGCTTCCTGTTTCACCCGGTTGGCAATCTCAGATGTGTTTGTTTCAATATTACTGGAATGGTTCTGCATTTCTAACAAGTTTCTGGATGATACTGATGCCATTGGTAATCAAGAAGCCTGACTTAGAGAATGACAACATAAAAGGAATTAATATATGAAAGTAGAATATATGAATCTGGCTTAGCCAGAAGAGAAGCAGAAACACAAGTGAGTAACCACTTCTATGATTCTGTGAGTTTGATGGTAGATTTCCAAAGGATGTAAAAGGGCATTAAAAAATTTTTTTGAAAGACATTGTGGCCCTCCTTCCTTTATCATTGGGGGGGGGGTTGCTGTTAATGTCTTGGGGTTTCATAGAAGTTTCAGCAGATTTCCAGTAAATCCAAAGTGACTAGATTTTAATTTTGCCTTTATTATCTGCCAAGACTTTAGCACTGGCTCCTGGGCTTCCCTTAAGAAAGTGGTCCACATGCCACTTTAACTGGCTTCCTTAATTGAAAACACTGGTGATGCTGTAGGGACTAGATGTCTAACATCGGAAGGGAGGAGTAAGAACAAGAGTTCATGAGTCTGGCTTGCTTTAAATCCTGCTGCTTAGATTTGATATGTGCTTTAATCCTCCTTTTACATGGCCAAATATGAAAAAGAAAAAGTATTAAAGTTCCAAGGCTCAAGTTAACTGACCAAAAACCAACTGGATGATCCAAGAATGGATTAATCAAAACCACATTTTAAAGGGAACATAGTCTCTGAACTATATGTACTCTGAAGACATCTAGACAAGCAGGCTTTATTGATAACTGGAAAGAGATTTAAAAGGGGGTAGTAAAAGCCATGGTTACCAATTTCAGAAGTTCCCCCAATTCTGTTTCTATCCACAACCAGAATTTTAATGTTTCTCTCTTCATCAGTCAATTTAAGACAGTCTCATCTATATGACCATGTCCCCATTTTCTCTGTTCTTCAGCTTAAGTCCTTAGCCTATGAACACTTCAATGAAGTCTCACAATATTTGATCCAAAGGTCAATTCCCTTTCCACTAGAGAATAAAAAGGCCTCATAACTCTAGATGAGGTTCAGGTAAGCAAATAAAATAGCGTGTGCAAAGAGATTGAGAAAGTTGTTTCTCCGTTGACTTAATGCAGCCTGTTTTCTTGAACTGACAAATAAATTTAAAACATTGCTTTGAATATACAGAGTATGTTGTCTCTTCTCTGAATTGGTCATATCATTCAGCTGTTCAATACGCTAATTTAGAGGGACAGGATTATGTCCTTCAGTCTTTCTTTGTTTCTTTGCATTTAAATGAAGTTGGGTCAGTGAAGGGTCATTCTAAGTAAAGAGAATTGAGCCCTTAAAAGTAAGAGAACCAGGCTCTCTCCATCAAGGGCAATTGGATAACCTCTGGCAAAGAGTAGTTTGCCTTCATCCCCCACCCCTCCCACATAGCCCTTAAGGCTCTTTCCTTTTACAGAGGTGCTACATCTGGCTTTGCTTTTCTTGGGAGCAACTTTCCTTGTTATGGAATTCTCCCTCTTAACTTTCACACAATCATCAGAAACAATTTCCCTGCCTTGGACCTGTTTCCCTTGAGATTAAGGTGAGAACTAATCCCATTCCTTAAATTGTTAAGCAGTGGCTTAATGCATTTCTTAATTTATAAAATGCATATAAAAACGTGATTCCTGGTAAGAAGACCTAAAGCACATGAGTGTCCAGTAACATAAATATGGAAGAATGCAGTAAAATGTTCTGCAGGAAATCATCTTGGCCTATCATTTTAAAAAACCAGACCATATTGAGTCAAACCTCTATTTTCTCAAAACTTATGCTTAAGGTTTGCAAGCTCCTGACTAAATCAATAAGCCCTCGCTGAGATTTCCAGTTCATATCTGTAGCTCAACTTAACAGTATTCCCTAGTGGAGAAATTTTCATGTAGATCTTGGGCATGTGTTTGTGCAAATTATTCCTCCAGAGGATTTTGGTGTGCACTCCAATCAAAGAACTTGTGCAGTATAAAAAATAAGGGTATTACACTCCATCAGAGGGATCCACGTCCAAGTCCTGCTACTGGCTCTGCTTACATTGCTCAAAGAGTTTCTTAGTTCATATCAAATTGTGGGTTACTCTAGAAGGAATGAAATCCTGAAACCTAGTCCACTGTACATCATTCATTCGCCTGCTATTATGGCCTCCTAGCCCCACGCATATCTGGCATTAGCAATGTAAACAGATATTTTAAACCAAGGCAGGTCAGACTACCCTACATTCAAATCACCATCATCCAATAAACCCAGGACAAATTACCTAAACTTTTACATAATAATATAGAACATATGGAAATAAATGTGGTGGAAAATGGCTGTATAAAGGAACAAATTTCTTTCCCGTATCTTCAGTTTCTTTCAAAAAAAAAATCTGAAGAAATTTGTGGCAGTGGAAGTTTTTCACTGCACTAAGCACTGTTAGTAGTATCTAAGTAGGAAAGAGTCAAGAGAGAAGATTCAAAAGAACAACAAAAATGGACCAAGGGAGAGTTGCAGGAAATGGGAGTAACGTGCCAAAGACAGAAGACTCGTCTGCTTTTTCCTTGAATTGTTGTGGATATCAATAAGGCTCCGTCGAATAACCTGCTTAGGATTGTTTACTCATGGCTACCACTCAAAAGATCTCAGAGAACCATTCACATCACATCTAATTTCTGAAGAGTTCTACTTCCCTGGTGTACTAACAAGCGCTACTGCTATCAGTCTGCATTAATATTTTAATCATTGGCAGTCTGGTACGGAAGCAGGGGAAAAGTGAGCTATTTCACCTTCAACTCTCCACGTCATAGCTACCTGAAAACCAATATCTGGAGGCCTTGAATATGTGTGACTAAGTTAGCAAAGGATAGGGGCATGTTTTGTTGTTGTTGTTGTTGTTTTGTTTTTCTCTAAAAGAATGAGGGTTTACATTCTTACTTATTTGACCTTAATTATGTAATTTCCCTGCTGAGGGCTTCAGGATTTTATTTCTAATTTAATGGTAGACCTATAGTGTCTAAGGAGTCCTTTCTACTCTGACCTGCAGTAGAGTTTGATATTTCCCCAACTACTTCACCTTTCGGGGCAGTGATTTTTAATTTAAGTTTTTTAGATTATGGTGTAATTATATTACTTCTTCCTCTTTCTTCTCTCCAACCCCTCCCACATGTCCCTCTTGCTCTTCCTTAAATCCATGACTACCTTTTTCATTAATTGTTATATGAATATAATATGTATTCCTAAACATAATCTGCTCACTGTATATACTGCCACTTGCATGTTTGTTTGGGGGGGGGGAGACCCCATGCTATTGGATAGCTATTTACTGTGTTCTTCCCTGGGGAAGACTATGTTTTCCATTTGAGCATTTCTTAGTTGCCTGTAGCTCCAAAAGAATCTTGATATTAAAGAAAATAATTCCTTGATCATTTCTCCTGTCTTCAGTGACAATAACATTTTGTACAATTTCTAGAATTGGTGAAAAGACTTTCACAAGTTCTTTCAGGGATAATAACAACTACATTCCATAGGGATCTTGCCTGTTCCCCATTGTTTTGTATAGCTGAGACTCAAGGAAGTTAAGTGACCCACCCCCTAGGCATTCCACTCAGGAGGTCATTTAACTAAAAAAAAAAAAAAAAAAAAAAAAAAAAACAACGTTAAATTCAGACCTGTGTGATACCAAAGTGTGTGCTTCCGTTGTGGTATGAGGGTTATAATGATATGATTATAAAAAGATGATTCAAAATAAGTGTTGGCATTAATTTTTAGTTATTGACATGGAATTAAATTCATGAAACAGTTATCTTCCTAGGAAGAACTCTTATTTAAAGCCTTAGTCTCTCTGAAGTTATATATGTACTGTCTAGTTATTTGAAAGAAAGCTTTTTTAAAAAAAATTGTATAGCACAATATCAATAGCATGCCTAAGTTATTTCTTCTCTAGTTGGTTTCAAAAACACATTGTACACTGGTCACTTTAGTGTTGAAATGTTTTACATAAAATCTATAAATTTATTCTTTAGAAAAAAGCTTGTTCTTTGTGACAAAATGTAATCCTTAAATACTGGCCATTCTGAACAAGCACATCATAAACAACTAAATCATTTCTCACATAGCTCCCTCTGCTCCCCATAAAACATAATTTGGCTCCATCAAGTGACTAAAAAGATAATTCTTTAATTCTCCATCTTTATCTAGAAGGCACAATTTTTTGAGACTTACCAAATTAAAGAAAAAAAAAAGAATCCTGTAGAGGTTGTGAGTTGTATGCAATGGAGCCTTATGATAAACCCCTTCTGAGATGCCAGGAAGGACTGTGCCTTTTGTCACTCACCTGCCAGGCAGGAAGAGGCTCCCTTTTTGTAATTAACAAGTGCCTGATAATTTGATACTACATAGTGAGGGCTTTTTGTATGCCAAAGAAGTCTTGTTTCAAATCTTGCTTAGCAACTTACTGCATGACCTTAGGTAAGTTATTTCATTTTGCCAGTCCTTCATTTCATAGATAAAATAAGAATCACAAGTTACAGGGCTGAAAAAGTGGCTCAATGGGTAACCGTGCTTGCTGTCAAGCCTACAGACCTAAATTCATTCCCTACACGGTAGAGAGAGAAAGCCTATTCCAACAGCTCAACCTCTGACCACCACATGTGTAATACAAACACACACCAATGTCACAACAAAATGTAAAGAAAAAACAAGTAACACGTATAAAACTACTTAATGGTGCTGCTATGACAAAGTAAAGGGTTTAATTTCCACATAGTATATAGAATATCTGTAAGCAATTAAGGTTATCATGATTTTATTACGTAGAAATCTTATTTGATCTACACATTACAGTGATGAACTCTCAACTTTTAAATGAAGAAGCAAGTTTGAGGAGAGAGAGAACTGTTAGTAGTGGGAGAGCCAGCCTATGTTGCTGAGATGATGACACTACTCAGGGTTCTTTTTTCTTTCCACTGGGTCTCAGCAGTCCCCCACATGGCACAGCTCGCAATGCCACATCAACTTGAGACCTCCTTTTGAAATCTTTATAAAATCTGTGGGTACACTATTTTTCTGGAGACTGTGAGCTGCACTTGAGGGAACATCTCTGGACCATGCTAATGGTATTTTGAAGTGGGGGAGGTAATGGCTAGAAGCAAGCAGCATTGCTAATAGTCTACCTCCATTCTACACTATATACAAACTAATGGCATCTATGTATGTGTTCTTAAGCTAAAGGATCTAGTGCTATATATACACTAAGAGCGATACATCACAATGCAAGTAATGAACTTTATCAGATTGAGTTCGAAACAACACTAATCTTTCTGGGACTGGTTTGCCTCATCTCTGTCATAGAATATATGATCTTCTAGCAGCAGAAAATAATCAACATTATTGATTTATAGTTGGTACAATCACACTAGGTGATTGGACTCACATCCATTGGGTGCACTTAAGCTGCACAGGAACTAATGAGTTCAACAGTCTAGAACCCTCTACTTGTACAGTAAGAGAAAAGAAAGCCACCAAGTGGTTCAGAGTGACTTTGATTGTCTTTTCCACTCTAGTAGAATGAGCAGGCAAATGTTCTCCTTTGCTAGACTCAGCCGTTCAGAGGAAAGAATTACTCACCTAGTGAACCCTGATAGCTGCCAACCAAGACACTTTGCCATGGAGCTCCAAAAGAAGCACAGACAACATTTGCTATATGCAAGGAGGAGTAGCAGCTGTTTTAGGACTAGAAGACCAACCCTCTCCACCCTTTGGCAGCAGTTTTAGTTAAGCTGATTCAGCATTCCTTACCATATCAGAGCAGATGGATAAGACAAGGCCCCTCTTATTTCTTAATATAAGGCTACCAGATAATAAATTTGTGACTAGGTAAAGCTGGTTCTAGGTAAAGCTGGCAGGTAAAATGCAGGACTTGCCCAGCTAAATTCTAATTTCAGATGGACAACTGTGCTTGTAGTATACGTATACCCCTTTGGGGCATATCTGTGCTCAAAATTATTCTCTGTTCAATTCGATTGAAATTTTAGTGAATATTTTGCATTTGGGAGCCAAATTGGCAACTCTGCTTCTAAAGGCCTTATATCCTTCTATTTCTGTCCTTTTAACACGCATGCCTTTGCTTGCTTGTCCTTTTTTTTTTAACTCCCTACTTGATCAGTAAGACCTTGAAATATAATATTTAAATAAAGAAAAATGGAAAATACACAATTAAGTAGTCAATCAGTTTTGGCATAATGCTTCTGCAGAGAACACTGAAAAGTGCTAACTGTTATCTAGCCCTTGCCCTTGTGGATACTTTTCAACAGGAGACTCAATTAGGAATTGGTAAAGTTGTTTAGTTTACCTCTCATTCTGGCAAATAGAAGGCAAGTCCTATAAACCTACAGACACATGCTCAAGGAATAAGTCTTGATTGCTACATCTCACACATCTATCAAATGTGTAGCAGTCTAGGAAAAAAAAATCAACATAATTCCCAAGAAACTAGTATTTACTGAGTTGAACTTTGCTCTCTCTCTCTCTCTCTCTCTCTCTCTCTCTCTCTCTCTCTCTCACACACACACACACACACACTCAGACACTGTGCGTGCTGCAGAAGAGTAGGTCTTTTGCCTTTTAAAGCTGAAATGCAAAGAAGTACCATTATCCAGACTGAGCAGGTTATCTTAAGCACTATACACGTACATGTGTATACATATATGCATGTAACAATAATCAAAGGTGAGGGTAGGAGGGTTGTATGGGAGCATGTAAAGGACAAATGGGAAGGGAGAATTATTGTAATTATAATCTCAAAAATTAAAAAGTTAACGAAATACATATTGTCCGATTTTATAGTTCCTTGTTTATTTATCCCTGATGTCTTATATATGCTCCAACAGAATTATGGATATAATTATTTTGGTCTTGTTTTATAAACATTATCTTGCATAGATTTATTGACCTATCAACTCACATACCCACACATGTCATTGGAGGGACTTCTGGAAGGTTTCGGTTTATCTGGATAGTTCTGGCCTCATATCCCATCTAAAGAGCCTTAGGGCAGAAGCTGACAGTGAGTTGTTCTTCTGTAATTTCTTTCTCTTAAGTCTAGGCATTTGGATTTGAGTGCAATAGAAAACATCTATGTTCTATTTTAGTAAGGCTATATATACCAGGTGCCCACAAACATTTTTAATAATTTCCTTTAAAAAACAGTCATAAAATTTATTCTATATCTGTGTGTTTTCAGGGGTAGTAGTGTTTTGTTAAAGACAGAAGTCAAACGTGTTCCCACAATGCACCGGTTGGAATAAACACAGACTCCACACTCCACAGATATCACTCCTCTATTTCATGCTTCAACTAGTTCACACCGTTTTGTTCACACTGACTATTTCTCAGCGCAACTGAGGACTGAATATATCTACCTAATGCCAAGTATGATATGTTTTAAAAGTATTAAAGGGTCATAAATCAAGCATACATAAATACACACACGGGGGGGGGGGAGGGAGGGGAGGGAGAGGCGAGGGGAAAAAGGAGGAAAGGGAGAGTAAAGGACAGAGACAGAAACAGAGGTACAGAGGGAGGAGAAGAAGAGCTGCTAAAAAAATTTATCCTACTAAATCTTCTAAAGTTTACTATTTTGGGCCATTAAATTTCTTTTAAAGCATAATAAAATTTAGGATAGTTCAGAAACTGGTGAGCATGGGGAGAAGGTGAAGGGAAGCAAGAACTTGTATGTTCTTATTTATATGTGTTTTTCTTTCTAATGGCTGCCAATTTTCCAAGTCAGGAAATATTTGAACATGTTCTAGACATCTTCCTGAAGGTATGAAGCACTCTTGAAACCATCTTATTCAGCCATGCCAACAACACTACTGCAAACTACAGTACCCTAAGAAAAAATATACTCTTTCAGGCGTCCTAAATGACTCATTCAGGAGAGAGTAATAAAAAGCAGGGCTAATATTTCCATCCTTTGGAAAAATTTATCTCTACACAGTACCATCTTTTGAAATAAAAGTCAGAATAGAAAGTCACTTAGCTGGTATAATTTGAAAAAACTAATCTGTCTCTAGTAATGGCTTTGCAGGGTGTCATTAGGCTTCTCCATCAAGGTACATCTGCAGAGAGCTACCAATAAAGTGTCATTTCAGAGGAGGTCACTTCTACACACATCCATTTAGTTCCAATAGAAAATATGCTAAACACCATGCATATTAGTTACCATGCTTGTTCCAAAGAGAATACAAAACTGATGAAAATAGACTTTCTGGATGCACAGTGTTTTTATTTAAATCATCGCTTTGTTAAATGATAATATTTAAGATAAAGGGAAACATAAATGTGGACAATTGAAAAGGAAGACAGGAAACTTTTCCTGGTTTATTTATCTCTGATGACTTTCTATGCCAGCCATATGCAATGCACTTTATTAGGCACTTCAGGATTGTCAAAATAAAGAAAAAAACATACACTTGAATCCCTGCTTTCAATAGAACTTGTATAGCAGTTTTAAAGACTAATTATAATTACTCTTTAGACATCCACTCCAAACCTTCTGGCTGGATTTCACTGTCATCACAATACTATTTTGTGGCAAGGTAGGAAGAATTTGGCTGATTACAAAACTCTTGTAGAGGTTAACCACTAGGGAAACCTCAAGTGGTAAGTTCTGTTGAAACCTGCATCCCCCTCTGCTAGGAACAATGTAAGGACACTTAAAAACAGCACACCTGGTTCTCACCTCCACATCTCTAATGCCAGACTCTTACTGTCTACTTCCATGGGTTTCATCCTCTGCCCCTGTCTAACCTTCCAAGCTATGGTCTGGTGTTTTTTTTTTGTTTGTTTGTTTGTTTGTTTTGTTTTGTTTGCTTGTTTTTCCTGTCTTTTCTGGGAGAAGCAGAGAAAGGGGGTTCTTAAGTTTTGTGCATTCTAATCTTTATACATGCTACTAGAAACATATTATGAATGCAGAGGTCCTTAGTTCAATTCCCAACCACCACATGGTAACTTACTACCATCTGTATGGGATCTGAGAGTGACAATATACTCACATATAGAAAATAAATAAATAAATATTTTTTTTAAATGAAAGCATTTAAAAAGGAATCAGTCATTGGGCTGGATATGTAGCTATGAGGTTAAGAGCACTTTGCTCTTCCAGATGTCTCAAGTTCAATTATCTGCAACCATATAGTGGCTGACAACTATCTGTATTGAGATCTGATGCCCTCTATTGACATGTCTGAAGACAGTGACAGTGTACTCACATATATTAAATAAATAAATACATCTTTTAAAAAATTGAAAACATTAAAAAAAATAAAAGAAATCAGTCATTGGGCTGGAGAGATGGCTCAGAAGTTAAGAGCATTATATCTTCTCTTTCAGATGTCCTGAGTTCAATTCCCAGCAACTACATGGTGGCTCATAACCATTTACAATGAGATCTGGTGCCCTCTTCTGGTCTGAAGGCATACATACATGCAGGCAGAATGCTGTATACATAATAAATAAATCTTTAAAAAGAAAGAAAGAAAGAAAGAAAGAAAGAAAGAAAGAAAGAAAGAAAAGAAATCAGTTATACACAAGGCCTAACTCTACATGATTCTTTAGTGTTTTCCTTTTCCCTGGGGGTGACAAGTAGGAACAGTAACTGAGGAAAATGTCCCTAGACTCATAAGTAGAACCTTGGGCACCAGACAATAGGGAGTGCTTTCTAGGAGTCTGAGGAGGAGTGCAGTTATGACCCTGAGCATCCTTTAAAGCCTATCTGTTCCCATCCAGTTCTGAAATGATGTCTTAGTACTCATCAGGAAGAAAACAGTGTGTTCCACGGACACATTGTTAATGATCTTCATCATGACCTGAGCTTAGTTTGTTTTGTTTTGTTTTGTTTTGTAAATGAGGTTATTTTTGCACTTCGTGAAACAAATACTTATGTTCACTTGATATCTATTAGACTGCTTTTTTTCTGGTCTGGACATGCTAAGATGAATATAACATAGTAGGGCTAAGAGCACACACCTAGGGACTGGGGAATTGTGGGGTTTCCTCTGAAATGTCTAATTCACTGCTTTTGTCAGTTTGTTCATTATCTTTCCATGGTCACTTCTGTCATGTGTAGATAGGTAAGGTACATCACAGTGCTCTTATGAGATGTCAAGGCAATAATGACAAGTAAGAGCTAGTGACAATGTAAGAACTAAGGAAATGTTTAGACCTTGAGGTCACAGTCTCTAAATGTGGATAATGTTTACATCAAAAAGTCTAGTATTTTTCTCAAAGACAAGAAAAGCTGTCCTCCAAAGACTCATAGACCTGTAAGTTTTGATAATGATGGTGCTTTTTCTGTCTCTTTCTCTTCCTTCCTTCCTTCCTTCCTTCCTTCCTTCCTTCCTTCCTTCCTTCCTTCCTTCCTTCCTTCCTCCCTCCCTCCCTCCCTCCCTCCCTCCCTCCCTCCCTCCCTCTCTCTCTCTCTCTCTCTTTCTTTCTTTCTTTCTGTCTTGAACTTCAGACTTAATTATTTATACAAAATGTTGCTGGCAGTGCTTAGAATATAATCAATCTTTTTTCCCGCCTCAGGGGACTCCAAACAATCTAGCTTTCTTTTTCTAGTCATGAAGGGACTGTGCCTAAAAAGACAAACTTAAAGAAGTTTTCTTATCTTATAATAAAAATGACCCATAAGACACCATGGTGCCATTATTTCTCTTATTTAATAGCACAAAATTCACATCTAATTTCCCTTTCCTTTCCCTGTGCTTTTGTAGAGGGGCAATTTATTATAATATTGTGCAGATAAGCAGAGAAAAATAAAAACTGAAGCATAAAGACCTGTTTGTATATTGTTTGCTTTTTTATATTTTTATTTGATTTTGCTAATAGGATTCTTCGTAAGTTTTTACCATTGCATTTGTTGTGTAAAATGTATTTCTAAGAACTTCCAATTTTCTGTTTACAATGTTCAGAGAGTCACAGTTAACTTCTAAACACATTTGGCTCCACTCGCAATAGTATCTTAGAGACTAGTATACAAGTATGATAGAATGTTGAGCAGCTCTAAAACCAATTAGGGCTCGGTCTTAATTCTAATTCCATGTTTCAATAAGCAAGGGCTATTTTATGAAGTGTCTAATGACATGTAATGGTGACCTAGTGGGAAACTACTAAAGGCTAAAACAAAGCAGAAACTCTTGAAACTTGAAATGCCTTAAACTGAATTTGCTCTGTGAATATGAGTGTGATTTTATACATGTGCTTAAGGCTTGCATATCCACATATTATATTGACTACATTAATGATCTTAGGGGAAAAATTCACACATGACTTGTTCTTCTTTAACTATAATAGTAATGACTTCTTCTTTCTTCAAGATTAATTGAGATACATAAGCTTTGATAAACCAGAGAAAACATGCAACCCTAAAATTCAGAGGCCTGCCTCCATTTCCAGTTTGAGAGGTGCCATTGCCAAGATAGAAAGCTATCCTTTTCTCCAAAGCCTTTAAGACTCAGTACTTTCCGTTAATGTGGCCTGGGTCTCATTTTATTTAGCCTATTCCGGTTCTTTTCACCATCCTCACTACAAATATTCTAGCTCTGTTCTCTTAGTGACAATAACACTCTTCTTAGAATTTCATTGACTCATTATAATTTCTATAGCCAGCAAAATAAATAATTAGATAGATAAATAAATAAATAAATACCATTAATATTTTCTCCCCTCTTGCCCACTCTTATTTATCCCTTTTTCTTCCTTCCTCTTAGCATCATTACTTCCTCTAATGTGGGTCTCAGTTAAGTAAGACAAGAAAAATTGCATCCCAGCCGAGCGTGGTGGTGCATGCCTTTAGTCCCAGAACTCAGGAGGCAGAGGCAGGCAGATTTCTGAGTTTGAGGCCAGCCTGGTCTACAAAGTGAATTCCAGGACAGCCAGGGGTACACAGAGAAACCCTGTCTTGAAAAACCAGCCTCCCAATAGGTTTTGGTTATCTTACCACATTCCACTCAACACAGAATATGGTACATAGTATGTATTCAATAACTTTTTGGGAATTTCTATCATGAGTGTTTTAAACATTCAAAATAATGCCTTTATATAATAAACACTTTTAACATTTCTTATGCTGGGGCAGTCTCGTGTTACTTGAGAAAGACTAATCCTTACACCAGAGGCATATTATCCAAAAGGAACTGTGGCACAGGAAGGAGGTGGAGTCATGGCCAGCTCTGGAATTGGGATGTTGTATTAGGAAGGCACAATAGCTTGATATGCCTATGGCTTCAATTAATCTTCGTCTTCAACTCCTGCTTGAGAGGCTTGCAATGTATGATAAAATACCCAGTGTTGTGTTCTCTGTGGGCACTCAAGTCATATTTGTTGGCTGACTTAATTGAGCTATATTTGCAAAATGGCAAGGATGTGAGGAAACTTTCCTACCTAAAAAGAAAGCATTCACAGTGCTAGACATTTGGTAGGCAAATAAACAGTATAATTTCAGCCTAAAAGGAAAAAATATTCACTCTCCCATCCAATAGACCTAGTGGCTAGGCAACTCAAATGTCAGCACCATATTTTTGGAAATTAATTTTAAATATCATAAATTGTATGTCATCAACTTTGAAGACATTTCTTTCCTTCCTGTCTTTTCCCATTCCTTGCTCCAAATTCAAATGCAGAAAATGCAACGAACAAACCTAAATCTCACCTGTCTGGTAAGCTTGGCAACTAGGAGCAGTGTGCACAGCATTGTGTAAAAAAAATAAAATTTAAGAGCCATACATTAGGCAGCTTTTTAAAACAAGTTTTCCACAATCACTGTAGCACTTCCAGAGTGAAAACAGGTCAGGGATTTGCTCAGAACTACAATGGCACATTCTTATTTACCTGAAATTAACCTTCTGATTACCAAAGGGCAGGTTTCTCTATTCAGCTCTCCCAAGGATCAACAACCAAGGCAAGTTTCAGTTTCAGAACTATCTCCATATGGCCATACATTTGTAGGGTAACTCAGATGAGTTTGCCTTGGCTTGAAATGGCTGCCTTGTCTCATCCACTTCCTTTTACTGACTTCATCATGCTAGCAGGTCAGGTGAGTGTTCATGAATATTGTACCCATTCTGTCCATTCAGAAAGTCCTGTCGCCTGCATCACTTTACTAATACTGTATTTGGCCCAGTTGTGCCACATACTAATGTACTTTTGCATTCTTAGCATCTGTGGTGCCAGCTTTTACCTTTGGAAGGGATATTATAATAATAACTCAGCTAATTCTCAAGCCTACTTCGGGGGTGGGGGGTAAATCGAGGCGGGAACAGAAAATTATGCTAAAAAATATTTGTGTGTATGTGAACTAAAACAGAGAAATGCTCCAAGTAATTGCCACTAGCTGGCCATCACCTAGCATGCAAGAAGGTCAGGAAGTACAGGATTATTGTCATTAGTACTCTGAGAGTAGGACTTGCTTACATCATATGTGGTGTCAGGTATTCAGTAGTACAGTGCTATATCTCAAAGCCACAGGAAACTTTGGCAATTCTCTTGTCCAGTGTATCGAGGTTATTGTTGAACAAATATACTCAGAAGACTTAAAGGGCATGCTTAGTGTAAGTTAAGAGGGTCAGGTTACAAGTTTCTACCCTTCCTCTCTAAAGAGTGTTTGTCTGTTACTTCATGTTTCATGAAATTACTGTAGTACTTCTGTGTACATCTCTCCTTGAGAAATTTGAGTTTTAGCTTGCATTGTTGTAGAATGAGTTGCTATCTCTCTTCTGAAACACTGATTTTCTGTTATTATGCCTCCCTTTCTCAGCGGGGGGTGTGGAAATCATTCATGTACCATGGTGTACATATGACAGTAGGAGAACAACTTCGTAGATTGGATTCTTCCTACCTTCATAAGGGCTCTGCTGGTTGAACTCAGATCAGGCTTGTGCTACAAGATCCTATAGCCACTAAGCCATCTTACTAGCCTATAAGCCATTTTCTTTTTTGCACCTATGTCATTTCTTGGTCCAATATTAAATATTTTTCCAATTGAAATGACTAGTCACCTAGCTATGAGCCTAGGAATTAAAGGTAAAGCGATATCTACTATTTCTAACCCTACTTGGGGGGAAATGGAAGAGCAGTACTTCTCCAAGAACGAGGAAGGAAAAGGAAGCCCACAATTTCAAGTCAAGTTTGTAGTGGCAGGAAGGGGGATAGGGTGGGAAGCTAGGTGTCTAATTAGAAGAAGGAAGGGAAAAGACTTAGGAGGTAGCGTGAGACTCGGGCTTTGGTTCCATGTGCACAGACCTCAGCAGACAGCTGGAAACCTGCTAGAGAAGGAGAGCTTGGAACCAAGCTGGAAGACATCAGAGAGACTTGAACCAAAACAAACAACAGCAGGGGATGTGGTTGGCAGCACTGAAAAAGTGAAGGGCTCTGTGAGTCACTCTCACATTAACTTCGAATGGTATCCTATCTCCATCTTGTTTTATAGGTTAGTTCTGCAATGTCTAATATATAACAGAAAATAGATGTACATGTCTATGTAAGACACAGATATGTTTTTGTAACATCACAGACTGGAATGACAATCTAGCAAAAACTATGGACTAGAAAATTACCCAATATCTTACTAATCTAAGAATTTATTTCAATATTTCCCATCTGCATATTTAGGCATAACTATAATGATGATGTAAGAGCAATACTGTGTTATTTAGCACATTGAGTATACCTCTGACCTTTTACTAAATACTGCTTTACAAAATAGTGGCATAGTAAGTATAAGGTAACTCCTTTTTTTAAAAAAATCCATTCCAGTGTTAGTTCATTTTTTGTGTGAAAATAATACTAAAAATAATGGCAGTAATAGATGTCTTAAAGGAAACCTACTATATGTCAAACATTCTATAAATATTGTTTCAATAAAGCTTCTTCAAAACTTACAGAATCTATCTTATAAACAACAACAAAAATATAGTCAGAGGTAATATAACTGATTTAAGGTCATAGCTCTAAGTACCAAATTAGGTCTGTGTGGTTCAAAGGAGCTATGTCCTCACCAAAAATATGCTAATTCTACACCACAAGGAGTGTCTTTATGCTTCCAATCTGGAGTACTTATCATAAACTTCTAAAGGTAGAATTATTAGCATAAAAAGTATACTCAGTTTAAAAATCAATTACAACTTGCTCTGTATTGTTTTCTATGGGGGTAGTATTAATATACTTTTTTGCAAAAGGAAGTTAATCTGAGGTATAATAAAATGTGTCATGAATAACAGAGAGAAATATTTATGTTGTACATAGAGCTTTAATCATCAATATCCTGCAACGAGTTTTTCCTTAGAAAACTCTGACAGTGAAAAGCGTTTTCTATCTCTAGATCTGAATAGATTCATATAAAATTCTTGGAAGTTGATGTATCCTACCATACAATGAATGGTTGCTTCATGAACATTCATTTAAGAGAAATTTACTTGACTTCTCACTTTGGATGAGGATACGAAATCAAAACCGAGAACCACTCCTAGACTCATAGTAAGAAAACGCTAAATGATATACAAAATCACACTTTTGAATCTAGAGAGAAGTGTGAAAGCAACCCATGAGCCTTAAGGATGAAGAAAGGTACCACCTGCAAGACTAAATCAGTCCTGGACATGGGCTCACATATGGCCACAGTGGAAATAGGCATACATATGAGCACACATGAAGAAATCATGTATTCTAGGTGATTTATGACAAGTCAAGTGTGAATTTAGATGAAAGTGCAAAAGTCTTGGGAAGCAAGCATACAGGCATCTCTCCATGTATTCATGGCACAGAGTTTATGAAGAGACACCAACATACTGAGAAGCACTAGAAAGTACACCAATTCCTTTCTACCTAAGGAATAAATCCCCTATTCAAATGAAAGGCAAATAATCCCATTCATTCCTGAGTCCAGATAAGTAAAAGGTAAGAATTACAGTCCTCTCTGGAGAGACGTCAAAACTAGTTTGGAAGCCAAACGATGTGGAATATGTCAGAGACAGAGAGAGGGTTTGGCTAAGCGTGAGGCTGACAGAGAAAAGTCGCGAGAACTCCCCCTAGCCTCAGCATGGGGTTAACAAGAACGTGGTAAGAAGTAATACTACTGGGGTGGGGCAAGAAAGAGAGGGGGGCTATCTCTGAAACACAAACACACACACACACACACACACACACACACACACACACACACACACACACCCACACACACACACACACACACACACACTCAACCTCAGAAACTATGGAAACAAAGGGGGAACAGAGTGACATGTTTATATTGCCGTAAATATCTTTGAGAAGTAATGGAGAAGTCATGGATTTCCTTAGTAGAAGCCTCAAATTACAAGGAACATCAAGGTCTTCAGTCTTAGGCTCTTCCTATCAGATATAAAATTAGATCTTCCTAAAGAAAATTCTAGAAATGGCTAATGCAAAAGTTGATATAAAAAGCATTTATTTTATTTGGTCTGAGGGAGCTGACAAGGCAACCCTCCAGAGGTGAGTATAGAAACACTGAGCAAATTCAATATAAATAAGCTTAAAATACAACTGCAGGATATGTAAAAGCAAAATTGAACATAATCCAGTATATCACCCATCTAAGTGTAAAGGCATTCACTGACTTACACTAACATAAAATCTATATTTAAGTCTTCATTGTGAGTGAAAGTTATTGGTTAAATACTAGAACCAGAGGTTTTTCAAAAAGTAAATTTCCACGCATAACATACCTTTTTCCTTTTTTGTTCTTCTGGTGATGAGGAGATCACCCTTGTGATAAATGTTTATTTGATTCTTACCTTAGTTCCAAACTTTGGTGATGGAGAAGCCTTTATACTTCTTAGTCAGAAGAATTATACATACACATATATTTATACTCACCAACACAGGAATTGAGATATTTATAGACTATACCCATCTTCTAAATGTGTCTCTTATACAAAGGTATTTTCCTATCCATATATAAGGTGCTTTATCATTAGATCGAAAGGCAAAACTGAGAATTTTAACAAATAGGAAATAAAACTCAGCGTAAGCAATGTAATTGGCTCTGTGCCATTATTAGTTTGTAGACAATCAACTCTGCTTAATGTGTAAGAAGGAATGTGTATTTGAAGAAGAGGAAATGTTTATCCTTTTTATGGTCTCTCTCTCTCTAATCTCTCTCTCTCTGTGTGTATCACTCTCTCTGTCTCTCCCTGTCTCTCTCTTTGTCTCTCTCTCTCTGTCTCTCTCTCTCTGTCTGTCTCTCTCTGCCTGTCTCTCTCTCTGTCTCTCCCTATCTCTCTCTGTCTCTCTCTCTCTGTCTCTCTCTCTCTGTCTCTCTCTCTCTGTCTCTCTCTCTCTGTCTCTCTCTCTGTCTCTCTCTCTCTCTGTCTCTCTCTCTCTCTGTCTCTCTCTCTCTGTCTCTCTCTCTGTCTCTCCCTGTCTCTCTCTGTCTCTCTCTCTGTCTGTCTCTCTCTGTCTCTGTCTGTCTGTCTCTCTCTGTCTCTCCCTCTGTCTCTGTTTCTCTCTCTCTCTCTCTCTCTCTCTCTCTCTCTCTCTCTCTCTCTCTCTCCTCTCCCAGTAGCTTCTTTCTACACTTAGGACATGGCTA
Organism: Mus musculus; assembly: GCF_000001635.26. Lineage (NCBI taxonomy): Eukaryota > Metazoa > Chordata > Mammalia > Rodentia > Muridae > Mus > Mus musculus. The sequence goes on along the minus strand of NC_000086.7, from coordinate 138,922,323 downwards.
CATTGCTATTGCTGCTATGTGGACTGTGCTTTGGTATGAAAATTTAAAAGCATATTTTACACCAATGCTGGCAGATACATTAGAGAAGAAGCTCTACTGGGAAGATGTTGCTCCAGACAAGTCCTGATAGAGGGTACCCTTGTCTGAATAACAAAGATTTTTTTCCTTTAGGCCTATATCAGGGCATTGCTATACTTTCAGTATAAACATGCCTGTAACCTGTGGGCAGTAACAATTAGCCTAGGGACAGTGATATTAGTTTTAAGGAAAAGGTCTTGGAATAAGAAGTACTTCCGTGTATAGACCTTATATTGTATAATATTACAAGATAGAGGAAGCATAAGTTTATCATATTTTACAAGAAGCAGGCTTGACCAAATACATGCCAGAGGTTAGTACTGTCATACCCCTAAAATGTATCAATATCCTCCATAACACTTCATATTTATACCCCTGATATCAGTTTTTAACTTTCCAGGAACTAGGCCAAGAATGATCCTCTCATCTAAATAAACTTCCACGTTTTATTCATCTCCATTGCTATAAATTTTCTCAGAGTTAATACGTGACAAAATTATATGGTTGTGTGATTAGTTACATATGTGGATATGTCTCAAACAAGTCCCTATACATATAGACATTTAATGTAATGTTTCAATATTATAACCCCCAGAAAATTGGGAACTATATTTTGTTTAATCTTTAATTCATCCCAAGAGATTATCACAGTTCTTGGGACGCCTTTAATGTGTAATATATAATTATTAAATAAATATATTATTTCGTGAGAAATTCTTCAACAAACTTTATACATTTATAGAATCATGTGCGCTAAAATGGAAAATTATGAACTTTGATTATCAGTAGTAAAACATCCAACTTAAAGTTCAATATGGACAACTAAAACATTGATATGTATTACAAAATAAATGATATTATTATTTTGGTTCATCCTACTTTTTCTCCTTTCAACTGAACAATTTAATTTTTGCTATGTATTTTACATCTTATGTTCACTGGTTCAACAGATTTTATAATGCTTTTCTTTTGCATTAATAAACAAAAAATTAAAAATGTCCATGATATATTTTAACATTATTAACCTCTCAGATTAATGCACTACACTTAACAGTGTTTTATTTGCATTGTTGGGATTTGACTCACAATTACTGTTATTATTATAAAATCAAGCATGAATAAGTAACCTAGCTCCACTTACCAAAAAGATTCTTCCATAAGTACCAAGACCAATGGCTTTATCTAGTGAGAATATTCCAGTTGGATCCTACAAAAATTAGAACAAAATTATCAGTTTTCTTGAAAAAAAATTCCAATCTGCATTGTTTCTTTAGAATTTACAAAACAAAAGGCAGCCCAAAAATGTGACGAATCGATTGTTTCCCAAAAGAATAGGTAACAATGTCCTTAGATTAAGTAGAGTCCTTCACACACACAAAAGAATACTAAGAAATTATGTAATTATACTGTAAAACCTGAATATAGTGTGGGTATTCCTTCTTACATTCACATTTGTATCATTTGAGTGTCTTTTCATGGCACAGGTAAATCAATATTCTCTTGGCTCTTCATACCAGAACTATTAACTAACTATACAACTCTAGGTAACTCATTTATACTCTAGGATTCTATTATCACATGTGTGAAATGAAGGCATTATGCTCAGTGATTTCTGAGCTCTAATATTTAGATTCTCTCATCCTAAAGTCCAGATGTCTCCACAGGATTGACAAAACGATTGTCAAGGCAGGAATCTAGAATCCTTTCTTAAAATAATCACACAATGAAGTGGTGATTAGAAGCAAGTAGATCAGGGCGTATTTTTCTATTCAAAATAAAAATGTTATTTAAATGACAGCTTTTAGAATTTGAGACGCAGACTACGTTTACTGTCTAGTATATGACTTTTGCTGTCACTCGGAAAGATTTATGGGGAAAAGGTAAGCAACAAAGGAGTTACTAAGAACCAGCTTTTCTGCACGATTATTTTAGTACAGTACTTTTAAATGTATCATTGAGAAGTACATTTACCTTAGTAGCAATTCAAGAGAAACAACCAATAAAAATGCATTCATTCATTCATTCATTCATTCATTCATTCATTCATTCATTCTGTACATGTATGGACACATTCAGGTATGCCATGTGAGAGGACAACGTGCAGGAGTCCATTTTCTCCTTTCACCTTGTGAGTTCTAGGGATTGAACTCCAGTCCCGAGGTTTGTCAGCAAGCACATTTACCTGCCGAGCATCTTGCAGAGTCTGCTTAATTCTTAAAACAATTAAACAAGTTAGCTAACTGTTATTGGTAAGCTATTATTTTTATAAGTCTGTGTTTAAATTGATAAAGATACCATATGTTAGTGAACTCTCATATTGTCTACTCAGCCTGATTCTCTGAAACTTAAAAAAAAAAGATCAGAAATTTGCTTCATCCCGTGTCTGTGCATCAATAATGAGCATATCTTATAGTCAGATTTTAAGTGAGAAAATGGACTGTGGAAATCACAGCGCCTTATTTTAGTTTCATCAATGTTGTTAGAAATCTTGTTATTTTTCTATTCAAAAACCATCTTAATGACCTTAATGCTCACTTTAAATAAAATAAAACATTTTTACATTTCACGTCTTAAAAGTATATTGAACTTAGTATTGATGTTGTTGTTAATCTTTATCACTTTGTAATATATTTTTTTAACTAAATTAAGATAAAAGAAGGAAAAAACTGTGTTGATCTATTAAATTAAAACACAGCTTTTATATCTCATTTCTTATTTTTATTCAGCACACATTTATTCTGTACTGTATATAAGAAACCCAATCGCTAGATCTTCTCTCAAAATGGAGGGCGGTGGGGGGAGCTAAATAAAGTCATTTCTGAGTCAGGACTCGTTAAGCAATTTTTAAAAACATTTCTCAAATACTTCTATATATTCAAATGGAAATCCTAATTGAGTTGCCCTTGCAAACTGGAATTTGAGAGTTTTTTTTTTTTTTTTTTTTTCCTTCTGACTAGGGAGAAGGCAAGAGTGAGCCCCCCACTGGCTGATTTCCTTAAGGGTGTGGAAGAAGGAAGCACAAGAACCACTAGGAGGCAATGTCTGCTGGTCAAGGAAGATGCGCCTGCGGAAAGGAGGAAGAAAGGCAGCACCTGGTCAAAGGTAGCCAGAAGTTCCAGGTGGGCTTAAATTTACTTAAACAGGAGGAAGGCGTTCCCCGGGTTACACAACACAGGAGGGACTAAACACTCCAAGTGCGCAGAGGGAGACGGCACAGGATTCTCCTTCCCCATTTTTAATCTTACAAATTGTAATTTTATATATATAAAAAAGAACTAATGGGTAGTCTCTAAACTGTCGGCTCTAATGGGATAAGTTCTAGAGTGAAACTCAGTCAGTAACAAGAATGAGCTTCGCAATAGAACTGGAGCTTAGAAAGGAAAAGTCCTTATAGGTTACTAGCTCATACTCCATGCAGAGATTTTCCCTCCATGAGAGAATCCTGTTAAAAATAAATCTTTATGGCTAATATGAAATTATAAAATCAGAATTTCCTTAGACGATTCTTTTAAAATACCCAGGAGATTCTCAACTCTTGTACCCTGTTGTCTCTGCACAAACCTATGGGGGGGAAAAAAAAACACTGGCCTAGAGACAGGGAACGTGGCTCAGAAAAAAATAAATTGAATTACAATGTCAAGCTGAGGCCCTCTTCTACTTACAATGGATGGTGTGCTGGATATTTCAAAGCTTGGGCACTTGAAGGCAAAATGGCTTCCACACAGCCGCTAAGGGACTTGGTAAAGTGGGAAGCTGAACTCAGGGTTTGCCTTCTTAGTGAAGGCTGGGAAAACTGGAAGGTATATTTAAATATAAACTTAATGTAATTCAAATATAGTGTTTGGGTCATGTACTATTTCAGATCGCCTCGGCCACGACTGTTTTCAAAGACTATCTAATCCTGACCCTAATATAGATTAGGAGTACACATGGCAGTGTCACATACCAAGGCTGAAGCCACAAGGAATGTGGCCATTAGAAGGCTTGGGGGACAATCATAGTGACAGACAAGCTAGATCTGGAGATAAAGAGGATTGAGTTATGCAGGCCATATATAATAAATCATACATTAATAGAGAATAAGTAAATAAATAAATAAATAAACAAATAATAAGTACACCCCTTGTATAGGTAAGCAAGGCAAAACACACTATTTTAAAACGATGCATGAACCCATACAACATTGCAATTCTCTTTTCTAAGAAAGGAAGCATACACTACAAACCTCTGTATTTTTTTTCACCTATAGAAAATTTATATCCACTTAAAAATTGGGAAAAATTACAGCCGGTTATTAACATGTATGGTTATATGGTGGCCCATATCTTTAGTACCAGGGCTAAGAAAATAAGAGCCTAAGAATAAGGAGCCCAAGGCCAGGGTCAGCTATATAAGTAGTTCAGAAGGTGGCCAGGACTACACGAGTCTCTGTCTTCAAAACCAAGAGTAAACTGAGAATTGTATCGGCCTTCTTATTTTATGTCTCTAAGATCCTATAGAAAAGGGTTTATAATTACATTACAATACCATCTACAATTATGTACTTTGTGATTTTCTTGTCTGTGTAATGTTTTAGGAATAAAATGTTATCTAATTTTATCTGATATTATATTAATAAATATTAGTAAAATTAATAAAAATCAGAATAATAAAATGCTATCTAATTGCACAGGCATTTTTATCACTGTTTTGTTATTGTGTGCTATAAAAGAGGATCTTCTTTGATGCCCAGGCTATTTGTAGTTCACACTAGCTTCAAACTCATGATCCTTCTACCTCTTATTCAAATCTCTACCCCTTTCTTTAAATTCCAATTTATACTCTTGTACAAGCTTGCACTCTCAAAGGTTTCTGGTTGCTGGTCATTAAATTTCACAACCACAAAGAGTACAAAATATTCAAATCTCAAACCTACATTTAATTGTATTTCTATAATCTGCAAAAATGTATGTCTATGTTGACGAGTGCCTGTATAGTATGGGAATTGAACCCAGGGACTCGGCATGGTAGCACTCAATCTACTGCTAGGCCAGGCCACACCCAAGCCTCCAGGATACCATCAATATGATGGTTCAAGGTTTGAATCTCTTCTCATTATCTAGCTGTTTTCAAATGGTTACACTTACCAGGGACATATGCCAATAATATTCTGTCCTTCATATGTGTCCTATTGAGAATAATTACTACAAGGGACACTGCCTAGGCCATTTTCTTTACTTGAACATCTCTCCCTGCCATCAAAAGGCAAACTAAATTAACTATCAATTTCTCTATTCCTTTCTTTTGAAGTCGTCAGGATATGTTAAATGTCAACAGAACAAAACAAAAACCCTCCTATGCCCCAGTGACTGCAGAGACCATGTCTTTAAATCTCTAAGCATGCTGCTCTCCAGCTATATTTATTTTCTTGGAATTTGAATCTGGGAAAGGGGAGAATTACCAATCATTTGCTCAGATAGTACATAAAAACGGATCTATTATAAAATTCTGAAATAAAGAATTTTCTTAAACTGGACCTTTCATGATGATTTAAAAATGAGGGAAAAGACCATTGGCACCCATGGTTCTTGTGTCTTTTCCATATGTCTCAACTTTAGAAGTCAATCTCATCTTGCTCTTTGGGAACCACCGCCACCCTCCACCAATCTGGAGAACACTAATATTCTACTGAGCTGTAATATAAAGATCATGCTTATCTCATGGACATGCCTCAGATCAGAATATCCCAAAGCCAGGGCCATGTCAGCTAATCCAGGGAATTTAGTCCATTCTTTGGGCTAAACACACCTTTCCCTTTTCCCTTTGTTGTTCTTTAGGGGTTTGAAATTCCCCATGCTATCATTTCTATAAGGTCTTTTAAATCCCTCAACTTCGTCATTTTTTTAGAAAGCAGCAGTTGATTTCAGTGCGTCCACGTGTGCTTTCACCACGCCCCGCCCTTCCCCCAGAGCAGGCTGAGGAGGGGACGAGCTCACTCATTGGCCTTACAGTCTCAAATCAATCTTAATCTGAATGGGAAAAGTCCTGCTCTGGTGGAAGGGAATCCAATTGAAGTCTCCATAGTCCAGAAATCTCGTCCATACATCCTGGAAAAGAAGTGATTTCAGGAGTATCTGGGAAGAAAAAAAGTTTAATTTTTAAAAATGCTTTGGCCTTATTTTCTGAAGTTGCAATAACTGTAATTTTAATACTTGCTATTCAACAGTTTTGTATTGAAGTGTGTTCTTTTAATGACTGATAACAGTTTGCTAGAATATTAGCCATGTCCATCACCTCCCCACACCACATACCATTCTAATGTAAAATATAAAGGGAGGCTTTGGGACTGTCCCGCATTTAGGGAGGCAAGTATCTGCCATCATTAACAACACATATCTTTAAATGCCAAACATACACAAAATTAATTAAGGCAAGATGACTTTGAATAGTCCTATAACCTCAAGGTTAATATTTAGCTTTTCTCAAGGCGAGGAGGCCACTGCCCTGACTACACACATGCTTGGCGATCATTCCAGCCCAGTGCCTGCTCATTTCTCCTTTGGAGAATCCAGGGGCCCTTTGCATTCAAGAGAGGGTGCAAGTGAAATGCCAATCTAAAAAGGGAACTTGAAAAATGAATTTGGGTGGGATCCAGTATCAGCGAGAAACCAGATGCCGTTGAAATACACGGTGTTGCTACAATAGTATGTCTGCTGTTTATGATGGCTTTAGAAGCCCACCAATCAATTTCAACCGGGCACTGAAAAAGAAGACCCCACAAATGATAACTATGACCAAAGTTATATTTCATTATCTAAGAGAGATGATACACTTTTAAAAATTAATAGGCATGTACAGAATTCCGTTCCTTTCTGAGAGGCGTCGAGTTCTTTTCACTCCAGCAGTACTTACTCCAGAACCTTCTCCTGGTGAGAATAAAGTTTTAGAAACTATTACAAAGTAAGAGCCGCGTGATGCCTATGCTTCTATTTTGTGTGTGTGTGTGTGTGCTCATTATTTTTTTTTTACGGTAGGGGTGGGGGTGGGGTGGGGGCTCCGCCCATAGGTAGAGATCTCTGCTGGCAAAAAGAAGGAAAGTGGGGTGGTCCGCCACTTGTCCTTTCCCGGAATGCTTCTATTACAGGTACCCATGCGCTAGACAGCTGTTAGACAAAGCGGGCTCTATATAGAAAAGGCCCCACCCTTTTTTAGGACCCACTTCTTTCTCCCCAATCTCACCCCCCCCCATCCCCCATTCCTTTGCGTTTTGTGGCCTTCACCTCAGTCGGGAGCTCAGGGATGGTGATTCTGCACGGCAGCTTCCCTGGCCCATCCTAAGCCACAGCCCGTCGAAGTCCTGGCCTAGGCTACTCGAGGGTGTGGGCTCTCTTCCCCGGGCTTTCAAAGCCACAGAAAGAAGTTCACAAGGGGGACGATGTCCCGGAGTCCTTTACTTACCGGCAACTGGCCAAGATCTGTCACCTCCTTGTCCCTCCAACTCCCAGGTCCTGCCATGGCTTCGAGAAGAACCAAGCGGGAGACCGCGTCCAGCAGGCGCGCTGGGACTGCGTCTGAGGTGAAGGAGGAAGAGTTTTGGGGGTCCCGGGAAGGGAGGATGGGATGGGAGAGAGGAATGGGAAGGTGGGTTTGTGGTTCGGGAGAGGAGAGGGAAGTGGAGAGGAAAAGAGCCGAGAGCCGAGCGGGAGGAGGAAGAGGGAAGCTGGAGTTTTTCGGGAGGCGGGAAAGTAAGTTTGGCTAAGGGAAGGAGAAGAGAGCTCTAGCGTCCGTCCGTCCGAGAGACGAAGAAGCCAGAAGGGTGCTCCGCGGCGAGAGCGCAGAGCGGCCGGGGCAGGGTGCGCCTTTCAGGGTGAGGAGGGGGGCGGTGCAAGGCGAAGGGGCCCGGAGGAGCTCGAAGGGGATTGGTGGAGCGTCACGTCGCCAGGTGGGCAGCCGCGCAGCAGGGAGGAGAGCCAGGGGGCCCCGGGGCAGAGGGAGTCTCTAACGGTCTTCAGGCCAGCCTCTAGCCGCCCGCACCCCGCCCCCGGGTCCTGGGCTGAGCCCGCAGCCCGCGCCCCCGCCCCCGCCGGCCACTGTTCCACAGGAAACTTTTTTGCTAGGCAGCTGCCAGCCCCGGAAAACCGGTCCCGCTCTGCGCCGCTCCCAGCCTGGGCCCCACGGCTCTGCCACAGTCCAAACAACCCGCACCGTCATCCCACCCACCCACCCACCCCCATCCCCCACCCCTCAAGAAACACTGTAACTTTCCTAGTGATCTGCGTTCTCTTTCTCAGCCCCTGTCACGTAATTGCCCCATTGATTGCAGAAGAAGGAAAATCAGAGAAGCGAGTGAAATGATTTTTTTACCCACGGGGTTAGGGAACAGACCTGGGTATGCTCCTAACACAAACGGTAAAACCGAGACCCCAGGGCGCCTTAAGTCCCACCTTCCCAGCTGTTGGTAGCTGGGGACCTGGTAAAGGGGACAAAGTTCCTTGGATCCCCTGGAGACATCTGCTGCTCTCCTCTAGCCCAGGGGCTGTTTGGTGACTGGCGGAGGCTGCTATTTTGGAGCCATACCTGTGAACAGGTGTCTAGGGCAAAGAGACACAGGCTCCCTGTCAGCTGCCCAAGCTGTCCCCACCCTAAGTTTGCTGGCTTGGAGCTCGCAGTGAGCTCAGAAAGTTTCTGCCTGATTTCCAGTCTCCAGCGTTCCAGTTCGGTTTCATTCATTCACTCATTCATTGTAAAACTTTTAAGGGCTCCGGAGCTGTGCGCCCCCGTTCCCCCACAAAGCGCAAGGAGGCTGTCTACAGTGATTTAGCCTTAAGTAAGTTGCCTCTTGAAACATTTACTGAAAAGGGGAGCCAACACATAAAACTAACCACATTCTAAGCTCTTGTGCGTTACAAAGAACACTTTAGAAGCCGTCCTGAAGCTGCCTACATTTCCCGGAGCTAGCTTAACTGTGCTTCGCTTACCCGAACTCCAGGTCGGGAATGCTAGTAGGAATTTGTTTCCTGTTTCTTTTTTTAATGAACAAATTTTGTTACCCATCCTAAGAAGATTTATACGAATAATTCCTCCCAGTGGCCTTTGGTCATTTTTGACCTAGCTTTCTAACTTTTGTAATTATTCTTCTTATATATTAGTGGGTTGTGTTTATTTTGTGTCTGTTTCAACGGTGGAGTTTGACTTCTTTCCGATCCTTTATCTCGGAGGCTCAGTGAACTCTGGAATGGCTACAGTTTGTCCAAGGAACTCGGTTTCGCTCCTTAAAGATTCTCTGTTAACAGTTACAGGATAAACCAACCACCAGCTTCTCCCCCCAAAAACAAGCCTGGTTTTTCTGAATCTAATCTTCTTCTTAAACCAAATGTTATTTCTACCACTGCAGAAATTAAACTTTCAAAGACCTAAAATCTTGACAACTCTACCATACAAAAAACGTTGTCTTTAAAACAATTTAAGATTTCCTGAATGATCAGTAAATTGCTTCTGTGTCTGATGAAGTGGAAATTGGAAATTTAACATTTCATAACTTAAAAAAAAGATATGACTAGTTTATAGAAAATTACAATGTTGTGTGTATGGCTTGTTTTAAGGAATCAGGGCAAAGAAATCAAGAAATACAGTTACAGAAACTCTGAAGATTACTGGGAGAGAATCTTTCTTTGTTAAGGGGGAAACAAGTTCCCCACCTTGACATTTTTACCTACATTGTTGTCTGCAGGGGCGCAGGGGAAATGCCCCAGGCTGAAAGCAAATCCAGACCAAGCAAGAGAATCCAGTTGCATACTGGAAAGCTACTGGGGCTTCTTGACTCCATGGGACTAGTTAATGTGTCTAGAAAGGACTCATGTGGAGTGGCAAGGACAACCTAGATGTTTAACCAGAACTCCACGGAGAAACCTATCCTTGGTTTTGTTTTTTTTGTTTTTTGTTTTTTTTTTAAGTTAAAATGTTCAATGAAAACAAGAAGTCAGGGATGAATGTGGGCATTTTAAGATGGGCATTAGGGGGATTTTGGAGGCTGACATGGAGAAAGGCAGCCTGTCTACTGCATCAGCAAGTAAACAGATAGCAGCCGAACAGGAGGCTCAGCTCACACCACAATCTTGAGACAGAGCACCTGTTTTCCAACTTCAGCACTTCTAGTCCCCTCACCCCACAATCAGCAGTTTCTCTATCCCCTTCCCACGTGTTTCTCCACCCTCTCTCTCCTTCATTCCCTTCCCCCTTGACCTCAACCTCCATAAAAGTAATCCTACTTTGTCCAGAGTCCAGGAATTTGTCAGATTGTGTTTTACCCAGAAATCCTCTCCTGCCTACATTCTAGGTCCCATGTCTTTCATACTCACGTCCTTCGATCTCTGTTTTCCTAAGACCCTTGGCCCTTTTAAACCTTTAGTTGTTGATTTATTTCGATAACTAAATTTTTAATGAATGTCCTTAACTTTACCAACATGTTCCTAATTAATTCATTTAGAATCTTCGTACTATGTTTAGGTAAATTGAGGCAGAGACAGAAGAATCGACTTGTTTATAACCTCACAGGTAGTAAGTAATTAGAGGGTCCTGGTTTCCAACTCTGGTAGCTTGCCTCCAGAGACCTCTGGTCAATGACTGTGGAGGGCCTGGGGCATATTTTAAGACTGTGTGAAGGGGAGCCAGATTCAAAACAGCCCAAGAGTACGTGAGATCTGAAGAGAGTCGTTGTGCCCCTGGGCTCTCCAGTTCCCCCTTCCTCCTTTGTGTCCTCAAGCCCTTTGAACAGAAATATCTTGAGCTGTGTTTTAAAAAAAATGGAACCTAGTCACTGCGTCAGCAAAGCCAATGACTTATCTGGGCAAAAGAACACCAGGAAGAATACCTAATAAGGAGATTTTATGAATTTGAAGCTCAAGATGTGCTCAGAAAAGTCACAAACAGCCTTCTAGGCCCTAAAAAAACCCTCCATTAGAAGATTTGCATTGCCAGTCACCCTGGATGGGGCTGGCTCCTGAAGCACTACCCCTAGGCAAGGAGCTATTAGCAGCTGCTGACAGCTGGGAGGAGCTGAGCCACTTTTCTTCCTGAGTAAGGCTCCTGGTAGATTGTCCAAGTGGAGGTTCTACACTCAGGCACTCATGGTCGGTACTAATTGGACTCACGGAGTTACTAAGAAATGAGTATATGAGATTGAGAGGGAGACATAGTGGGAGTGGTCTTAGTGGAGTTGAAGAAGAGAATCCGTGTGGTAAAGATACATTGTCCTCATTGATGAACTTCTCAAAGAATAAATAAAAAAAAAATATTTTAAAGGGCCATTAACATGTCTCCCAGAAAGTTCTTTGGCTGAGAATAAACTTTATTCAGGGAGGACCTGAGGGAGGCTGTGTTTATGAGAAACACCTTAGCAGACGTGTCACCCTAAATGACAAGGTATTGGCTCAGTTGAAAAAAAAAGTGTAAAAATTACATTGAGGGTGAGTATGAGCCTCCATGGGGCCCAGTGTACATCTTGATTCTCTCAGGTCTTTATGATATCTCCTTTCTGACCAGTCACTGTGAATTTTAAGAGAGAATCAAATTCTAAGTCAGATATGGTATCTTTGTAAAAGGAACTACAACCATTTTTTTTTCATAGACTTGGCTAATGACAATAGAGTACAGAATACTCAGGATACAATCCACAGAACTCAAGAAGGCTAACAAGCTGAAGGGCCCAAGTGAGGAATCTTCAGTCCCACTTAGGAGGGAGAAGAAAGCAATCATGGGTCGGGGGGGGGGGCACAGATGGAGGGAGGGATCTGGGTGGGGAAGGGGATATGGAGGTAAAAGGGGAACATGGTCAGGTGTTGGGGTGTGGAAACAGGAGTGAAGCCCTGAGGGCCAGCAGAATGAATGAAAACAGGCAACTTTGGGAGGTAGGAGTTGAGGTGACCCTCTAGAATGCACCAGAGACCTGGGAGGTGAGAGACTCTCAGGAATCAAAGGGAGAGACCTTAGATGAAATGCCCTACAGTGGGGAGAGGGAACTTGTGGAGCCCACCTCCAGCAGAAAGAGAGGACATCAAGTGAGGGATGGAGTTTGTCATAGTTTGACTATGCTTGGCCCAGGGAGTGGCAGTATTTGGAGGTGTTACCTTGTTGGAATTGGTGTGTGGGCATGGGCTTTAAGACCCTCATTTTAGTTGCCTGGAAGTCAATATTGTGCTAGGAGCCTACAGATGAAGATGTAGATCTCTTAGCTCCTCCTGTACCATGCCTGCCTGGATGCTGCCATGCTCCCACCTTGATGACAATAGACTGAACCTCTGAACCTGTAAGCCAGCCCCAGTTAAATGTTGTCTTTATAAGAATTGCCTTGGTCCTCATAGGAGGAACAACGATATGAACCAATCAGTATCCCCGGAGCTCCCAGGGACTAAACCACCAACCAAAGAGCACAACAAGGGACTCATGGCTCCAGTCTCATATGTAGCAGAGGATGTGCTTAAAGATATCAATGTGAGGAGAAGCCCTTGGTCTTGTGAAGGTTTGATGCCCCAGTGTAGAGAAATCCCAGGACAGGGGAGTAGGAGTGGGTGGGTTGGTGAGCAGGGGGAGAGGGATGGAAAGGGAGGTTTTTGGAGGGGAAACGGGAAAAGGGATAACATTTGAAATGCAAATAAAGAAAATATTTAATAAAAAAATAGGATTTGAAAAAAAAAAAAAAAAGAGTTGCCTTGGTCGTGATGTCTGTTCACTGCAATAAAACCCTAACTAAGACAGGGTTGCCATCCCATAGTCAAAAACTCTGACCCAGAATTGTTCCTGTCTAAAAAAACTGAAGGGACAAAAGAGAGAGAGAGAGACAGACAGAGAGAGAGAGAGAGAGAGAGAGAGAGAGAGAGAGACAGAGAGACAGAGAGACAGAGAGACAGAGAGAGACAGAGAGGAGTCTGAGGTAAAGGAGGTCCAGTGACAGGTCCAACTTGGGATCCAGCTCAAGGGACGGGGGTCCAAGGCCTGACACTATTATTGATTCTATAGTGTGCTTACAGACAGGAGTCTAGCATGGCTGTCCTCAGAGAGGCCGAACAAGCAGCTGACTGAGACAGATGCAGATACTTACACCCAACCACTGGACAGAGCTGTTGACTTGTGTGGTTTAATTAAAGAAAAGCTGGAAGAGGCTGAGAACGAGGCAACCCCGTGAGAAGACTATCAGTTTCAACTATCCTAGACCCCAGAGATCTCTCTGAGCCCCCAACCAGGCAGCATACACCAGCTGATACGAGGCCCTGACACTATACAGCAGAGGACTACCTGGTCTGGCGTCAGCAGTGAGAGAAGCCACACCTAGCCCTCAAGAGATTTAAGGCCTCAGGGACTGAGGAGGTCTGGTGAGTGGGGGGTGGGGACATTCTCTTGGAGAAGAGGGAGGAGTTATGGGATAAGGAACAGTCAGAGGGCAGGCTGAGAGGGGGATAAAGACTGGACTGTAAAAAAAAAAAAGATAAAAAAAAAAAGAATAATAAAAAGAAGATCCATACATGTGTAATTCAAGTCACTACTGGTCCATTATCTTAGAATCATCATGGGGAAGCACGTATATCTGAAAATCTCAAGAAGTCCTAGTAGGGGGAGGAAAACGCTGGCAAAAGCTGTGCTTAAAGACTTGATGAGCTGCTTTTGCGTGTGGATGAAGCTTTGCAGCATCGGCCTCTACAGCAGTTCTGACCACGCTTTTTATATTTCCTATGTGCTCCTCCTCTGGGGATAAAGCAACGATGCACACACTATTTGTCAGGCTAAAGGTCACGAAATGTGCCTTCTGACCATAGTTTGCAAAGCTTCTGCTGCTTGTCATGGAATGCTCTTAAGCTCAGCCTGATTTGAGCTATGCTTGTTTCTAAAACGGGGCCCTAGAAACCTGATCCTGGATGAACATGGTCTCATTGCTTTGAAAACTGGAATGCTATGCTTAAAAACAAAGTCAATTGTTTTATAAGAGAATTAAAGTAGAGGTCTTCAAGCTTCCTTTTCTTCTTAGACTTTTACATTTCAGAACACACGCAATTCTCATCCTTGGATTCCCAGCCCAGCCACTTCAGGATATGCGTTTGCTATGGCTTGACACAGATACACACCAGGACATGTTACTGTGACTCACCAATGAATCCTAAGCTTTAGAAACTGCTACAGCTTAAGGTTCTAGGATGATCTAATAATACTGTATAGGCATTGTTATGTTTCTGCTTTAAGTGAGCTCCCAGACTTCTGGAAGTTTCAGACTTAATAATCTAGATTTGGTTTGAAATGCACACCATATTGAAAACATAGGACATTTGAAAGTATGTGCGGGTCTAAAAAATTTCCATAATATTAATTAGGGTTGAAAAATGAATTATAGCTAGTAGTGCAAAACTAAAACATACATTTTTTAAAGTGAAAAAGCCAACAGAATTCTAGCGTCATACATACATCTTACAACTTTCCAAAGAAATTATCCATCTGTGTAACACAGGAACTTATTACAAAAGCAGGATGGTTATCCTTTGTCTGGAAATAAAAAAGAAAAGATATAGGAAACACATAACATCGTTGTGGGTACACTATATATTGATATAAGGAAATATTAGGACAAAATTTTACTAATTATAGTGTTTGGGAGAAGCATTAATAATAGCATACACACACATATGCACACACAAACACATAACACAAATTGGTTTTAAGAAAATAGGTTTTAAGCTGGGTGGTGATGGCGCATGCCTTTAATCCCAGCACTTGAGAGACAGGCAGATTTCTGAGTTTGAAGCCAACCTGGTCTACAAAAGTGAGCTCCAGGACAGCCAGGGCTATAAACAGAAAACCTGTCTCGAAAAAAAAAAAAACAAAAAACAAAACAAAACAAAACAAAAAATAAATAAATAAAAATAGGTTTTAGTTCAAAATCAGAAGATATTTAGGCACACATATATAAATATTCATAAATGTTCCTCAGCAGATATACAGTATGAAAATGTCATCCAAGGATGATGAAAAACAAATCACTATAATTCTTCATGTATACATATTTATAACACACGTGTGTTTATTCCTATATGTTTTTATCAGAGAAACTATTTTTGATCAATACCATAAAGTATGTCGAGTTTATTAAAAATACTTATATTGAGAAAATCAACATGATAGACCAAAGCTTAGCCAAATTAACTAAAGGGCAGAGAGACAATATCCAAATTATCAAAATCAGAAAAGAAGTGGGAGCATAACAAGACACTGAGGAAATTTAAAAAATCATTAGGTCGTACTTCAAAAACCTGTATGTCCCCAAATTAGAGGGAATTTATAGAGCCTACCTCCAGCAAGAAGACAGGACATCAAGTGAGGGATGGGGTTGCCATCCCACAGTCACAACTCTGACCCATAATTGTTCCTGTCTGAAAGAATTACAGGGATGGATATGAAGAAGAGCCTGAGGAAAAGAAAGTCCAGTGACAGGCCCAAAGTAGGATCCAGCTGAAGGGGAGGTCCCAAGGCCTGACACTATTACTGAGGCTATGGAGCATTCACAAAAAGGGACCTATCATGACTGCCCTATGAAAGACCCAACAAGCAGCTAAAAGAATCAGATGCAGGTATTTGCACCCAACTAATGGACAAAAGCAACCAACCCCTGTTGTTGACTTAGGGAAGGCTGAAAGAAGCTGAGGTAAAGGGCTATCCTGTAGGAGGACCAGCAGTTTCAAATAATCTGGACCCCTGAGATCTCTCAAACACTGGACCACCAAGCTGACAGCATACACCAAGTGATACCAGGCCCCCAACACACATACAGTAGAGGACTTCCGGGTCTGTGTTCATTCAGAGATGGTGCATCTAATCCTCAAGAGACTGGAGGCCCCAGGGAGTTTAGAGGTCAGGTGGGGTGAGGGGTAGGGGCATCCACATGGAGACAGAGATGGGGTTGGGTGGGGAGGAGGTGTGGGATGTGGAACAGATGGAGGGTGAATAGGGGGGCGGGGAATGGAATATGGGGTGAAAAAATTAAATTAAAAATAGAAAAGCTAAATGAAATGGGTGATTACCTTGATAGGTACAACTTACCAAAGTTAAATCAAGATCAGGTAAACAATTTAAATAGGCATATAATCCCTAAGGAAATAGAAGCATTCGTTAAAAATTTCCCAACAACAAAGAAGCCCAGAACCAGATGGTTTTAGTAATAGAAGGAATACTACCAAACTATATTTAATTAATCATTTTATTCATTTACATTTCAAGTGATATCTCGTTTCCTGGTTTCCCTTCCATAACGCCCCCCCCATCCCATCTCCTCTCCTCTTTGTCTCTATGAAGATGCTCTTCCAACCATTCACCCACTAGCAGCTCCCTATGCTGGGGCATCAAACCTCCACAGTACCAAGGGCCTCCATTCCATTGATGCCAGATAAGGCCATCCTCTGTTACATATGTAGCTGGAGTCATGGGTCCCTCCACGTGTACTCTTTGATTGGTGGTTTAGCCCCTGGGAGCTCTGGATGGTCTGGTTAGGTGACATTATTTTTCCTATGGGGTTGCAATCCCCTTCAGTGCCTTTAGTCTTTCTCCTAGCTCTTCCATTGGGGTCCCCAGGTCAGTCCAACAACTGGCTGTATCTGCTTTTATATTAGTTAGGTGCTGGCAGAGTCTCTCAGGGAACAGCCATACCAGGTTCCTGTCAGCAAGCACTTCTCAGCATCAACAATAGTGTCTAGGTTTGGTGTCTGCAGATGGGATGGATCCCTAGGTAGGGTGGTCTCTGTATGGCCTTTCCTTCAGTCTCTGCTCTACTCTGTCCTTGCATTTATTTTAGACAGGAACCATACTGAGGGATGGGGCAATCCACTCATCTCAAAAATTTTAACCTTGTATTTCTTTAAGGGACTTATATTTTTCCTCTTTAAGGACTTCTACCAATTTGCCTGTGGTTTCCTGTATTTCTTGAAGTGAGTTATGTATATCCTCCTTAAAGCGCTCTATTATCTTCATGAGATGGGGTTTTAGGTCAGCATTATGCTTTTCAGGTATATCCATGGCTTGCTGTGGTGGGAGAACTGGGTTTTGATGGTGCCAAAATACATTGAATTTTGTTGCTAGTGTTCTTGTGTTTGTCTCTCAACATTTTGTTATCTCTGGTGTTAACTGGCCTGGGTGCCTTTCTGGAGCCTGCCTCCCTGATTGCAGTAGATCTCTTGGGAGATATGCAGACCATGGAGTGGTGAGAGAGGCAGATGTTCAGATTTGCCCCGTGGAGATAAAGACTAAAATGGAGATAGGGGTCTCATGGAGGAGAAGGTTACAGTGTCTGCTCTAGTCTGTGAGGCTCCCAGCAAGGGCAATTATTTGGGCGGGGGTCTAACTTGTGTCCCTGGTTGCAGCAGGTTTCCTGGGAGACTGCAGGGGTGATGAGAAGGGTAGATATGCCTATCTGTCCCGGGGAAGGTGCAGACAGGAAGGCCATTTCTTTTATTTTACTTTAGTATATCACATACTGTTTTAAACGTACTCTGTACACAAGGAGAAAGTAGGTGGCCCAGATGTTGGATATTGTTCCTGTCTAATATCTCTCTGGTAAAAAGGGAAAGTCTTGATGCAGTGTTTGAGTCGAGAAGATAGTTGGGTGAAAAAATATTTAAAAGGTTAGGGTCTCAACCATGAGAGAAGAAAAATAATTTATTCAAAAGTTGATTGAAAAGAGTTGCCAGATCTAATTCATTGTCTCTTATATATCATTTATATGTCTTCACCTCACATACATTAAATTGTTCCATTATTACTCCAAAATAAAACCACTTGATGATAGCATATACTCCTTGCAGGCTCCCATTAGTTCCTTTCCATAATAAAAAGATGCAATTCTTTTTTCACTTCAAATTCAAGGCCAGAATGTACAGTACGGTCACATTAATTTAATATTTTTTAGATTAAGCAAATATATCCAAGAGGAGTAGATGGTAAGAAATAATCAAACTCAGGGCTAAAATCAGCCAAGTAGAAACAAAGAGAACTATACAAAGAATCAACAAAACTAGGAACTGGTTCTTTGAGAAAATCAACAAGATTTAGCCCAAACTAACTAGAGAGCATTGAGACAGTATTCAAATTAACAAAATCAGAAATAAAAAGTGAGACATAAGAACAGAAACTGAGGAATTTTGTAAAATCAACAGATCCTACTGCAAAAGCCTATACTCAACAAAACTGGAAAATCTGGATGAAATGGGCGATTTTCTAGACAGATACCAGGTACCAAAGTTAAATCAGGATCAGATAAACCATATAAAACGCCCCACATCCCCTAAGGAAATGAAAGCAGCCTTTAAAAGTCTTCCACTAAAAACAGCTCAGGGCCAAATGGTTTTAGTGCAGAATTCTATCAGATCGTCAAAGAAGACATAATACCAATACTTTTCAAACTATTCCATAAAATAGAAGCAGGAGGAACATTACCCAAATCATTCTACAAAGCCACAGTTATGCTGATACCTAAACCACACAAACACCCAACAAAGAAAGAGAACTTCAGACGAGTGGAAAAAAAAAAAACTCAATAAAATTCTTGCAAACCAAATCCAAGAACACACCAAAATGATCATTCACCATGATCAAGTAGGCATCATCCCACGGATGCAGGGATGGTTTAAATACAGAAACCCATCAACATAATCCACCATATAAACAAACTCAAAGGAAAAAAAACACATGACCATCTCATTAGATGCTGAAAAAGCATTTGACAAAATCCAACACTCCTTCATGTTAAAAGTCTTGGAAAGATCAGCAATTCAAGGCCCATATCTAAACATAGTAAAAAACAATATACAGCAAACGAGTAGCCAACATCAAACTGAATGGAGAGAAACTTGAAGCAATCCCACAAAAATCAGGGACAAGGCTGCCAAACTATGTTTATGAGGCTACAATCACCCTGATACCTAAATCACACAAAGACTAAACCAAGAAAGAGAATTTCAGGCCAATCTCGCTTATGAATATTGATGAATCAAATACTCACAAACTGAATCCAAGAAAATATCAAAGACAACATTCATCATGATCAATTAGGCTTCATCCCAGAGGTGCAGGGGTGGTTCAACTTAAGAAAATCCATCAATGTAATCTACTGTATAAATAAACTCAAATAAAAAAATCACATGGTCATCTCAGTAGATGCTGAAGAAGGCTTTGGCAAAAATCTAACAACCCTTCATGTCAAAAGTCTTGAAGACATCAGGGATTCAAGGCACATACCTAAACATAATAAAAGCAATATACAGCAAGTTGATAGCCAACATCAAATTAAATGGAAAGACCCTTAAAGCAATTGAACTAAAATCAAAGACAAGGTTGCTCACTCTAAAAATATTCAACATAGTTCTTGAAGTTTTAGCTAGAGCAGTAGAAGACCTATAAGAGATCAAAGAAATACAAATCAGAAAGAAAAGTCAAAGTATATCTATTTGCAGATGAAATGATAGTATACATAAGCGACCCCCAAAATTCTACCAGAGAACTCCAAAGCTGATAAACAACTTCAGCAAAGTGGCTGAATACAAATTTTCCTCCAAGAAATCCGTAGCCCTCCTACATACAAACAACAAATGGACTGAGGAAGAAACTAGGGAAACAATACCCTTCAAAACAGCCACAAATAATATAAAATATCTTACTATAACTCTAACCAAGCAAAGGTCTGGAACCCCAGTGACCCAATGGGTGATGACTTCCACCTGCATGGGATGGCAGGTGTTCAACCACAGCTCCTGGGCCCTTGGCTCCTGTCCCATAGCTTCAGCCTCCCACAGCCCCCCACCCCTAGCCGCAGAGAGGTATGTGGCCATCACACTTAGGAGCAAGCCCTCCCACATGCAGATAAGGCTTTCCTAAAGCTTTCAGTCCAAACCAATGAGAAGTATCTGTTGTCAGACCCTTATGCATCCCAAAACTGTATATAAGAATCCTATCTAGAAGGATTAGGTGTGTGAGAACTACTCCATCATCCAAGACTTTTGTCTTAAGAGCTGTAACACTTGGGAAGAGATCTGCTCTCCCTGAGGCTCTGTCGCACTCCTCACTGGCTAGTCAGCTTCTTGTCAGCCCAGCCAGACCTGACTCAGTGCAGGCCTTCACTGAATTACAGCACCAGAGATGGAGGTGGAGCCGACCAGTGCAGCAGAAGCAGGGAGGCAACTTCCCTTCCCTGCCTGCTTTCTCTTCCCTTTGCTAAAACCCCTGCACCAGGCCTGGCCAGAAATTTCCATAGAAAGCCTCTGGTACTCAGACCCACAAACTTTTATGTGGGACTCCTAATAACCTGAGTTGTTTCTGACTCTGTTGCCTGCCTTTGGTTCCCTTTCCTCTAACTGTGCTGCTTTGCCTAGCCACAATTAAAGAAGATGGGCCTAGTCCTACTGCAACCTGTTATGTCAAGGCTGGTTGATATCTATGGGAAGGCTCCCCTTCTTTGAGGTGAAATGGAGAATTGGAGTCCTTAGGGAATGGAGTGGGGGAGACTGGAAGGAGAGAAAGGAGAGATAGATGTGATTTCGGATGTAAAATTAATTAATTAATTAATTAATAAAAATTAAAAGGTTTACAAAATAACCCAATACTCATTCTCTCTGTCTCTCTGTCTCTGTCTCTCTCTGTCTCTCTGTCTCTGTCTCTGTCTCTGTCTCTCTCTCTCTCTCTCTCTCTGTACATGTATAATTTATGTATGCATTGTGTAAAAAGAGAACTATGAAGAGGAATCACATACTTTAGGGGAGCTGAGTTTATGAATTTGTGCTAGAGTGATAATGATCCCATGGATTAAAAAACAAGACATGATTCCCAATGTACTATTTTGTATTTTTGAAGCAATACTCCAATTGTAAAGAATCAACAGAGCATAATTAGAAAGATCTGAGGCTCATTTGCAGAGTGAATACTTATTGAAGCAAAGGTATTTTGACAGATTATAAAACTAACAAAATTCAAAGTTTTACAAGACAATAAGATGGATTCCAGAAAGAATAAATAGTGAATATGATATTGATTCTATGGGGCATTCTCACAGTAGTATAAAAATGGCTTCAAAGAGATGCCCACCAGGAGAAAGTGGGAGTTTATTAATAATGGGCCATAAAAACAAACTAATGGCTTTCTTTTTTTAAAATATTTTTTATTAGGTATTTTCCTCAATTACATTTCCAATGCTATCCCAAAAGTCCCCCATACCCTCCCCCCACTACCCTACCCACCCACTTTTTGGCCCTGGTGTTCCCCTGTACTGAGGCATATAAAGTTTGCACAACCAATGGGCCTCTCTTTACACTGATGGCCAACTAGGCCATCTTTTGATACATATGCAGCTAGAGTCTAGAGCTCCGGGGTACTGGTTAGTTCATAATGTTGTTCCACCTATAGGGTTGCAGATCCCTTTAGCTCCTTGGATGCTTTCTCTAGCTCCTCCATTGGGGGCCCTGTGTTCCATCCAATAGCTGACTGTGAGCACATCCACTTGTGTGTTTGCTAGGCCCCAGCGTGGTCTCACAAGAGACAGCTATATCAGGGTCCTTTCAGCAAAATCTTGCTAGTGTATGCAATGGTGTCATCGTTTGGAGGCTGATTATGGGATGGATCCCTAGATATGGCAGTCTCTAGATGGTCCATCCTTTTGTCTCAGCTCCAAACTTTGTCTCTAACTCCTTCCATTGGTGTTTTGTTCCCAATTCTAAGAAGGGGCAAAGTGTCCACACTTTGGTCTTCGTTGTTCTTGAGTTTCATGTGTTTTTCAAATTGTATCTTATATCTCGGGTATACTAAGTTTCTGGGCTAATATCCACTTATCAGTGAGTACATATCATGTGAGTTCTTTTGTGATTGGGTTACCTCACTCAGCATGATGCCCTCCAGGTCCATCCATTTGCCTAGGAATTTCATAAATTCATTCTTTTTAATAGCTGAGTAGCACTCCATTGTGTAGATGTACCACATTTTCTGTATCCATTCCTCTGTTGAGGGGCATCTGGGTTCTTTCCAGCTTCTGGCTATTATAAATAAGGCTGCTATGAACATAGTGGAGCATGTGTCCTTCTTACCGGATCACCTGAGGACCTAATGGCTTTCTTGATTTGAAAGGTGTAATCACAAGCTTTGAGGGTAGAGCTCAGTAAATTACTCATACATCTCCTCATGTGATCACTCACATTTCCTAATATCTGGCTGGCCTTGTGGAGTGACTAGAATATGGAGGCAATAGTCATGCATGACTTGGAAAATCAGGCCACAGTAATGTCTAAAATCTTACAGATTGTACAATGTAGAGGAAGCATTTTTTAAACCTCAAGAACATTGAGGTTTGCCATGTGCTGAGATCTATGGCCAAGAGCCGTCACCACATTGAAGTGAATATACCACTTTGCAAGTAGGTTTTAAGCTTTGATTGAAGCAAATATAAAAACTAACATTCAAATGCAACATAATAAACTTTAAGAACAAAATGACCCTGAGATTCCACCTTATACCAATCAGAATGGCTAAGATCAAAACCTCAAGCGACAGTACATGTTGGCGAGGATGTAGAGAAAGAGGAACACTCCTCCACTGTTGGTGGGATTGCAAGCTGGTGCAACCACCCTGGAAATCAATCTGGAGGTTCCTCATAAAGTTGAAAATAGATCTACCTGAAGACCCAGCTATACCAGTCTTGGGTATATACCCAAAAGATGCCCCTCCTGGCCACAGGGGCACGTGTTCCACTATATTCATAGTGGTCTTATTTGTGATAGCAAGAAGCTGGAAACAACCCAGATGTCCCACAACAGAAGAATGGGTACAGAAATTGTGGTTCATTTATGCAATGGAATACTACTCAGCTATTAAGAATGAAGACATCCTGAGTTTTGCAGGCAAATAGTTAGAACTAGAAAATATCATCCTGAGTGAGGTAACTCAGACTCAAAAGGACTTGCATGGTCTGTACTCACTAATAAGTGGATATTAGCAAAAAAAAAAAAGTACAGAATACCCCAGATACAGTCCACAGAACACAACAAGCTGAAGGGCCCAAGTGAGGACACCTCAGTCCCATTTGGGAAGAAGAAGAAGAAAGCAATCACAAGCAGGGAAGGAGGGGGGAACCTGGGTGGGAAAGGAGACTGGGGTGGGAAGTGGGGGAACCCTCCAGAATGCACCAGAGAACTGGGAGGTGAAAGACTCTCAGGACTAAAATGTAAGGACCTTAGGCCTGACAGTAGGGAGAGGGAACTTTTAGAGCCCACCTCCAGCAGGAACATAGGATATCAAGTGAGGGATGGGGTTGCCATCCCACAGTCACAACTCTGACCCATAATTGTTCCTGTCTGAAAGAATTAAGGGATGGAAATAGAAAGAAGCCTGAGGAAAAGAAGGTTCAGGGACAGGCCGAAAGTGGGATCCAGCTCAAGGGGAGGTTTTAAGGCCTGACACCATTACTGAAGCTATGGAATACTCACAAAAATGAATCTCTCATGACTGCCCTCTGAAAGACCCAATAAGCAGCTGAAAGAGTCAGATGCAGATATTTGCACCCAATCAATGGACAGAAGCTGCTGACCCTTGTGGTTGAATTAGGGAAAAGCTGGAAGAAACTGAGAAGAAGGGCGACCCTAACCAACAGTCTCAACTAACATGGACCCATGACATCTCTCAGACACTGAGCCACCAACCAGGCAGCATCCACCAGCTGATATGAGGCCCCTGACACATATACAGCAGAGGACTGCCAGGTTTGGGTTTAGTCAGAGATGATGCAGCTAACCCTCAAAAGACTGGACTACCCAGGGAGTTTAAGAGGTATGGTGGGGGCAGGAGGGACATCCTCTTCGAGACAAGGGGGTAGGGAGGAGGTATGGGATGGGAACAGTCAGAGGGTGGACTGGGAGGAGAATAAAATCTGGAGTATAAAAATCAAAAAAAAAAAAAGATGGAATAAAATTTTTAAAAGAATGTGTTCCCAAATTTCTGAACTGTACAAAACATGAGAGAAAGAAAAATAAATTTTCAAGAAAGTAATCCTAGGAATGATGTACCAAGTGGACCATTATACATACATACATGCGCACGCACGCGCACACACACACACACAATTTGATGATATATTGTTGAATAAAATCGAATAATATAATGAAATAAACATAAATGAGCACATTCAAGGCTTCTTAACAAAGGAAAAACAATTTAATAAATGGAAATAAATCAATGGAAAATATTGAAAATATTGATTAAAAAATGAGAAGGGTTGGAGAGATGGCTCTATAGTTAAGAGCAGGTAGTACTGTCCTTTCACTGGATTTGAGTTTAGTTCTCAGCATAAGTACCTCACAACATCCTGTAATTCTAGCTCCAGAGTGATCTGATGTCCTCTTTTGGTCTTAAGTAGACACTCGGACACACATAAATAAAAGTAAAACAAGTCTGTGAAAGGTTATTCTTCCAGACATCAAACATTTCAGAGTAGCATGGTTCAAAAGAACTTTTCAAATGCTTGAAAATATTCTATATCTATATTATATAACCTTGATAACTAGCAGAAATATGTGGTCAAGTGCTTAGAATGCTAGAATTTAAGAGTTAAAATTAAAATACATTTTGCTTTAAGATAAAATTAAATCTATATGGACCCATAGAGATAGTAATCTCAATTTAAGATATTAGATGTGCTAAACATTACCAAAAGAGAAGGAAAATCTTAAGCAGACCTATTTTTAAAAGGAATATGGAGCAGATTTTGTATCTTTGCCTCATGATTCAACTTATTCATTGATGTTTCAGGTGGGAACATGAAAGGCCTGGATATAACTTTTCCTAATGAACCCACAGTTGGCAGAATTACTTACTCACTTAGAGATTTATGTATGTGGTCAGAGGAAGAAGGGAGTATAGCTAGAGAAGTGGTCAGCCTGAGTCATGAGGCAGTCTTTAGGATTAGTTCAAAAGAAAGGGACCCAAGGCCAGAACAGGTTTAGAGGAGAGAGGCAATAAATTGGGCGTAGATTTGGGAGGCAATGAAGCAGAAAAGCTGAGAAGATAAAACTAGAGATGAGACTGGGGATGACAGGGAACTGGAATGATGAATTAGCAAGGAGTTAGGAAAGGGAGGCAGGGAGTGGATTGAAATGGAGTAGGGAATAAACGCAGAGGAAAGGCAGTTCATGCTGGCTCTCCATTCCTTGTTCCTCCCATATCCCCCTCCACCACGCTTTGCATGTTCTCTGGGCTTTAGCTAGCACATCAAAACCACAGGTCCGTTTTGAAGAGAATCACAACTTGCAAGAGCCTGGACTTATTGTCTTATACCAACACAATTATATTTTACAGAGATACGAGGAAAATCTTGCATCTGAGGTTAGAAAACAAGTCCATAAAGATGGACTTTGAGAAATGCAATATGAACAGGTAATATTAATCTGTTGTTACAGTGATAACATAGGCCAATAAGTCACTCCCGGGACTATGCAAACCCATTTTAGGATGAGTCACTGTTTCAGAGAGTTACATTTTAAGGAAGCATAGCAGGCTCTTAACTAAGAAAAGATGCTGAGTAATTTTGAAATCAGGTCTTATTTGGAAATGATGGGTAGCATTTTGAAGAGAAGGAAGGCTTGGGGATTCACAGAAGCTGTTCTTGGCTGTTTTTAGTGGGAAGTCATAAAGGAAAAGAATGAACAACCAGAGGTTATAAGCAGGTGAAATTCGAAGCATTTAAAGGGGAAAAATTCCCACAACTGTCACTCTAAATAGCTGATTTCTAAAGGACACATTTCTCTAAAACTGAAATTTTTGTGCAGAAACTAGATAAACATCTGCCTTGGATTTGTATTTGGAAATACTGTGGGTTAAAAGACAAGCCAAACGAAAGCAACTGTGTCCTTCTGATTGTTTGGGGGCTATCATGTTATTGTTCTTTTTGTGTGTGTTGCACAGTGTGGTTTGGGCTGTTTATTCAGAGGACACTGCAATTCTATTTCTACAGCCAGGGCATGTACTATCCTTACTTAAGTCACACCCAGGAGACTACATTTTATGTAGGGTTACAGAACAAATGCTACACTGGGCTAGAGTGAAGAGGCATAACTGGCTATTTATATATATGGAGCAAGCACCAAGCAATGCAGACATTGCCACCACTCCTTTCCTCTCCCCTTAACCTCCTCCCACTTCAAGGCATCACTATCCTCTCATCACAGTCTGCAAATGTCCACTTCAGTATTTTCTGTTTAGCTCTTTGGAGTATTGTAACAGTAAAGAGGATCTTCAAGATCAGTGAGTGCATATGGGAGCAAGGTGGGTTGTTATTCACCTTTGGAAATGTGTCTAAATGATTGTGCTACAAGTCCACACTTAAGTTATAGGACATATCTTATTGATTCTTTATCTTGGACTTCTTATTCTTATAAGAGTAATGCTTGCCCCATCTGTTAGTCGTTTCCCTTCATAGTGGCACTATTCTTTCAGACTTTTCCAGCTAAACTTTTCATGGCCATATCAACTTTTATTGATTTTCAAACACTTTAAATCATACAAGGAAGTATAAAGAAAAAGGTAGTTTCCTCTATTTCTCATCTTTTCTCACTGAGATAAACATTAAAGGCTTTGGGTTTCATTTCCATAGCTTTACTTTTTATTATATTTACATACACATGCATATTACATATGTGCATAAATATATGAACATAACCTACTGAATGCAAATGTGTTGTTTATATGTTCATGCTGTCAGGAATGACAACTTTGTATTAAATAAGCAACCAGGGGTTTTACCACAGGACAGGATAATTCCCCCTCTCTAGAAACTTATTAGTTACTTGCAGTTCTTTGTCTAGGGACAGGATGCCAGGAGATTTTTTTTTTCCTTCTGCAGTAGCATGTCCTTCTTGGTCACTGTTCTATTGTTGCAAATTGAAATCCTGATCAAAGCAACTCTTATAAATGAAACTATTTAATTATGGGATTTATAGTGACAATTCTAAAAAAAAGACACAAATATTGTGAGACTATGGCTTTGTTTGAACCCTAGGTGTGGGGATAGGTGGCAGTAGAATATGATTTACCTCATTTTTGCAGAGACACGGTTTTGCCAGCTGCCCATTGTATCTGCAATTGTGTGATGTTTAGAATTCTTGGAAATTTTCAGAGGGTATATAAATGTAGATCCCTGATAGGCATTGTTAGTGGTTATTGGCTGTTGTTGTTGGTGGTGGTGGTGGTAGTGGTGGTGGTAGTTGTGGTTTGTTAGTAGTCATGCTCAAAGAAAAACAAGACAAAGAAACTAGATTCAAGGATTTCTGTCTCTCTCTCTCTTTTCTCGCCTTCTTTCTCTTCTATCTAGTGATAGTGGGTAAAACCAGGGGATAAGGGCTGGGAAAAGGAAGAACCCACAAGTAGCAAAGAGCAGCTAATGGACTTGCTTAGTGTTTCAGAGATTTAGTTCATTACCATCGTGACAGGGAGCACAGCAGCACATATGGTGGTACACATGGCACTGGAGTAGTAGCTGAGAGCTACATCCTGATCTGTAGACAAAGAGGGAGAGATAGAAACATTGGAACTAGTATGATCTTTTTGAAACCTTTAAGCCCACCTCCAATGACACACTTCCTCTAACAAGGCCACACCTCTTAATCCTTCTCAAATAGTGGCACACCCTGGTGACTGCAAGCATTCAAATACATGAGCTTATTGGGGCAATTCGTATTCAAACCACCACAATGTTTATTGATATTGTCATTGTTCAGGTATTGTTTATGGACTCATTTCTATAAAAGGCTGTCTCACATAAGACCTTCTGATTCTGGCTCTTATATTTCTGCTGCCTCTTACAGGATGTTCACTGAGTCATAGACTTCGAAGTTTTGCTGCTGGTGTATTTATTGGGATTGAGCTTACTCCAATACATTGATCTTTTTATTGAGACCAGTTGTTGATTTTTGTAATAGTCTTAAGTTGCTGTATAAAGAAGTTTTTTGATGAGGAGTGAAAGCTACACAACACTGTGGGTATAAGGATAAGATTTGTAATATCCTTACAGAAGTTTGTTAGTTTAGGAAAGTTGCAATAGTAGGTTCTCTTCTAAGATACATGGCCTCCCTAGACCCAAACATCTGGCTATATTTTTAGTATCAGGCATGATTTGCCTCCTGTATAAGTTCACTTAGATAGCTGCTGGGTTACCATCAACATGTTAGTGCAGCTATTGAATATCTTGTCACACTTATCATTTTTATGGTTCATAGGTATCCCAGCTCAGTAGGCATATTAATTTCTTCTCTCTATTGACAGTTGCATAGAACTTTTTGGTACTACAGAAGCTAGATTGCAGAAAAGAAGATTTCCTGTTAGATCAGTCTAAAATAACCCAAGTCCCAAGCCCTACATGTGCTGCATGTTCATCAATAGTGGATTACCTTCAAACTCTAAGTGGAATTTAAGGGCAACAGAAATAGCTTATATTGTTCTAGGAGTCCCTTGGACTACCCTGACCAAAAGATGATATAAAATTTCTTATGACTAGGATGGGTGATTTCTTTTTTTTTTTTTTTTATTCCGTGGGGAGTGTTTTCAGCCTAAGAAGCATAACTCCCATTAAGATATTAAGATATTAAAAACTTTTTCTATTGAGATTTCTCTCCTTTATTTATTTATTAGATGTTTTCTTCATTTACATTTCAAATGTTATCCCCTTTCCTAGTTTCCTCTCTGAAAAATCCCCTATACCCTCCCTCCTCTCCCTCCTCCGCAACCCACCCACTCCCACTTCCTGGCCCTGGCATTCCCTTATACTGGAGCCTAGAATCTTCGCAAGACCAAGTGTTTAGCACCCCAGCCCATTTTTTATTTTTTAATTTGGGCAATTCATTTCCTGGACTCTGATTTTTGAGTTCTTTGTGTATTTTTGAACATTAATTCTCTTTCAAATGTGTATGTAGCTGGCAAAGATTCTCTCCAGCTCTGTGGATTTCTTCGCTGCATAGATTGTTTCCTTTGCTTTACAAAAGCTTTTTAGCTTCATGAGGTCTCACTTTTCAATTGCCGGCTTTATTTCCTGGGCAAATGGAGTTCTATTCAAAAATCTCCTATCATTATCTTTTAGGGTATTTTTTTTATGTTTATTTCTAACAATTCTAGTCTATCTATCTATCATCTATCTATCTATCTATCTATCTATCTATCTATCTATCTATCTATCTATGTAAAACAATTGCTAAATAAATTTCCAGAGTACTTAATACAAACATATTCCCATTAGATGTTTACAAAAAAATCTTATAACTTGAATACTTTGCTCTGATAGACATATCTCCCTTTCTTCCTTTCATATTTTCATACTGTTTTTCCCTGTGCAGAATTATAAACATGCCTGATTATCGAGAATGTGTTTTTAACAAACTGGTATAGTTAATTCTTATTTTATTTTATTTTATTTTTATTATTATTGTTTTTTTGAGACAGGGTTTCTCTTTATAGCCCTGGCTGTCCTGGAACTCACTTTGTAGACCAGGCTGACCTCGAATGCCTCTGCCTCCCGAGTGCTGGGATCAAAGGCGTGCGCCACCACGCCCGGCGTTAATTCTTATTTTAAACTAAAACCAACAGAAGAAATATTTTTTTCAAGGGCATATGCTATAATGAAGTACAATGATCTTCACACAGTTCCTTTATGTATGGGCTTATTGGAAAGGTGACAACAATAAAAAAAAGAGGTTTAAATACTGGAGCCTCAAGTGGCCATCTCTTGTCACCAAGTGAAGTTTTCATTACTTGGATTGGGTTATATCTAATAGAGTTGTTGGCCAAAAGTGTTCCAAGGAAATCGCTAAACAACCCAGACTATTGCTAAGTCAATAGGTTGCTCTCCAGAAATTGAAAGCAAAGGCCCCAGTGGTGCACCTGTGCATCTCATTGACATGAAGTAGTCAAGTATATGCTTTCGTAGAGCCATCACCCCTACATTTTAGCATCTTTAGTACAGGAAGGTACTCTATATGTTACCAGAAGAAAAACATAAACGCCAAGTCACCTACAGATCTCTTGCTCTACAATAGTGTCCTGCCTGCAAAATATGCTGGAGCAATGGTGCCATACCTGATACTGCTTGAGTAGCCAAGAACAAGAGACTAGATAAGCAATGGACCTAGGCTAAAATCAACTACTTGTGGTCTAAAACAATAACAGCAGCAGCAGCAGCAGCAGCAGCAGTAACAACAAAATGTAATGATAAAGTGACTCCTAATCATATTCTGCTATACACACTGACTAACACACTGACTAGTCAACCATCATCAGAGAACCTTCCTCCTGCAGTAGAAAGAAACAAATATAGAGATCCACAGACAGACAACACACACACACACACACACACACACACACACACACACACACACACACACACAGTGAGAGAGAGACAGAGTCTTCTCAAGACCCAGCAGGAGACATAGAGCAGGAGGCAGAAAAGAGTATAAGAGCAAGAGGAAATGAAGGAAAATAAGAACATAAGACCCTGTAATTCATCAAGAGCAAAGACTGGAGCATCATGCACAGGGTCTCTAAGGATCTGTAAGGGTCTTCACAGGTCTGCATATATTTGGTTTTCAGTTTAGTGTTTTCCTGGGACTCCCAAGAGTGTGAATGAGTGGGTCTCTGATTCTTGTGCCTTTTCTTGGGCTCTTTTCCTTCTTTTGGTTTGTCTTGTCCAAGTTCAAAGTGATAGTTTGTTTTGTTTTATCTTATTATATTTTATTTTGTAGTGTTATCTTTTAGTGTCTGGTAAAAGACTGGTCCTGTGTTAATATACTTTTTAGTTATCTCATTTGAATCATGTAGTGCTACTATTAAAATCCCTGCTTTTCATTTAAGAAAACTCATGTTCATAGGTATTGAGTTGCAAACAGAGAGTGGAGTCCTAGATATAATTCTGCGAAACTTCATAGAAATTGTCTTCTGCAGCAGGAGTCAGCAAACTTTTTTTACACTTGGTAAGATAGCAAAAATGCTATGATTTCCAGGCTAGATAGTCTTTATTGCAGCTATTTAACTATGTCATTTTAGTCCCAAAGCCACCTGCAATAATTCATAATAAACCTAACTGTTCATGTGGAACTTTTTGCAGACACTGAAATTTGAATGTCACAGTATATTCCCTGTATTGAAATATTATTCTTATTTTTATTTTTTTCAGCCACTTAAAATGTAAAGCCATTTTTAGCTAGTGGATCATAGAAAAACAGGTGGTGGCCGGATTTAGTGTGTGGGGCCATAATTTGCCAGCCACTGGTCTATGACATCTTAAAATTTGCAGAATATATATGAACCACAAACCTAATGAACTTCATCGACCATCATACATTTTTTTCAATACCTCAATATTTGTCAGTAACTCAGTCACCAGTCTAAGCCTTTTTTTTGCAGCTTCCTTTTTTCTATTCAATGCCATAAATGTGCCTATTTTATCTGGCAGAAGCTAATCCCTTTCTAAGTATCTAGTCAAGTATTCAAGCATTCACTGAACAAGCCTGTATTATTGGATTTAAAAAAAAAACTGGCTCTTCTTTATTTCTCACACTATGCCAAAGATTTGCCCACTTTGCCAACACTTGTTCTATAACATATTCATCCTCCAACAGCTGGGGGGCATCTTTTACAAAACAATTAATGTGTCTTATAAAAATAACAATATGTGACTTTTTAATGTTAAAATGATTGAAGGATTTTATGATTGTTAACGATTTCAACAATGGGCAACTTTACTAAAAAGTTCTAAGACATGGCAATGCATGCCAAGAGATGTCTTATTTCCTATTCCTGATCTCTTTAAACATTACTATTTGCCCTGAATTTTTCTACTCAGAGATCTAAGGCAGCAAAGGCCTTAGATTTTATTCTCTAGAATAGTACCTTACCCATAGAAGATACTCACTTGCTAGATTGACTAAATTTCTAAGTTTCCTTGTCTACTGGTGATACATAGAGCCACCATGAATGACACATCCCAATATTCTTTAATTACAGCATAAATTAATGTCTTCCTAAGTATTTATATTTTTTAAAAAAATATTTGTTTATTTTGAGCATTCTGTAATATATTCTGATTAGATTACTTCACTATCAACTCCTCCCAGATCCCCTCCTCCAACCACCAAACCCAACTTTACATTCCTTCTCTCTCTCTCTCTCTCTCTCTCTCTCTCTCTCTCTCTCTCTCTCTTTTTACTACTTTCATTTTATTTATTTATCTATTTTTTACAATCCAGTGGTTGCCCTGCTCTGGTCTGCCCTCCCACAGTTTCTCACCCCATTCCTCCTTACCCTATTTCCAAGAGGATGTTCCCTTCCCTCCTCCAGCAGGCCTCCCCATTTCCTGGGGCTTCAAGTCTCCAGAGGTTAGGTGCATCTTCTCCCATTGAGGCTAGACCAGTCAGTCTTCTGCTGTATATGTGTCTGGGTCTTGGACCAACTCCTATCTACATGCTGCCTGGTTGGTGGCTCAGTGTCTGAGAGATCTCAGGGGTCCAGGTTAGTTGAGACTGTTGGTCTTTCTATGAGGTTGCCCTCCTCCTCAGCTTCTTCTAGCCTTTCCTTAATTCAACCACAAGGGTCTCTGACTTAAATCCTTTGGTTTGTTGTAAGTATCTGCATCTGTCTCAGTCAGCTGCTTGTTGGGCCTCTCCGAGGACAGCCATGCTAGACTCCTGTCTATAAGCATACCATAACATCAGTAATAGTGTCAGGTCTTGGAGCCTCCACTTGAGATGGAGCCCAACTTGGGCCTTTCCTTCCATCTCTTCTCCATTTTTGTCCCTGTATCTCTTTTAGACAGGAACAATTCTGAGTCAGAATTTTTGACTGTGGGATGACAACTCCATCTTTCCACTTGATGCTCTGTCTTTCTACTGGAGGCAGACTCTACAAGTTCCCTCTCCCCACTGTAGGGCATGTCATCTAAGGTCCCTCCCTTTGATCCTTAAGAGTCTCTCATCTCCCAGATCTCTGATACACTCAAGGTCATCCCCCTATCTCCTACTTCCTGAGGTTACCTGTTTCCATTCATTCTACTGGCCCCCAAGGCTTCTCTCCTTTCTTCCTCCCCCATACCTGATCATGTTCCTTTTCCCTTTCCCCTTGCCTTCTCCCACCCAGGTCCCTCCCTCCTTCCTGTGATTGCTTTCTTCTCCCTCCCAAGTGTGATTGAAGCATCCTCATTTGCGCCCTTCTGCTTGTTATCCTTCTTGAGATCTTTGGATTGTATCCTAGGTATTCTATACTATTTTGGCTAGCATCCACTTATTAGTGAGAGTATACAATGCATGTCCTTTTAGATCAAATACCTTGCCAGGACCCTACCAAGGGTTGGATGGGTAGGAAAACAGGAGTGGTTTCCTAAGTTTGTTTTCTTGTCAAGAGAATGTGTGGTTGCCCAGAAAACCCCTTCCCCAAATCTGGATGTTGATACCTTGGAAGATGCCTTAAGCTAATATGTATGCTTTGAGAATTATTGCTTGCCTACTGCTACTCTCTCACAGCAGCAAAGACCCAAGTATTTTACACTATGAAGGGCTGAGTTTTACACTCTAGGCACATTAAAAAAATAATTATGGAAAAGCAGGTAAAGAAGATTGCAGCTTTGGGTACAGTTTCTCTAGTGATGTGCATCTTTCACTATGTCCTAGAATTTCAGACTTTAGCACACTCATTGGCCCTGTAATAAAACCTAGTCTTAGTTCACAAGATAGAGTTTGCTAGTTCAATAAAAACATACATAAAAGCAGGCAAAACATGCATATAAATAGAAAGAAGAACATGAAATTGGGTGGCTAAAAATAATGGGAGGCTCTTGTGAGAGTTATGGGTAGAATAAATATCATTGAAATATAAAATATGAAAACTTTCAATAACAAGTCCCAAATTAAAACCATTTCAATAATTTTGTTTGTTTGTTTGTTTGTTTGTTTCGAGACAGGGTTTCTCTGTTTAGCCCTGGCTATCCTGGAACTCACTCTGTAGACCAGGCAGGCCTTGAACTCAGAAATCTGCCTGCCTCTGCCTCAGAAGTGCTGGGATTAAAGGAGTGTGCCACCACTGCATGGCTCAATAATTTTTAAAAATAATTTAAATTATGTTTGAATAGTGATGTGTACATCTCATTGCCTCTAGCCAGGGAACTCTCTGAGTCCATGGCCAGCCTTATCTGAATAGTGAGTTCAAAATTATTCAGGGCCTTACAGAAAGACCTTGCCTCAAAAGGAAAAACAGAACATAACAAGAACAACAACAAAATTAAAAGAACATCTTCCCAAATGTTGTTGCTTGTCTGTAAGCTATTGAATAAAGTACTAGCTATTGGATAGAGTGTCTTCCATGTGACAGTTTTGAGCAGTTGATCATATTTGAGTATATACCTCAACTAGACATGTATCTTCACTGTATATCTGTCTCAAATTCTGGTTGAGCAGAAGAGCACGCGGGTTGCAGAAGCAACAGAGCTTCTTGGACAGGTTCCCCTTGGGCCTTCATCCTCAGCCAGGAGGCAGAGCTGAGATCCAGACCTCTGGGTACCTTTCCCACCAGAGGAGAGTTGTCTTCCAGGGAGGGCTCTGACCCCCAGAACTCAGGAGAGAGCTGGTCTCCCAGGAGTGCTGACAGAGGCTAACAGACTCATAGGAGGAACAAGCTCCAGCCAGAGGGAGTTAGAACATCTAACACCAGAGATTAGCAGATGGCAAAAGGCAAATGTAAGAATATTACTAACAGAAACCAAGACCACTCAGCATCATCAAAACCCAGTACTCCTAAAACAGGGAGTCTTGGATTCCCCAACACACCAGAAAAGCAGGATTTGGATTTAAAATCATATCTAATGGTGCTGGTAGAGGATTTTAAGAAGGACATTAATAACTCACTTAAATACAGGAGAAGCCAGGGAGCAGTGGCTTACGCCTTTAATCCCAGCCCTTGGGAGGCAGAGTCAGGCAGATTTCTGAGTTTGAGGCCAGCCTGCTCTACAGAGTGAGTTCTAGGACAGCCAGGGCTACACAAAGAAACCCTGTCTCAAGAAAACAAAACAAAACAAAACAAAAAACCCAAAAACAAACAAACAAGAAATACAGTAGAACACTGCTAAAAGGGTAGAATTCCTTAAAGAAGAAGCAGAAAAATCCCTTAAAGAATTACAGGGAAACACAACAAAATACAGGAAGGAATTGAACAAAACCATCCAAGATCTAAAAATGGAAGTAGAAATAATAAAGAAAACCCAAAGGGAGACAACTCTGGAGATAGAAACCCTAGGAAAGAAATCAGCAACAGAATACAAGAGATGAAAGAGAGAATCTCAGGTGCAGAAGATTCCATAGAGAACATGAGCACAAAAATCAAAGAAAATGCAAAATGCAAAAAGATCCTTACTCAAAACATCCAGGAAATTCAGGACACAATGAGAAGACCAAACCTACGGATAATAGGAGTAGATGAGAATGAAGATTTTCAACTTAAAGGGCCAGCAAATATCTTCAACAAAATTATAGAAGAAAACTTCCCTAACCTAAAGAAAGAGATATCCATGAACATACAAGAAGCCTACAGAACTCCAAATAGACTGGACCAGAAAAGAAATTCCTCCCGACACATAATAATCAGAACAACAAATGCACTAAATAAAGATAGAATATTAAAAGCAATAAGTAAATGTCAAGTAACATATAAAGGTAGGCCTATCAGAATTACACCAGACTTTTCACCAGAGACTATGAAAGCCAGAAGATCCTGGACAGATGTTATACAGACACTAAGAGAACACAAATGCCAGCCCAGGCTACTATACCCAGCCAAACTTTCAATTACCATAGATGGAGAAACCAAAGTATTCCATAACAAAACCAAATTCACACAATATCTTTCCACGAATCCAGCCCTTCAAAGGATAATAAAGGGAAAACTCCAACACAAGAGGGGAAACTACTCCCTAGAAAAAGTAAGAAAGTAATTCTTCAACAAACCTAAAAGAAGACAGCCACAAGAACAGAATCCCAGCTCTAACAACAAAAACAACAGGAAGTAACAATTACTTTTCCTTAATATCCTTTAATAGCAATGGACCCAATTGACTAAT
Organism: Mus musculus; assembly: GCF_000001635.26. Taxonomy (NCBI): domain Eukaryota; kingdom Metazoa; phylum Chordata; class Mammalia; order Rodentia; family Muridae; genus Mus; species Mus musculus. Next base: position 138,886,130 of record NC_000086.7, on the reverse strand, counting down.
AAAAAGACATAGACTAACAGAATGGCTACATAAAGAGGACCCAACATTTTGCTGCATACAGGTAACACACCGCAGGGACAAAGACATACTACCTCAGAGTAAAAGGCTGGAAAACAATTTTCCAAGCAAATGGTCCGAAGAAACAAGCTGCAGTAGCCATTCTAATATCGAATATAATTGACTTTCAACCTAAAGTTATCAAAAAAGATAAGGAGAGCCACTTCTTACTCATCAAAGGTAAAGTTCACCAAGATGAATTCTCAATTCTGAAATCTATGCACCAAATGCAAGGGCATTCACATTCATTAAAGAAACTTTGCTAAAACTCAAAGCGCATGTTGTATCTCACACAATAATAGTGAGAAACTTCAATACCCCACTCTCATCAATGGACAGATCCTGGAAACTGAAACTAAACAGAAACACAGTGAAACTAACTGAAGTTATGAAACTCATGAATTTAACAAGTATCTATAGAACATTTCATTGTAATACAAAAGGATATACCTTCTTCTCAGCACTGCATGGTACCTTCTCCAAAACTGACCATATAATCGGTCACAAAATAGGCCTGAACAGATAAAAAAATGTTGAAATAATCCCATGCACTGTATCAGATCACCACAGACTAAGGCTGATCTTCAATAGCAACATAAATAATAGAAAACCCATATACACGTGAAAGCTTAACAACACTCTACTCAATGATAACTCGGTCAAGGAAGAAATAAAGAAATTAAAGACTTTTTAAAGTTTAATGAAAATGAAGCCACAAAATACCCAAAATTATGGAACATAATGAAAGCATTCCTAAGGGGAAAACTCATAGCTCTGAGTGCCACTAAAAAAAACTTAGGGAACAGGGGGAGGGTGGAGGTTATAGCAGAATTTTAGAGAGGACACTAGGAAAGGGGATAGCATTTCAAATGTAAATGAAGGAAATATGTAATAAAAAATAAAATATTAAGCAAAAAATCTGGTTGAATGAAATGCTAGCTATTCAGTTATATTCTCATCTTTCTTCAGTTCTAGTCCAACCTCTTGGTTGACAAGATGGTCAAGCAAAATTAGTTATTTGATCCAAATAGTATACAAAGGGTACTCCTTGCATTTCTCTTTCTTCGGGGGAAATGCTTTTTTTCCAGGGGATGTAAGAAGTCTGTGATTCCATGAGTCTCCTCTGGAGAATTGTACTGTTAGTGAGAGGGTAAAATGCTTAACCTTCAGTTCCTGTAGGGGGTGGTTTTGATGTTTTGATCAGGAATCTGCATGTGAACCCTGAAAATCCTATTCCCAGTTGGTTCTTGATCCATCAATAAAAATGCCAGTGGCTAATGAGCCAGGAGGAATAGGCAGAACTTTTGGTTCCCCACAGGCAGGCTAAGAGACACAGGGGAGGAAGAGAGATTTTTTTTTTACCATGCTTTGGAGAAAAGCTATATGAGTGAGATCTTGGGTGGAGTATCCATAGGCCGCTTGCTTCCCCAGGCAGGAGATTAGAAACTCAACTAAGAGGGCATTTTTGGGTTGCTGAACAAGGAGAGGGTAACTGAGCAACTTAACTTGAGGGCAGATTTAGGGTGCTGAGCTGGGAGTGAAAAGAAGGGCACAAAATAGCCTAAGAAGACTTAAAAGAGCCCTGCAATTGAGCCAATAAGATAGGTTGAAAAATAAGCTAATGTGTGTGTGTCTTTCATCCAAAGATTCAAGGAAAACTGGGTGAGGTGGATAGTGTGATCTTTCTGGAGCTTAAAGCAAGGTAGAAAAAACACTCAATTCAGATGGTGCCTAATGTAGGGTGAGAACCCACATTAATTAGGAATTCTCGGGGAGGGGGTATACACAAAAGCAAATGATATAAGTCTAGGAAGAGTGGAAAATTCTTTTCTCAGCAAGCAGTGCTGAGTCATCTTCAAGCACATGAAACTGGAACAAAGGAACACAGCCACCAGTGCAGGGGATTTGCCCCAGGCACTTTTTAAATGATTCTAGCTGCCTCAGAGAGCCTTAGCTGAGAAGCCTGGAGCTCCTGCTCTACAAAGAGACAAAATGACTTCTCTGAGGGAGAGAGTCAAATGGTAGAAACAGCCTCTCCCTATAAGCAAATTACCAAAAGATAGGGGTAAATAAAAGTTGATTTAATTGACTTTAAGGTAGAAAGGAGTGTAATGGTAATTGTTTAAATGTTTTTAAATATACAGATATTACGCTCTACAGAAGGGAGAGGTTATGGAGATTGAATGCTTTAAAATGCTTTAAAAAAGATTAGAAAATGTCTTGCTTAGACAATTCCTTGGGATCTTTGAATGTTGTCTATTTATGGGATTTATGGGATTTCTTTGTCTGGTATAAAAATAGAGCCTAGAAATAGGCTTATACAATATGAAGAAGGGAATTTAATTAATGTTAATTACAGAGAAATAAAAATGTTGAGACAATTGATCTTAAAATTTTAGATCAAAGACTGGGGTAGGTCACCTAGCCTACCTCAGATGGTAGAAATTTAGGCCTTGAAAACTGTATAAAGAGAGAGTCAAGATATAGGCTCATACTGTAAGTAGACAGAGATATTAAATAAATAAGGTAGGCCTTGATCTCATCAAGGTCTGGGCAGGGTACAACAGAAGCACTCTCTCATCACTTAATATTTGTTTAGATTGCTTTATTTGCTTTGAAGTGTTTGTTTATCAAGACTAATGTGGCTGTGAAGTTGGTGGTTATATTAAAATTAATTTGGGAGAGAGGTCAAGCTAAACATTCAATGAATTCAGATTACTGGACCAAGGATGTGCTATTTTAGAAGAAATGTTCTGCATTTGTGTTTACAGGAAGGGAGAATAGTCTCTGGACCCCTTCCAGAGTGATATGGATCAAATATAACACAGGGAACCCCTCTGAAGAACTATAAAAGTTTAATAAAATCAAACAATACAGGTAAAGATTCATCATGCCATCCTTCACATGGCATGAATGAAAACTTATTATAATTGGTTATTGATAATATCAACTCATAAAAAGACAGCAGTCCTTATCCTGCTCAAACAAGGAGCAGAATTTCATCTTTAACTGGTCTGTGCACCCTGCACAATCCATATGAAAATATTAATGTTATTAAGATTTTGGTTGTGAGATTCACTTATTGCAGAATGTATAGCTCTGACAAGACTCATCTGCTGGGAGTTTGAACTGACCCCTACTTCCTAATGCTGTCCAGAGACTTACTTCCAGAACAGCTTTAGGATTCCTGATGATTCTAGTCATCTTGCCTCATCCAATCAGAAGATCTGGTCAGAACTTCAGTCAAGCTCTAAATCTTCCAAATATGCAGACTAGATAACTGACGCTAAAGTTAGCCTTCTTAAGTCTAACCAGTTTTTCTAATTTTCCTACCCCTCCCCACCTCTTTAGAGAATTTATCATTGTCCATATTCAGCAGGAAGAAACTATGGAGAGTCATCAGCCCAATTTCCTGAGTTTAGGTGTCTGATAATAGATATTTTACAAATTATAGATTGGTTGTCATTTTAAAGGATAATTTGGAATTGGTCATAATTTTGAACAGGGAGGAAGGAAATAGATGGTATGGATTACTAACTTTATTTTTGTACAAGGCATTGTGTAGCCATAATCTTAATTGATAGAAATTTTTATAATTGATACAAATTGAATTTATAATTTCTTACATTGGTACAGAATTTATATTAAAACAGATTTTAGGATTTCATTAGTATGAATCTGAATGTTGATAAAAAAATTTGAAATTAATATTGTTAATCTTAGATAGACATTATGCCTATGCAACTCATTTAAGAATACAAGGCTTTGACTCAGTCCTTCTAATAGCTGCTTTACAAACTGTGTAAGATGATTAGGTTATACAAGTTAAGGGCCAGATAACAAATTCATGGTTATGGTAGATTTCAATTTAATTATAATAAAGTGTTTTCAGTTTGCTCAAATTGAAATGGTTAAGCGTAGTTAAGGTTTAACAGTTCAAAATACTTTACATAGATAGATAGTCTTCAAAAACATCAGAAATTCACAGATTATGACATTTAATGATATTTCATTATTAAGAATCATTTGACAATGAGACATGTCTACTCTGGACAGTTTCCCCATTCTCCTTCAGAGAAAACTTATACATCTTTAACTTCAGGCGAGGTTGCTCATCGTGGCAAGGTAGTCATGGGGCAGAAATAGACTATTTCATCTGCAAACAAAACACTGTCTGGGAAAAGGACACACTATGATGAATAGTCAACTGATAGCTCTGCCAATACAACATAAACAGTCCTTCATAATCCTGCCTTGCTAAGGTCTGTCAGATGATTCTGGGCTGGAAGGCTGAAGATAGATGCTCCAAGATTAAGAGAAATTAAGGGCTGTCTAGGTAGTCAGCTGTCTCTATAATTGTTTTGGTGCTTTCTATATACTCAGGCAGTATTTAATTCATTCTCGGATTTCTGCCAGGGTGGAAGACTAGTTATAGTTTCATAATCAAACTCAAGTTATTTAACATTGAGAGAGAGGTTATAGAGTGGAAGATAAAGTTTTCAGATGGTGTTAGAAGCTAAAATCTAAACATAATCCCAGGATAGAATCATAATTATTTAAGTTAGGAATGATGGTATAGTACTTTATTTAATTGACAAATAATGATGAACTAGATGGTAATTGTATATCATACTTTGTAATTTATATGATTGTTATGGTTTTGTTCAATTAATGTCTGGGAGAATGGCTTTGTTTTCATTATTTTGGACAGAAAAGTTGAGATGTATTGTGTGGTTCTGATGTCTTGATCAGGAGTCTGCATTTGAGCCCTGAAGGTCCTATTGCCCAATTGGTTCTTGATCCATCAATAAAGATGCTAGTGGGGGATACATCCCATAATCAGCCCCCAAACGCTGACACCATTGCACACACTAGCAAGATTTTGTTGAAAGGACCCTGATATAGCTGTCTCTTGCAAGGCTATGCCAAGGCCTAGCAAACACAGAAGTGGACGCTCACAGTCAGCTATTGGATGGGTCACAGGGCCCTCAATGGAGGAGTTAGAGAAAGTACCCAAGGAGCTAAAGGGGTCTGCAACCCTATAGGTGGAACAACAATATGAACTAACCAGTACCCCCCCCCCCCCGAGCTCGTATCTCTAGCTGCATATGTATCAGAAGATGACCTAGTCGGTCATCAGTGGAAAGAGAGGCCCATTGGTCTTGCAAACTTTATATGCCTTAGTACAGGGGAACGCCAGGGCCAAGGGGTGGGAGTGGGGGAGAGGGGAGGAGGGAGGGCTTGGGGGACTTTTGGGATAGCATTAGGAATGTAAATGAAGAAAATACCTAATTAAAAAAAAGATGCTAGTGGCTAATGAGCCAGGAGCAATATGCAGGACTTTTATGTCCCCCACAGGCAGGATAAGAGACACAGGGGAGGAAAAGAGGTTTTCACCATACTTTGGAGGGAGAAAAGGTGACCAGCAATGTGAGATCTTGGGTGAAGTGACCATAGGTGGGAGATTAGAAACTCAAGTAAGCAAAGTACAGTTTTGGGTTTCTGAACAAGGAGAGGGTAACTGAGCAACTTGAGGGCAGATTTAGGGTGCTGAGTTGGGAGTGTAAAGAGGTGCACGAGATAGCCTAAGAAGACTTAAAAGAGCCCTGCAATTGAGCCAATAAGACAGGTTGAAAAATAAGTTAATGTGTGTGTGTGTCTTTCATCCACAGGTCCAAAGGAACCTGGGCAGGGCTGGTAGTATGATCTGCCTGGAGCTTAAAGCAGGGTAGAAAAAATACTCACTACAAGTTCATCTTCATTTCCAAATAACAAGAAAATAAGCATAGCTCCCCATGTATCCCATTGCCTTTGAGGTTTAATCACTTCCTGTATAGAAAAAAATTGCACTTTAACCCAAGTAAGAAAAGTTTTACAAATCAGATTTTCATTCAAAGTGGAGAATCTCTGAAACAGAAGAGAGAAAGTCTGTTCTGGAACACTAAGTGGTAATATGGGTGGTTGAATTCCTTATAAAATTTTATTGTTATCATATGAATCTGGACATAGCTCTCTCTCTCTCTCTCTCTCTCTCTCTCTCTCTCTCTCTCTGTGTGTGTGTGTGTGTGTGTGTGTGTGTGTGTGTGTGTGTGTGTGTGTATACATACATCCCTGGCATGGATACTTTGTTTAAATTAATTATTCCATTCATTTACATTTCAAATTATATCCCATTTCCCAGTTACCCTCTCTACCAACCCAACATGCCATGATATCCCACTTCCTGGTTACCCCTCCACCAACACCCCCCCATACCATATCAGCCTTTCCCCCATCCCCTTTGCCTGTATGAGGGTACTCCCCCACCCATCCATACTCTCTTGTCCCACTGCTCCAGCACTCCCCTACACTGGGGCATCAAACCTCTCCGGGACCAGGGGTCTCCACTCCCATTGTTGTTAGGCAAGGCCATACTCTGCTACATATGTATCTAGAGACATGGATCCTTCCAGATACATTCCTTGGTTGGTGGTCTAGATTCTGGGAATACTGGGTGGTCAGGCCAGACTATATTGTTCTTCCAAGTGGAACTATTAGTAACAATATCATGATTTTATAAATTTGGGTAAGCAGACTCAGAGACAACTATCATTCATTTCCCCAAATATGTGATACGGGTCTCATTGGGTCAAAAGTCTGACTGATTCAGGCTGGAGAGATGGCTCAGTAGTTAAGAACACTGACTGCTCTTCCAGAGGTCCTGAGTTCAATTCCCAGCAACAACATGGTAGCTCACAACCATCTGTAATGGGATCTGATGCCCTCTTCTGATGTGTCTGAAGACAGCTATAGTATAATCATATAAAATAAATAAAATCTTTTTTAAAAAGTGTGACTTATTCAAGCCTATGTCCCCAATGAAACACATTAGATTCCTAATACAAAAGTATAAAGCAATAAATGGCAAGGGATATTGCTATTATTCTTCATTTTTAATATTCTTTAGAGATAGTAATTTTAAAAACTAATTTTCTCCAACTTTTGATTTTAGTTTGATGAGTTCCTACATAAGAAAATTTCTCAGTGATTTTTGTGCTTCTTCTTTCCCCAAAAGGATCCATCAGGTCAGGGACACTGAAAGAGATTAATATGTGAATCATACATGCTTTATCTCTTCGACCCTTTGGGCAAATTGAGTTCCAAGTCTTAAGTCCAGCTATTAGTCATTTTGAATAAGATACTCTGATATTTTATTTGATAATATCATCTAAGCTGAATAGATGGATAGTCAGCAGTTAAAAGTGCTAGTTGCTTTTTCAGAGGTCCCGAGTTCAATTCTCAGCAACTACACAGTGGCTTGCAACTATCAGTAAGGGATCTGAATCCCTCTTCTTGTATACATGAAGACAGGGCACTCATATTGCTAAAATGAATATATAAATCTTTAAAAAATATATCATCCATGTGTGCAAGAGTAGCTTTCTGCACAGTATTCCTAGATTTGTGAATGAGGCCATATATACACTTTCCATACCAAACTAGCTTTCACGCTCAGAGCTTTTTCTACAAAATCATCATATGGTTTCTCAGGTAACATTTATTATTACTCTTATGAATACACAGTGAATTTTTTAGACTAATTCTCAACAATATTTGCAAAACTGTCTAGCTTACTAATCCAATTTTTGCTTGTTGGGTTAGAATTTGGCTTTCTTGATTCTGCCTTTGGCTTGGTAATCAGTTTCAAATCTACAAATGTAGACCGTAGCTAATAAAGACTTTTCTATTTTGATGTAATATTCTCCAAATACTATTTAAAATTTAATATTTATTAATTAAAATAGGAAGTTTAGGAATGATTATTTGCTTTTATATCATGTTATAAACTAATGACCTTGCCAAAGGAGAAATAGTAATAGCTCATTAAGATAAATACTGCATTTCATTTCTAAAGGACAAAACTGTATACTCAGGTCCACTTAACACTTTTTCAGTATGAAATATAGCTGATTCTTTTTGCTGCCCATGTTAGAAATATTTATCCCCATTGAAGGACTGTGATGTTAATTAATTTATGTGGTTTTGTTAGAAGAGGATGATTGACATTTCAATAAAAAGAAAATCTCCCTAATTATTTGCCTTTGTTTTCTCTTCTTCAGAAATGTTACCATGGTGTCAACGTGTTTTCTGCAGGAATTATTATCCAACAAAAATCACTATTTTACTTTTCATTTTAATTGAGATATTTCATCTTTCCCCCCTGTTTTTATTTGAATGCTTATATTTTCTTTCTTTTTTATATGTAGTCAGTATTTTCTTTTTCTTTATTTTTTAATATTTTTATTAGGTATTTTCCTCATTTACATTTCAAATGCTATCCCAAAAGTTCCCATACCCCCCCCCCACTTCCTTACCCACCCACTTCCACTTTTTGGCTCTGGTGTTCCCCTGTACTGAGGCATATAAAGTTTGCGTGTCCAATGGGCCTCTCTTTCCAGAGATGGCCGAATAGGCCATCTTTTGATACATATGCAGCTAGAGACAAGAGCTCTGGGGTACTGGTTAGTTCATATTGCTGTTCCACCTATAGGGTTACAGATCTCTTTAGCTCCTTGGGTACTTTCTCTAGCTCCTCCATTGGGGGCCCTGTGATCCATCCAATAGCTGACTGTGAGCATCCACTTCTGTGTTTGTTAAGCCCTGGCATAGTTTCACAAGAGACAGCTATATCAGGGTCCTTTCAGCAAAATCTTGTTAGTGTATGCAATGGTGTCAAAGTTTGGAGGCTGATTATGGGATGGATCCCTGTATATGGCAGTCTCTAAAAGGTCCATCCTTTTGTCTCAGGTCCAAACTTTGTCTCTGTAACTCCTTCCATGGGTGTTTTGTTCTCAATTCTAAGAAGGGGCAAAGTGTTCACACTTTGGTCTTCATTCTTTTTGAATTTCATGTGTTTCACAAATTGTATCTTATATCTTGGGTATTCTAAGTTTCTGGGCTAATATCCACTTATCAGTGAGAACATATCATTTGAGTTCTTTTGTCATTGGGTTACCTCACTCAGGATGATGCCCTCCAGGTCCAACCATTTGCCTAGGAATTACATAAATTCATTCATTTTAATAGCTAAGTAGTACTCCATTGTGTATATATACCACATTTTTGTATGCATTCCTCTGTTGAAGGGCATCTGGGTAGTTTCCAGCTTCTGGATATTATAAATAAGGCTGCTATGAATATTGTGGAGCATGTGTCCTTCTTACCAGTTCAAACATCTTCTGGATATATACCCAGTAGAGGTATTGCGTGATCATCTGGTAGTACTATTGCCAATTTTCTGAGGAACCACCATACTGATTTCCAGAGTGGTTGTACAAGCTTGCAATCCCACCAACAATGGAGGAGTGTTCCTCTTTCTCCACATCCTCGCCAGATTCTGCTTTCATCGAAATTTTTGATCTTAGCCCTTCTGACTAGTGTGAGATGGACTCTCAGGGTTGTTTTAATTTGCATTTCCCCGATGATTAAGGATGCTGAACATTTTTTTCATGTGCTTCTCAGCCATTTGGTATTCCTCAGGTGAGAATTCTTTGTTTAGCTCAGATCCCCATTTTTTAAATGTGGTTAATTGATTTTCTGGAGTCCACCTTCTTGAGTTCTTTATATATATTGGATATTAGTCCCCTATCTGATTTAGGATAGGTAAAGATCCTTTCCCAATCTGTTGGTGGCCTTTTCGTCTTATTGATCGTGTCTTTTCCATTACAGAAGCTTTGCAGTTTTATGAGGTTCCATTTGTCAATTCTCAATCTTGCAGCACAAGCCATTGCTGTTCTATTCAGGATTTTTTCCCCTGTGCCCATACCTTCGAGGCTGCTCCCCACTTTCTTCTCTATAAGTTTCAGTGTCTCTGTTTTTATGTGGAGTTCCTTGATCCACTTAGATTTTACCTTAGTACAAGGAGATAGGAATGGATCAATTCACATTCTTCTACATGATAACCACCAGTTGTACCAGCACCATTTGTTGAAAATGCTGTCTTTCTTCCACTGGATGGTTTTAGCTCTCTTGTCAAAGATCAAGTGACCATAGGTGTGTGGGTTCATTTCTGGGTCTTCAAATCTATTCGATTGGTCTACTTGTCTGTCGCCATACCAGTACCATGCAGTCTTTATCACAATTGTTCTGCAGTACAGCTTTAGGTCAGGCATAGTGATTCCACCAGAGGTTCTTTTATCCTTGAGAAGAGTTTTTGCTATCCTAGGTTTTTTGTTATTCCAGATGAATTTGCAGATTGCTCCTTCTAATTTGTTGAAGAATTGAGTTGGAATTTTGATGGGGATTGCATTGAATCTGTAGATTTCTTTTGGCAAGATAGCCATTTTTACAATGTTGATCCTACCAATCCATGAGCATGGGAGATCTTTCCACGTTCTGAGATCTTTAATTTCTTTCTTCAGAGACTTGAAGTTCTTATCATACAGATCTTTTATTTCCTTAGTTAGAGTCACACCAAAGTATTTTATATTATTTGTGACTATTGAGAAGGCTGTTGTTTCCCTAATTTCTTTCTCAGCCTGTTTATTTTTTGTGTAGAGAAAGGTCATTGACTTGTTTGAGTTAATTTTATATCCAGCTACATCATCGAAGCTGTTTATCAGGTTAAGGAGTTCTCTGGTGGAATTTTTAGAGTCACTTATATATACTATCATATCATCTGCAAAAAGTGATATTTTGACTGCCTCCTTTCCAATTTGTATCCACTTGATCTCCTTTTGATGTCGAATTGCTCTGGCTAGGACTTGAAGTACAATGTTGAATAGGTAGGGAGAAAGTAGGCAACCTTGTCTAGTCCCTGATTTTAGTGGGATTGCTTCCAGTTTCTCACCATTTACTTTGATGTTGGCTACTGATTTGCTGTAGATTGCTTTTATCATGTTTAGGTATTGGCCTTGAATTCTTGATCTTTTCAAGACTTTTATCATGAATGGATGTTGGATTCTGTCAAATGCTTTCTCTGTGTCTAAGGAGATGATCATGTGGATTTTGTCTTTGAGTTTGTTTATATAAGGGATTACGTTGATGGATTTCCATATATTAAACTATCCCTGCATCCCTGGAATAAAACCTACTTGGTCAGGATGGATGGTTGTTTAAATGGGTTCTTGGATTCGGATAGGGAGAATTTTATTGAGTATTTTTGCATCGATATTCATAAGGGAAATTGGTCTGAAGTTCTCTATCTTTGTTGCATCTTTCTGTGGTTTAGGTATCAGAGTAATTGTGGCTTCATAAATGAGTTGGGTAGAGTACCTTCTACTTCTATTTTGTGGAATAGTTTTTGCAGAACTGGGATTAGATCTAATTTGAAGGTCTGATAGAACGCTGCACTAAACGTATCTGGTCCTGGGCTTTTTTTGGTTGGGAGACTATTAATGACTGATTTTATTCTTTAGGGGATATGGGACTGTTTAGATCATTAACTTGATCCTGATTTAACTTTATTTCCTGTTATCTGTCTAGAAATTTGTCCATTTCATCCAGGTTTTCCAATTTTGTTGAGTATAGCCTTTTGTAGAAGGATCTGATGGTGTTTTGGATTTCTTCAGGATCTGTTGTTATGTCTCCCTTTTCATTTCTGATTTTGTTAGTTAGTATGCTGTCTCTGTGCCCTCTAGTGAGTCTGGCTAAGGGTTTATCTATCTTGTTGATTTTCTCTAAGAATCAGCTTCTCTTTTGGTTGATTCTTTGAATAGTTCTTCTTGTTTCCACTTGGTTGACTTCGCTCCTGAGTTTGATTATTTCCTGCCATCTACTCCTCTTGGGTGAATTTGCTTCCTTTTTTCTAGAGCTTTTAGGTGTATTGTCAAGCTGCTAGTGTGTCCTCTCTCTAGTTTCTTTTTGGAGGTACTCAGAGCTATGAGTTTCCCTCTTAGAAATGCTTTCATTGTGTCCCATAAGTTTGGGTATGTTGTGGCTTCATTTTCATTAAACTCTAAAAAGTCTTTAATTTCTTTCCTTATTCCTTCCTTGACCAAGCTATCATTGAGAAGAGTGTTATTCAGCTTCCACGTGAATGTTGGCTTTCCATTATTTATGTTGTAATTGAAGATCAGCCTTAGTCCATGGTGGTCTGATAGGATGCATAGGACAATTTCAATATTTTTGTATGTGTTGAGGTCTGTTTTCTGACAAATTATATGGTCAATTTTGGAGAAGGTACATTGAGGTGCTGAAAAGAAGGTATATCCTTTTGTTTTAGGATAAAATGTTCTGTAGATATCTGTTAAGCCCATTTGTTTCATCACTTCTGATAGTTTCACTGTGTCCCTGTTTAGTTTCTGTTTCCATAATATGTCCATTGATGAAAGTGGTGTGTTGAAGTCGCCCACTATTATTGTGTGAGGTGCAATGTGTGCTTTGAGCCTTACTAAAATTTCTTTAATGAATGTGGCTGCCCTTGCATTTGGAGCATAGATATTCAGAATTCAGTGAACCTCTTGGAGGATTCTACCTTTGATGAGTATGAAGTGCCCCTCCTTGTCTTTTCTGATAACTTTGGGTTGGAAGTCGATTTTATTCGATATTAGAATGGCTACTCCAGCTTGTTTCTTCAGACCATTTGCTTGGAAAATTGTTTTCCAGCCTTTCACTCTGAGGTAGTGTCTGTCTTTTTCCCTGAGATGGGTTTCCTGTAAGCAACAGAATGTTGGGTCCTGTTTGTGTAGCCAGTCTGTTAGTCTGTGTCTTTTTATTGGGGAATTGAGTCCATTGATATTAATAGATATTAAGGAAAAGTAATTGTTGCTTCCTATTATTTTTGTTGTTAGAGTTGGCATTCTGTTCTTGTGGCTGTCTTCTTTTTGGTTTGTTTAAGGATTACTTTCTTGCTTTTTCTAGGGCATGGTTTCTGTCCTTGTATTTTTTTTCTGTCATTATCCTTTGACAAGCTGAATTTGTGGAAAGATAATGTGTGAATTTGGTTTTGTAGTTGAATACTTTGGTTTCTCCATCCATGGTAATTGAGAGTTTGGCTGGGTATTGTAGCATGGACTGGCATTTGTGTTCTCTTAGTGTCTGTATAACATCTGTTCAGGTTCTTCTGGCGTTCATAGTCTCTGGTGAAAAGTCTAGTGTAATTCTGATAGGCCTGCCTTTATATGTTACTTGACCTTTTTCCCTTACTGCTTTTAATATTCTATCTTTATTTAGTTCATTTGTTGTTCTGAGTATTATGTGTCAGGAGGACTTTCTTTACTGGTCCAGTCTATTTGGAGTTCTGTAGGCTTCTTGTATGTTCATGGGCATGTCTTTCTTTAGGTTTGGGAAGTTTTCTTCTATAATTTTGTTGAAGATATTTGCTGGACCTTTAAGTTGAAAATCTTCATTCTCATCTACTCCTATTATCAGTAGGTTTGGTCTTCTCATTGTGTCCCAAATTTCCTGGATGTTTTGAGTTAGGATCTTTTTGAATTTTCTCTGATTGTTGTGCCCATGTTCTCTATGGAATCTTCTGCACCTGAGATTCTCTCTTTCATCTCTTGTATTCTGTTGCTGATGCTTGCATCTATGGTTCCAGATTTCTTTCCTAGGGTTTCTATATCCAGCATTCTCTCACCTTGGGTTTTCTTTATTGTGTCTACTTCCCTTTTTAAGGTTTTGGATGGTTTCATTCAATTCCATCACCTGTTTGGTCGCATATTCCTGCAATCCTTGAAGGGATTTTTGTGCTCTCTCTTGAAGGTCTTCTACCTGTTTAGCAGTGTTCTCCTGTATTTCTTTAAGTGAGTTATTAAAGTCCTACCATCATCATGAGATATGCTTTTAAATTCGGGTCTATCTTTTCGGGTGTGTTGGGGTACCCAGGCCTCGGTGGGGTGGGAGTGTTGGGTTCTGATGATGTTGAGTGGTCTTTGTTTCTGTTAGTAAGATTCTTACATTTGCGTTTCGCCAGCTGGTAATCTCTGGAGTTAGTTGTTATAGTCATCTCTTGTTAGAGCTTGTTCCTCAAGTGATTATGGTAGCCTCTATCAGCAGACCTTGGAGACTAGATCTCTCCTGAGTTTCAGTGTTCAGAGTACTCTTTGCAGGCAAGCTCTCCTCTTGCAGGGAAGGTGCCCAGATATCTGGTGTTCAAACCTGCCTCTTGCCAGAAGTTTTGTTCCACTCATCAGAGGTCCTAAGATCCCGTGAAGAGTCCTGTGGGGACCCTGGGGGTGTCCACAGACTCTGTGCCCAAGGTGTCCCAGTGCTGGTGTCGACCAGAAGGGACTTGTGACCCTGGTCAGGCCGGGTTTTCTGCTTCCCTAATTAATGCTGTCTCAGGTCCCATGATATTGGATTGGAACAGAAAGCAGAAGTTGTGTACAACTCACCAGAGTTCCTAAGATCCCGTGGAGAGTCCTGTGGGGACCTTTGGGGTGTCTGCAGACTCCATGTCCAAGGTGCCCCAGTGCTGGTGCCAACCAGAAGGGCTTATATTTTGTTTATAATGGCACATTCTGGTTGAATAATTTGGTCTTTGGCGCATAGAACTGTGATGAGAATTTTACGAAGAAGTGAAGGTTCCTGCTGACTCCCATTCTATGTGGTTATTTCTACCTGATCAGCCAATTGGTTGGGTAGATATAGAACAGGATTAACTATGTCATAAAAGGATGAATTCAGGTATATAATATATGACAGTACACATACACTACATATCTCTCAGAAAAAGTTACCTTAATTCATACATTTTGCTGTTTAATTCATCCTAGATTCTTGGCCTTCAAATAATTCTACTTATCCCTTTATTTCCTACTCATTTTTTAAGTGTCAAGAGAATATTGTTGGGCATAGGAGGAAGGGAACCTGTCTTACTGTGATAGATCTCCCTCTACTTTCCTCCCATCTCTTCTTGTTCTCTCTCTTATCTCAAACCCTGATTAGTATGGAACCTCTAAATTCTTTTATAACAAATTCTTTAAAATCCTATTTTATGCTACATGATATAAAACATACCTATAATCCTAGCACTCTGAAAGTAGATTTAAGAGAATCAGGATGTATTTGAATGCTTAGTTATGGGAGGAAGCCCAGGGATGTAACACTATTTGAGAGTGGAAGACTTAGAAGGATTTAGTAGTATGACCTTGTTGGAGGAAGTATGTCACTAGGAGGTAGGAGTGGACATTGATGTTTCAAAAGCCCAAGCTAGGCCTAGCTTCTCTCTTTGATACAACTCAGGACATAGCTTTCATACTTCTCCAGCACCATGTAGGCTATGTCTGCTCTGCCTGCTGCTATGATTCCCACAAAATGACAATTAGCTAAAGCTCTGAAAGTATAAGCAGTACCTAATTAAATGCTTTCTTATTAGAGTTGCCTTGATCATGATGCTTTTTCACACCAATAGAAGAAAGACTAAAATAATAGATGTGCACACATCTTTATTGCCTTCTGACTTTGGTTCTTAGAGGTAGGAAGCTGGGGTGGTATACTATTTCTTTAGTGGCTGCAGTAATTCACAGCACCACAAAAAAAATGTAAGAGTCCTATCTTCTACATTCTCACCAATAATTGTGTGTGTGTGTGTGTGTGTGTGTGTGTGTGTGTGTATAATAGCCATTCATGGAAGAGTGTCAATTCTTTTCATTTCCCTGATGACTAAAGATATTAAATAATATTTTAATATTTTGACTACTTTTATGTCTTTGAGAACTTGTTTTGTCCATTATCTACTTACTGATTGGATTATTTACTCTTTGGATGTTTAGTTTTTGATCTCTTAATAGATTCTAAATATGAATTAGATGTAAGACTAGCTGGCAAGAATTTTTTCTCATTGCATAGTTTATTTTCACTCTACTTATTTCCTTTGCAGATCAGAGACATTTTTTAATTTCATGAATACAATTTGTGCGGTTTGGTTCTTTTTTGTTTCATTATAAGTAGTGTCCTTCGTGGAAGACCCCACACTCATATATATGAATAGTTTTTCACATATATACCAAAATAATATGGTGACTGATTCTAACAGAGCTGCTCTTGTCTATTACTTCCCATATAATTTCAACCCAATGCTATTATTATTGGAGTTTTGTAAAAGAGTACTTAATGAGACTGAACCTTAAAATCTTCATCTGTATAATGGAATATATTACTTACCTTACAAAGTATTTATAAGAAATGATTTAAAATACATTTTTAAAAGTCTGTGGCAGAAACTATGAATTATTCCCTAAGAAGCAGGATGGCCTTTGTTCCTTAGTAGAACAATTAATATTATAATCATTCATATGGTCACTTTGTAAGAAAATCTTATGCCCCATGTTCTTTTACATTTCTGTACAACTGTGTATTATGAACATGAGGAAGAGATTGGAAAGGAATGAAGTAACTATCATCAAAGAACTGGATCCTACTATTTGCAATGCAGGCTAAGAACAGATTTCTCCCACTGTACCTTAAGATGAGCATCCATTTTCATTTAAAACTTTGCTTGCAGCCTCATAAGACTGCTTTTCTAGAGTTGATTGTGCCATGTGCATATCCCTGAACTACATGTCTCTGAGTTGTTTAAATTTGTTAACTGTAGGGGCAGCTTGTAATGCAACAGGGTAATTAGCACAGCCAGAAATGTGGCAGTGGAACATTTAATGTCCAGATAATGTCCTTAAACACACTCTTGTTTTGCTGCCTCCTTTCAGTAGATGGTTTAGAATGGCTGAAATCTAGGCATTTGTAACTACAGAACACTGCAATGAGAAAGAACCAGAGTTACTGTTTCGTTAATTATAATTATATTATATAATTATAATCATATATACTATATATTATATAATATTACATATTATCATATAATATATAATATATTTATTCTATAAAATGTATAATATGTATTATAGAATAAATGTATAATATGCATTATAATTACTATATATATGATTGCTCTGGATCACCTCTAGCTACCAACATAACAGAAACATTAATACAACCACTTAAGCTATATTATTTCATTTAAAAAAACCAGTCCTGTCTTAGTCAGGGGTACTACTGATATGGAAAACACCATGACCAAAGCAAGTAGTGCAGGGAGTGGGGGGTTATTTGCCTTAAATTTTCACATCACAGTTCAGTATAAAA
Organism: Mus musculus; assembly: GCF_000001635.26. Taxonomy (NCBI): domain Eukaryota; kingdom Metazoa; phylum Chordata; class Mammalia; order Rodentia; family Muridae; genus Mus; species Mus musculus. The sequence goes on along the minus strand of NC_000086.7, from coordinate 138,869,009 downwards.
GGAATTCAGGACAAACTCAAACACAACAGTAATTTGGAGGCAGGGAGTGATACAGAGGGCCTGGAGTCATCCTGTCCACTGGCTTTCTCTTTCTTTCTTTCTTTCTTTCTTTCTTTCTTTCTTTCTTTCTTTCTTTCTTCCTTCCTTCCTTCCTTCCTTCCTTCCTTTCTTCCTTCCTTTCTTCCTTCTTTTCTTCCTTCCTTTCTTCCTTCCTTTCTTCCTTCCTTTCTTCCTTCCTTCCTTCCTTTCTCTCTCTTTCCTTCCTTCCATCTTTCTTTCTTTTATCTCTCTTTCTTTCCGTCCTCCCTCCTTCCTTCCTCCCTTCCTTTCTTTTTTCAATCTACTTTTTTTTTTCTGAATGAGTCAGTTATCCAAATACCTATTAGTCAATCTAACTTTCTATTGTCAACCTAAATTGTCATTTCTCACAAATTGTTAAGTGTACTAAAGGGCTACTTTTAGGTTGTGTTCCATTGAATTATTCATTCTGATTATTCTGCTGTTATATTATTTTAACATCAAGACCTCATTTCCTTTCCTATATAACCTAGGACAACTACCCAGGGATGGGACTACCCACAATGAGCTGTTCCTCCCATATTTACCACTAATTAAGAAAATGTCCTAAAGGCTTATCCATACCCTGACCTCATGGAAGCATTTCCCAAAGGAGGTTACTCCTCTCCAATGACTCTAGCTTGTGTCAAGTTGACATAAAACTAGCAAGCACAAAGTCCTAACTAACCATTGTAATGGATAGTATTTTTATCACCTGATAAATATTTCTGAAATACTGTTATCTTTCTACTCTAGAACACAGTTTTTCTACCCAAGGATGCATACAAACTAACTTGTGCCTTGTTCTTGTCTTTGAGAAACATCCAGTCTATTTTCAAGATTGTTTTAAGGCTTGAGCTAAAATTTTTCCATTAAATTCCATCCTAACTAGACTATCTCTCTTAAGCTCAACATCCCAGCTGTTCTAAGGAATGCCAAATTATTTGAATATTCTTTTATAATGAGTTCTGGTTTTCTTCCTGGCCATTAGTATGACCTTGTATAAGGTTTTACTGCATCAAAGCCTCAGCCCTCCTATTTGCAAGAGAATAACAATAACTTCATCCTCATGTAGGTCAAATAAGATAATACATCTGAAATATGTATGACTAGTATCTACACGAGTATGCAATACATAACTATTAACTGTAATTATATTATTCAGAAGATAATATTACCAATGCATTTCTTCAAAACAAAGATTTTGTCTTAGCCTGGACTTCTTAATTTCTAATACGTTAATATCTTGCCTTTGAGGGTCTCCAGAAAAAAAGTGCTTCAGTTTTAGAGACCAAATCTGATGATGGAATTGTCAGATACTAATACAGACTAACCTTCTCAGATACCCACCACAATGTGCTCAGTACTGGATGTCTCTTCCTATACTTATCTTTGGCAAAACCAATATTGAAAAATGAAGATTTAAATGAATTTTGAAGGACTTCATACGTAACAACTCTCCCAACTTCGAACTGCATTTTAAACAATTAACCGTTAGACTGACAGGTAAGCATATATATCATTCTTCATCATAGGAACACTTTTTTGAAGCAAGAGATGATTTTGAAGCCACTACTAATCAAAATGGAGAAAGCAACCACCTGAACGGTGTCCAGTCTGAACTGATATACCTACAACAAAATTATACTTAAGGTCCAGGGAACATCCCAGAAGATGGGGGAGAAAGACTAATAAGAGCCAAAGGAGCAGGGAGTCTGCTGTGAGTTTGTGACTCCTAGCCCAGATATGAAACTACACCCAGGACATTCTAACAACTTGGCTGCCTAAACAAGCCCTGAACACTGGCAACACTAAAAGATATGCTAATGTTGAGGGCCTTGGGAATTTCAGAGTCTCAAGTCAAAATGAGCTACAAACAATAGACAAGGACTGAAAGATGAGAAACTGTCTTCCTCAAGGCTGAGAATTGGTTACCCAGTAGCCAGTAGTTAGCCCTAGAAACATATATTTACAGGCTGTGTTGATATGTTTGTTTATATGTATATGTAACAACAATGGTTAAAAAAAAAGAGAAGTCCTTGAATTTGCAAGTGAAAAAGGTGGGGTGTCCCTGGACCCAGAAGATATAGGAGGGGGAAGAGGGAGAGGGAAATGATGTAATTATATTCTAATTAGATAAAAAGCCTCTTCTCTTCACCTTCATCCCGGCTTCTATTATGACACCTTGTTTCTTATATGCAAAAAAGGTCATTCTTGTTGGGTGTGGTATTGCTAGATCATGCTTGGTATCTGAGCACTCAGAAAGGTAAAGCAGGATGCCTGTGACTGTGAAGCCACCTGAAGCTACTCTGGGCTGTGTAACAAGACTCTGTCATCAAACATACAAAGCTCTTATCTTTTAAACTTTAAAATCATACTTTATTTTATATATAGCAATACAGCGTACAATGCTAAAATTAAATGGTTTGATACAGTTTTAAACAGACAAATCAGGTTGCAGAGCCCCTTCTGCCATCCAGCTCAAATTGGAAACAAACAAACAGCTTTTGTAAGTGGGCCAATGTAACAAATGCATTCAGTAACTAGTACTGTTTAGTTCCTGTTGCATCAATGGTCTATGGGATTAAAAAGAAAGTCCAACTTTCACAATCACTGCCTCAAAGCAATAACACATGTTGGTTTCTTTTGGAAAACAAAAATGGGTCTTGCTAATTCCCTGCACAAAAAGTTGAATTCATGCATCTATAGTAGTGATGGGGGTAACTGTTGGAGTTGAAACTAAAAAAAAAAAAAGGCTTTATATAATCCTTCATGATTCCTGAATCCTTTTGCCTATACTATGTCCATGGTCACTTAATATTAATTTCTCTTGGTCTACCTTCTAAAATCTTGAACTTGAGCAACACAATTATTTACATGCATACATCTTTATGTAATAGGTTAGTATCTGTATATGAGAGAGAACATGCGAGGGTTTTTTTTCTTTTTATTTGAATTTGGTTCAAATAGATTCCTGACGATCTCAAGATGATTCAGTGGGTGAGAGAACTTGCTGCTCCTTCAGAGACTTCAAGATTAGTTCCTAGCACACACATTGGGCAGTTCACGTCTGCCTATACCTCTGGCTTCAAGAGAAATCCATTCCTTTGGCCTCTGTAGGCACTGGCACTAATGTGGACATACTTACCTCCCCATAAACATAATTTTAATAATCTTTAAAAACTAAAACTAAAATCATGTATATAAATGCTGACACTACTAGCAGAAAACATAGGAAATATTCTTTAAGATAATTGGTCATGAGCAAGAATTCAGAGTTTTAGTAGTACTGGAACCAGTCCCACATATCACTAGATGAGACTACATAAAATGAGCAAGTTTTCTGCACAGCAAAAGAAACAGCAGCACAGACAGCCCACGGGATAGGAGAAAATTTTACCAGCTATATTTAGCTCAGCATTTACGAAGAACTATAGAAATGAAGTACCAAGGAAATAAGAGTTTCCATCAACATTTGTGTTCACAAATGGAAAGAAACAAAGATGATCAGTAACTATTTTTTAAAAAAGGATTCAATACCCTTAGTCACCAGTGAAGTGCAATTTAAAACTTCTTTAAGTTGCCTCCTTCTACCATAATGGCTACCATAAAGAAATTTGACAAGAAATGTTGAAGACCGTGGAGGAAAAGAAGAAACCTTATTCACTGCTGGCGGGAGTTCAAATAAATAAAGCCATCACGGAAATTAGTTCAGAGATTCCTCAAAAAATTAAAAATAGAACTGCCATGTGGCTCAGCTGTACCGCAAACCTCTTTCTTACGTGCTTGTTTGCCTACTTGGATTCATGGAAAGTACCTCTTTCTTCCATGCTCGTTTGTCTAGCTGGATTCATGGAAAGTACAAAGCACTTATTTACTATCTCATCACAGCATTATTTGCAGCCCCACAATGTGTTTATTTCAAGATAAAATGCTGTTCTGATTTTGGTTTCTTCAGTGGATTTTAGAGTTTTTGCAGTGGTGGTCATCTATGAAGTTTTGGCAAGTGTTAATTGGCCTTGTTTTCTGGAAGACAGGGCTAGTCATATAATCTGATCCTAAGCTCATATGAATTCTTTCTGCTGCTCATCCAGCTGCTTTGGCTTGCCTGAGATGCTTAATACTAGATTTTTCATATGAATCTCTCTGCTCTTCACCCCACCCAAGAAGCTAGTTCCCTCAGGGGTGTGATCATAATTGGAAGCACTGGAAAATTATTTTAGCTCTAATTGGTGATAAAGAAATCCTGAGCTGGCCCCAGGGTGCAGCAGGCTCAGATATTCTATATAAATGAAGTTTAACAGAGCAAACAGTTTCCATAGACTTCAATGTTAATGATGAAATATAGTCCTTATAGAGGAGAAAGATGTTCTAACTTGCCACCATGAACTTTTAGTACATTTATTTTTCTGATTTTGTGGCTAAAATTTGGCTGTATAATGCCTCCTTAATTTTCTTTTGCCTGTTAGGGATATACATCCAGGAGGAAGATAATGTTTTTTTTTCATTATTTTATTTTTAAGATTGTGGTTTAATTGTATAATTTCCCTCTTCCCTTTCCTTTTCAACTGTTCCATTCCCCAGCCATACACTCCTTCTTGTCGTTTTTCAAATTCACAACCTTTATTTTTATTGTTGTTACATGCATATATATATATATATATGTATATATATATATATATATATATATATGTGTGTGTGTGTGTGTGTGTGTGTGTGTGTGTGTGTGTGTGTGTATTCCTAAATGTACTCCACTCAATCTGTACAGTTTTAATCATATGCATGTTTTTAGTGATGAACATTTGGTTTTGGATACTCAATCCATGTGTTCTTCCCCAGGGAAGCTATTACTAAGTTATGGGTGATCATAGATTGTTTATTTTTGTTTTTTACCTGCATGCTGTGGATCAGTGGAACTCAGGTACTCATGCTTGGTTGGAAAGCACTTTACTGACTGATCATCTCCTCAGTCCTGATGCTCATAATTTGTGCATCTGGTTAAAGGACTGAGTGCTTAGCAAGTTTGCTATTATTGCATTTTAATTTGATGTGATGAAAATGCTTTAGAACTAGATACCTGCTGAAGGAATGGCACTGCAAATCTAGTGATGGTTAATTTCAGTATGATGGTTAATTTCATGTCATACCCCAAAATATTAAATAAAATCTATAACTGGTTTAGCAAGGGATCTTCTTGAGTTTGAGGTATTTATTCTTGGACAGTCACAGCATCAAACGAATAGCTTCCTTAGGTCAACTACATTAAACCAATTCCTTGTTAAAACTCAAATGTATGTCAAAATGATGACCGTTGAAATTCAATATGTCTAACTGAAATATTGTTGTATGATTTTTGCTAACTTGTCACATTTTATACCTAGTAGTAATATCCTGTATACAGCTTGTCAGACATGTATGTTATTCCTCGATTTTCTCTCTCTCTCTCTCTCTCTCTCTCTCTCTCTCTCTCTCTCTCTCTCTCTCTCTTTCTTTCTTTCTTTCTTTCTTTTTTTTGGTATCTTCTGTCTGTTTGGAATTGCCTTCTTATCCTTCTCTTCCTTTCACACTCAACTAGTCTTTTATCAATCAACATGCCACATCCTCAAGGTGACTTCATTTTTCTTCTTTTTATACATGATATCTTAAATTTATATCCTTCATTTTTCTTCCTGTTCTCTCTCTTCCATTCCTCTCTTTGTTTCTTTCTTTTGTCTTTCTCTTCTTTTTTTTTTTTTTTTAAGCAGAGACCCATGTAGCCCTGGATGACTTTTTTAACATGCTATGTAGTGAAAGACCACATTGATCTTCCAATCCTCCTGCCTCCAACTCCTGAGTGCTGGTATTACAGACTTGCACAGCTGCCATTTTTTTTTAAACTTGGTCATAAGTATAAGGCCCTGGATTTTGTGCATGTAATGTAAACACTATACTAACTTCCAGCTCCAAGATTGTTTTTTTTTGAGACAGGCTTTTGCTATGTAGTACATGGTGTCTTTAGATTTTCTATCCTGCTTCAGGCTCCCGTGTGCTTGGATTACAGACATCTATCTTTTCATTATGCTCACATACATCTCTTAATGTACCTAAAAGACTTAATATAAGTACGTGCTTACTTTCTTATTTTCTCCTTAGGAATAGAATCCATATGCATTTTGCTCTTGACTGTGTTCCTAGTAGCCAGAAAAGTTCAAAGTCTATAAGAGGATCTTAGAACAAATTTTTGCTGAAACAATTATACAAGGGAGAGTATGATCTTGATTTTCACGGAGGCAGAAGAATGGAAATATCATTGAAAACCTGAAAATATCCAAGAGTGAATTCAGCTGCCATAGAATTCTTTTTAAAAATGTTAGCCACAAAGAATCCTGTCTCAAAGCCTCAATCATTTATCTCTTCCCCAAACAGAATGTCTCTGCTTTCTGTTCACAGCTTCTCCATTTGAGAAAGCTTCATGATTATTTGTCCTGGCAAAAGTACTTCCTGTAGATGTTCTTAATGTAAAATACAGCATTCTGAGATCATGGGATCTACACTGAGCAAATTTGTTCCCTTCTTATATCTGCTGCCATGGATCAATTGTTCTGAAGACTTGGACATTTTTTGTGACCTGCTTTTCTCCAAAAAAAGACAACTCCCTCATCCCTAGAGCCCTTTGGAAGTCTCTAGAAGCTTTAGTGAGGCAGATGAGTCCGCCAACTTCAGCACTCTGCCAGTTTCCATCCTGTACATGTTTTAACCCTCAGGGTAGAGCAAATGCCTGGAGATATTCTTTCATAACATTTGTTTGGCAAGAAATATAGAAAAAATGATAGCAGCCAAGGGTCACAGTTTCTACACTCTGAAAGACTATCCTTAAGCATAGTGCGCTTTTATTTTGCAGAGCAAAAAGTTCATTGCATTGTAACAATCCTTCTTATTACCCATGCAACAGTTTGGTTTTGTTTAACTGTTATGAATTATAGCTATCACACAGGTAATTCTACAGTGTATATATTCTTTGCTTCATTTGACACTGCTAACTTGCATCATCTATTTTCCTGCTCCCTAGTCTCTCTCTATTTTTTTTCTCAATATCTAAAGGAGGTACTTCTCCTTTGAAGGACAACGAACCCTTAATGGCACCCACACAAGGGTTTCTGGATATGCATTGTTACCTCACCATCATATCTAGTATTTTTCTAGGGAATATGTGCATTTCCCCCTTGAAAAACCTTTCCAGGATTGTACCCAGATTTCCCAAAGTGGTCTTAGAATGTGTTCAGAATCATCACAGCATAGCTGCTTTAGAGGAACCCTTTGAAGAATAATAATAACTTGAGCATCTCTGATCTGGAGAAATATCTACTCATGACATTTCTCTTTTTGTAAGAGCATCCTCCTGAAGTGACACTCTGTTTTTTCTAGATTGTTTTGCAATTGAATAAACCATCACACCTTCAAATTGAGTCTCCTTATTCAAACTTTTGGAGACTCTTACAAACTTACAGAGCCCTAGACGAGCTGCTGAAAGTCACATAAAAATCACTAGTTGTAGCTCCTCAAGGAGAAAACAGCAAAGGAACTGTTGCTGGGCTTATAAATCTTTTTCAAATATTTGAGGTCCAGCTGTTATTTGGAGGTTGATGAAGAAAATGTTCCAGCATATTAATATCTGTGAATTTATATGTGTAAACCTGTGTACATTTCTTTATCAATCTGCATTTATTCAGCACTCCAAGATGATTTACACCCTCCAAGTCCCTGAAAACCCTGAGGACAGAGTGTTACACATACTCCCAATTATTTATGCATAAAAATATGAGGTTTGGCTATTGGACCCACTGACATAGCTAAACATTTTTGGCCTCCTCACAAGGTAAAGAGTGGAGATGTGGCGGTTTGTGGACTTACATTCCATAGTCTGCATTGGTCTGTGGGGGAAGTGAAGAGCAGGGAGAAAAAGAGCTCCTTCAACTTCTCAGGCTGCTCTCTGAGAAACAGCTTCATGTGCTGAGGCACAGCATCAGAACTGGGCTGCGTTCAGGTTTTGTCAGGTTTGGAGCTCTCATTTCTGCCCTTAAGCCATTCACTTTCCAAACACTGCTCCCTATACAGACACCAGCTTTGGCTTAGTGGAGACTTAGTTCCATATGAAGAAGTGCTTATATTTCACACTTGGCATTCTTGTATCTGTGGTCACCATTCATTTAGACCTGACAGACTTTCTGTTTCCCTATATTTTATTCCTTGTCTTTTCTTAGTGAAATCAGGAGCCATGACTTAGATGTTTCTTTTCTGCATGTCTAGAAAAATGTTCAGTATATTATATTCAGTACCTACCTACTTCTTTTTTCGCATTAATTTGAGATTTCAGTCCTTTTGTGACTTAAAATGCATCTATTCCCATGGAATTAAGTGGTTGAATATACGCTTACTACAAAAACCCAAAAACCAAAGAATAAAGATAATTGGTCAGATGTATCTTAGGTATGTTAAATTCAACTATTTGATGCTTAGCGGTAGCTAGTTCAGTTTGGATCTACTTAGATTGTATAAGACTCTAGTTAGACAGCACAAATCCAAAAGCTGTCAAAACTTACTTTTATTCACACCACAATGGCATATGTCACTTTTGATGGGTACACTAAAATGTAAGGATAAAAATATAGTTTCTAAAATTGCTTTGCATGTTGTTTAGTCCAAGTTAATTTGATGGCACACATGAATGGTTTGCAGAAGGGCATTTCTTGTTCATTCTTCTTTTGATAAATACTATATTTCAAATAGTTTATTGGCCATATTTAAGAATGTAAATTTTATGGTGGCATGTATTCAAGTTTGTTTTGTTTACTTCTTTGTCTCTATGATCTAAACAATATTTCCAGACAGGCATTCAACACAACTTTAAAAGTACAAACAGTTCAGAGTTTACTGTCTATGGACTATGTAGTAACAAAGCAGTGTGCTTTCTAAAAATGAAAAGAAAGTTTCCAAACTAGAACAGTTCTTAATTTCTATGAGTATGCAATAGCACCTCGTAAGAAATGAAAAAAATTAATCAGAAGATTATTCTAAAGTATACAGGAAATGGGACTATCCATATTCTTTGATTTTGGAAACAGTATCATTGCTTGAAAAGCAAATGTTAATTACATAAATGTAAAAGTTGGAGAAAGTAAATAAGAGACACAGCCTGGTCAAAGTGAAGGAAAAGGCCAGGTAAAGTTGGACCAGATCATGGCCTTGAATAATGAATTTCACATACCTTTGTAGATAACCAAGAATACTTTAGGAAGAAACATAGTATATATACATACATGGGATAAACTATTAGTTTATTCTGGTTAGGACAATTTAGATACACTTGCAAAAGAGAGAGAAATAAGAGTTGTTAGCTGGGTGAGGTGGTGCACGCCTTTAATCCCAGCACTCCGTAGTCAGAGGCAGGCAGATTTCTGAGTTCTAGGCCAGCCTCGTCTACAGAGTGAGTTCCAGGACAGCCAGGGCTATACAGAGAAGCTCTGTCTCGAAAAACAAAACAAAACAAAATAAAACAAACAAAAAAGGGGTTGTCAAATTGAAACATTCATGTAGTAGCAAAAAAATGTGTTTATGATTAGTAGAAAATGAGATGGGGGAGAAGGAATGGGAGCAGAGGGAAGAGGATAGAATAGAGATGGAGTTAAGTAGAAAGATTAATGTGATAGTAATGGTGAGGGTTTGTTAGAAGTCAAAGCAGCTAGCTTAACAATATGAGCATATATTCACTGGGCTATAATGACAGATCTTATTTAGAAAAAATCCTTGATATCAACTTTTTAAAAGTCACAAACTAGAAATAGTTTCTGCATTCTTTCCATCTCTGAGGGATTGCTGCAGCAAACTTTACCACTTCTTCAAGCGGCACATTCTGTTTATGGGTAGTCTATATCCTTAGACAGGACTCTCTGATCCTGAGCCTAAATTTGCCTCTTCATGTGTTCTACTTATTACCCTGATTCTCCCACAGGGACTGCACTGAATAAATCTAATTTTGTTTCCATGTCATATTCTGGCTAAATGTCTTCTTTTTAAGGAAAAACAAAAATTTCCAGTTCCTCCCTTCCATGGCAGAATTTCAGAAACTGCATCATCCTCACCATCTCTTCTGACATCTTTCTGTACTAAAATGTTCTTGTAAGAATGTGGGTGCTCAGATATGAGCACAGACCTCCAGCATCTATCTGCTGCTGAGTGATTTTCTTAGATCGGGCCATGTTACTTGTCTTACTGTCTTCTAGCCCCAAGTTTGCTTTCTAAGCATCCACATCATACTGTTGACTCATCTCTACTTGTGATTGCCTAAAAGCCACAACTATGCAGTGGCTTATTGACCTACTGAACTTTCTCTTTATATTTTTGGCCTTTTAAACCTGTTGGGATATTTGTGAGTGGAAATGTAGGGAGTTTGACAGGTTGAAAAAACTACTTATTTCTTTAAAATATCCAGGATTGCTGGTACTGGGGAGATGGGAGAGGACTGCAGGACAGTCACCATTCATTAATCTAGAGTTACTGTGTGATCTTTTTTTTTTCTTAGTGTAGACATTCTAATGTGAAGAAGAACACTGGTTGATATAAAAGTCGTAGTTGAAATAAAGATTACACTAATGTTTTCAAGGAAAGGACATGCTTGACTAAATTTAATGAATACACATGACTGGTAATTAGAGTAATTCTTTCTTGTGTACACTTCATGGTTAAAATCCGTTAAAAACAGTTCCTGCCATGTTCAGTGTTGGAGATTAATTGGCTGAGCTAACTTTTTTCCCTATACAGTATCAGATAACAATTTTATGGCCTCTATTGTATGCAAACCCCTTTTCTAAGCACTTTATATGTTCATTTTTCTTGAAACCTTGCTATTATAGCCACATTCCTCTCTATTTTACCGCAAAAGAAACTACAGCACTTTAAGTTTATGTAATTTATTGGTACTGAAATAACCAGTAAATTCAAGTCTAGAATTTATGTATAGAAATTCTGGTTCTAGACTTGTACTGATAGTTCTTTTCAGAAGCAAATACATATCCTAATCATAATATTGTAATATCTTCCATCACTAATGGTTGAAGGTCAACCTGGAAACTTCAGTGATAACTTACCTCAAAATAAAAAAAGGTAAGGTATATATATATATATATATCACTAGTAGAATGCTTACCTTACATATATATGGTCCTATGTTTAATCTATACTATTCTCTATAAAAAGAAAAAGAAGATTTCCAACGTGTTTTGGGTAGGAAGTGTAAGTTTAAGAACAAGTTTAGATCTCATAATCTTAGTTTATCTTCTTTCCTACAGGTGGTGTTGGAGTTTACAATGCGAAACTTTCCCATTTGATTCAAGGCTCTTTGTATAGTTAGTGTCTCTGGTGTAACATTGAGGCTGCCTCAAGTGAGTCTATGTGATATAAAGAAATTGGAAAATATTTGCCATTACATACAGTGGCAAGACATTGTCCTTCACAGAGAAAAAAAGATGGATACACATTTATTTTGTTGAGGTATTAATGATAGAACCCAGGTCCCTGTCCATGCCCAATAAATGATCTGCCACCGAACTCCACTCCTGAATCCTGGGTGAATGCTTTCAGAATCTGGCCTTTGAATTGTTGAGGGTTGATTAGGATAATGAAATGATTATGGTCAACCAGGGACTCTTGAGTCTAGTTTTGGCTCTGTCACTAATTAGTTTTTTAATATTGGACAGTGACAACATTTTCACCATCATTAAAAGAAGAGCATTAGAGGGTCTTGCAGGTTCCTTCCAACTTGAACCATCCCATGTTTTATGAGATTAAAAGAGACTGAGGTTGGAGAAATGGAGAAAAAAGGTTTCAATAACTTTCATGAATGAAGGAAGCATATAAAACTTTGGTGCCGTCATTTTTAATCAACATTGGGTTGTGGCTAGAATAGAAAAGCACAGAGGAAGATCAATGACCCTCGTCCTCCACAGTGTGGCTCAGAACTCGGTTTACACACATTAAAGGACAGGAAAGAAAAAAAAAAGAATTCTCCAACCAATAAAACTCATTTCATGTGAACTGGCATTTGTGCAAAATAAATGAGATGAGTAGTTTACAGCATATCTCTCATAATAATCTGGCTTGTCTTGAAGCATTGAGTTTTTTTAAAACAAATTTTTACTGCCTGGTCTATGGCTTTGTGGTTCTATCATGCTCGAGGAAAACTGCTGACAACTTGTTTTCAGTTTCCACTGGCAGCATTAATGTTTTTAAATTGAAATGATAAATGGTCGGGTACGGTGCAATGCTTCCGCTTTGCATTCTATAGAGATATTCTACAATTCTTTTCATGTACACATTCTTATATCCAATACATTTCCATTGTGTTAGGAAATAATGAATATTATGTAGTAACTAAACTCAATGAATAATCATATTGATTTTGATACTAATTCTCTCTAAAATGATACACTCTACCTTAGGCTTTTCTTTATTATGTTTATATACAATGAGGAGTGCAGCCAACTCTCAGGAGAAAAAGATGCTTCAGTTTTTTTTTTTTTTTTTTTTAACTGAGGAAACCCTAGAATATCTTCTTATTTTACCCTTGCCTTTTGACGTACCCAAGATTCATTGATTTGTAATTTCATTATCAAAGATAGTACTAGAGACCTGGAAGGACTCACCTCAATCTGAAGGTAGCTTTGGCAGGCTATGCGCTTGTGCAATTGAGCACTAGCTGAGGATCACACCAGTACTCAAAACCTGAACTTAGTTCTTCAGTGCCTTATCTGACTATTTCTACCAACTTTTAAAATTTTATGTTATCATAATGTGATAAATAAACTCTCTAGTAGCCCAAACTATACTGTATATATTGATTTTTTTTTAACCAGCTGGGAAGATGGGACAGTCACAAAAGGCTGTTATTCACAATGAATATTGTCTACATTAAAATTAAAATGACCATAAAATTCAAAGCACAAAGATGCTTATTTATCTGAGACTTCTGTAAGTCTTCTTCATTTTGTCCAAATAACTCCCACTCCTGTAATTGGTGTATTCCTTGCAGTGCCCCATGTGATCAATGTCTTCATGTGTTAATCAGTTACTATTTTTCTTTTTTTTTTCTTTTGGAGTAAAATTCTCTACCACTGGTCTTTATTTAGATGAGTCCACACTAAATGTACATATTTCATAAGTCACTGACAAAGAGAACATGAACATACACACTTCCTCGTGTACATTCGCAATGTGTGGCTTTGAAACTGGAATTTGAGTTACATATCACACTTACAACATTTTCCACATACAGGTTCACACTGGGCTACAGCGGGGGGAAATCTAGTCCCCAGGTAAGAAGGCAGAGCAGGAGACACGGTCAAGACCAGCTTGCCTCCAGCCAAACACATCAAGTGTCTCTCTGAAAACAGTGCTTTCATTAAAGTTTCCCTCATTTTTTTTTGTTTCATGATGTCTACAGAAATATTCTCCATTTTTACTGCTACCTTTTTCTACATAGTACTAGTATTGTTTCAACAACATTTTATAATTTGCTTCATTTGTAAAATAGACATTGGTTAATTGTATCGTAGACAGCAGCAGGGATATGCATTTCTGGATTAAGATAGTTATGTATATCACTAACAGGTGTTTCCATAAAACAGCTCCTACTTGGTATTTTATATAATAATTCATATCTCTTTAAGTATTTTTGAACAGTCACAACTGTTGAGATTGCTATGTACCATTGTGGCCTAGACAGGAATATAATTATTTTTTTTTTAATATTGTAAAACTTCTTTTTATTTTATTTTTTATTATTATACTTTTTTTATTACGTGTTTTCCTCAATTACATTTCCAATGCTATCCCAAAAGTCCCCCATACCCTCCCCCCCCACTCCCCTACCCACCCATTCCCACTTTTTGGCCCTGGAGTTCCCTTGTACTGGGGCATATAAAGTTTGCGTGTCCAATGGGCCTCTCTTTGCAGTGATGGCCAACTAGGCCATCTTTTGATACATATGCAGCTAGAGTCAAGAGCTCTGGGGTACTGGTTAGTTCATATTGTTGTTCCACCTATAGGGTTGCAGACCTCTTCAGCTCCTTGGTTACTTTCTCTAGCTCCTCCATTGGGGGCCCTGTGATCCATCCAATAGCTGACTGTGAGCATCCACTTATGTGTTTGCTAGGCCCTGGCCTAGTCTCACAAGAGACAGCTATATCAGGGTCCTTTCAACAAATGCTTGCTAGTGTATGCAATGGTGTGATCGTTTGGAGGCTAATTATGGGATGGATCCCTGGATATGGCAGTCTCTAAAAGGTCCATCCTTTTGTCTCAGCTCCAAACTTTGTCTCTGTAACTCCTTCCATGGGTGATTGTTCCCAATTCTAAGAAGGGGCAAAGTGTCCACACTTTGGTCTTCGTTCTTCTTCAGTTTCATGTGTTTTACAAATTATCTCTTATATCTCGGGTATAGTAAGTTTCTGGGCTAATATCCACTTATCAGAAGTACATATCATTTGAGTTCTTTTGTGATTGTGATACCTCACTCAGGATGATGCACTATTTTTCTTTACTATTTCTTTATACTTTGTCAAAAATTTACCGTCAGCGTACTCATAATAATATGGTTCTGTATTCCAGAATTCATTTGTCATGTGAACAAGTCGTCTCATCTCTGGACCTATTTTCCCATGAATGAAATAGAAAGGTTGAAATAGATGATCTTGACCTTCTTCTTCTTTTCTATAACTGTGTGAATCCTTCCTGTGGCCCTTAGTCAATGTGTTTCTTTTCTTGATATAGAAGTTTAGTAGAATCCTACAGGGTAGACTGTGGCAGTTCAAAGATTATTTAGGACACCGATGAAAGGCATTTTGGATACTTCTTTGTGAATTTAATTATCTTCAACTTACATTCCAAAGATGGCAACCTTTGTTGTTCATGTTTATTAGACTTACTTCTCTGTGTTTTATTCAAGGTACAAACATTTCTTAAATAGTAATTCCATAAACAGAAAAGATGTTTCTATTTATTGGCACATATATTTAGTTGAGGACAGACCCTCTTACAAAATAAGCACAATTTTGAGCGGTTTCTTTAGAAAATTGTCTTTCCTGTTGGTAACACCTAAGCTATCCTTTTCCTGACAGTTCAGTATAATCAGCTCCTCCTATGTATTTTCTCATGGTAATAACCATTGTCTCTCATAAAGGCTAGTTACAGACTAGATTTTTTAATGAAGCATATTCCATCACATCTGGATCACTATCAAAAAGATTCCTAATCAACTTTTGGGCATTTTTGAATTATGTAATAATCAACCAGCTTGATTTTTACCCAGGTTAAGGGAAATGCAGACTATGGTAGATTTTTATTTTGTTTTCTTTTGGCTTCTTTTTCTTTTAAAACAAAGAACAAAATGACAAATCCAAATTTGAGACATCTGGATGTTTCCCATTGTGGGGCTTAAACATCTGCATTTTTTCACTTCTCATCCAGATGTTTTGGGCTTATGTAAACCTAGCTAAAGTAAAGCAGAATATCAAGCAATCATCTGGGGACTTTGATTAACATGGACAGCAAATCTGAATAATCCATGTTCTGGGAGTCCTGGTTTTTGTCTAGCTCAGAACACATTACTAATGAGGTCAAGGTTACTGTAGGCTTGTTCTTTCTATGGGCCAGCTAGCTATGATCTGTTCCATGACCACAAAATGTACCTCTTGCCTAGCCAGCTGTCTGGAAAATGAGTGTCCTTTGTCATCCAGGCAGTCATGCACAAAACCAAATAGACTACCCTTTACAATTGAGAGGTACAATAAAACACACTTTTTGTTGTTGTTTTTGGTGTGTGTGTATGTATGCGTGTAGTAGGTGACTGTGCCATTTTTGTGTGGAATAATAATTATTGTGGTAACAGCAATATAATTCTTAGGCTGTGCAAAGTACTATTCTAAGCACTTTGCCTACAATTTTCCCAACACCCGTCTATATGTGTTTATTTTTCAAATTACGAAAAGGGATAGAAATGCTAAGGAATTTTTTCCCTAGCTCAAAATAGATGAAACTGCTCTGGTTTCTAGGTGTTTTCACACAACCTCTCTATCAAGATGGTGAAAAATTCTTGGCTTATTTACTGCTTGGAAAATTCTCTGGAAGAGAATAGAAACTGAGGTATTTCTACATACTGAATTCATTGGTAGATCTGTTGGTGGGTCTCACCCTGTGCCCAGTAAATGAGGCTAATCTAATCCTTATTCTTCCACCTAGACTAATAATTATATGTATAAAAGTAACCTTTGGAAAAAAAGAAGTTTTTGTTGGCAATGAGTGGGCATATAAAGTATGTGTTTAGGGAAAGGGATGTTGTGGTTAGGAGCAAAAAGCTATATTGGGTGGCCTCATAGAATGAAACTGTCTGAATCTTTTGAGGAATAATGATTTGTGTAACTGGCAGAATCTTTAAGAATCTTTGATCTCCCACCACAAATATAGTTAGAATCGTAAAACCCTCGTCCCAAACAGGATGTAGAGAGATAATCTCATGCATTTCCTCTCTTCTGTTAAATTGTAAAGTTACTGACCGAAAGATAATGCGTCTTATTTTGTAATGGTCTTTACAGAACCTCCCAGGTTTCCTTTCCCATTTAAACAACAACGTCATGTGCCCTATTTTGGGTACTGGGGCTCTAGCAAGGAATGAGATGAGACTACTGATCATCAGAAACTCACTTCTTATTGTTCTTTGCTTACATTTAACATATTTATTTTCTCTCTGTGTCTCCATGTCTCTGTGTCTCTGTCTAACTCTCTCTCACTCATTCTCTCTCCTTCCTCTTCTGGGTAGTTGCAAGTAGAGAGGAATGGGAGATTCGGTGGGAGTTGTTCTTCCACTTCTAGCATGTGGTATCCAGGGCTCTAACTCAGGTAGTCAGGCTTGGCAGAAAGTACATTTACACACTGAGCCATCTTGCTGGTCATGACTAAATCATTTCAATGCTTTAATTTCAAGGTCCCAATTCTTTATTTTAAAATGAGACCTGGAATTTAAATAGAAGCAGACAGTGGTACTGGAGAACAAAATTCAATCCTTCTCTTCCTTGTGAATGTGGAATTACAAGTGAAGTGAATGTACGTGTTTCTAAGCCAGATTTAAGAAGCACTTTGCCATTGCAGAGAGTTGCTTTCTTTCAAATGCTTCATAGGGTATTTCAGGAGCAGTTGTGCCTAGCTCTGTGCTTTCTCCTGACCCTGGTTGTGCTGGAATGTTCAGTTTAAAGCATGGGTTAAACACTCCCAAAATTCCTCTGATCTGACTACTGTTTTTGATCATTGAATTGCTTAGGGTTTTCCCCCCCCACTTTTTGCATCACTATATCCTGCCTAGTCCTTCTTCTCAGTCTGCCCTTTGCTGAGGTTTAAGGTCACCACTTATCTCTAGCTCCCTCTTCAACTGGACTGTGAGAATAGTCTCATAAATGGCTTCCCAGCTTCCATTCCCTTCCCCTTCCTGATTCTCCCTAAATCTGCTGGCTCTCAGGCTCTCAGATGGATGCTTTAACATTCCTCCCAGTCGTGTTCAGATTTCTGTTCCTGCTATCACTTGAGTAGCACTTTCTCATTCTTCCTTCAGTATTCACATGTGCTATGCTCTATATGTGAGAAATTCCCATTTTCTTTGCTGTTTTCACCACGCCAAACTTACCTCTTACCCAAGTCAATACAGAATCCACTTAACTTACTATTCAAATGCAAATACTAATTTCCCTGTACTGAGAGGTGCATTGCATACACTGCTTTCTTCACCAGTGTGATGTATAAACTCTCTGAGAATAATAATTGTGATTTTTAAAAAATTTCCTATGACATTTGATGCACTAGACAGTATATAGAACAGGCACTCAATAAATTTCACAATTGACCGTAGCACCATCTGGAGAAAATATAGTTAGGAAAACAGCAGTGGGTGTGGAGAAAAACAAATGTAGGTGGTTGTACACAATTTTACAAGTTCTGTTTACCCAGTCATTAAGTGGAGTGATAAATATTCTTCTGAAATTGCTTGTGGCTGATTTCAGTGCTTTTAAAAGGTAACTTCGATATGACAGCATTTCAAGGGAAACACTAGGCTTCTCAAACTCTTTTATACATTTATCAGAGAGCCTTAATACTCAAAGCATCAGGCATCTCACAACAAAATGGATGAGGAAGAGAGGAATCGGAGCCAGAAAATCTTCAACAGTAACTTCACTCCCCCCAAAAGAGTCACATTGATTTGGAGTGTTCATATTCATCTCATCACTATACAATAATTTTCTACCTTAACTTTGAACGTGGTTTTATCAGTTCATTACCTTACCTTGCAAAATGATTACAAGGACTGTGAAGATTTTAGGTGTGATTTTCAGGATATTGGTGTCTTCTCCAACTTCTCTAACTTCCTGCCTTGAGACAGGCTCTTATAGCAAAACTTCACCTCTCAGTTAGTCTTTATGACTAGCTAGGTCACAGTATCTTTATCTCTCTAGCGTCCAGTGATGGGTCCACATATACCTCCTTTACACAGGAGGTGAGGATTTGAACTCAAGTCTCACACTGACAAAACAGATACTTCCCAACCTCCAAACGGAAGCCATTTTCTCAAGCTGTGCATTTGTTTATTTTTAAAACCAAATATCAAAAGAAAGCAACGGCTTTAGACCACTGATTCTAGATACTCGTAAGCCTTATAAATACCACAATTTTCAGAGACATACCTTCCTATTTTTGTTAGAATTTTCTTTTAAAAAATTTAAATTTTATTTTATGTGCATTGACATTTTGTTTGCATGTAGATCTGTGTGAGGGTGTTGGACACTGGACTTATAGATAATTGTGAGTTGCCATGTGGGTGCTGGGAATTGAACCCAGGTATTCTGGAAAAGCAGTCAGTGCTCAGCCACCGAGCCATCTCTCCAGCTCCAGAATTTTCTTCCTCCTCCTCCTCCTCCTCCTCCTCCTCCTCCTCCTCCTCCTCCTCCTCCTCTTCTTCTTCTTCTTCTTCTTCTTCTTCTTCTTCTCTCTCTCTCTCTCTCTCTCTCTCTCTCTCTCTCTCTCTCTCTCTCCCTCTCTCTCTCTCTTCTCACAATTTTCTAACCAATGACATTGCAATCATTTGGTTACTATTCATTTCCATCTCAGCTCCTTCTGAACTCTCTTCACAACTGAACTGCTCACACTTCCCCCTGCATCCTTTTAGCAGCCTCAAACTGCACAATATTAACCTTTCATCCACATCCAAAATATTTACCTTTTACATAACGTTACTCTGGATTCAAGTCTTCTTAGAAGTTTGACAATGTCTCTCTGTCGTAGTTTTGAATGAATTCTCGAAAGTAGGACAGACTTGAGGGTTGGGAGTAGTGGAGAGTGATATCATGTTTTCAGAAACCACACAGCTATATTGTTCTCTCTCTGATTAGACCAGAGACCATGTTTATTAAACCCATCTAGAAGTCATATTTTGCTAAAATGGAATGGACGAACATGCTGCCTGTATCATATCCTTGAGTAGTGTTTATTCTCAATGGAATGTTTTGATTTCTACATATCTATCATTTACTATGCTTCCTTTTGGTTTTCAGAAGGTTTCGCCTTTAGAATTCAATAGATAAATGTGTTTGCATGCAGTAACTTAATAAGAATAAATTTGTTTTGAGTGTGTAAGGACGAGTTGTAACCAAGCTTGCCTGGATTTCCAAGATTCAGAGAAAAGTTGGAAAGGAAAAGTCTCACTGTAAAAGCAACTGGAAGCATACATTGTGTTCTAGATGAAACATGTCTTATACTCTTATGGGTCATATCTCTTAAAAAAAACTCAGATGAAAATTAAATTTTGAATTGCCATCTAGAAATAAATTTTTATAGATAGTGTACACATTATTTCCTGAAAATGGTAGAAAAGGTTTCTTGTCAAGTTCCCCAGGACAAGTGTGAATGCTGTGTTTCTGAGTACCTACAAGCAGTGAAGGGACACATTGTGGCCAGCCAACTCAAATTGCTACCCACGTTTAATCATTGTAAATAAAGGAAGTAAAGAGGCCCACGTTATATTTTCAGAACTGGCATGCTCAATACAGAACTATTAGTTTAAAAATATGACTGAACATTCTATTTGAATTCATCTAGATTTCTGTGAAAAATAAAATAGGAAAAAGTACAATTGTCCACTTAAAACATGTACCACTCATTTCATGCAGATTATTAATTTAGTCATTACACATAGCATTAAAGAACACCCAGAATAAATACAACTTTATAACACTTGGAAAACACTTCAGAATTGATAGATTTTCATTTTGAAATACCTATAGTTTTTTTTTTCTGAAGTTTCTATTCTTGGGGAAAAACACATCTATGAAATACCCACATATGGTGAACAGGACTTTTCAAAGGAGCAACTGATGTCTCCCTGTAAAATAAACATATATCACTGTGAAACTTCCAAGGTTTTGGTCCAAAAATGGATTTTCTGAACAGATAAGATGTAGAAAAGCAACAGAGAAATAAGTAATTTCACAGCACTGATGGATCACAGGGAAGCAACCATGGAAAGCAATTAGAGACAAATCTCGTCAAAGCATATTTTCTCCTATTTGATAATAATTTTGGGTCTCACAATCACAAGGGGTAAACAAAGTCTTAATTTTTACACATTGTATATATCATCTTTTTTCATAATTGTACAAGGATTTTCTGTAAGAACCATTCGTACAATTTCTGAATCAACTTTGAGAAGCAGTTAAGCAGTTGATCCCCACCACCACCAGGTATAAGGTGGGAGAGGACACCAAATTAAGTGACAAAAAGTCATGATCCACAATGAATCCTAGAAGAGGGATACGTTCCATACAACCATCAGGAGAAAGGTTATTCACAATGATGTGCTGATATAGTGCAGTCCCAGTCTCTGTATGAAGATGAACAAGCTCAGTCTACTAAATATATTCTTTGAAGCACCAGGAATAGAGATACTTCTGCTGGAGCCTTGTGCATATAGTGTACAGAATAGAAGTCTATTTCACAACTATGCTGCAAATGAGCAAGTCTGCAGTCACTGCTCTACCACTAGTAAACTCAAATCACTTAGCTCAACATTTCTGAATAGTCGTTACTTCTCTTCAACTGCAGACATTTTCAGTCAATATATATTTAAGCTCAACTTGCAATGAGGCTGAAAAACAAGTAGGGCAATGCCTACATCTTCACATAAATCTTAGAGAAGATGGTAAGTGTGTTTTGGGGGAAAATCCACATCTAAATGTGAAAGTTTACAGAAACAATAAATTGTGCACTTTAAGATGTATTTTTTAAAGTTGCAAAATGTTTTTTCTAATGATACAGAAAGTCATACGTTTTACTAAAAATCATTTTTAAAGATCTTAGAGCTATCTATTCATTTGATGAAGAAATGTGCATAGTTGACCTACCTACCAGTTTGAGTACAGTTGATGTGCTTGTCTATTAGAATTAAAAGCTATTGTTACAAGCTGTTGGTTTAGTCTACAAGAGTTGTCTATTATATTGAAGAAGATGCAAATGTTTCAATCATTTTCTCAACAGATCTTCTTGGATAGTCTTCCAATTGGCTGCCTCAATCTGTTTTGTTCCTGTACAATTCTCAGACGCTTTCAGTCACTTTATAGAAGTTCTCTTTTCCCTTAAACCTTCATTCAGACTCTTTAAATTCAGTGAAAATTTCAAGTTTTCTTTCTTCCTTCCTTCCTTCCTTCCTTCCTTCCTTTCTTTCTTTCTTTCTTTCTTTCTTTCTTTCTTTCTTTCTTTCTCTCTCTCTCTCTCTTTCTTTCCTTCTTTCTTTCTTTCTTTCTTTCTTTCTTTCTTTCTTTCTTCCTTCCTCTTTCCTTCTTCTTTCTTTCTTTCTTTCTTTCTTTCTTTCTTTCTTTCTTTCTTTCTTTCCTTCTGTGTGTCTGTCTGTCTGTCTTTCTTTCTCTTATTTTTTTTTTTATGAAAAATACTGTTTAAATGCTAAGTATGGGCAGTCCATATGGTGCCATAAAACCTACTTGAAAAGGACACAATTCAATTTTTTTCCAGAAAAAAATCAAATCTGTACATTGTGACAAGGTGCCACACTACAAAAGCAAGACCTTTTATTCCCCTACTACTCTATAAATTTAAATAATAAATATTTAAGTACAAACATGATTGTTGTGCCTTTTTCTTCACATTTTCAGCACCTTAATGTTTTTAGGTGTAATTTATTCTCACTGTAGCCGAAATTTCATATTCTCATATAGCTGTTCTGAGGAGTTGAGATTTTTTGTTTTCCGCTACCAAATATCACTGGTGAAGCTAAGCTCTTTGGATGTTAATGGCAGTAGGGGATTGTTCCTTGAAAATTCCTCAGTCTCTTTTAAGGAGTTGTTAAGGGGTAGCTGTCCATTGAGTAGTGTCAGTGGCAAGTTACAGTAAGTGTGGTGGTTGCCTAAGGAGGGTACTGACAGGGTGTTGGCTGGCATCTCGTGTTGGTATCCTCTGCAACAGTGCCTCATTTGCATTGAATCCGAATGATGGAACTCAGGGAGATCAGCTTGCGATGGCACCATTGTGGCTGAGGTACTCGTCATGGCAATTGAAGGTATAGGCTGAAGTTCTCCAAAAAGCCCCTGCTCGGCAGAGTCTAGAACATGGCAGTGGGATAGCATTTCTTTTTTCTTGATGGGCATTTCATACACTAAGTGCTTCCAAAACTTAGAATTTAATTTGCTGCTTTTGGGTCCCTTCCACTTGATCAGTGACAGAAGTTTGATGTTGTGCTTTAGTGATTCCACTTCCTGGCAATTCACCTTCCCTTTTAATTCTGTACACTCAATCAAAATCACTTTGATTTCTCCACTGACTAGCATGTTATGGAGTCTGCTTTCCAGTTCGAAAATACTCCATCCCCGTCTGAGAATATAGTCTGGAGTTAGCACGATAATAAGTCGTCTGCTTTGCTCAACACATCTTGTGAGATCTTCAATATATGCTATAAATCACAGAAAGAGAGAAAGAGTAAAACAAAGACATTGTCTTTAAAGCATTAGGCTTGCATTCTAGACCCAGGCTTTAAATAAAGTCCATTATAGTTTCTCAAAAAAAGAAAAAAAAAGAAAGAAAGAAAACATTTCTGCAACAGTTAAGAAATTATAAACACCTGGGTAAATCCTTTTTGTAGCCTTATCATTACTTACAGTGTACTGATGACACACACTTTTGCTTCTTCAGAGTTCAGGTGTAGTTCAGCACTTTTGGTTTATTTAATCACTCAACTCAAGGCAAACTTCCAGAATAGTTAGTACTCTTAAGTGAACAAGTCATTAACCAGTTGATGAAAGGTGAAAAGAAACCGTTTAATAAATAGTTATTTTTCTGTTGATTTTGGTGTGCTTCTTTTCTTTCTGGGTTTTCTCTTTATAATTTTTAGCTAAAAGTAATAATGGTACACATGACCCCTATTTCAACTGCTAAATATTATGGAAGCTATGTGTGTGTGCTACCAACATGAGAGATTGTGAGGCAGATGGTTGGTGATCTCTTTTAGAATCACAGTTACCTGATTTATCAGAATACCTTTTGCCATTTGCAACATTAGGACTAACATTGGCCTTCAAACCAATAGATAGAGAAGTGATTGGTGTTCATGAGTTAAGTAGGAACATTCTACTGCTTTAAGAATGAAGAATGAAGGTTGGAATTAGCAGTAGAGGGGGAAGAAGGCTAGATACTTATAAATTACTTTGTGTTGTAACTCAGAAAGTGAGGTGACTATGTTATGGCTTTCTTTATGATAGGACACGACTCAATTACCTCTAGGTTTGTTTATCCCATACATTAATCCTTTAGAAATCCCACTTCTCACAGTCTCATCTGCCATAAAGTAAAGCCTATACACATGTGCGTTGTTAACAAATGGAGACTTGGACACGGGTGCTGCATCAGAAAGCAGTGTTTACTAAGCAGAGCTCAGGGCCCTGTCTAATGTACTAATATTCTAGCAGAAGCAGTGCTTACAGAGGCATAGCAACAGTTGTCACCTCGAATCTGGCCCAGGTTACTGATTGCTTTTGAACGGTCACATTCGGCACATAGCACGGGGGACATCAAACAGCTTGGTACAAGCCATTTGAAAAGAGAAACTTATTCCACAGATGCACATTTTTCAGATGACCTTCTTTTTTTTTCCAGGATCGTATTTTCACCACTTGGCAGCGGGAAAGCTTTCAAAAGCAACAATGAGCAACATTTCTGTGCACTCCGCTTATAAACAACAGCAGCAGCAACAACAAAATAGACCTTCAAAAAATCCATGAAACTGTCCATTAAACAATTTCTTGTTAATTATTTTTAAAAGATTAATAAGTATTTAATTATGTTAATAAATCTATTTCAGCATGTTCTCATGCAGTAGGTACATTTGATAGTATGTTAGAGGATGAGGCTACCGACTAAGTTGGGGTGCAACTTCTCAATAATTTTTAGTGTTATCCTTTGGAGATTATCTATTCACAAGGAAAAGCTGGCAGTGTAATCTCCAAAACCATTATCTCCAGGGCAGTGGGGAGGTTTGTCCCTGAGAGGTTTGATGAAACAAAATGGACAGAAAGGTGGAAAGTTTCACTAGAGTGGAAAGGCACTGTCCCAGTGTATCAACAGCTCTGACTCTTCATTTTCTTCCTTACTGCCTGCTCCAAAAAAGAAAGAAGCTATGCGGGAAGCTTCATCATTAGAAGTTGGATTTGTGAGCTACAGTAAAATAAACTATCATGCATCTTTACTATGATTCTTTTCACCTTTTTCTGCAAAACAACAAAAAAAAATAAAACAAAACAAATCCCATGCTAAGAATCATGGTAGTGGTGAAAAAATACACAAGGACATACTTTTATCAAGTAGAGATATTCATATATTCATTGAAAATTTATAGAAATGTTTGGTATAATTTCTTCTCCAAGACTCAACTTCACTAATTATCTTGTCTCCTCGAGTGCAGCTCAGACTTTGGAAATTTAAAAAGTAGTGTACAAACCTTTGCAGTAGTCACAGTAAATACACTCCCAAGACCAACACTATTTTTTTTTTTTTTATGTCAGGCTATTTTCTAAAGACACTTATAGAAACAGAGATCTGGGCGGAGTTGTGGGAAGTTGGTGGATATGATCACATCTCATGTGAATTTCTTCAAGAACTAGTTAAAAAGTAATTACTTAGAGCAGGAAAAAGATGCTTACAGACAATTGTTATGGCTGGGCCAGGTGATCGAAGAAGGGGGATAATGAACTCTGCAAAACTTCCTGTCATCTCAAGAGGAAACAGCAGTTGTCAGAAAGAAGAGACAGCAGAAGTCATAAAGATAATTTCCGTGACTCCACTTGCATGTCTCATAAAAGGCTCTCAAGTGCCCAGTCATATTTTTTTTTAAAAGCAAACTCTATATCTATATATTTAGGTATAAAGATACATTACAAGTCAATCAGCAATTGATTTAATTGATCTATCATAGACTTTTGCTTTGATGGTCTCTTTCTGGGATGGGAAATAAAGGAAGAGGGTAAAATATTTTTCCCATTAATATAATTTTCCCTGTTCACATATCTATTATGTTTTCCCTTTTAACAGCTAAGCAGAATGCATTTAGGGATTTAGGGGCATCTTGGAAACTTTTGCCCCCAGAAGAAATTTCTTGGGACAGTTCCACTCTGCTCAGCTGCACAGGGTGTGGGTGTTGAAGGGAGTCTTGGAGAGAGGGAGTGCTCCCAGTCTCCGACATACTACATTGGCTCTGCTTATCCTGGCAAAGCCTAGTGGAGAGTTGAGGCAAGCATCCAGATAATTCGGGCTGAAAACCTGCTGTGGAAGAAAAAAAAATGGAATTATCCTGGTTTGCCCT
Source organism: Mus musculus (assembly GCF_000001635.26). Classification (NCBI taxonomy): domain Eukaryota; kingdom Metazoa; phylum Chordata; class Mammalia; order Rodentia; family Muridae; genus Mus; species Mus musculus. Next base: position 138,843,025 of record NC_000086.7, on the reverse strand, counting down.
ATATATACATTAATCATATGCACTGGAGTTAGACAGTACATCAAAATTTTCCCTGAGTAGAAATAGCCCAAGTGTCCCAAAGAAAACACAAGCCGTTTGCTTGGACCTTGAATTCTGTGTTCCATTTCACTTGGTGAAAAAGCAAGTGGAAGTTTTCAGATGTGAAGCCCACATTTCACTTCTTGGGATGGTGATCAGTGGCTGGGCAGCAACCTCAGGGTTTGAAAGCAGCTGGGGAGGTGCCGCTAAGAGCTGCCTGGCTCTGTGGAAAAGAAGGCGAGCCTGTGCTCTTGCTCTCACAGTCTGGCTCAATCTGTGTTTTTCTCCCTTCTCTCTCTAATTTACCTCTTTCAACCACTTGCTCTGCCTTTCTTCTTCGTTTCTGCTTTTTCTAGCTTTTCCTTTTAAGCTCCGAGTTTTCCTTCTTTCTTTAATTTGTTTTCACTGCTTTCAGGTTCCTTCATTTCATTCTTGCCCCTCCCCCGACTTCCTCTTGGTTCCCCTTTTCCTTTTAGCCTTTCTCTTTTCCCTTAGGAAAAAACCAAGAATCTAATGGCCTTGCAAAAATGTATATAATGGAGAAGAAACAAAGAGGCATGGTCCCAATAATTTACATGTTAGTACTTAGCCAGGGAGTCCTTGTTGGCTGGCTCTACATATGAAGCAAGTGCTTAAGGTAACTCACCCCTTACCTCAGGGTGGTATATCGATATTTAATGACTGTGATTTTAAACTAGATCTTCTAAAACCCAGGGCCTGGTTTTGGGTAGCCCATGGAAAGAGAGTGACTTTTTTTTTTTTTTTTTTTTTTTTTACATTTTGAAAGTGTCTTTTTTTTTTGGATGATGAATAAGATGAACATGATGCAAGGGGGAGCATATGTGATCCACAAATCTTAAAATATTTACTAACTTGACCTTTATAGAGAAGATTTGCCGCACCTGAATTATAGACCAGGCAGTGTGGTTAGGTTTGGAACAGTTCCAAATAAACTAAGAAGAAACAGGTATCAAGTTATAACATTGCTGGTTCAAAACACAGTCTCCAACAGGCAGTCAGGCTTGCCCTGGTAGGCTGTGGTTTTGTGGGAGACATTTTAGAAGCCTTCAGAAAATGTATTTCAAAGCTTGTTACCACAACATGATAATAAAGAAACATTTTTCAAAAAAAAATTCCCAAATCCTCAGAACATATGAATACTCACTACATCTTACCCTGACTTGTTCACACAAATTTAGCAATGGAGTAGGGAAAAATTTCTTAAAAGATGCTTCCCCATAAACACATATAATTACCCCTTCAATAAAAGGTCATGGTGCCATGTCTTTTTGCACCTTTCGGTTTTACCTAACTTCTGATGGCAGAGAAGAGCAAAGCAGGCTGTGGTGAAAACCTCATTTCTCTCGAGAGTATGAGAGCACAGACCGAATCCAAGCACATTTGACCTATTCATGACCTTCACAACTAGGCAAAGAAAAAAAAAGCTTCAGTGGAATTTTGATGGAGGAGCTTAAGTTAGGGTAGGAAAAAAAAATCCTCATTCAATGGGCCAATGTCAAGAAGCATCTCCCTTTTCATCCAGGGATTGGCTGTTTGCAACACCTTATCAAAGACAATGCCACGTCACTAGACCCTCCTTTGGCTGTGTATACACTGGTAACATCATTATTGGTGGAAATCAATGAATGTGACTTTCTAAAACCGTATTAAAATTATAGTAAATTGGATTTAAAAATCCCTTTCGGGAGTGTTTTTGAAAGAAAACCAAAGTGCACTTATTTATAGAAGTAGGATTATATTAAAGAAAAGTGATGGGAACATCAATTATGCTTGTTTTAATAAAGCAAAGGGCATAATGAAAGGGGAAACACAAATAAAACAGAAACAGAAAGAGTAGCAGTCCTAATTAACTGCATCTAGAGGAATATGTATGGCAGTATCCTTTGCACTTCAAGGCTCTGGGCTGGCTGTAGATGGAGAGAGATAATAAAACTCCATATTAGCAGAGCCTTTCATGGTCAACCTTCTAGGTACTGACCTTAGGACTTTGCAAACTGATTAATTAGGTATTGTAAGTTTGTTTGTATTTGTACTTTCAGTTATATTGAGGTTATTATCAGAGTATATGGCATATTTTTTAAGTTAAAAAATCAAATATATAGGGTCTAGGCATAGAATAATTCAGTTCTCTGCCAGATTTAAAGGACAAGACTTGGGTATGCGTAAAGTCATAATTAGATACACCGATTACACCAAAGTGTATCATTAGAGTGAGATGGGATGCATCAAAGCATAGAATACTCCATCAGTTTTTGGTGAACATTAGTTAACTAATAAACATCAAAAAGAATCTATAAAAATACAGGTTAATACATCATCTTATGATGGAAAACAATTTCAGACCCTTGTCATACCAAGAGGCTTCTAGTGAGATAATTTTTATTACCATTTAGTTCGAAGTATTATTTGGATTTGAGATGGTTGTAAGAAATACTACCAGAATTGTCATACAGGTTGACTGTACATTGACTGATGTGAAAGCTTTGGCATCTTGAGTCCCCTGTGACAGTTGTAGGATTCTGTCCTTTATTGCTACAGAGACAGATTCTACCATTTTCCTTGGACCAGGTGCATGTGTATAATTCTATAGACACTCGTGCTTCCCATGTGTGATACTACGTGCCCTACAAAACCTTCCCCTTTCCCTACATTTCTCAAGTCCTTAAGTAGATAGCAGGGTTGCATTTCTGCAGCAGGAAGTTCATTCTTGACTGACAAGAGTAAGAACCGCGTGAAATATGATTAGTGGGTAAATCGACACTTAGCTTAGATTTTACTGCGAGCGTCTGTGTTGAGGGAAACTTTATTTTCTTACGTGTCTGAATTCGGTGGCCTTATTTCTGGTAGTGAGTTCTTCGAGTTCTTCACACATGCTTTTGCATTTCACCCGTGGGAATGGTGTCTACATCTTTTCACATTTGAAGACAACTCAGAGAAAGATAAAGTGGAGCTTCACAGGCCTACAGAATGCTCATGTTCTGTCTTCCTTCCCCCTTCTTCTCCTAGGGCTTAACAGTCCTAGAAACGTGCATATGTAACTCATTCACGATAGTGTCACTTACTGACTCTGGAACAAAGCTATTACTGCTTATGGAGATTTTTTTTTTTTTGTATTTCCTTAAGTGCCAAGACTTTATCCTGCTCATTTGATTTAAAACATTTCTGTGCTTTAAACTCTTCATTTGCTGATTAAAAATCTGTACAATGGATTCTAACCTCTACCTCAAATGTTGATGAGAAAACTAGTCCATTTAACCTTAGCAAAATTTGAGTTGATTAGAATACAATTTCTGCTCTTGATTGTCTCTAGCATGAAGGAAATTGTCAAGACACCTAATTTTATTCCAGGAGAGTAAATTTCAATGTTTTAAATTTCATTGGTTGTACATGTCACCTCTGCCTCACACTTTTTAGGTCACAGACATTAGATTGCCTGGAAAGGGATTTTATTACTCCCCAAAGACAACTTTCTTGAATTGTGTCCAATCTGTTCAGCGATTCTAGGGACTATTGGCAGTGACTACTTACAGGGCCGTTGTACCAAAATATTTTTGCATGCCTCACTTCAGAAGTCACTAGGGATCACCTGACAGCTGATGGATTCTCTAGTCATTTGTCATTTCATTGTCAGAACTATCACATGACCAGTCCTAGTCATTAAAATCCCGAAGATTAGGAAAGGGTAACACATACATGAAATAAGAGAAACATTTCCTGTGAAATTCGTGAAAAAGAGCTAGGATTCCTGCGTAAGAGAACTTCACAGAAGCGTGAAGACAAGTAAAAAAAAAATTGACATCTGAGGTCGAATTTAGAGATAATTTCAAGGGGCATGTTCAGTCATATGCATAATAATCTTTCCCTCCCTAGTGTCTTTCTCTGCCGTAATCATGCATAAATAGTTCGTGTAGAGATCTTCCAAATCTTTCTATTCATAAAAGGGGGAAATTGAGGTTGTGCCCATGAAGAATTATCTTTCTTCTTTAAGGTGCCACTCACACAATTATACTTTTGTTCAAAGCTACTTCTAGAATCAGCTTGAGTCATCACTCTTATAAATATTGTCCATAAATTTTTAAGAAACTCACTTTTTGTCTTTTAAAGATAAATAAGGACTGTAGGATAGATTCTTCCATTTTATTTCTTTGTCTTAGAATGGTCTTGTCCCTTTCTAACCAGCAGACTTCAGTCTGATTCCGTAACTTTTTATACTTTTATGCTTCATATTACGTGCAGAAACTCTGAGAGAAGATGGGTCCGAAAGGCTAAATGGTCCTCATCCAAAAATGTCCTCAATTTCAAGATCTCAGTTGCACAGCTGGGTTTTGTTGGTCACATGTCAGCTTCAGAGCACATCTGTTCATTCCTCAAGGATCCACTAGGCCCCATGAACACAATGTGCTCTGTGTAGGGTACTTTACACCACAAAACTCAGCAGCTGCAAGGGTGAGAAAATCTCTACTTCTCTAGTTTGTGTCTCTAGGCAGTTTGAGTAGGGTGTTTTCTATCTGGCTTTCTTTTGGTTGCTTGTCACTTCTGACATACAGATGCTTGTTGGCAACAAAGTTGCTTTCACTGTTCTAGGGACAGATGTTTCTAGTCTGGGAAGAAATAGACCAAACTTACTGGAAAGTACAAATTCTTGCCACATTTAGGCACCTAACCTGAGAAAACATAAAGAAGATCTTGGCCACTGGTTCAAGAATGGAAACATAGTTATTGCCAGGAAAATAATGTCCCAAATCTGAAGACCTGGTCTCAGCATTTAGGGAAAATGTTTGTTTCAATATTCTCATTTCTACGGTTCCTAGCAGCCACACAACAACAATTTCTCAATAGGCATGTGGTAAAAGAATATAGACAACACCAATTCATCTGGAAGATCAACATCTTTAGATCTGAGCTTTCTGAGAATTCGTAATGGGGGAAAAGGGAGAGAAGGGGAGGGAGAGAGAACAAGAGAGACTGAGACTGAGGTTCCTGCACTTTAAAATTCTGCGGAAACATTTTGAGTTGATGGGCTTTTGTGGGGCACTGTGGGAAAGGCAGAGAACAATGATTGAACATACATAAAAGGGAGCACCTTTTTAACTCATTTGATTCATAGAGAGTTATTGTAGATTAAGAAGGATCGTATCAAGTTTGCATTTATAGTCCTCAAAGGTCTTAATGCTACTTTTGAAGAAAGGAATAGTCTTAGGTCAACATGCATTAAATAAGATATAAGGGACAAAAGCAGCATACAATATTGTAACTAGGTTTCCCTCCCCCTACAGGAATGTGTCTCTATTTATATAGCATAACCTGTTAAATCTGTACCAATGGCTGCAAATTCAGACCACAGAAGCGTCTTTAATAACATGCATGCACCAAGTCCAAAATGTTCTACTCTGTCATTCATGTGTAAATCAAGTATATTATTCATATACTTCATCGACTTCCTGAATGCGTGCTAAAAATGCCAAGGAAAAACTCGTTAATCGTGACATGGTGACTGCTCAGCTAGCACCAAAATGTTGATGGAAAAGAAAAATTGTCAAAGAGCCTTTTAAAGAACTTCTGCAGGTTATACTCGCAAATCGGCATTCAGAGAACATGAATTCCCTAGTTCAGGAAGGAAGGATTAAAAGCAAACACCCTCCAGTGGTTGCATCTAAAAGTTGCATAGTTTTTCAAATGGTTGACAGTGAAAAAGAAATTTCCTCTGTTCCATCTACCCTGTACCATCTACCCTGGGTCATGTCTCCAGCCATTCTGATGACTGTGAAATCTCAAAAATTATGAAAATGATAGTCTATGGACTATCAACTCACTGCTGCATTTGATGCGTAATCCTCTGATTGAACATAAGCCCCAAGAGCTGAGTTCTGAGGCGTTACAGCCATTTCCAGTGCCAACAGCACCCATGTCCTACATGGAACACCTGGATACATTCAGGCTTGTAACAGATTAAGCACAAGAGTGACACATATTTTAGACATCTTGTTTAGTACACTAATCTGGGAGTAGCTGGGTAAGAGGGAAAGAATATGATCAAAATTTCATATAATTAATAAACCTTTTTAAAACAAAAAAATCAAAAAGTGAAGTTCTTGTTTCATTTCATTTCTTTTCTTTTCTTTTCTTTTCTTCTCTTCTCTTTTCTTTTTCTTCTCTTAACCTAACACCGCTGAAACAAAATCAATAGTTATGAGGCACTCGATCACTTTAAATCTTAATATTATTTCATAATCACAATACTATTATGAAGATAAATGAAATACACTGTATTATCCAAGGGACTTATAATGATATTGGTAATATAAAACTAAATGGAGAGCTACCTAAAGTTATAAGACCAAAAAAAAATATAATGGCATAGGTCTAAAGGTCAAAAGTATATATCCAGCAGGAACTGAGGGCTGGAGAGAGCATTATTATTAACTGATATGGAAAATAATCAAGAGTCTTCAAAGGCACATAAGGCGAATGTGGACAAAAACAGTGCAGGAACACACAATACATATCGTAGGCATAACTTGGCTAGAGTGGAGGCTTTGAGTACAGGTAATGGTAGGTAGCAAATAAAATGGTTGGTAAGAGAAAAATGCAGGTGAGCAGCTAATTACAAATGAATTGAGGGAAGGCTTGTGCATTCTATCCTGACAGAAATAGTAAAAAAAAAAAAAAAAAAATCAAAGTTTGTCAAACACTGCTTTGGCACTTTTGGGGGATGTGCACATATTAATGGATTATGTGGAACAGTGAAAGTAAAAGGAAATAGAGATATAATTACTACTGTTGGAATACTAAAATTAGTGTCTAAGCCATCACAGTCGAGGTGAGAATGAAACAAACACAAGGGACATGATTTGGGAGAAAGACATTGAGGCATAAAATGACTCTGTGGCATCAGGATATTTCTTTGGCTTCGATTGCTATAGAATTGCAATCCAAGTCATGAAATCACAAAACAAATGAATAGAGATACCATGGGGAGAATGAGCTGGGAGACAGTTTAACTGAGAAAGGAAATGGGCTTGTCTATATTGTTTTCTTTTGATCACTCAATGTGCACTAAATGTACATAGTAATAAATGCACTCAAAAAAATAGGGAAATAATCAAAACACAGTTGGTTCCTGCTTGTCTCTTGTTAGCTTAATGGGCATAATGAACTGATGACTGAGGAACGGCATGGTCTAGTAGAGTGAGGTCAATCGTCTATTTCTAGCTCTGTTTTTGACAGCCATGCCATCTCAGGCTTCTTTGAGCCCTTGTTTCCTCATCTAGAAGATCAGCACATAAACACTCTGTCTCTCTCTCTCTCTCTCTCTCTCTCTCTCTCTCTCATTTACACACACACACACACACACACACAAAGATAAATATGAAATGTGATAACATATGTGAAATTATCTTAAATGCCACCAAGTCTAAAGAGAAAGCTTTTTATTTTGTAAACATCATATTGTATAAATTAGCATTTTAAGAATTTTAACAGACACATATTCAAATATGTTATAGTCCCTTGATTTTTCCCTCAATATTATTTTTAAAAGCTCTTTGAGGGCAGAGATAATCTCTTAGGCATCGGTTCTCCTTATATTTTACCGTGTACGTGTTCTGAACAAAGCACATGTTTTTTTAACCAGAACAAAGCATTCATTTTTACTCGAAATTCGATTTACTCTGCAAGCTCAAGGGTAGCTTTCAATATGTAGCATTACTGAAAAGTAGCATTCAAACCTACAGTGTCTGGCACATCTTAAAATTTATTTAAATACTAAATACATACAGAAAATACTGCTCCCAGTGGCGTCATAGACCTTTAAAAGTGGATTTTTCCATAAGACTGTGAATGAGTGACAAGGCAGAGTGAATAACAAGGATGAAAGGCAAAGATTCAAAGTTATTAGTGACATTTATTGTAGTTATAAGTAGAAACACAATGATAGTAGTCCAGCTTTGGAACTGCAGTACACTGAAGCAACTTTTGCTGAAGTTTACAATTTGTTTTTAAACGAAGTGTCATTATTATCTCAAAAAATTAAAGCAATATAATAAATACCACACTAATGGTATAACTTCTATAAACAGACTTAAGTTATAAAACTTCAGATGCTCTAAAGTCACAACATACACAAGGAGCAATTTGGATTTGAGGGGAAAAAATCCATCTACTACGAGAAACAATTTTCTAAAATGTTGGCTTTGAGGCATGCTTGCTTCCATAGAAGTTGCTGAAAGAAACAGAACATTTTAAATACAAAATGCAAAGTTACTTACTTCCACTTGGAATGAGATCCCTTTCTGGGATGAAGAGTTTATATCCATAGTGTTTTTCTAAGACATCTGGCAGTATTTCAAGAGCAAACTGCTCTTCCTCAGTATTGTCACAGTCCAAAGTATCTTGATCCACTTTTGTGTAAGAGAGATACGCATCATATTCCTTGTTGTCTTAAAGAGCAACAGTATCAACAACAAAAAAGTGTTAGAAGGTTTCCTTTGACTATTATTAGATGTCTATGATAATTAACGAGCAGAAATAAACATTGAAATCGGTGACTAACTTTAATAAGTGGAAAAAGAATTCATGTGTTATAGGTAATGTTGTCAATTTAAACAAAAGTATTTCACATGAAATGAACTAAAACAATTATGAAATGGGCTCCTTACAGTCAGGACAGAAGAGAACAAAGATTTATTATTCGTGCCTTTTGGTGAGGCTCTGCATTTGTGATATTCAATGATGTCTGTAACTGATTATCTCAGTGTGTTTGAATGCAGGACTAAATAAGCCAGAGTCATGGATGTGAAGCCTTCAAGTGCCTCATGTGCCAGTTGGTTTGGCTGTGCCACTTAGTCACAGACCATACCTCGTTTGCACAAATATGTGCATGAGATCCAAAAGGGGCTGGGCCCTAAACTGTGGAAGATTGAAGTAATCCAGCTTCACTCCTAGAGACTGTACTTAGCATATGCCATACATCCAGTTGGTTAGTGTCATCATCTTCATATACAAAAAGCAGTTCATTACCAAATAGCAGAAACAGCAGCTGGGTTTTATACAAATCTATTGCCTGTTCAGCCAAGTAATTTGACACAACTTCCCAAAGAAGCCTTTGTTTCAAAATATCCCTCCTTCCAATATGGCCACATTAGGTTGTCTCTTCACATGTTTAGTCATGGAGTTAACTGTACTTTTTAAGCTTATTTTTAGCCTCTTTTGCTATATTGGCTCAGAGCCAGTCTGTCTAAAGTACAAATGTATAAGTATATGTGCATTTTAACACAAAACATCAATGGAAACAGCTATCTATTGAGTTAGTCCTTATATATTTTAGTAGGAACCGATCAGAAAAGTTGTTGTATGCTCAAAATTCTCTTATGCAAAGAATTTTTTAAAAGTTAGTTTAGTAAGCATAAGTCCAAGATTAACTAATAACACTTACTAGTAGCAGTTTCTTGGAAACATTGATTTTGAAAGACTGGTAAGCATTTATTTCTAAAAGACATCAATATTTTCCACTAAACATATCTGACTAGAATGTAACTAAGATTTTATCATAAGATAGTTTATAAAACAAAATAGGCATTTACTAACCTATCCCATTATTAATATTTTGGTCCGAGTGGCTGAGCGGAGGAATAAACTATAGGTATAAAGAAAGATGTACATGCCCTATTGTTGGAGTAGGTAGAACTTCCTGAAACTTCTAATACAGGATTTGTGTTCCAATCTTTGTACAATTCCATTCTTTGCTACCTCCAAATGAAATGAGCTCTGGTTATTGATGTTAAGATGGTGGAGTTTAACATCAATAACCAGAACAGGAGACCAGGAGAACAGTTTAATACATTTTAGTATGCCCGATAACTATAAAAGGCTTATAAACCTTGCTTAGGATTCGTGCTTGTCTAGAAGCACATGAACCCAAAAAAATACTGTCCTGGATGGTTGAGAAGATCTTTTGGCTTGCAAATTGGACACATTCCATTGTTATACATAAAACTCTACTTGGAATTGGAAATGTTCTTCAGCAATGCTAATGTAAGAACCTCCTGGAAATGCTCGCACCTCTGCCCTTGCTCCAATCAAGCACAGGATGCACCTGCAGGCCCCTGACTTTCTCGAGCTATAATTACTCACCTGGGACTCAAAGCTGCCGATGATGCACAGCTGGAAGAATAAAACAGTCCAAAGGACAAAACACTCTATTCCTATGAGCGGAGTATATTTTACTGTTCTTGGTAGATAGTATTGCTACCTCAAACTCCCTTGTCAGACCAGACCGTCGTTTCCCATCTCACAAACCTACCTAAACTGAACCACATCTTACAATATTCATCAGTGATTTGTTGAGCTTCTACTGTGTGCTTAGCCATCATTAGTGACGACCTGACTCTATCAATCACCTACCTTATGAGAACTTTTAGAACCTTAGCCCATTGCTTTTTTAGACTATGCTGACGTACTTTCTGATCATGCTGAAACTCAACATATATCTGGTACTATCTCTACTTGCTTTACTCTGCCCTAGTGTTACAGCTCTATACATACATGCTCACCTAGTAAACGATTTCTCTATTTTGATACACTAACGCAGTTATAACAAAGAATATTTATATTTTTGGAATGTTAATATTTGAATGTTGAAGAGCTGGATAATCAGTGTTACCTAGCATTCGGGAAGCTCATCACTTTCTGGAAGATGGTGCTTTGGTTTCAGTTAGGTCCCTACAAGGTGGATAAAAGGTGACAAGCTTATTCTAGCTGGCTGGAGCAGGAAAAGCACTCCCAGAGCTACCATGTCATATGTCTCCAAAACTTTAGGATGCCAGCTAGTGAGCCAGCAATGACTCAGATGCCACAGCTTTAAAAGGCACTTCAGCCTCTGCAGAGAGCCAAGAAATTTACATGAATAGCCACAGCTGTTGCTCACAAAGAAGGACAAGATGAATAGAGTAAAAGCATCAACATGATGCAAATAAAGTTAACAGCCAGGCTTGACAATTGTTTGAAAACCAAGAGGCAGTCCAGTGACACCATTTTTCTAGACAACACTAATGAGTCTTCAGTGCTAACTTATGCTGACTACACTTATTTGTGGAAGCAGAAAATCGATAACAGTGGAGACAAGGCATTAGAAGAAGAGCGGCTGGCACACTGGTCACCAAAGCTATGCTCCTCCTAATGAAGACAGAAGTTGCAAAGACAAGCAGACTATTTGTGGAAGAATTTTCTTGTTGTCACACCTGTCCTTCCATATTTTAAAATCTAATTTTAATTGTGCCCATCATCAGGAAGCCATTCCTGTTTGTGCAGCCCTGTTTTCCTGCAGCTCCATGGAACTCAGTCCTAAGCCCTTAGCTTCTAAAGGGAGCAAAACTCTGGAGACTTGTTGATTATTTTATACCCAGTAACTAATTTATGTGCATGTGTATACAGTATCAATCTCAAGGAAAACTATAAGAGAATGGGACTCAAATATTTATTGCAAGCTTCATTGGCCAAATAAATGAAGCAATCTATGATGGGTTGAAACAAAATAAATTAAAATTGGCTGGGGGTATGTGTGTGGTCAAAGCTGGCTGGACAAATTCTATTTTATAAAATAAAACCTTTTCATAAAACCATTTATGAAATTCACACACACACAAACACTCACACACATACATGTATGTATGTTTATGTGTCTATTGCTTGTCTTGAAAGCATGAAGTCCCGAGTTCAATTCCCCTAAACCCCTCATACAAACTATGTTCGTACTCCCAATCGTAGTAACGTGGCAGGGGAGATGCCTCAAAGAAAATGTAGAAAGGGCGTGAGGGTTAATAAAAGAGGCTGTTCTATGATCTCCATATGTATGCTGATCTAGCATGCACTCATACTCACATGTGTACTAACCTACATACATAAATGCAAATGCATATACAAAATTAAAAATCTTAAAAAAAAAAACCCTGTAAATGTATGTATAATGTCACAGTCCTGGGTAGGTGTTTGTCAACTTGAGAACAATCTAGAGTCTTTTGAGAAGAGAAAACTTCAACTGAGACTATATCTCCACTAGACTGGCCTGTGGCTATTTTTTTTTTCTCGAGATGGTTTAACTCTTTTTTAAAAATATTTTTTATTAGGTATTTTCCTCATTTACATTTCCAATGCTATCCCAAAAGTCTCCCATAGCCTCCCCCACCCACTCCCCTACCCACCCACTCCCCTACACACCCACTCCCACTTTTTGGCCCTGGTGTTCCCCTGTACTGGGGCAGATAAAGTTTGCAAGTCCAATGGGCCTCTCTTTCCAGTGATGGCCGACTAGGCCATCTTTTGATACATATGCAGCTAGAGACACGAGTTCCAGGGTACTGGTTAGTTCATAATGTTGTTCCACCTATAGGGTTGCAGATCCCTTTAGCTCCTTGGGTACTTTCTCTAGCTCCTCCATTGGGGGCCCTGTGATCCATCCAATAGCTGACTGTGAGCATCCACTTCTGTGTTTGCTAGGCCCTGGTATAGTCTCACAAGAGACAGCTATATCTGGGTCCTTTCAGCAAAATCTTGCTAGTGTATGCAATGTTGTCAGCGTTTGGAAGCTGATTATGGGATGGATCCCTGGATATGGCAGTCTCTAGATGGTCCATCCTTTTGTCACAGCTCCAAACTTTGTCTCTGTAACTCCTTCCATGGGTGTTTTTTTCCCAGTTCTAAGAAGGGGCAAAGTGTCCGCACTTTGGTCTTCGTTCTTCTTGAGTTTCATGCGTTTAGCAAATTTTATCTTATATCTTGGATATCCTAAGTTTCTGGGCTAATATCCACTTATCAGTGAGTACATATTGTGTACTCACTGATATTTTTTAATTAATAATTCATGTGGGAGACTCTAGTTCACTATGGACAGTACCATTACCGATAAGGTGGTCCTATAAGAAATCAGGCTCAGTGTCATGGTTTGAATATGCTTGGCTAAGGGAGTGGCACTCTTTAGAGGTGTGGCCTTGTTGGAGTAGGTGTGTTATTGTAGCTGTGGACCTTATCCTAACTGCCTGGAAGTCAGTCTCTACTAGCAGCCTTCAGATGAAGATGTAGAACTCTCAGCTGTGCCTGCACCACGCCTGTCTAGATGCTGCCATGCTCTTACCTTGATGATAATGGACTGAACTTTCAAACCTGTAAGCCTGTCCCAATTAAATGTTATCTTTAAGACTTGTTTTGATGTCTGTTTACAGCAGTAAAACCCTAACTAAGACACTCAGCAAGCCACAAAGATCGAGCTGATAAGCAGCACATTTCCATTGTCTTTGCTTCAGTTCCTTACTCCAGTTTCCTATCTTGAGCTCCTCCACTGACTTCCCTCTGTAATGGATTGGGATCTGATACTTAAAAGATGAAACAAATTCTTTTCTCCAGTTGCTCTTTGCCATGGTGTTTTATCATAGCAATAGAAACCCTAACTAAAACAGTCACAATATGTATCTATGTATATTGTATGTGTGTGTGTGTGTATATATATATATATATATATATATATATATATATATATGTAGTCAAAGAGAAAACACAACAAAAAAGTATTCAGAAAAACTAATTTGTGTTGATGAGATATTCAAATATATGAAATAATAAAGAATTTGGCAGCATATAGGCTGACATTGGAATCATATAATGTATTTTTCTGAGAGAATTTTTAAATGCATTTGCTTGAATGCTTGATGTACAAGCATTTGAATGTGAAATGGAATCTCTGCTTTTATACTTAGTATTCTTTGGGGTGGAAGAGACAGGAAGATCCCAGGAACTTAGAGGCCAGTTAAGCTAGCTGAAATGAAACGCTTCTAATTCAGTGAGAGACATCTTTAAAAAGTCAGAGAGTGATGGAAGGTGCCCTTCCCTCGCCTCATCCTGTGTATACTTAGGCATGCTCAGTCACACATTCATATGCATGCACTATATATACACACAGCAAAAATTAAAAATAAAGTAAAAAAGAAATTATTTATTCATCCTTATGACACCTTTGTTGACTTTTTAGGATTTATTTAGTTTAGTCTAGAGATTGTGTGTTCAAGTACCAAATTTCCATGTAGAATTTATAATATTTAGATATTCCTTTGTAATGGGGACCTTTGAAGTGAACTGGACCCTTTAACATACCCTATTCCATACTATTGTCTAATTAAAATGCTGTTCATTATTGGGCACTTTTGATCAAATGTATCATCTTAGAATTAATGTTGCAAAATAAAATCCTGTAAATGCAATGTTATTTCTGTGAACTTAGTCTTATGTGTATATCCAACAATCAGTTACTACAACTTATTGAGTAAAGATGATAACAGCAAATGATTATTATAGAGTAACCTAATAAACTGCATTGTCTTTTACTGAGATTAATAAATTGCTCATAATTTTTTCTCAAAGAAAATTAAACACAAGAGACTACTTTTTATGTTCTTTTACATAGACCATACACACACATACACACATTCTTAGCTTATACCTGCTAATTGTAAGTAAGAAATATAATTTTCAATATTAGTTTTTGTACATGGGAACAGACTACAACTGATTACATTTTTGTGTATACAACCATGATCAGAGCAAGCCTTATTTTTCTCTTTGAAGATATTCTTATATATCTGTCTGTATTTCCTTGAACATTTTGCTATAATTCTTGAGTAAATGCTCAACTTCAAAATGAGTTTATCAAGAAGCATTGGCCAATTTACTGCAAAATAATAGTCAATTAAGATCCACTCGTCCTGGCATTTATGTAATAGGAGCAAAAATGTCAAAATCAGATTTCTCAAGAGTTCTGTCATCACATTAATTAAATTTTCTTCAAGGTAAAGACTGTTAAAAATGTAAGTGAAAGCTCATTCTTCAATATTTCAGTAAACTAAACATCTTTAAGCCCCCATCTTTAAAGGCAACTGGAAAAGTGTGTTTTGTTTAAAAAAAACTAACTTACCTATGACATTCTACCTACATGTTTTCAAGATTTATAGTAGCTGGGTAGTGAAAACATTATATATATAATGATATAACATGATTTCTTATGGGTGCTGATTGGAAAAAATATAGCAGTTTGACTTGGAGGGAAGGGAAGAATATGGTCAAATATACTTATTTTTAAAAATTGTTTGAGGGGTTGGGGATTTAGCTCAGTGGTAGAGCACTTGCCTAGCAAGCGCAAGGCCCTGGATTCAGTCCTCAGCTCTGGAAAAAGAGAGAGAGAAAAAAAGAAAAAAATTGTTTGAAATAATAAAAAAAAATAAAATATAAAGCCAGAAAAAATAACAATTTTTCTTTTGAAAAAAATAAAGCATTTCTAAATGTTTAAAGAGTAGGGCTTAGTAAAAATGACCTATTGATACTTAATCTATATGATTTCTAAAAGTCATGCAGAGCAAATATACCAAATTTATAAGGTACAACGTTAGACACCTTTCCCATAGCTATGACATAATACCTGAGAAAAGTCACATGTGAAAATGTATGTTGTCTTAGTTTTATGATGGAGATAGTGTGGTGCAATTCATGGCTTGGGAAAAAGATCGCTTACCTTTTGGGGCAGGGGGGCAAGGAAGCAGAGATCACAGATGGGAATTGATGCCTAGATAAGTTCTTTCACTAGCAATGAACTTCCTCCAGCTAGGACATACCTCCTTTGGTTCTTACAACCTCCTAAAACAACACTACAAGCCAGGTACTGAGTATTCATACATATAAGTTAGTGGGGGATTGCCACATATTCAAACTCTGGCAAACTCTAAATTTGTATCTTTCGAGTCATCTTCAGAATGGCACAAAAATATTCAAAATATGTAGGTTCATGTACTTTGTTGAGCTGTTAAAGGAACATGTCCATACTTTAAAAACATTTTTGAGTGTTTGCTTTCTTTATGATAGCAATTGGTAAAAATGACCTCTAAGTTTTAATTTTCTGGACAAAGATAATATGTAAATTTATTCTTGTGGGATAGGATTTTCATTGTGATTGCTTGAGTCTAGATCAAGAAACATCTTGTTAAGATTTCTATTTAGAAATAATATCCAACATAGGAGGATTATATGAATAAGATAAAATAATGCTTTATATCCTTTATCCATAGTTGTATATTCATGTTTTTCTTCATAAATACTTTCTCTAGGTTGTTGAGATGAAGTTGTACATGTCAAAATCCTTTAACCCTAAATATTTTAGTTTCTGTTTCTTAATAATAGAAATTGACTTTACATGGTCACTCATCAATTTTGTCTATTAACTGAGTTTGGGGAAAGGAGATGGCTTACCATCAGTAGTTTCATCACCTCCAAAACGCTGTCTGTAGAAAAGCATCAGTTCTATGTTGTAGCATTTGTAGACCACCAGTAGCAGTATAAGTAGTAGGAAGATTGCTCCTAGGCCCCCTGCAAGCTCAATTTTGTATATTAAATCTGAAGTAAACAAAACAAACAAGAAGAGGTAATTAAATCAGTAACGCTTTGAATTTCTCCTCAAGTCTCAATGTAGGAGATATACTAACCATTCTGGTTTTCTTTTCAGAATATCTTGTGCGTTTTCATCTTGCTATGTTAGCATGAGTCATATTTTAATAAAATTAACTATATTCTGAAACTTTGAGCAATATACCATTATAAGTAGTAAGCATATCATAAAAGAAATACTAAGATCCCAATTAATTTAGAAAATATTGCATTTTCAAATACATTTAAAATTATTTCATTATTATTTAATATCATTATTATGTTTATTTATCATTTATTATGTAATAAATATATGGGAATTGTTAGAAATTCTTTGTTTTACAAATATTATATATTATTAATATATCATACATTATTATTATTATTTTATATTAGGGAACTATTAAAGCTCCTTTATTTTGGATTCATGGATAATGTTTTGTTGCTTCTGTTAAAATATCTTGTTGGTTTAGTGATATTATCTTCTGTACTTCTCAGATCACAGGTTCTATCCTTCTATAGAATAACATTACAAAATTACTTTCAGAATCAAATAAAATTTAATGAGCTTGCAAGATTTAACTGTTCCATTTAACCTCAGTAGAAAATAATCTAATCCACACTAAGTGGGGAAAATTAACTTATCTGTTCCCCACACTTATTTGAATAAATTACTATAATATATTTGTGATATAATATACCCAGCGGAACAAAAAGTGCACGAGAAATCTAGGTTAGTCACTTAGCCTCTTTGGCCAACACCAAAGTACGCTGTACTTAAGTTTTTCCACTGAGGCATTCCTGGAACTCTGAGAGTTGGGATAATTAAATCAGAGCATAATGGAATGAGACAATAATGTCTCCCAGGCTCAGAGAACAGTGGGTTATCTGTAGCTTAATTAGTGATATTAACAAATCTAGAGTGATCATAAAAATAAATGGATAGTATCATGGAAATTATAAAAATTAGAACTCAAAGGATATTTTAGATTTTGAGTTCAGCATTTTCTAAAGGAGAAATGCTAAATCAGAGAGAGCCTAGGAAAGAGAAATATTTTCTGTTGAAGGACAAGAACATCAACTGGTCTCATCATAATTAAATGAAATTGCCTATAAGATTAGGTGGTCTTCGTTTAATCTAATTCTGTAATTATCAAGCAAATACTCTATTACTACTAATTCAGCTTACCATGTAACTAGACACTGGCAAGGGAAATGACATTTTATTTTGCATATTAGTTGCTTCTGACTGTGGTTGGCATCAGTCAGATGCCAAGGGTAGGTCTTTTCAAATTTCTGAGTTGGCTATGACTCTTGAGAAACACAGACAACCGTTTTTTGGTAATGTTTCTTTTCTTTATGTAAGACCATTGCTTAAAAAACATAAGTCATGGAGCCTGGCGTGGTGGTGCACGCCTTTAATCCCAACACTCGGGAGGCAGAGGCAGGCAGATTTCTGAGTTCAAGGCCAGCCTGGTCTACAAAGTGAGTTCCAGGACAGCCAGGGCTATACAGAGAAAGCCTGTCTTGACAAACCACCAGGGCTATACAGAGAAACCCTGTCTCAAACAAACAAACAAACAAAAAAAGAGTAAAGAAAAGAAAAGAAAAGAAAAAGAAACATAAGTCATGGTCAATGTAACAAAATCCATCTAGCACATTATAATTTATAAAATGTATGGTTATATTATAGAATATATATGCCCAACCTGTTATTTACTTTGTAAATATTCTTGTACACAAGAATTTTTAACCAAATCTATACATGTCAAATTTGAGACTCGGTATTTTAAATCAGTTGTCTAATGATATTTATGTAAAATCATTTCAAATAAGAGAAGAACTGTGGTCTCCTAAATTCAAATTCAAGACTCTTTTTGTTTCACCACAGCATTATCTACTGTACGCAGAAGTGCTAATGGGAAGCTATCGACATGCTCTTCTGTGGAAATGGTGGTATTTCCTTGGACCCTGAGACTTTTAGAGGATTTGTTTCCCATTATTTAGCTCCAAAGAACGAAGACAGACTGCAATTCCTAGTGACAATGGGGTAGGCTGGGGAGATTTCACAAGCTGCTTTGAAGAGGACACTGAAAAGTGCTGTAGTCCTGGAAGGAGGGGGCTCATAGGGGTCCCACATGTGAAGGAAATTATTAAGTTTTCTAGCAAATGAAAGAACTAAGCTTTCCCAAGGAAGTCGACTTGGACACAATGCAACTGATTAAATAACTCACAGAGTGGAAATGGAAATAAAAGCAACTTTTCTCGCGTTAAGGCAAAATGAGGCATGGTGGAAAGGGGAAGAGAGGGGAGTTGCTGTGAAGGAGAAACTGCCCATAATGGACAGTCCAAGGGGACTGAGCAAGTAGGTATGGGGAGTGAGTATCTCTGCCTACCGGCTACAAGAGGAACTCAGTTTGAAATGACGGCCCTACATTTTAGGCAAAACCATAAATCCTATCACACATTTAAGTATGCCTCTTGTCTCATAAACTGGTGTCCTATGAACTACTCCCTACCTCACTCTGAGGATAAAGCAAGCTTCCTTAACAAATTTATACTGGAAAACAAAAGGCAATCTTCACTTGTTTCCTCCCCAGGTTCCATCAACAATACATTGTAAATGGCCACTGCTGGGTTGGAAACAATAAATGTTTCTTTGTTACTCTGAAAATCAACTTTCAGTTTACCTCATTGATTGTCTTTCTCCTCCTCCCCCCACTTTGTTTTTTTTTAACCTTAAGAAATGTTCAACTTAATCTGTATATGTTTGCATGTCTCTCTCTTTTGTTCTTCATCTTCTTCCCTCTTGTGCTTCCTCTCTCCTCCTTCTTCTCCCTCCCTCTTTCTCCTTCTCTTCCATTTCCTCTCTGGCCAGAACAGCTCTCAACTGTTTTCAAAGTCACTGAATGGAAACTTTCCCAACAAGGTCGATGTTATTTACAGAGTACAGTTGCTGTTAGGGAGCTGGGAAACGTCAGCAGCATGAACAATTTGTGCTTGCAAGTAGCAGGCATCCATGTCAGCAGTAAATATATGGAAGAGCATCGGGGTGTGAAAAGAACCTTTGTGGTTTGGGGGGTCCATTTTATAAAAAATGCCTCTGAAAAATATTACATAATGGTGGCTGTTTAAGTTGAAAACTGTGAACCTTGAGTCTGAGACCCAACAAGTATTCTTTGATTCAGCGAAGGCAGTCTTATCAAAAGAGAAACATCCATCCTATAATCAGAGAGTAAAACTGCCACCAGCCAAATGACATCTGGCTTTCTTTTGTCTTCTGTTTGCATTTGCCATTTTCTATCACAGCAGGATCTGTACTTCAAGACATTTCCTGACTGAGAAGCTGAGAGTCATTTATTTTGGTCTGTGTCTTGTAAATACTTCCTCAGGATAACTGTAGCCAGGGAGGAGACTTTTGAGTAGTTATAACTTTTTGTAGATACTCATGGTGTATGTACAGTTCTTTCATATCTTCTTAGTTTGAGCCCATCTGTTTCTTCAGTGTGAACACAAAGGTCAGATATTATTGTATGGGAAAAATAGCAAGTGAAGACAAGAGACAAGGGAACAGGGTGTGGTCCTGTGTGGTGTGTGTGTGTGTGTGTGTGTGTGTGTGTGTGTGTGTGTGTGAATGTTGGAGCTTGTTTCCCTAACAAACATTAGTTAACGGGCTAGGGGACTTATTCGGGGACCCAAATATTGGCATTCTCTCAAAAGTCATGTTTGTTGATCTTGGGATATCGCTCAGTGGCTGTGCATTTTTTAGAGTCCCAAGTTTGATTCCCAGCATTAGACAAAACACTGTGTGTTAAAGAAGTATTAAGTTTGAGCAATGGTATTAGGATTTGGGGACAAGTACCCTCTTTGAGGCCGGAAAGAATCTTTTTACTTGTTTTCTTATGTGAGACCACATAGAATTTAACAGCTATGAGAAATGGTTCTTGCTAGACAGGGAATAGGCTAGCACACTGATCTATAGAACTCCAAGTGTCAAATCTGTGCTTTTTTAATGTGCTGCTTTGTTAAAGCTATTTCGTTATAGATTAAGACATACATTACTGCTGACTAGGGTGATGCTATAATAGATATCTACAAATGGAGAAGTGGCTTTGAAAATGAGTGATGAATGGGTAGAGGCTCAAGGAAATTCGGTGTACACTGCCAATGCAAAGAGCCTTGTGGGAGAGTCTGGTGACAGTTCAGAAAAAAAGATGAGGACTCCAGGGATAGGATCAGTTTTTTAAAAAATAAATTAACCTAAATAGCTCTGAGCAGAACATTGGTAAAACATGACTCATAAAGGTCTATGAAAACTTAGATCTTGGATATTCTGGTCTCCAGACGCATGAGGAAAACGTATTTGTGTTCTTTATAAATTACAGAAACCAATGTAGCTTCTTATACTAAAACAGCTTCCTTTATTGTTGTAAAAATCCAGGTGGAGTAGAAGAAAGGACTGGGTAGAGTGTGATTGAGAGGGGATGGAGGAGGAGGGAATGGAGGGGAGACAGAGGCAGAGAGTGAGATTTAGACTTAGTGTCATACTTACATTTTTGTGTGGAAGGGAGTACAGAGGGGTAGACCTAATTACCAGAATGCTTTAAGGTTAAGTTCATGATCTTGGTTCACCAAGAGAGAAAAATTAGATGGCTCTCTTACTACTGTATAGTCAGTTATACTTTCTCTCTAATAGCTCTTCAGAGAAAACAAGATATAGCTGCATTAGGAGCTATATAGTTAAAGGGTATGATATTTTTGTAATTTCTGTCCATGATGACTGGATATGTTAGAGGTGAATATTTTTTACTGTATAAAAGCCCTTTAGAGTTCATGAAATGATTCGTCACAAATTTCTTCTCCATAATGATCACTTAGGGGATTTCAAATATTTGACTTACAGCTCATTAAGAAGTCATTGTTCCATAAAACAAGCTTATGTGTGCATTCTAGGTGGAATTATCACAGCCAGTGAGGTCAGGCTCTATTTTGATAAAGTCTAATACCTCTAAATTCAAGGTTAGTATATTATATATATATTAATGTGTGTGTATCTTAACACGAGAGAAGCTTGATAGGGTTTTTAAAGATTACAAAAGTTTCCCAAGTACTTTTGTTCCTTGTAGTTTTGACAGTTTGAAGACCAAATGAAGAAAAATTAACCTTGTTCTTCAGCAAACCACAGCAAAAAAACTTTAACTTCTGCCTAGAAGAATACAAACTGATATATCATGTGTCAAATATAATTTTATTAAAATAAAAATGTGCCAATAAAAATGAATATTAATGTTTATAAATTTAAAAGAAATCATCTTAACTCTCAGCTTCACTTGGGTCAAAATCTTCTAGAACAGATTGGTAGGTTGTCCATTAAGTAAAGTATATTTTGTCTAGATGCTGTTTCACTTTTCTTCTAATAGTCAACCTGCTTATTTTCTATGTATGCTTGGCATTTGAGACCTTTGGCTTTTTCACCTCTGAGCCTGAGAGTTAGGATTTTTACAAAGAAAAAAAAATGATGTTAAGTAACTGAGGGCATACAGTCAAGACAAGATCACAGATAAAATTTTGTTTTATGAATCTCTTTTATCTTTTCTCCACTGCATCGGGCTAGTCATATATGATGAGAGTTTCCATGCAAGGAACACTTTTGAGTATTTATTATGCTTTATGTACTATGGATACAGCTGTCACTAATGCAAGAAAAATCCCTACACTTATGGAAGGAACATTCTTTGGCAGGAAGAATGAAAGAAACAAATGTCCAGTGTAATAACCAATACTAATTAATGCATACACTAGAAAGAAACGGAAACTTAGAAGGCACAAAAAGATAGTGAATTACACTTTATACGAGGTGTCCAGGGAATGCCCACTGAGTAGGTCACATAAAAGACTGTGTGATTGGAGGGAACCATGGGAACAGAGGAAGAAAAATGTTCCAGGCAGAAGAAATAAACAATGGATTGATGATCTAAGAAAGGACAATCCTTGTTGAGCATGAGAAACGGAAAGGAGGCTAGTGAGCATGGCATTTGATGTAGACTGTAGTAAAAAGTGAGATCAGCAATAAGAACAGATTGGGCAATAGCAAAAGTTTGGGGTTTCATTCACTTAGTCTGAGCTGAGAGCTCCAACTCATTGGGCAGCAGCAAAGCTGAGGAAGTGGTTAAAGCTCTGCTAGGCTTTGAAAGTTGAACCATGGGGCTTAGTTGTGACATGAGTAGAGAAAGCTAGAACCTAAGGATGCCTTTGAAAGTTTTGGTCTAAAAAACTAGAATGATGCTGATGATGATGAAGACCAGAGGATCATGGGTCTAGGCAGATGTAATGAGGTATACTGTTTGGGGCAGGAGACGCTTGATGTACCTATGGGATATATAAGGTTTTATCTATTATTAAATAGACAGATATATAAGTCTGGACTTTGTGTGAGGTGACAATAAATAAATGAAAAGTTATGAGATGGACACTGAGAATTGAGAGGTTGAAATGTGAAGCTGGAGCAAAAAGTGAATCGCAACATGTATTTAAGTATAAGGCAAACAAGAATTAATGTTGCCAGTTAATAATAATAATTTTAGTCAAAATTCTTTGTGGATGATACGGAAGGCAGTAGGCTTTTACAGTATATCTTCATGTCCAGTTTCATATTTCTAGAATTTTAAGAACTGCCAGTTGTTGCTTTTACTTTTAAATAGAATAGATTTATTTTAAAACTCAGATAATATCTGTTCCCACTGGTTGAATTATTACAAATCTTCCTTCATGGTTTTTCCCCAAAGAAATTTCCAAATTGAAAAATGCAAAAGCAAAAGCAAATAAGAAAAAAAGTGTGTCTTTTGTGTAACTTTTCTTAAATGCTTCTATTTCTTTGCATTGTTACTACCTCAGAGGTTTGGGGTGTCTATTTTATTTGTCTGTTTCTCAATACCTAGCATATGTTTGCCACACATGAGTCCTCAATAATAAAAGAGGGTTTTAGTCATTTATTCAACCAGGATGCAATCCACATGCCTATTAGTAGCAAAACACTGTCTACGTTGCTTAAAGACACAGAAGTACAGTAGCAAACTCTGGTTTGAAGAGTCTCTGAACCAGGGACACAGGGACAAAGCTACTTTTGCCACAAGCCACGTGAGCTAGGGTAAAGCCTGTGCTAATGTAGGAAGGTATATAGATAAAAAATTCCTCAATCTTCAATATAATACAATACACGTTTTGGGTGGGATACATTTTATATCTAGTACTGTTAGTTTTACGAAGTAGATCTTGTTACTCTTTTTGTATATACGAGGAGACTGCTGTTCAGAAACACTAATCAGGCATGTCATTTATATTTCACCAAGTGGCTGAACCCGATTGCCTAAACCTGGCTACACTGACTTCTCCTTCCATATTAGACCCCATTTATTATGCATAAATATTCCTTTAAGATAGCATCGAGTCCAGTCATGTGAGAAATGCTGCTGCTGAGATACAAGCAGTCTTCTCAGTAAAAAAAAAAAAAAAAAAAAATCATGCTTCCTTGCTTCTTCTGGAGATTCTGGTCAGGCTCAAGTTTTGGGGCTGGCAAGAAAATGGAAACTCCATCTTGGCCAGTAGGTGCAAGTAGTGATTTTGCTGATTTAATCTGTTCTATTGTTCTATAGCCTAGGCAACAAGTGGCTTGATTAAGAACATGTGTTCTGCTACATTTATAAAACCTTTCCCAGGTGAACACACAAACTATTTAGCCTTTTTGTAGTAATGGAGACTTCTGCTAAAGCCTTTTCAGATGCTTTTCTGGCACTGTCTAGTTTTAGCCTCTTTATGTGTAAATTTTGTTTCTTTTATTTTCTTTTCTTCCTCCCCACCCCCCATTGCATACAGTTCTACACACTGTAGAACAAACTAGTAAGAGGGCCTTTTCCAGAAATGCCAAAGAACTTAAAATATATGCACCCTTGGAAGGTCTTTTAATACCAAGTCATGTGACAAAATATAACTTAGACTATTTATGATAGATCTTCTTATATAGCATTATTGATAATTTATGTCACATTTTATTCTGTAATTTGAAAAGTTACTTTTTTAAATCTGTTAACAGAATCTTTAACATTTCAACTAAGCAATATAACACATAATAAAGTGAAATACAGAGAAAATATTGAATGTTAGTATATCCAAATTTTATGTATCACTTTAAATTATAAACATGGCACATTTTATGTCAAGTGACACAATGTATAACCAGACTTCATTTACTCATTTCCTTATGCTATTAAACGTCATAGGCTTTTTGTTTTTGCTAGTATGCTCAGCAAGCAAAATATTTCTCCTTAAAAAAGACAACAGTTTTCTTTATTGTTCCTATTTCCATTTTTAGCTCTTAGATTATTTTGTTCAATTCCTTCACCTGCTACATTGTATTTTACTGTATTTCTTTAAGGGATTTATTTGTTTCTTCTTTAAGGGCCTGTTTACCTGTATTTTCCTATATTTCTTCAAGGGAGTTCCTTATGTCCTCCTTAAAGGCCTCTATCATCTTCATGAGATGGCATTTTAGGTCCTTACCTTGCTTTTCATGCATATTAGTGTGGCCAGGGATTGTTGTGGTGGGAGAACTTTGGGGTGACCTTAGCCAAAATGCCCAACATTGGAGAAAGGGAACTCAAAGAGTCCACCTCCAGTAGATAGACAAGGCCTCAAGCACAGGGACATGGTTACTAACCCACAGTCATAATTCCTGACCCAGAATTGTTCCTGTCTAAAAGAACTGCAGGGACAAAAGTAGAGAAGAGACTGAAGTAAAAGAGGTCCAGTGACCAGCCCAACTTGGGATTCATCTTATGGGGACACCAAGGCCTGGTACGACTATGCTATGATGTGGTTACAGACTGGAGCCTGGCACGGCTGTCCTCTGAGATCCCCTACAAGTAGCTGACTGAGACAGAAGCAGATACTTACAACAAATCATTGGTCTGAAGTAGGGGACCCCCTATGGAAGAGTTAGGTGAAGGACTGACAAAGCTGAAGGGGAGAGTGACCCTATAGGAAGACCAGCAGTTTCAACTAACCCAGACCCCAGGGAGCTCCCAGAGACTGAGCCACAATCCAGGAGCAAATATGGCCTGGTCCTAGGCCCCTGGCACATATGTAGCAGAGGTCTACCTGGTCTTCACTCAGAAGGCGATTATGTACTTAATCCTAAACAGCCTTGAGGCTTCACGGAAGGGGGTTGGGGGAAGAGAACCCTCTTGGAAGCAAGAGGGAGGAGGAATGGGATGAAAAACCATGGGAGTAGAGAGAACTGAGGGGGCAACAACTGGAAGGTAAATAAATAAAATAATTTAAATTAAAAAAACTGCATTGACAAAAATGGAGAAGAGACTGAGGCAAGAGCCCAACTTGGTATCTATCTTAAGGGGAGGCACCAAGGCCTGACACTATTACTGATGCTATGTTGTGCTTACAGACAGGAGCCTAGAATGGCTGTCCTCTGAGAGGCTCAATAAGATGACCGAGACAGATGTAGGTAATTACAACCAGCCAATGGACTGAAGTCGGTGACCCCTGTGGTTGAAATCGGGAAAGGCTGGGAGAAGCTGAGGAAGAGGGCAACCCCATAGGAGGACCAGCAGTCTCAACTATCCTGGACCCCTGAGATCTCTCAGACACTGAGACACCTACCAGGCAGCATATACAAGCTGGTATGAGTCCCTTGACACATATACTGCAGAGGATTTCCGGGTCTAGCCTCAGATAGAGAAGATACTTCTAATCCCCAAGAGACTTGAGGCCCCAGGGAGGCCTGGCACTGGTGGGGGGCAACATCCCCTTGGAGACAAGGGGGAGGAGGGATGGGATGAGGAACTCTGGGAGTGGGGACTAGAAAGAGGGTAAAGGCTGAACTGTAAAAAAAATAAAAGTAATAAAATAAACCATTCAAATAATAATAATAAAAAGGACAATAGATAAATGAAATTTTTATTAAATGACAAAATGTGTTCAGAAAACATATTTAGTGATATTGATAGTAAAGACACAGTTGTATTTATGAAAAAAGAATACCCTTTTTTCGCAGTAGAACACTGGCGTGTTTCCGTCCATTTCTGTTCTCCACATGGCAGGTATAATTAGCCAAGTCAGCTTCTACCACTGAGTCAAAGATAAGTGTCAACTCAACTTCTTTTTCTCCAAGATGCTCTTTGAGGAGCCTGAAAGAAAGACAGTAGACTTGGGTGTGTTGGTTTGAAAGAGGCAGAAAGCAGTCATACAACTTCTACAAGATGCTAGTCCGGCCTCTGGACTCTATTGGATACAGTGCTCTGGTCAGAGGCATGTGAGTATATCACCTCCAGTAAGAAAACAGAAAAAGGTAAGGAACAGAAAAGAAAGTAAAATCAGACATGGGGAATTTACTCATCAAAAGAAAGAAGCAACAACACATCACTGGGCTAGAGTAGATATGATTTGTGTCAAAACCAGGCAACATTGGTTTTAATGTTCTAAATTGAGCTTATGAATCCTAGTTGGATCTTTACCCAATGACACAATGGAAAAAAAAAACTGTACGAGCATAGGTTTTATGTTAGAAGTTAGGCTTTATAAACGGGTTAAAGAAGGGAACATTAAAAATGGTGAGCATAGGCACTGGAGAGATGGCTTAGCAGTTAAGGGCATTGGCTGTTCTTCCAGAGGTGCCAGGTTCAATTCCCAGCACCCACATATTAGCTCACAACTATCTGGAACTCCAGTTCCAGAGAATCTGACACTCATACAGACATACATGAAGGACAAACGCTAAATGTACATAAAATAAACATGTAGGACAAATGCTAAATGTACATAAAGTAAATAAATAAAATTAATTAACTAATTAAAAACGGTGAGCATAAACCTGGGAGTAGTGGCACATGTCTTTCATCCCAGCACATGGGAGGCAGAGGCAAGTGGATATTTGTGAGTTTGAGGCCAGTCTGGTTTACAAAGTCAGTACTAGGATATCCGAGGCTACAAAGAGAAACCCTATCTTGAAAACTACCAAACAAAAGCAATAACAACAACAAGAGCAACCAACCAGATAAACAATCAAACAGGCAAGCAAAGAACACATGGTACTTCGTGAAAATAAACAGAAAGTACTTAGTGACTTTTGATCTCCAAATATAAGAAAACCTCCCATTTTCCCCCTTGCTTGTTACCTAACACAGCACTTGGCCCTGTCCAAAACCTGCCTGCCTGTCCACCTCATGGACCAGATATCTCTAAAGCTTGCTCCCATCTTCTTCTTCTACTTCTACTCATGGAAGAAACCTTTTTTCTCAGTGATATTTTCTCCTAGTCTCACAGTTTTCTTTCTGGAGCAAATTGCTAGGGTTCTTGGTGGCCAGAAACAGAAGAGCTGCATCACTAGCATTGGTTCCTGCCTCTTCAAAGAGTAAGAGTATTAACATTATCTAGCTATTTCCTCATTAAAGACATTTCTGCTTCCTCATGCTTTTGACCAAAAACGGAGCAAATGAAAATGGTAGAAAATGGCTGTTAAGTTCTGGGGTATCTAATTAAATATAGACATATATTGGTAACCATAAAATACTTTATATGGAATATTAGGGGGTGACAAAAGGAAATTTTATCTTCTTCATGGGCATACAATCATTAATAGAGAAAAGGCTTCTCTGATTGACCAGTACAAAGTTAAGCTGGGAACTTACGAAGTCATTTCTCAACTGGCGCTGCATTTTAACTCATCTTTAAACTGGAAAGAATACATGCTCTACTGACAATGAAGCTGGGATAATAAAATGAGTTCAAAGAAGTGATTGGAAAAATAAAAACAACCACTATCACATTTAAAAAACCATTATCAACTACAAATATTTATTTGAATGAAGATAGATTTTATCAGATTTTGGCTCATCCCAAAACATTTAATTTTAATTATGCTTTTATTAGTATTTAATGTTAGTTTGGTTTACACTTTTTCCTAGTTCTTCTGGAGATAGAAAAAATCTTTAAGTTAAGTCAGCAGAAGAGAGCTTCTGGAATCAGGGAGTCCCTTGTACTGATATGAAACCTAAAGTAAGTTCTATACATTTTAAAACTTAACCCTGTTTCTGTTTCCCTCCGTTATCCAAGACTTGATACTGTGTGCATATAATTCAAAAGAGTCTTCATGATCTTTTGCATGTATGTATTTTTAAGATCACATGTTACTATTTGTCTTTATATTAATTGCCTTACTGACAGCCTGAAGCTAGAATTCCTCATCTAACCACCCCCACCCCTTGCCTCTCTCAGTATACAATTGGAAATTTATGTTTATGATTTACATAGACTTCTGTTCTCCTTGTTTTCTCCCTTCCCTTGGTAAATCCCACTGTATTCAACTGTGTTAGCATCATGTAAAAACACAGTGGAAGAAGCTCTAGTAGTTGCAGAAGCCTCAGAGGCGCCACAAATTTCATTTGATTTAAAGTATCACATGGAAGGCAGTCACAGTCTCTGCCAGGCACGGGGCAGAAAGCTGATCCTGTTCCATTCCACAGAACGTTTCCCTCCTCATCTCTAATGCAGTTTCCAAAAACAGATCTCCACAAGCTGCAGAAAGAATTTGGAGAGAGGATTGAAAAATGATCCTTCTTCATTCTATTAATATATATGAGGTGTCTTAATTATCAGCTCTTAAAAATCTAGAGGTGATTTGCTTTTTTGGAATTAAGCAGGAGGTTGGTGTTTATGTCTGTCATTCAGTCTGCAGAGTAGTCAAACTTTCCTACCAAAAACTGATATATGAAAATCCATCAATGATGCTTTTTCAACGTTGAATAAGTACCTAGCTCTGGGCTAAAGACTTAGTATAAGAGAAATATAAACATTCTAAGGCTCAAACCTGATGCATTCAATTCTAAAATTTAAAGGAGAAGGCAAAATCTCCACAATTGAAAAACTACAGGATGGAGGAGGTTAAGAAGTGTTCCTGCCCCGATGGTGATGACTATAGAATTTCAAAGCACACAACGTAAAGTAGCTTTAAAAATAGACTTGACACAGTGGCTAGGCCGAAGGAAAAAGATATTGTTTTCCAGGCAAAGATAGTGGTGACTATTTGTAGAATGTGTGAAAGCTAGACACAAAAGAGACTGGTTTTATGACTGATAGAGGTTAGAGGCGAGGGCATCCTAGGATGCAGTTCAGATAACCTGAGAAGCACTTCATTTTAATGATAAAATATAGACATACTAAGAGTCATGTAAAGTTGAATTTATTTTTAATGGTTTATTTTGGGTATAAATCATCACCAAAAATGTTCAAAAATTGATGTTTGGACAAATGTATTTATCCATTGGACTTTTGGCCAGTAGAATGTGTTCTAGTGTTTTGTTGTTGTTGTTGTCGTTGTTGTTGTCGTCATTGTTGCTCTGATGATCAAAACAGATTTTGGACACAGAACTAGTTTATTTAACTTAACTTTCAAATCACAGTAGATTATTGAGGGAAGTCAGGGAAGAAACTCAAGGCAGAAATCTAGAGGCAGGACCTCCTGTCTGCCTTCTCCATGGCTCATACTCAGCTAATGTTCTTATACATTTCAGGCTATCTGCCTAGGCCCAGACACTCACAGTGAGCTGAACCCTCCCATATTAGCCAAGAAAATCACAGACCAGATGGCCACAGGTCAATTGGATTTGCACAATCACAATCGGTTAATTAAGATTTCCTTTGCCTATGGGGCTCTAGGATGCATCAAGTAGACAATAAAAATTAACCAATACAGTGACCCAGGACTAGAACTTTAATGCAAGCTATATGAAAAGGTAAACATTAGAAAAAAGTTTTAAAGATTAATCCAGGTGATGAAAACTACTACCTTCAATATATTATTAGAAATTTTAATAGAGTGGCTATGGTAATGCTTTGTTCAGTTAAGTACTTGTTACACAAGCATAAAGACCCAAGTTCATCTCCCTAACAAATGGCAAACCAGTAAACACAAAGGACAGAAGCATACATCTATAATCCTAGGGCTGGGAAATGTGTCCATAGAAGGGTTGGCCCTTGGGGCTTGCTGGACAGGTATTGTGCTGAATTAGTTAACTCCAGGTTCCGTGAAAAACACTATCTCAATAATAATAATAATAATAATAATAATAATAATAATAACAATAACATGTGTGGGTATTTTACTTACAGGACATAGAGAAATAATTTTGAACTTGCTAGGTATCTGTTCCTGTACTTACTTTTATACTGTTGTACATTGCTATGCATGCTTCCGTGGGAAAAAAGACATCAGTGGTCTTCCTTGGCGTCAGACCCTGCATACTATAATACTGATATTCAAGGCAATATATATAATCACTGTGAAATAATGTTATAGTTGGTTACAGGAGTAACCAAACAATTACTTAATTAGATTTGAGGCCTGATCCCCATGTGATCACAACACATAAATAACAAAGCCATAGACCCTAAGGAAGAATATACTATTGTTTTATCTAAACTCATATTGCTGAACTCCATTATAAATATTTGTTTTGCTACATCCATCTCTCTCTCTCTCTCTCTCTCTCTCTCTCTCTCTCTCTCTCTCTCTCTCTCCAGGGTTTCTCTGTGTAGCCCTGGTTGTCCTGTAACTCACTCTGTAGACTAGGCTGGCCTCAAACTCAGAAATCTGCCTGCCTATGCCTCCCATAGCCCTGGCTGTCCTGGAACTCACTCTGTAGACCAGGCTGGCCTCAAACTCAGAAATCTGCCTGCCTCTGCCTCCCAAGTGCTGGGATTAAAGGCGTGCGCCAGCACTGCCTGGCTGATTTCTCTTGCTTTCAACTGGTAAAGAAAGCTTCTTCTTCTTCTTGCAAAGGGTACAGGTTAATGAAGAGAATATGGCATTGTGCATGCTCAGCCTTAAATATAATATCGATGATAGCTCCAAAAGTCTTAGAAAACATCTTAGAAGAGGGTTATGGTAGAAAGATGTAAGGGCTGAAGGATAGGGAGGAGAGATGTAAAATTTTCTTTCTTTAGACATAACATGGCTGTTGCACACATGGAATTAGAGAAGCTGTGATTATCAGTGCAAGACCTGTACAAGATCAAAACAGTTAAAAGTTTCCTGGTGGTATAGGGAAGGTACCCCAATGCCCCATCCCTATCTGAGGAGCAAATGGCAAATGATGGCTGCTGAGAGAATGTGAGCCACTTTTCTTTGGTGGCAGTGGTCACTGGCAGGTTGCTCATGATACGGTGGACCATTCCATGTACCTGAGCAGTAGATAGCAATAATTAGACTCAATGGGTTATAAAAAAGAAAGATGTGAAGTTGGTACAGGGATGGTAGCTATGCTGAGAGGAATGGGGGACATAGAAGAAGAGTATGGGGCAGATATGACCAAGATACATTATATTCATGTATAAAATTTGAAAAATTAACTCCCAGAAGCAATTAGAAAGAATACTTGACATCACTCTCTGGCCCTGACATAGGAACACTGACATAGATACGTAACTATACACAGACACGTTGTGCATTGTCTCATATATATATTGCCTCCATGAAGGCAAAAATAGTGTTATTAGACAGAATTTGGTAATTGTGCCACGTACAAATACAGACAGACACATGCATACACACACACACGACGAGAGAGAGAAAGAGTGGGAGGGAATGAGAGAGAAATATACAGATAGTGAAACAAATGAAAAATTACCAACTCTTCTTAGATCTATTAGATAATCAGACTCTTTCCCCCTAATAGTAATGATTTTAGTATACTCAGAGCAGAAGCCTAGGAGCTTGAGGTAATACTGGTAAGAGCATTTAAAGTACAAATACCATGCTATACACATACATGGAAACATCCCATCAATATAAACTTTATAGTTTGTATATCAGCTAAAACTAACTGAAAATTTAAATTGTATTTATGCATTTAGGCTCAGTACTCTGAGCCTAAGAGTTAACAATTTATACACACAGTTTGTCACAGGCAGACTCCATATGTTGTAAGTTTTGCCTTTAGGGGCAGTACTAATTTTCAAGGTAAAGTTCAGATATCTATCCTTCAGGCTTCTGGCCAGTGGAAAAGGAAATGCTCATTTAAAAAATTAGCACAGAAGGTGGAACCCAGAAAATCAAATATCGCCATTAAAAATGGGGCTCAGAGCTAAACAAAGAATTCTCACCTGAGGAATACCGAATGCCTGAGAAGCACCGGAAAAAATGTTCAGCATCCTTAATCATCAGGGAAATACAAATCAAAACAACCCTGAGATTCCACCTCACACCAGTCAGAATGGCTAAGATCAAAAATTCAGGATGTGGAGAAAGTGGAACACTCCTCCATTGTTGATGGGATTGCAAGCATGTACAACCACTCTGGAAATCAGTCTGGCGATTCCTCAGAAAATTGGACATAATACTACCAGAGGATCCAGCAGTACCTCTCCTGGGCATATATCCAGAAGATGTTCCAACCAATAAGATGGACACATGCTCCACTATGTTCATAGCAGCCTTATCTATAATAGCTAGAAGCTGGAAAGAACCCAGACGCCCCTCAACAGAGGAATGGATACAGAAAATGTGGTACATTTACACAATAGAGTACTACTCAGCTATTAAAAAGAATGAATTTATGAAATTCCTAGGCAAATGGGTGGACCTGGAGGGCATCATCCTGAGTGAGGTAACCCAATCTTACAAAAGAACTCACATGATATGTACTCACTGATAAGTGGATATTAGCCCAGAAACTTAGAATACCCAAGATATAAGATACAAATTGCAAAACACATGAAACTCAAGAATAACGAAGACCAAAGTGTGGACACTTTGCCCCTTCTTAGAATTGGGAACAAAACACCCAGGGAAGGAGTTACAGAGACAAAGTTTGGAGCTGAGACAAAAGGATGGACCATCTAGAGACTGCCATACCCGGAGATCCATCCCATAATCAGCCTCCAAAGACTGACACCATTGCATACACTAGCAAGATTTTGCTGAGAGGACCCTGATATAGCTGTCTCTTGTGAGACTATGCCGGGGCCTAGCAAATACAGAAGTGGATGCTCACAGTCAGCTATTGGATGGATCACAGGGCCCCCATTGGAGGATCTAGAGAAAGTACCCAAGGAGCTGAAGGGATCTGCAATCCTATGGGTGGAACAACAATATGAACTAATCAGTAACCCCGGAGCTTTTGTCTCTCGCTGCATATGTATCAGAGGATGACCTAGTCGGCCATCAGCGGAAAGAGAGGCCCATTGGTTGTGCAAACTTTATATGCCTCAGTACAGGGGAATGCCAGGGCCAAGAAGTGGGAGTGGGTGGGAGGAGGAGTGGGTGGGGGAGGGTGTAGGGGGACTTTTGGAATAGTATTGGAAATGTAAATGAAATAAATACCTAATAAATAGTATATTTTTAAAAAATAGCACAGGACACTCTGTTGCTCCTCCTCCTCCCCCTCCTCCTCCTCCTCCTCCTCCTCCTCCTCCTCCTCCTCCTCCTCCTCCTCCTCCTCCTCCTTCTCCTCCTCCTCCTCCTTCTTCCTCTTCTTCTTCTTCTTCTTCTTCTTCTTCTTCTTCTTCTTCTTCTTCTTCTTCTTCTTCTTCTTCTTCTTCTTCTTCTTCTTCTTCTTCTTCTCCTTTTTGAGGTCCATCCTCAAAGGAAACTAGTCCATTGTCATCAAGGTGGTAGCAGGACAGCATCCAGGCAGACATGATGCAGGCTGAGCTGAAAGTTCTACATCTTCATCTGAAGGCTGCTAGTAGAATACGGGCTTTCAGGTAGCTAGGATGAGGATCTTAAAGCCCACACCCATAGTGACACACCTATCCCAACAAGGCTACACATCCAAATAGTGCCACTCTCTGGGCCAAGCATATTCAAACCATAAATTCTGTTCCCTGTCCCCCATATGCTTGTTCAAACATATGATTAGATAGGGGGTCATACGTAAACATAGCATAATGCAAAATACATTTAGTCTAACTTCCAAAGTCCCCATAGTCTATTGCAGTCTCAACAAACTTAAAAGCACAAAGTTCAGTCTTCTGAGATTCATCCAATCACTTTAGGCAATTCCCAAAGTAAGACAGAAAACCAGCTGGGAAAATTCTAAACTCTATATCTCCATGTCTGATTGCAAGGTGGTCTTCAGATCTCCAACTCCTTTTTCATCTTTGTTGACTGCAACAAACTTCTTTTTCCTGAGCTGGTTCCACTCCCTGTTAGCAGCTTTCCTCAGCAGATATCTCATGGCTTTGGCATCTGAAACATCTTGGGGCCTCCAAGGCAACTTCAGCATTACAGCTTCTTGTTTCAATATCTGCAATCCACACATGATACTTTGGGCTCTTCCAAAGGGCTGGCGTCCCTTCTCCAGCTCTACCCTCTGTAGCACTCTAAGCTCAGGTTGATCCACTCCACTGACACTGCTATTCTGATCATCCCATGGTACTGGCATCTACAATACACTGGGGTCTTTCATTGCAACTAGGCTTCACCAATAGCTTCTCATAGGCTCTCTTCCTGGTGCCAAGCCTCAGCTCCTTTGCATGACCCCTTAAGTCCTGGGCTGTCAATTACAACTGAGACTGAACCTTCACCAATGGCCTTCCATAGCTTCTCACAGTACTCAGCTGCTCTTCATGACCCCTTTGTGCCTTCAAAACAGTACCACCTGGGTGACTTTTACACATTACCAAGTCCAGATGCAGCACAAGCTACAACCTTGGCTATCTCTGCAACACAGCTTCTTCATGATCTCAGAAAACACTTTCCAGAACGTTTTACCTCAGAGATGCTGGTTTCTTCTTAATCACCACTAATTTCTTAGCGCCAGTTAACCAGCTTCAATTGTCCCAGTAGTCTCTTCTATTTTTCACTCTAAAGCCAGAGCCACGTGGTCAAAGCTGCCATGTTCTGCTGCTTACTGGGGCTGGAACATACCCCCCCCCCACTTATTCTATTACCAGATTTTTCTGTTTTCTGACTTCCTCTCTGCCTAAGCTTGGCTTTCCTAGAACTTGCTCTGTAGATAGATCATGAGTTCAGAGATCTGCATGGCTCTGTCTCCTGTAATGCTGGGATTAAAGGCATGTACCACCATGTCTGTATCTAAATTTAGCTGGGTAGGATCTTGCCCCCAAGTCCCTTAGTCTGTTATTGCCTAGACTATAAGATTCAGTTCCATTTCACTTCCTGGTGTCCCTGTAATACTTGAACTGTATATTTTATATTTTTCCTTTCTATGCTTGCTATGCTTGTTCAAAATGTTCTTCAAGAGACTTGCCCAGAGAACAAAGTCTCTGCTGCACTTTTTTGAGACTTCCTTTGTCAATGCAATTAATCTAAGTCTCTTAACCTTAGCCTCAGACAGACTCTTCAGACAAGGGCAAAAAGTAGCCACGCTCCTCACCAAAATACCACAAAAACAATCTGTAGGCCACATATTGAAATTCCTCTCCTCTGAAACCTCTTGGGCCAGGTCTGCACAATTCAAATCACTCACAGCAACAAAGTTTACCACATTCCTACTATGACAGCCCATTAAGCCCCACTTAAAGCATTCCATGGCTTTCCAAATCTAAAGTCCCCAAATCCATATTCTTCCAAACAAAAGCATGGCCTGGCCTATCACAGCAATACCTCAGTCCCTGATATCAACTTCTCTCTTAGAGTTTTACTGCTGCGAACAGACACCGTAACAAAGGCAGGTCTTATAAATGACAACATTTAATTGTACCTGGCTTACAGGTTCAAAGGTTCAGTCCATTATCTTCAAGGCAGGAACATGGCAGCATCCAGGCAGGCATGGTGCAGGAGGAGCTGAGAGTTCTACATCTTCATCCGAAGGCTGCTAGCAGAATACTAATTTCGAGGTAGCAAAGACTAGGGTGTAAAAGCCCACACCCACAGTGACACACCTACTCCAACAAGGCCATACCTCCTAATAGTGCCACTCCTTGGTCCTAGCATATTCAAATACTTCTATTCAAAGACTTGGATACAAAGACATCATCAAATTATCAAACATGTTGGCATTTAAAGTCTCAATTTGTATACATAAAAGTTACACAGTACTTTCAGGTTATTGGAGTAAGCTGAGTCTGGCAGCAAAGCAAATGAAACCAGACTTGAAACTCTAGGGCTCTAGAAAATATTGTTTGTCCTAGCCAGGCATAACATGCCTATAATTCTTGCACATGGAGACTAAGGCTGGAGAATCAGTTCAAGGCCAGTTTCGGCTATATAGCAAGTTCAAAAACAACCCGATTCTACCTGAAACCCTGCCTCACAGACTGGGCTTACTCTACAAAGCCAGCTTGGACAGATTGGGGTCTTTGTGGCCCCTCTTGTGATTTTGATTTCTCTTGCTTTTTCTAGTTATACCAAAATATTACAAATGATACATCTTTATATCTTTTATTAATCAGAATTTGGTTGATATCGTAATGATTGATATAGAAAAGTGCCTAGCCTTAAGGATACTTGAAGTATCAGGGTGGGTGAATACCTGGCGGGGCGGGGGTGCTACCCCTTAAGATGACAATGGAAGGGGTTGGGGAAAGATTGTGGGGGCGGTGATTGAGAGTGGACAGTGAGAAGGATGTAAAGTGAATAAGTAAAAAAAATTAAATTTATAAAAGAAAAAAAAGAAATTATATGTATCCTGAGCTTATAGAATTATAGATTACAAAGGGTGATTCCCAAGGTAGACTATGAGTTTTAGCTCATGATATTGCTTAATAGTGTTTTATCAGTCATAACAAATACCCCATACTAATGCAAGATAGTGATGATAGAGCAGGATGGGAGAAGGTAGAGAGGGATGTATAGAATTTCTTCATACTTTCTGCTAATCATTTTTACTGTAACTTTTCGTAAAAATTTGCTGACATATCTGCTCACTTTATAATACATAGTACATAGCTATTCAAATATGCTTAAAAACTCATTTACCTTTGTCTTTCCAAAATGTTTCATAAGAACAAGAGTGATGGGATACAACAGCAACTCCGGCAGTTGGGAGACAGAGGCAGGAGGACAGGAAGCTACAGGCCGGCCTGAGCTACATAAGAGATTCCTAAGTACCACTCCAAACCAATACTCAAAACACCCCAGTTTTATAGGTCAGCCAGCACTGTTGTACCTAAATTCAATCACAGAGAAGTTGTTTTAGAAGCTTTTAAAAATATAAGGAAATATATGAATAATTTCATAATAAATTCAGTCTAAATCTTATATGAGATGTACAAGTTCTCTACAAAAATAGTAAAATGATTAAATAAATGCCATAAATAGTCCTAAACAAGTTCAGGCATGCCCATATGTGGCATTATTTAGCCTTACATTTTTATCATTAGTACTTAGCACAGTGCCAGTGACACCAAGAGAACCTGGTTAAAATACAGTGAATAAGTAGGATATGATGTCTTTTGTTTTATATGGTACAATACCATGGAATTTCAAAGAAAACCCCCAAATGCATATACATAATTTAAAAAAAGCCAATCTGAAATAAGAGCTATGTGCTGTGTGATGTGAAAACAAGCTAAACAAAAAGATTGAAAACAAAAGCTACCTGATGTTGGATTCTGACTGTACAATGTTTTAGAAAAGGCAATTATTTACAGTGCAAAGATCTTCGTACTCCTGATTTGGACGGAAAGAGACAAATACGTGGGACAGAGAAGCTTCTTAGGGTAATGAAAGTATTCTGCACAGTGCTATACTGAAGATAACACATACCTTTACAGTTTTTGAAGTATGTGTAGTGAAAAGTACCAGGAATACGTGCTGTTGTATACGGCAGCCTTTATATGATAAGGATATGTCAAAGTTAACAAATGTACAAATATGGGACTGATTATTGGACGGGATAAAGGAGAAACTCTGCTTTTCATTGAGTTCTGCAAATTAACTCCTTAAATGTAAATTTTGAATGTATGTGTAAAATGCTAGTAAGATGTTATATGAGTTTTATTTGCTACAATCAGTGACATTAAACATTAAAATGCCACATTCCTAGAATTGTGATGAGCAACACTGTTTCAAGCTATTTTTCACTATCTTTCATTGAATTCCCTTAAGTATGTTTAGCTATAGAAATGAATGGAAGGGGAAAGCTAAAATAATAAAAATTGTGATCTGTCCTTATCTGTGGGTTCTATATTTACAGATTAAGCCAAAGATTTAAAATATTTGAAAATAATAGTCCCAGTCTTAAACATGTAAGATTTTTATTGTGATCTTTCTATGATTCATGTAGTATAGCAACCTTGTGTAGAGCATTTACATTGTACTGGGTATAATAAATAAATCGGGGTGATTTTAGGAATAAGGAAATGATGATTTCTGTGTGATTTCTCTTATATTTAGAATTTTTTTATGTGTATGAATCTTTTGCCTGCCTCTATGCATCTAAACCATGTGCAAGCAGTGTCTGTGGAGGCCAGAACAGGGACTCAGAGTCTCTGGAACTGGAGTTACACATGGTTGTTACCCTCCATGTGGGTGCTGGGAGCTCAACCTCAGTCCTCTGGAGGAGTAGCAAGCACTTCTGTTAACTACTGAACCATCTCTTCCGGTCCTTTTGTTTTGATTTCATAGAGATTGAGAGAAAAATAATGATTATCAGATTTGGGGAAAACTCAGGACATGTCCAAGCAATACTAAGTTACATACATAATTGTGATAGATATAAGTAGTTTCAGTATGTCACTATAGAATAAAGTGATTATAGACAACAATAAGAATACACTTCAAAGTGTAGAAGAATTTGAAAATTTTTATCATTAAGAAGTGATAAATACTTAAGAGGATATGTTTATTAAATTGATGTATATACCTATATTGAATCATAATATATACCTGTATTGAATCATTATATCTATACCATCAATATGTATAAAATTTATTATTTTTCTTAAAATAAATTCAAAGTATATGAGAAATATGTAGTATATATACATTTAACTCTGCCATTTTATATAAGATAGTTTAATATCTATAAAATTTTGATGTCTTTCACAGGTCTAGGTGACAATAGCACATGGAAATTGTATGACGTCTGTGTTTTACTGGGAAAAAGTCCCAAGTACTTTTAAGTTTCTTCCAGTAGAAGTAGCGTTCTTAGTCATTTATTGAAATGCTGCATTGAATATTGTAGTGAATATTGTAGTCTGTTTGCTTTATTGCACACCCATATCATGAACTCTGTTACTCCACAAGTACTATAATGTCCAGAGAGTAAAGAGTTGGGACCAATAGAATAGCTTAGTAGGTAAAAGCACTTGTTACAAAAACCAATGACTTGAGCTTAATTCCTTTAACCCATAAAAAAAAAAAAAAACCCTGATGCAGAGGTATACATCTGTAATCTCTGCCCTTTCCGGTGAGATGGAAAGCAGAGAAAAATCATTTAGAAGCTGGCAGACTCACTAGTCTGGGAGTATGACAACAAGAAGCAAGACCCTACATCAACAAGATGGGAGGAAAGATTTTCCTTCTACCAATTGTCCTTGGACCTACACACTTAGGCCATGCCACAGTCCTGT
Organism: Mus musculus; assembly: GCF_000001635.26. Classification (NCBI taxonomy): domain Eukaryota; kingdom Metazoa; phylum Chordata; class Mammalia; order Rodentia; family Muridae; genus Mus; species Mus musculus. The sequence goes on along the minus strand of NC_000086.7, from coordinate 138,802,963 downwards.
GCACAAATAATTAGCTATGCCCTGGTGATTGTGTGGTTGAATTGGAACTGCAGCTTGATGGTACTGCTCAGCACATCAAGTTATCATACTATTTACCACCAGGCTGGCAAAAGAGCAGAATTGGAAGCAGGTTCTACTAAAGATGTGTATGTTTTTATTATTTTGTTGTTGTTGTTGTTGTTGTTATTTTTCACATTTAGAACATCACATTTATTGTGTGAAACAGTCTTGTTTTCTTCTCAAAAACATAGTTATAATATGGTCTAATATGTGCAATATAACAATACACATGAACACTAAAAGAAACACTATTTTGTTTACAAGCAAGAGTAGAACTTCAGGTATTCGCGATTAACTCTCTTTTGTGTTGTGTCTATGTTACAGATACTTCTGTTTTGTTTTTGTTTTTGTTTTCTTTTTGTTTTTTTTTTTCAAGTTTTTCAAGACAGGGTTTCTCTGTGTAGCCCTGGCTGTCCTGGAACTCACTCTGTAGACCAGACTGGCTTCAAACTCAGAAATCCACCCGCCTCTGCCTCCTGAGTGTGGGGATTAAAGGTGTACGCCACCAAGCCTGGCCTTTACAGATACTTTTATTCAAGCTATTATGCATTGTACAGTTTTATGTGAAATGTGCATATTAAAATACTCAAATTAATAACATACATTGTAGCCTACTAAAGGAAATAACATTCAAATAAGATCTTTCTTTTTTGGGTTTTTTGAACAAGCATGTGTGCATTCGTTTATTTATCTTTTTTTAGAGGTTTTGTTCATTTACATTTCAAATGCTATCCCCTTTCCTAGTTTCCTCTCCGCAAATCCCCTAGACCCTCCATGTTGTTATTTTGAAATCATAGTCTGAAGCATTATAAACTTGGGACTCTGAATTTATAAGTAAGCAATGAGGTGAGACTGGTAACTGTACTATTCCTGTAGATGTCTGTTGTCTGCTCACCTAAAGAGCAAAACCTAAAAGAAGCGCTCTGGAAGGGAATGGCAACATAGCATTTAGATAAAGAACATAGATGCAATGAATTATTAGCCAAGTGTTGGTTAATTGAATTGGACAGGGCTGGGAATTAAGGCTAACTGAATTTTCTGTACACCTGGGATTTAAATAAAAAACTGTGTTGGTTTCTTAATTGAGGTAAATAGTACTATAATGTTTAAATCCAATTTTCATTCACTGTAAATACTCCCTTCAACCAAATTGAGTCTTCCTTTGATGTCTTAGTATCATGCAGAGTATCTGGGTTATTATTCTGAATTATTAGCAATCATTGTCCAGAGATGATGACTGAGAATATGAAAGATAGGAGGTATGCTTAAAAAAACCTTTTAATTGAATAAATCTCTCTTTTGATGTGATGTGTTCCCTTTTTTTCCCCTATTAAAACCTTGTTAGTCCAAGACCAGCATCAAGTCTGTAGTCTGACAAGACCAGATTTATTGACTCAATACATTGAGGAGAGGCAGTCCAGCAGCTGTCAACTGATCTTTGATTTTAAAAAGTATAACATTAAGATTTAAAAAAAATCTGAGGAGGTCAGAGGGAAGAATTGGTAATTGCTGGGTTGGTTTCTGGAGTAGCATAAGAGAAGGGGAATTAACTTGGGCTTGCATTTTGTCAGGAAGTAAGGGTAGCTTACCTATTGGGTATACTTAGTAGTAAATGTTGATAACAAAGCAGATCTGGGCATCATTGGTAGGGAAGCAGTAATCACTCAAGGGAGGACGGTTCCTTCTGGCATTTTACAACTGCTACATGACCCTGGGAGAAGCAGTGTTTTCTGTTAACTTTGCAGCTGGCTTTATCTGTCTGTCCTCCCACCCTGATTAATGGCAGGTTGCTTATTCTCACTCCATACTGACTTTCACTCTTTCAGTCCCGGGAAAGTTTTGTCTCTCTGCAGCCCATATGTGGAATGCTCCAGAACATTCTGGACAACAGAGGATTCTTGAGAGATATGGTTTTATGAGTTCAATCTAGGCGAATTGTACTTGTAAACAGCTGAAGGGAAGCGCTTACCTTATCTCTAAACCTTTGTTTCTTTAGTTGCCAAGTAAGGAGAATGCTGTTTAGTTCAGCTGACTACCATGGGACTCCAAATGTGATTTAGAATGTCAAATGGTTTTGCAATATTCCGAATTTTATAAAACGGGAAACAGTATTGTTGTTATTAATATCGTAATTCTTTTCCAGCAAAACCTACAATCCAAGACTAAATAGGGTTGAGGCTGGGGTGTCTAAAGTACACTCAGCAAATGAAGAGAAGTTAATCAATAGGTCTTAGATGGACTTTAAATATTTTATGTATGTATCAAGGTTAAAACTCAATGTGGAAATGTGAATAGTGAATGCCATTCCTCCTTCAAAAAATGATATTTCAGAGAAATGACAGTTTTCAGATTAATGGCAATTAAGGCTGACCTAGGCTAAAAACCATGCTGCCTATAAAAGCTTTATTTTCTATCGAAGCTTTTGTGTGATTTATAAAATATACTTTCATATATAGCGGTGTTATGATTTTCGATTTATTTCAATCAAAAGAAAATGACTGATTCATGTTCCTTCGTCTGGTAGCTGGGCAGAGTGAGTAAAGAGACTCCTTTTGAAGCCTAACTCTGGGAAGATCAAGCATATGTGGAGTGCTTAAAGGCACTGACAAAATGTGTGTGAAGTTGCCAGAACAGAGTCTGTCGTTTGCTCTGGGACTCTAGTTATTTCCTCTACATAGGCACCAGTGACATAAAGACATTTGGATAAATGATGGATACATATATGACCCTGTCCCCCTAGTGCGACAACTACTTGCAACATAATCTCTGCATGTATATATGCTGATATCCACATAGTATGTGATTGCCTTACAAAACACTTCTCGGAATATACTCCTTTCATTTAGTGACACATAAGTGTTGTATGAGGAAATATACATGTCGCTATGGTTTTGTCAGAAAAGTTTATTTTTAAAACTTGCGTATGCTTTTTTGTTGTATGTGCGGACATGCATGTCCCAGAGCATTTTGGAGGTCAGAGGATAACTTGTGGATATCAGTGTTCTCTTCATCATATGGACCTGCATCATCAGGTTTGGCTGTAAGTACTTATCTTACTGGACGAGAAGTGTGTGTTCATAATAGGTTATTTGGTAGCTTCTCAATAGTCACTTTAAGGATAAAATATTTTAATTTATATCTATTTTCTCTTTTGTTAGAGTATCACATTCATTCATCCATAGAGAACATGTTAACTTCCAGGCACGACAAGAAGGCAAGAAGGAACTAAAAGCAAGAGGGAAGAAATCAATACTCAAAGCAATCGAAGTCTATATTCACTTTGTAGCCTTTCATGAACTGAGCGGAAATGAAATTATTTGCATTTTAAGAAGTGTTTCTGATAAACCTGAAGAGAGATTGAATATGTGTTTGGAGGCCAACAATTATAAAAATTTTGGTAAATTGTTTTATAGTGTTGCCAGAGGAGAACACATTTGTAATTGGTAGAGCAATTCTTTGAGTGAGATTCATAATAGAAGATTATTCTCTATTGGAGGAAAGCAATTATGAAATTCATCCAGACTCTTTAACCAATTAGATACAACTTACATCCCTGAGGAATTTTTAAAGTCTTTTCCTCTTTTTGTTTAATAAGATTGTGTCAATGTTATCTGGAATTTTTACTACTAACGTGGAATATATACCTCAGTAGCAAATTTGTATATATTATTATTAATTATTATATAAAGTATTAATATATACATATATTTAATTTTTGAATCTTGAATATTAACTTAAAGGAATTCATGAACGCACGCACAATTGAAGAAGACTTTCTAAGATGCTCATCCTCAAAGGCTAGCCCTTCCTGTGAATTCTTTATTTCTAATTTGAAAAAAGTTTTCATTCAGCTTTCGCAGGCTTATAGAAATTATAAAGCCCTTCACAGTAAGAGCCCGGATTGATTCTCTTCTAATGATTATTTGAATTATCTGAAAAGACATGCTGAATTTTGGAGGAGATTTCTTGGAATCATTTCATATCACAGAATATCTAAAGAAAACTACAGGGCACACATGAAAATCTCACCACTTCTACAAATTACATCTTACATAGCCAGTAGAAGAGTTTTGGTGTAATTGTCTGGGACAGGCTGGCAAGTGTGATTTAGATACGTCATTATGGATTCAGATTTTCTTGTGGATCAGTTTTTATTTTAGCAATCCCAGAGACATGGAAAAGCTACACCTATCCTTTCTTAAAGTGAAATTATACAGAATATGTGCAAATCAGGAGGTGTTAGGAAACATCAGGAATGAAAGTGACCCTTAAAGCAAACAAGAAGAGTCCTGAAACCTTGGCAGGATTTGCACTCAAAGACTGGACAAGCCACTGGAAAATTGCTGTGTTCAGAGGTTGCACTTCCTGAAGATCAAGGAACATTTATCATTGGCCATCCTGTGACAGTAAATATCAGAGTATTTTATCTAGGTAGCATATTTTATTTTATTTGTTTTTAAAATGTTTTTAATTGAAACAGAACTACATTATTTTCATCATCCATTTCTTCCCTCTAGTCCTGTCCCTCAGGTATCTTCACCCTCCTGAATCTTATGCCTTCCTCTTCTTTGGGAAAGATGTTACAAGTTGCAATACATACTCATAAGCCAAAGCTGCCTCCAGGCCCAGGAAATGAGAGTCTAGGCAGAAGGGCTGGCTCTTCATTTGTCAATTGCCTGATGACTCCTTAGTTACACTTTCTGTTATATTTACTTTACAATGAACTTTAAGAAGATTAATAAGTAGTAATTGAAATGTTAATGGAGTTTCATACATCAGCTCTATACACATAAATAGCACACACTAAGCAAATAGATTAGCCTTTCCCTTTCCACTTCCCAATCTCTAACAATCATCATTATACTTCCAGGTAATGCACTGTTGATAATGCACATACAGCTCAAGAACTACAACATGATTAAAATTTAGCCAATTAGAATGCCCTTTATATAATCTATATGTTTGTGTCTCTCTTTCAAAACTCATATATTAAGAATACCAAATACATTAGTGTTAACAATTGGGCACTTGGAATTGGCTTTAGTCATGAAGGCCTTGCTCTCATGAATAGAATTAGTGCTTTTATGAAAGGGATAAAAGAAAGCTACTTTGCCCCTTCTGTTATGTGAAGACACACTGAGGATGCCTCTTTTGAAGAACAGGACCACAGCAGGCCCCAAATCTGATGGTACCTTGATCTCACCTTTCTTGACCCTCATGATGGTGACAAATATTTCTGTTGCTTATAAATTACACACTTTAAAATAGTTTATTATGATTATCTGAAGAAAGAAAGACAACCTGGGAGGAAAACATGTATCTAGAAGTCAGCTTTATTTATAGAAATGCCTGTAAAAGAAACCCTCTAATTAAAATTTTAGCATTTTGTATGTAGAGGTATGCCCACTGGAGAAAATCTGTGGGTCATAGGAGAGCTCAGATCATCTCTGGGTTCTAGTAATTATATTATCATCATTCTTTATTAAACTGTGTAATTTGTCCCAAACTGCTACACTCTGTAAAAAAAAAATCCTGTATGTTTCTTGACTTTGGAGGCTAGAAGACAGAGTCTAGTAATTAATTCCTATGTTAGCATAAGTGTCCATAGCCTGAAGGAATGCTGGAACACACACAAGCTCCTAAATAAATCACAGATCACACAATTAATATTACAAAATGGCTGGCTATGTGTTTATCTTGGCCAGGAACCCCTGCCTCTTTGTTTTTTATTTCTCTAAAGGTGTCTCTATTTAGCTAGTGGGTTTTGTAAAAATTTCAAAACAAACACTCTGCAACTTTCCACCAGTGCAAGTAAGTTATGTATTTCTCCTTAAAAAAACAAAACAAAACACAACACAACACAACAAAACAAAACAAAACAAAAACCTTTTAGTAGGGTGTTCTGAGAAACTAAAGGAAGAAAATACAATCAAATCAAAGAAACAACAGCATTTTTCAAGACCCTGATGGCTGACTCGCTTAACACCTACTAGAGTGGCTCTGGCTGTGCTCTGGCTTCACTTCATGTTTGCATGTTTTATCTTCTACCAGCTCTAGAGAACAGCAGCTTTTCTTTTGAAAATGGCGTAACTACATGTCAATGTAACTAGGCATCTGTCTTAAAAGTTAATCCTGGACAAAGAGAGGTCAGCAAAAGCTAAGGAGATCCAAATTGAAAAATGGATCTTAGTTAATGGGTATGCATTGATTTTAATTCATGTTCTAATAAATATAGAAACAGAAGTCATTAATAAAATGGGAGAAATTTGGTTAAGATAATTAGGAATTATCTGCAATATATTTACAAATTTTCTGTCCAAAAGTTTTGAGAAATATTAAGCTTGTTTGCCAAACAAATAAATCATATTTTCTAGAAGAGTCCAAAGTTTTCCAGCACTTAGACATGATAGACATTTGAGGCAATAAGAATGCTAATACTGTATTTTCCTAATAAATATTTCAATATTAAAAAGATTCCTAAGGCCAACAGCAATGGACAGGTCAAATTGGGTAGGGAAAAGCCCACTAAACCTCAGGCCTTCATGAAACACTTTAGGCAAACTGAGGAAAGCTGGGAGCAGGAGAGGTGCTCTTTCCCAGGGACACACACATTGGTGGTCCAGTGCCAAATGATCAGTCTTGGGAATATACATACAAGTAACATTATAAGAATCATAAGCAGGTTATATTCTGGGAGACATGTGTACATAGATATACAAGAACAATTAATGAGAAAAGAGGGCATGGATTTGAAGGAGAGCAGGGATGGGCACATGAGAAGGTTTAGAGGGAGGGAAGGGGAGGGAAAATGTTGAAATTATATCTTCCTCCCTAAAAAGAGAGGACAATAAAAGTGTAGAGGTTCTCACCATTAATTCAGGCATGTAGGAGGCAGAAGCAGGAGGAGTTCTGAGTTCAACACAGCCCAGTCACACAGAAATCCAGGACAGCCAAAACTGCACAGAGAGACTCTGTTAAAAGCACAAAAAGGTGGCTCCCATGTCATTAGGAAAATAATTTTGTATAATAGATTTATATCTCAAAATGCAGAAAAATGACTCATAATTTACAATTTTTCTAAAGTAACTGTGCACAGATGAGGTTAATGGGCCTGGCCAACTATAACCAGGTTTTGTTGTTGTTTGTTTGTTTGTTGCTTTTTTGAGACAGGGTTTCTCTGTGTAACAGCCCTGGCTATCCTGGAACTCTCTTTTAGACCAGGCTGGCCTAGACCTCACAGTCACCTGCCTGCCTCTACCTCTGGAATGCTGGGATTAAAGACTTGTGCTACCACTGCCCAGCTATGACTTGGTTTTGACTACAACAACAACAACAATTACTACTACTACTACTACTACTACTACTACTACTACTACATCAAATCAACTTTCATAGCAGCATTGAACTTTCTCACACAGGTGTTTTAAGGGATAGTGAGAGCACAGTAGGATGCAGACGAAAACGGGAAGAAGCCATGACAAATTTTGGTTCAAATATTGGAATGTGCTTGTCATTTGTTGAACCCTCCCCAGCTCTCTGTACTATTAGCAATTGTGAGTCCATTTACTATTTTCCAAAAATTTCATTTGTCTGTTGCATATTACTTTTCATTGTGAGTCAAAACTAGAAAACCTAAAGTAGAGGTGGTATTAAATTCAAAGTAATATGTATTTTAAAATATATTAAATACATGGGTATTTTAACAATGTAATCAATACTAATAACTATATACCATATAAACTTTTATACATTTTTTGGTTTATTTATTTCATGTTTAAATCTGTTTTGAAACACAATTTATATGTTTTTATTATTTCTGTGTATATCTGTGTGTCCTTAAAAAAATATTCCCAGACTGGTATGTAGAGTGGTTTGTAACAATAAGCCTAGATCCTAACATTTGCATCAAAGCTAAATTACTCTGCAAATTAGGAAGACATTCTTAGCCTTAATGTTTTTGCTCTTTGATTCAATGAATGTGTTCAATTAAATTATCTAATTAACAGAATACCATACTGAAAAATACTAAATGCATGTCATATATGAAGATGAACAATTAAAAATAAATTTTCCATAAGTTGCACTGAAATATAGTTTAAAATATTTGAAAATTAAGTGAAACTGTAAGTGTACACTTTATATATGATTTGTCTACTTCGTATCTAGATATTTAACTAAGCAAAAATGAAGTATAGTTGTTTATGGGCATCTGTATATTAAAGTTCATATCATCTTTACTGATTCCAAATTAGACACAACTCAAATACAAGCAACAGATAAGTGGACAGTCAAACTCTTATATGATATCTTGACATAGCAGTACTCATTGATAATAAGAGAAAGAGCTATTTATGCACATAACCCATGCCTAATCAACTTGCCAAATAAAATAATCCAAACACACAGCATATCTGCTATATTATTCTATTTATATAAAATTACAAAATGTGGACTGATTTATAGTGGCAAGAAGATTAGTGTTGTGGAAAGGATTTCAAAGAGGCACCAGGAAACAAGGGGTGATAAGTTCTTTATGGCAAGTGTTTTGCAAGCATATGCATACATCAATCAGCTTGTATGGATTGTAAACCTTAAATTGTGTGTTGTTTATTGCCTGTCAATTATAAACCAATAAAACTGTTTATTTTTAAAAATTCACTCAGTCATATCCTAGAAAGGGGAGGTAATTACTTTGGGTTCATATAATTGCTATTCTTGCTGAAGAAAACAAACTCGAAGCTTTAGGATAAAAGAAATGCAATTAGGAACTAAAGTAGGTACAAATATATTTAACACATGTCCTTTTGATGGACAGTTTCTTACTCCGAAAAGAAGTGAATAGTGGTACACTCTAAAGTAGATATAGTGATAATAATTTTAAGCTTGATTATTATAAAATGACATAAAGTAAGTTCAATTATATATGCTACAAATAAATCACTAAAGTTTACTAATATAATTGTACTAACAGAAAGCTTCAAGTTCAAGGACTTTAGAATCACTGTTTTCTGTAGAATTATGCTACGCTAGGCCACCAACACAATCAAAATGAAAGACATTGTAGAGGACACAGATTTTGGTGGGTAGGAAAAGGGGGCAACTAAGAGAGGAGTTGGGGGGAAAGAATGAGTACGATGAAAACACACTGTAGATAATTCTCAAAGAGATGATAAAAAAAAAACCTAGAAAATGACATAAAGAAAATAGCTTTATCAAAAACTCTGTTGGGGTAGTCCATGACTGAAAGTATCAGCACTAGGAAGGACCAGGAATTCAATGCTAGCCTTAGCTGTAGAATACCATACCTCGAAATACTCTTCAAGTGGCTTTATTGAGATAAAATTCAAATAAAGATGATTTTCCCATTGAAGGACTATATTTCATTGTTTTATAATGTTTTATATGGGCAATCATGATTTATGTATAGAAATATGTATTTATATGTGTATTTATTTATTTAATGTATATTGATGCTTTGCTGTATTGTATGTCTACGTGAAGGTGCTGGATCACCTGGAATTGGAGTCACAGATATTAGGTTGCTGTCATGTGTGTGCTTTTAGTTGATCCTGGAACCTCTGAAAGAGCAGCCAGTTCTCTTAACCACTGAGCCATCTCTCTAGGGCTCTCTAGAATACTTTCATTTTGTCAAAAAGAAGCCCTAGTCCAGGATTTTATTTTGGAATCTTGAAAAAATACTTGCAGTAGATAATGGTAGTGGTTTTACAATATTATGAAGTTACAAAAACCCCACTGAACTATACAATTGAAAGTGTATAAGTTGGATTTGGCAACAATTGCAAAATGTAGCAACTATTCAATATGACTCTAAGCACCACTTACAGCATCTATCCACACCAGTCTTAGACAGTCAGGAATCAACTTTACAACTCTGTAGATTTGCCATCTCTAGAAATTTCTTACAAATGAAATTACACAATATGTGCTCTTTTGCCACCAGCTTATTTTTACAGATGTTTTCAGGACTGTTCATGATATTAGTACATGCCAGTACTTCTAACTTTCTTACAAAAAATAATATTCAACTGTGTAGGTATACTACATTTTATGTTTCTATCCCATACTTGATAGACATTTAGATTTTTTCCCACTTTTCACTCATGAGAATGTTGCTACCAACATTACTATGCATATTCTTATGTGGTTATATGCTTTGATTTGTGTTACGTAAACACCTAGAAGTTATAGTGCTGCACCATCTAGTATACTATGTTTAAGCATTTAAGGATTAACTTTAGCCTCTTGGATACTTTCTCTAGATCCTCCATTGGGGGCCCTGTAATCCATCCAATAGCTGACTGTGAGCATCCACTTCTGTGTTTGCTAGGCACCGGCATAGTCTCACAAGAGACAGCTATATCAGGGTCCTTTCAGCAAAATCTTGCTAGTCAGCCTTTGGATTCTGATTATGGGATGGGTCCCTGGATATGGCAGTCTCTAGATGTTCCATCCTTTCATCACAGCTCCAAACTTTGTCTCTGTAACTCCTTCCATGGGTGTTTTGTTCTCAATTCTAAGAAGGGGCAAAGTGTTCACACTTTGGTCTTCATTCTTCTTGAGTTTCATGCGTTTAGCAAATTGTATCTTATATCTTGGGTATCCTAAGTTTCTGGGCTAATATCCACTTATCAGTGAGTATATATTGTGTGAGTTCCTTTGTGATTGGGTTACCTCACTCAGGATGATGCTACTACTTTCAAAGATGGTTTTAGAGATTATAGGCCCTAAAATAATCTATAGGTTAGAATTATTGAGTATACACATGAACATTGACTGTCAAAGGGGTAATTAAAGATTATATTTGACTTAGGGTTTTACTGCTGTGAACAGACATCATGACCAAGCCTCTTTTATAAGGATAAATTTATTTGGACTGGCTTACATGTTCAGAGTATCAGTCCAGTATCATCAAGGAGGGAACATGACAACATTCAGGCAGGCATGGTACAGGAGGAGCTAAGAGTTCTGCTCTTCATCTGAATGCTGCTAGCAGAATACTGATTTCCAGGCAGCTAGGATGAGTATCTTAAAGCCTGCACCCACAGTGACACACCTACTCAAACAGGGCCACACCTTCTAATAGTGCCACTCCCTGAGCCAAGCATATACAAATCATAACAATATCAATTTTGTTGAATATTATATAGTATGCTTTTTATGCACAGTGCTATAATATATACTCAAGAAAACTTGAGTCAATCATGATGCACATATGCCTATAGTTTTATCTATTTGGTGGGACTGTAGTGGGAGGATCCCTTGATTATAGGAATTCTAAGACCAGTCTGAACAACAAAACAAAACTCTGTCTCAGAAAACAAATACATGAAAGTACATATTAACACAAGTTCTTTGAAAAATTATATTGATTCCTACTTCATGATTCTTGATGAGAATAAAGGAAAAGTGTGCCTACACCTATCAGTATCCATTATATACCAGACTGAAAGAATATGTGTATTTTTATTGCACAAATGAGAAGCTTACGCTAGCTATAGTGATTTAAATATTCTAGGCCCATGACTAGTGGCACTATTAGGAGGTGTGGGCTTATTGGAATAGATGTGGCCTTGGAAGAAGTGTGTCATTGTGTAGGCAGGCCTTGGAGAATTCCTATGTTCAAGCTCCACCCTGTGTAGAAGAGAGATCCTCCTGGCTGCCTGCAAAAGACAATCTCTCTTCCTGGTTGCCTTCAGATCAAGATGTAGAACTCTCAGCATCTCTAGCACTATGTCTGCCTGCCCATTGCCTTGCTTCCTGTCATGATGATAATGGCCTAGACGTCTGAACCTGTAAGCCAGCCCCAATTAAATGTTGTTCTTTGTAAGAGTTACCTTGGTTACCATGTCTTTGCATAGCAATGAAACCCTAAGACACCAGCCCAACTCCTAACTTGTGTTATGAATTTTTGTCTTTATAACCAAAGATAAGCATAGTCCTTGTCCTGAACCAAAGAAACTTCTCTTTGCAACAGACAAAAATGATTACAGAGTAGCAGAACCAATCAAACGATAAATCTACAAAACAACTTACACAACTAAGGTTTGGGGAACAGTGTAGAAGACAAGGTGGAAAGATTATTAAGAGACGTGGAAACAGAGTTTGCTGTGAGATTGTATCTCCTAAGGATCAGAAGCTACACCCATAAAGTTTCACCAATATGACTTCCCAAACAGGAGATGCCCAAGGATTAAACATGATAAAGTGGATGGGGGAAAGCCCAGGAGGGCCCAGTCCTACACAAAGGGCTACAAGTGGCAAAGGGTGCTGAGAATGAGAGAAATAGTCTTCCTCAGGGAAAAGCACAGCAGTTAGTTATCCAATACAAAATGCCCAGCCCTGAAAATGTACATACAAGTAACATTATACAAAATGAGCAGGTTATATTTATGTATTTAGGAATATATATGTTCATATGCATAGATACATCAAGAAAGAATTACTGAAAAGTAGAGGCCATGGATTTGAAAGAGAGCAAGGAGAGGTTTTGGTAGGATTTGGATGCAGGAAAGGGAAGGTGAAGTGATGTAATTATATTATAATCTCAAAAATAAAAGATAAAGTTAGTCTAAAAACACAAAGCAAATGAACTGAACTGATAGTTACACACCAAGATGGTATAACAATAATAGAAAAAATGGAAACATTGAAGGAAGTGTTACACAGAAAGTTCAGTATGTTTCAGAAAATAAACTTGGAGAATCAACAGTCATTTTGGCCAAGTATCAGATTTCTACTACTACTACTACTACTACTACTACTACTACTACTACTACTACTACTACTACTACTACTACAGCTTTACAGTTATGACATGCAAAGGTTGTTTGATCCCCAAGTAGTAAATAGAGATTTGCCCAGCAAACTGAGATGTCACCTGCAAAGTTTAAAGCCTTGCTAATTACTGGCATAGAAACAGTGAGCTAAGCTTGGAAACATGATGAAATCTGCTTCAACAGCTTTGAGAGGATCATTAGATTTTTGATGGCATCTTCCAAGAACCTCAAAAAAGAGTATTAGACACTTGCAAATAAGCCTTTTTTCCCCAATGTGCATTTTAAAAGAAGGTATAACTCTTGGTCTCTCCAACATATCAGATATTAGAGAATGGAATGGTTGGTAGTTTCAATGAGCATGGTTTACTGATCAAACACAAAGACAGCAAATAAAAATCAACAAGCTGACTTCTGTACCTTATTTCACCTTCTCTAATGTGACCTGCCAGTTCTTCAATAAACTTCTCGCCTTTCATCCAGTAGATCATTGGTCCAGACTCCCCACTGAATCCAAAGAAAGCTTTGCAAGGGATGTTCAGAGGTTTACCTGAGAAAGAGAAAAAATTATAAATTAGAAAATACCTTCCCTTTTTTTATTGAGAGACAAGGATGCCAGTTAACATACATAGGCAAACTCAGAGGTGGCCTATTTTCCAACAGTTCTTGCATGTGAGAAAAAAAGTTATTATGAGGACTTTTGGGAAATCATATAAAATTTTAAGCTAATATTAAAACTGAAAAAGTAAATAAATTATTACTTTATAATATTTTAATGATACCATACCTCTCCCAAGAACTCAAGTTAAAGAATAAAAATCATGCCTAATTATTTTTCCTTTTTGAGAGTATCCCTTACATGGGCTTGCTTTTAAAATTAAAATTATTTAAGAGCATAATTTAGTTCTTGAAAAGTGTGAAAACACTTGCTATTAAGATTGTATAAGCTTTAGTTTGTTTCTTCCTATTATAATCTACTTTAAGAAAAATGATACAGAATGATTTTTAAATTTCGGGGTTGACTAAACCAAAAATTGTTGTGAAGACTACGGAATACCTCAACAGTTGGCCATCATTATTTCTCATAACATTCATGAGATCTTTCCAGAAGTGAAGGACTGAGTTGGTGAGTGCCCAGGTGGAATTAAAAAGCAAGAGGGTGACTATACATCTCTGTGTTTTCTCTCCTCTCTACACCTCTTTCTGAGTGTTTTTTAATTTCTATGAAGAAATTAAATTTCAGGAGGAGTCTGAAAACTGTGTTGAGACAGATATATTTTCATTTTGATCATGTCAATCTTGTGTTTTTTTTATTTATGAGCATCTGTAGAACAATATATTTTCAATATTTTCTTGTAATTTTTCTTGTATTTAGAATATATATAATTTACCTGAAAAGATTTTAAGTTTTCTAAACCTGAACAGGTTTTCACTTTCCTATATCTTTCTGCCTTTCACTCTCATGACATTGAAGGAACAATAAACCAGATCACAGAAAAATTAACAGATTGTGATAAGCTTTATTTTTAGGGATTCTAATCACTGAAACTTCCACTATACAAATATATATTGGTTATTTTTCTTTTTCACTATGTTGAAAAACATATGTTAAAATGTCTTTTTAAAAAAATGTGTAGGTGCCTATTACTGGCAAGATTTTTAATGAAGAAAATTATTGCAGTGTGTAAAAAGGGGGCTTCTTGAAGTGGTCCAGCAAAAATTACAGTGTCTGCCCTTTCCCTTGACACTGCATCCAAAGTACTGGCAATTTATCTTGTAATTCTTCTCTTCCCATCAGAAAGATCCTTGTTAAATAAACACAAGAGATAGATATTTCAGAAGTTTATTTTTTACTGTGCTTGGTAAATATCCTTAATCCTATGTTGATGGCCTGAAACAGTAAAACTGTTCAGCCATCATCTGCCACATTCAAAGGAGAGCTCCCTAGGGACCTTTTATCAAATAGTTATGTTGAGTATGTGCTAGAGAGGAGATACTCCTCTTCTAAGAGGCATGAGAAGGCTTTCTGCATTGATGGGAAATTGATTTTAAATGGAATTTCTCTAGGTATCTGTGACACCCACCCTATGTGACAAATCGTAGCTAGGAGTAGCTTCTGTTAGCTACTGTATTGTTTTGTCTCCATAGAGTTTGAAAGTCACTCTGTAACTCTGTGTCTAATTAGTAGAAATAGTCAACTCACATTTGCATCTGATCTTTTAAAAGTCTATCATGTAAAAAGAACTTTGTCAGTACTAAGTTAAGTGGTTTGTTCTTGTTGGTTTGGTTTGGTTTGGTTTGGTTTGGTTTGGTTTGGTTTGGTTTGGTTTGGTTTGGTTTGGTTTTTGAAAGTGGAGTACATGGACTGGCTTGCTTATCCTTTGCTCAGCATTGCTTCAATTTTGTTTCTTAAAGCGCTCTCTGAAAATCAACATTTGAAAGGTTGCCTTGAGACTTTGAAAATCTAGAAATCATAACCAGCTTTATTATTTTTGCAACTATTACTTTGCTAGATTTTTGTCCTGAAATAGATGCATTCAAGATAACGATGGACTCAGGAGAAATGTGTCTGAAGCGGTAGCACAAATATTTATATACTACTGAATTGCCTTTAGCATTAGAACCCAAGTCCAAGATTCTCTTTTCTTGCTCCTCCCTTTCTTTCTTTCATGCCTCTCATCCCCTGACTTCTCCCTCCCCTGACTTCCAATCTCCACTCTTTTGGAGATTGAACCATTGCAATTGTTCTGCTTGATTCTAAGCCCACGAAGCTTGGGGATTTCAAAGGAGATTTTCACATAAGGAAATTAAAATACAAAGAAGTTTGTGATGAACGTAGTGAAGGCAGTGTTCCTGTGCCCGTGGGGAATGGGGAGTGGGTGTTTGTAAATAAGTAGAAAGAAAAGTAGAGCAGTTGGAGAATGATGGAATCAACATCTTATTACACACTGTTCAGAAAAACAAAGATACACATCAGCAGTTTGCTGATAAATATTTAACAACTGGTATGTTAAAAATAAATATGCATGTAACACATACATTTATTATATACTTTACTGATAATAAAACAGAAAACACAACTGACAAATTATGATGAGAATAAATGAAATATTTTTATTGTGAGTGTTGTATAGTCAGTAGATTCTCAGAGAACACTTTCATTTCTTTGGAGAATTGTTATTCATAAAATCTCTTTCTGCAATGAAAAACCAATGAAGAACAAATATGAGTCTTGGTCTATGTCTTCATTGATATTAATGAGAAAGTTTAAAGTAAGATGCTAAATGAATTTTAGAGCATCGGGTGTGTGACTGATATGCTTCGATGACATGGATAAGAGATTTTATTTTGCATTTCAAATCCATATAATTATTTCTCGAAGAGCTTTTAAAGATCCCAAGATTGACTTAGCAGGTATGAGAAAACTGCAAGCAAGGGGAAATAGAAAAGGAATTTTATTTTCCATACATCTGAATATCTTCCTCTACCACGGACTTTCATTTTTTTTTATTACATATTTTCCTCAATTACATTTCCAATGCTATCCCAAAAGCCCCCATACCCTCCCCCCACTTCCCTACCCACTCATTCCCATTTATTTTGGCCCTGGTGTTCCCCTGTACTAGGGCATATAGAGTTTGCGTGTCCAATGGGCCTCTCTTTCCAGTGATGGCCGACTAGGCCATCTTTTGATACATATGCAGCTAGAGTCAAGAGCTCCGGGGTACTGGTTAGTTCATAATGTTGTCCCACCTATAGGGTTGCAGATCCCTTTAGCTCCTTGGGTACTTTCTCTAGCTCCTCCATTGGGAGCCCTGTGATCCATCCAATAGCTGACTGTGAGCATCCACTTCTGTGTTTGCTAGGCCCCGGCATAGTCTCACAAGAGACAGCTACATCTGGGTCCTTTCGATAAAATCTTGCTAGTGTGGGCAATGGTGTCAGCGTTTGGAAGCTGATTATGGGGTGGATCCCTGGATATGGCAGTCTCTACATGGTCCATCCTTTCGTCTCAGCTCCAAACTTTGTCTCTGTAACTCCTTCCATGGGTGTTTTGTTCCCAATTCTAAGGAGGGGCACAGTGTCCACACTTTGGTTGTCGTTCTTCTTGAGTTTCATGTGTTTCGCAAATTGTATCTTATATCTTGGGTATCCTAGGTTTTGGGCTAATATCCACTTATCAATGAGTACATATTGTGTGAGTTCCTTTGTGAATGTGTTACCTCACTCAGGATGATGCCCTCCAGGTCCATCCATTTGGCTAGGAATTTCATAAATTCATTGTTTTTAATAGCTGAGTAGTACTCCATTATGTAAATGTACCACATTTTCTGTATCCATTCCTCTATTGAGAGGCATCTGGGTTCTTTCCAGCTTCCAGCTATTATAAATAAGGCTGCTATGAACATAGTGGAGCATGTGTCCTTCTTAAAGGTTGGGACATCTTCTGGATATATGCCCAGGAGAGGTATTGCTGGATCCTCCGGTAGTACTATGTCCAATTTTCTGAGGAACCGCCAGACTGATTTCCAGAGTACCACGGACTTTCTAAGAATTTCTCAAGGGCAACAACTTGCTGTTTAGTATAGATGTCCCCAATCTCTGGACATTTTTTTTTTTTTTATGTTGGCCACAGCAACCATCATTGATCTTTCTTGGACACATTTTTCTACATTATTTGTTTTATCTTTAAACACTGTTTAAAGTCTTTTTAATGCTTCTCAGATTGTTCTCTTATGCCTATTTCGTGAACTGAGTCTTTTTTCATCTATGTGAATGGAAGCACACTCATGCACTCATGGCAGCTAGCCTTTTTTTTTTTGGTATGGTTTCTAATTGCATAGCTGTTTTTGTCTGTGTTTGTGATTCTTTTTACTGAGCACCTTGAGTACTGAGAACTATAATGGAATCCCCTCTGAGCACTTCCAAGCTTGCCTCTTTTCATATTGCTTGCTTGGCAAGTTTTTTTTTCTTTCTGTTTTTACCTTTTTCCTCAGAGTTGTTCACATATAAGCTAAATGAATCTTAATTCCATCTGCATGCTTTTCAGACCCAGTATCTCTAGAATATATCTGTCAGTTCACAGTTATGGCTCTGTGTTCAGTGTGAATTTCCTGAAACAATGAGGAGATTTTTCTAGTACTGTCTGCAGTTTATGGATTTTCAAGAATTGCAGGATATCTGAGCATCTAGTTCTACACTTTTTAAAAATATCATGTGTCCCAGGATTTCTCAGACACTGAGCCACCAACCAGGCAGCATACACTAGCTGGTACAAGGCCCCTGACACATATACAGCAGAGGAGTGCCTGGTCTGGCCTCAGTGAGAGAATATGCACCTCGAGAGACTTGAGGACCCAGGGACTGGGAAGGCTTGACAGGGTGGGGTGTAGAGGAGGGGGCATCCTCTTGAAGATGCGGGAGAAGGAATGGGATCAGGAACTGTTGGAGGGTGGACTGGGAGAAAGATAAGGACTGGACTGTTAAACATGATTAAAGATATCTATATCTATATCTATATCTATATCTATATCTATATCTATATCTATATCTATATCTATATCTATATCTATATCTATCTATATATATCATGTGCAGAACTCTGAGACTCTTCAGGCCCACATCTGGTTGTCATGCGTACTGGTTTTGAGTTAGCTTTTCTTTCCCAAAACCTCACACTTGCCTTACTTGCTTTGAAACTTGAAGTACACATGAACTTGTTTTAAAGTAGAATTTTCCAGTGGCTACAACAGGATCTTTGCCTTTAGCATACCAATTAAGCCTACTATGCTGCGATTGTGTCTATATAGATACCATAGGAATGTGTAAATTGGGTAACATCAGCCAGAATGATGTGAATTTTATTTATTTCATTCTCAGGAAGTTGTTAAACAACCTCCTCTTCCTCTTGCTGCTACCATAAACAGAGATCATCCTTTCTTCTCCGGGATCACACTTAGATTTGGCTTTTACGAGATAAGATGAAAAGGGGAAGAGGGTAGTCATGATGTCAACATAAAAGCTTGTCAATTTCCCACTGGGCTTTATGCATGCAAGTTTGTCCCTTTCTATGTTTTGTTTTGTTTTGTTTTGTTTTGTTTCTGAGACAGGGTTTCTCTGTATAGCCCTGGCTGTCCTGGAACTCACTCTGTAGACCAGGCTGGCCTCGAACTCAGAAATCCACCTGCCTCTGCCTCCCAAGTGCTGGGATTAAAGGCATGTGCCACCACCGCCCGGCAAGTTTGTCCATTTCAAGAGGTTTATTCATTTCCCATGAAGGGAATTCACAGTCAGAGCACACATCTCTTCTGTGCACTGGGGAGAGTGTCCTGAACTACATGCTGCAGTTTAATCAGTTAGTGACAGGAGACACAGAGCACGGAGGGATAATACCTTAGGCTGTAAGGTATATTTAAGAATTTTCTTAGTAAAAATGTCACTTTCTCTATGTAATCAAGTCTGTTTTATTTTCATGGGGAGATAAAGGGCAGACTCACAATTTTTTAAGTGGGGAATGTCTCATTTAAAGTATCTTACAGTTCATGCCATCTTTCCAAAGTAATTAAGAAGGCAAATATTGGCTGTAGATATAACTCGGTTGAAAATTCCTTCTTATCATGTGCAAGGGCCCATGTGTTCTGGTCCCAGAACAGCAAAACAGTTAAACTGATAGTAAATTAATTTAAGAAAAGAAAACGAATCCAAGGATATTGTAAGCATTTATGAGGTTTCCCCGCTGAAATGAACGAAAACACAATGTCCTATTTTGATAACAAAATTATGTTTCTTTCCCACCTCTGAGCATGTATGCATATGAATGTGCTTGTGAGTACATACTCCTGTGTCTCTGTATCTGCCCATACCCTCCACCACCCCCCCCAGGTCACCAACCCACCCACTCCCTCTTCCTGGCCCTGGCATTCCCCTATACTGGAACATCAAGCCTTCACAAGGACAAGGGCCTCTCCTCCCATGGATGTTTCACAAGGCCATCCTCTGCTACATATGCAGCTGGAGCCTTGAGTCCCTCCTTGTGTACTCTTTGGTTGGTGGTTTAGTCCCTGGGAGATCTGGGGTGGGGTCTGGTTGGTTCATATTGTTGTTCCTCCTATGGGGAAGAAAACCCCTTCAGCTCCTTTGGTCCTTTCTCTAGCGCCTCCGTTAGGGACCCTGTGCTCAGTACAATGATGGCTGAGAGCATCCAATTATGTTGACTTTTTATTCCTTTCTTTAGCTTTTCCTACCAGTCATCACAGGTTAAGTACCTATTTGGAACCAAAAATACAATGGTGAAAATGTTTGTATCTTTGCTTACTCTGAGATTCCAGTCTGAAATCGACTTAATGGGTTATTAAGGTTTAGAACAAGGCCAGAAAGAAATTGACTGGCTTTACTGAGGTCAAAGTTAAAATCAGAAGAAAGAATCCATCATTTATAATTCACTTGTTTTAATCCGTAGCAGTGTTTAATGGACTAGAGACAAAATTTGCCTTCCAATTAGTATGCATCTAGAAAAGATGTTTCCAACTACCACAGTGATCTTATGCTGCCTTTTTCTAAAACCTTGTCTTTCTCAAAGAGGGGCCCTTTACTCAAAATTCTCTAAATTTAAATTAGAAGCTAAAACCACTGAGCTACATTTTGGATTATATTTGATAGTGAGCATAACATGGTATTCACTGCCCAGGAAACAACATTCGATGATGAAGGAAAGTAAATACCTGGGAATTAATTGACCTGGGAATGAAGAAGACCTGGAAAAATATATTGATATTTTAAATAATAATAATTATTAATCAGAGGGAGAGAGAGAGAACAGGAGCTAGAAAGACATGGGAGGGATGGCATACAGAGAACAGAGCACAAGGTAAGTAAGTACCTTTCTCCCCCCTCCCCCGTGTGTGTGTGTGTGTGTGTGTGTGTGTGTGTGTGTTTTCAAGAGCTCATTTTTGAGGATGACAAAGAGCAAAGGGAATCTTTTCTTGTTAATACTATAGGGAAGTAGCATGGCAGAGTTTCAACCGAAGATGAAAAAGAACAGTTTTCACACTTATGTGTCATGGGTTGGCTTTGGTTTACAACTGGTTCAGTGTGACAAGTGATGCGATGCTTGGTAGAGGATGAGATGTTTAGAGTTAACAGGAATTGTTCTGATGAATTGCCACATAGTCTCTATCTCAATATAAGTTTCTATTATTATTTTTCCAATAGGGTAAACGACCAGAACCTCCATTTAAACTACCCTTCATGTAGGTAACCTGCTTAGTTTTTTTAACCTTTTATCCAGTCAGGTTAACGACCTATGGGCTCAGTAAATATTCTAGTACTTAGCCATATCTGCTGTCTGAAGGCTCTAGGCAGAGGCTAGACAGTACATCATGGGAAAGGCAGTGGTGTCTGAAAACTAAATTTGTGGCTTCAGCTTTCCTACCATGTTACTGTTTTGTTTCATAGATTCTCTCTCCTAATAAGCTTCAATTGTTTTCTTTTAAAAAGTGATAGGGTCAATTAAGAAATTCTAAGAATTTCTCTCAACATTCTTCCAAATTGAACATTTTAAGCAAGTGTTCTAGAACGATATATCTTAGACTATCACAGGTTTGGTGAGCTATTTCGCTTGTAGTTCTACCCCTCTTTAAAAAACAACAACAAAAACAAAAAAACAAAAAACAAGAAAAGCACTTGCTGATTATTTGAACAGAAGAATAGAGATGCAAGTCTCTGTTCCTAGGGTAGTTCTTAGCTTTAGCTTCATGATCCCAAAGCCCACGATGTTTTGTTTTGCAAGGCTAGATGTCTCTGGACTCTCAGTTCCTCTATATTCTCTAATCTCTGCTGTTTATTTCAGAGTGGGCTTCCTGCCTATGAGACCTACTTTGCCTTGAACCCTTGTTCCTTCCTAGTCTCTGGCTCTTTGCTGCTTATATTGGCTCTGATGGTCTTGGCTTATGGCCTGCTTTCCTTGACCCACTGGTCTCCAGATCTCAGCTTGACAAAAGGATTTTGAAAAGCTCTCTTGGGGGAAAGACAAAGTCCTTGGATTGTAACTTAATGTGTCTGGAAGGCCAAATCATTCTCAGCAAAATGAGATGTCATGAGAGTTGAATTAAGCAAATTTCTCCCTCTCTGTATGTGATTTCAAGAGGATGTATAGTTGCAAAAGAATTCATTTGGACTAAATTAATAGCTCAAAATTAAATGCACATTATTTGCTCTGTTGTGCTAAGTAGAAGGAAAGAACAAACCACTTCACTTGCTTTGAGATAAAATGATTTCAGTTCCTAAAATTCCTTGTATTGACCTAGAAATCTAGATTTCTCTCAGAGTCAGCCTATATAGAATTGCAGTAAACACAGAACACTAGATAAACATTGCTTTTTCTGAAAGACGCTCCCTTTGTCATTTGAAAATGTTTGATTGGAAACAGAAGTCTTTTCTTTCTTTGCTGTCTACCTTTTGCCTCATCAAAAGTAGTCTTGAATGCCATACTGATAAGATCACAATTTCTGGTGCTACAAACATCTTGCTCATCAAATCCTGCTATACAAGTCTGCAGGAGAAACGCATCAATAAAACTGCTGCATGTCTCAGTGTGCATCTGAAGACTGATCCAGGGATTACATGGTGGCTGAAGAAAACACTGATGTGTTTTTTCTGGACATGATGGTATGATCTAAACTGTGGCTATGGAAACCTTCAGAAAATCTTCAAAAATAAAAACAAAAATAAAATGTGTCAAAGTTTTAACATAGGTACCATTCACTTTGGTGAATCTCACCTGCTCTCTGCAGACTATCTTTGAGAAACTAATGCTTAAAATAATCCCACAAAGATCCTTTTATCCTTTAGAAAATAGAAGTATTGAAGTTCAATGTCCAGTTGAGAAAAATGAAATATAAAGCTATCCACAGATTGCTGATCATATTTTTGTGACTTTATTGATTTTGCAAAGTTTTGTAATGGTTCTTTTGGACTTTGAATTTCCTCTCACTGCAAATATCTGTAGTGTCACTATTCAGTATGCTATGAGTTGTAGCCTACGTGATTGACAATTACTTTATCTCTTACCAATGCCACCTTCAAGCTGCAGACACCAAGATCTAGTTCATGTCTCACATGTAACATGAAATGAACTTCAATCTCTCCTAGTGTACACTCACCTATTTCTTTTCTCTACATCATATTTTCATATGGCCATAGAGATTTGACAGTTTAGGTGTGCTCTGCTTCATATGATTTTTACAACAAACATAAACAAACAAGGCCCTTAGTGGACTTTGTTCATTTTTATTCTCACAGAAACGTGTTGTTACTACCAGTTTACAAATGAGCACACAGATGTAAAAAGGGTTAAACAATTTGTTCAAGATCATAAATATCATGCATATATTTAGATATTTAGAGTAAGACTTTAGAGCCAAAGATCCTCACCACTCTTCCATGTTACCTTTAACAAATACATGTTATGCTCTTTAATAATCTTATATTTCATATTAATTTCTCTCTGTGTCTCTGTCTCTGTCCGTCTCTGTCTGTCTCTGTCTGTCTGTCTGTCTGTCTCTGTCTCTGTCTCTGTCTCTGTCTCTCTCTCTCTCTCTCTCTCTCTCTCTCTCTCTCTCTCTCTCTCGTGTATGAGTGTGGGCGTATGTGCCTGTGCACATGCTTGCATGAGTGCATTCATGTGTGTGTACATATGCAATAGGACACATATTGACATCAGAGGACAGGACATGTTTCAGAAATCAGTTGTCAAACTTATTTCTTTACAGGAACTAGCACATTCCTGATATATATATATATATATATATATATATATATATATATATATATATATATATATTCCTGATAGCACATGCAAGATATATAAGCACATTCCAATGGTTCTTGCCTGATTTTTTGATAGCTCAATTTTCTTCATTCTGTGTGTTTTAATTGATTTTATTTTTGCTGAATTAAATGTGTTTTGTGAGTTACAACAAATACATTAGGCAGGGGGAGAATAGTAAGTCAGTGCCTTTCAATTCATGCTATTTCCTTCTTTCATTCATATGTTTTTATAAAAAAGGTATTTACTTATTCATTCTTAAATGGTAATTGTATTCTTTAACACATGGATGTAATAGTCTCTGATCACACTTTCTACACTGTCATTTCAATCCACTCCTGCTCACCCCTCCTTCCTACCAATCTTCCTTGCTCTTTCATGTGCTTTTGCTTTTACCTTGTGACCTAGTTGGTGTAACTGAGATTGTCCTTTGGAGTTTGGGATTGGAGTTAGCTACTGAAGCATGCTAGAATGATGTGGTGATGTCACTGAAGATAACACTCCCCTTTCCACAAAATGTATCAGCAGTCGGTAGCTCCCCAGGGAAGAGCAGGGCTCCATGAGGATTTTCTCTATCCATGACTGAATGTTCAGAGGTGTGTTGGTCTTATGCAGGCCCTGTGTGGGCTATTGCAGCTACTGTAAGTTCATTGTTACAAGGGCAACCTCATGTCCAGAAGAGAGCATTTCATGATCATTGTGATGAGGACAAAGGAAGAGAGGCAAGGGGAATAAAAGAAATATAGACATTATCTGGGCTGTCTTTGAGTAAGTTCCCTTATAGTAGGGTCTAATCTGAAGTAGGAGTCAGGGGGAGGATGTCACTCTTTATGTACCTGTGCAAATCAACCATACACCTATGTTTACGCAATGGTAACTGGAGAGTGATCTTCATTTGATTTTGCATGTGTTTTAGAGTTTGCCTTGAATTGTTCCATGTGAATAGAATCTTTCCTTTCCTGTGGCCACAAACCCAAGAAGACAGAGTCAGAAAGGGAGATTGCAAAGATACACTCTATTCATGGAATAAGTTCAAATAATGATTTCTGAAGGCTATGCAAACTACAGCAAATTGAGTTTTGAAGTTAGTTATTAGTTACCTCACCAGATACAAGGAGTTCCTTTCTCTTTGTGCCTCTTCTAGAGAGTATTATGATGGAAAGAAATACTCTTCTTCACAAGATAAGAAGCTCAGTTTTTATTTGACTAATTCTTTATAACTTCTGTGATGAAAACCATTGTCTAATTTCATATAATAAATGTCCAGTTATTTGAAAACATAAGAGGAAGGATCAAAGGTGTAATTTTACACTCCTCCATAAAATTGTTATTTTTTCCCTTGAAAATTGATGTACATTTTTAAGAACATTAAAAGTATCTCAAGGAATAGCACAACTGTTAAGCCATAAGGGGTGTTTAACACACTGGACCTGGCTAAAATTCTTCATTACAAATCTATCCACTCAGGCCTCAAAGCAGCTGTTCAGTAATCTTGATCTTTTGCACCCCAAGTTCTCCCCCAAATTCATGGGGTGTACGTCTGTCTCTAACTTCTGGATCCAGTCTTATAATCTGTATTTCCTTTCTGCTTTTCTTTTGCAGTGTCAATACAAATGAAGTTCTACTATAAAGCAATGCTTGTAACTTTTCCTATATGGCAACTTATTAATTATAGCACTACTTGATTTTATAAGCATTTTTGTGAGAAAGTTTTTAGATTGAATATTTATAGGGCTATTGTGGTTTTTCCCCAGAAACATGCCACTTCATTTGAATAAACACTGTGTGCGTGGCTCCTTCCTAGTTGTTCATCAGCTCTGGTCAAAAAAAAAAAAATCGGTCATATATGCCTCTAAGAATTTAAGTGTCATTGACAACTCTTTATCAAAGATAGTTTTATTGCAGTTAGCTTTATTTTCATATATGTGGGTAAAACCTCCAAAACTTTTCATACGTGTCCTTTGGACAGGACCATACTTTGCACTGTGCCCTAGGCCCCACAGTGAAAATGTTCTACAAGTAGACTATCCGGATGACCTAGTTTGGGAAAAATTGTTCTCTGAGCTGATTGTCTCTGTCACGCCCTCCTCTTCATTTGACAGGAGCCAAAAGCAAACTCAACATTCTTTCACCCTGGTCCATTCTCCTTGCTGTCTTTCATTAACTGTCAGTAGTCAAAATCCTGATTGAAAGCAAAGCTCCCCCCCCCCAAACAGTTCTCAAGTTAAACAGATACTCAAAATGAGTTTCCTTAAATATTCTACTCAGAAAATGAAGTCTTTTTTTTCCTCAAGTATTTGGGCTGGAACCTGGTCAAGGTGTGCATGGACTGGCTCTCTGCCTTAAGTTTGTGGCCACCTAATAGGAAGGTATTCAAAATGCCATTACAAAGTGGGCTCAGAAAGCAGCTGTACATGAAGAAATGGGCAAATCTTTTAGGAGAAATATTTCACTTTAAAATGCCAAATAACCTCTGTAATTATGAGTCCAGATGGTGATGCAAAAGTCCTGGTGGGACCATGGTGATGGGAGAGGAGATATTAAAGGCCCTTGTGTTCCTCCCTTCGCCTATAATAGTGTTGATAAAAACAGATCCCCCGGCATTGCTATTTTCCACAGGAATCTCATTGTGGAGGAAGGGAAAGGCCAAATCCTTGGTTCCAGAGAGAAAAGGAACTGGTCTCCCAGAAAGAGGATTCACAGAGTTCTGATAACGGGTATTTCTAGGTTTTTGTTTATATTCTAGCACTGATACAGGAAAGACAGAGGAAAAAACTGGGAGCCTTTTTCTATCTGGTTTGTATATAAATTAACTTTCCTTCAGTAATTTATTTCCCAATTCTGTTAAGGTATAGCAGGTTTATAAATGCCACTGTCCTAGTAATATCAGTTTTTGCTTGATTATTTTTGGTTTTGTTTTGCTTTTAGTTTTCTTTAATTTTATATTGAATGCCAGAACTACACAACCATGACCCACATTTCATTTTCAAGAGATCAGACATGGAATTCCCTAAGGTTAAAAACTTTGGTTTCCTCTGAAATCTTTTGGGGTAGCAAGCATGGTGCTCAGTGCTTATTAGGTTCCCTTAGTGATGGTCTAAATCACAGTAGCATGAATAGATGAAGGCATGCTTGTTTTAAATAAATCTTATTTACTTAGGCCTTTTCTGGTCAGCATACAAAATAATGGGTTTTATAATGATACTTTCTTGTATATTTTTTGCATTAATTAATTATTTAATTAATTAGAGACAGGGTTTTCCTGTGTAGCCCTGGTTGTCCTGGAACTCATTCTGTAGATCATGCTGGCTTCAAACTCACAGGGATCAGCCTGTCTCTGTCTTGTAGGACTGGGAATAAACACGTGTGCCAGCAGACCCAGGTGTGCGGGTGAAACCCAGTTTCATATTTATGCTTTTAATGGAGATGGTGCTTAGGCATCTAGGTTCATTTTTCCTATTATCACTTTGCTATAACCTGAAGGAAAAGAGTACTACTAGTCTTCTTTTCTCCACTGAAGTCACTCTTCTTATGTCCTTAGCCCTAATGTTTACCCCATTTCCATTTCTCACCTACAAAGGACTAGTCTTAGGTCTCCTTAACTCTGCAAAGAACTTCCTTCCTGTATTTTTATAAAGACAGGAGTTAGGTTCCAAGCAAAATAGTCCACTGTTCTCAACAGCTTCTTTTTCTCAACAAGTATTTTCTTAGAACATCTTGTTTCATCTTTCTGTAGTTTATATTTCACATTTCTTCCCTTGATCCACGTTGTTTCTCTACACAAGACTACATGCACCATTCCAAATGTTGTCTTCTACATTTTACAACTCTCTGATAAAGTTAACCAAAGATATCTATACTGAAAGGGAAAGTGCTCGGTGCTGAAACCCATGAATTATACATCCAGGATATGATTGGACCTTGTCTTCAGAGTTGCTCTTTTTGTCCTGAAAAATTGCTGTATTTGCTGGTTTTGTGTCAACTTGACACAGGCTGGAGTTATCACTGAGAAAGGAGCCTCCCTTGACGAAATGCCTCCATGAGATCCAGCTGTAAGGCATTTTCTCAATTAGTGATCAAAAGGGGGAGGGCCCATTGTGGGTGGTGCCATCCCTGGGTTGGTAATCTTGGGTTCTATAAGAGAGCAGGCTCAGCAAGCCAGGGGAAGCAAGCCAGTAAAGAACATCCCTCCATGGCCTCTGCATCAGCTCCTGCTTCCTGACCTGCTTGAGTTCCAGTCCTGACTTCGTTTGGTGATGAACATCAGTGTGGAAATGTTAGCTGAATAAACCTTTTCCTCCCCAACTTGCGTCTTGGTCATGATGTTTTGTGCAGGAATAGAAACCCTGACTAAGACAATTGCTAAATAAACAGAACTGATGTGGCCATTAATTCTCCATTTATCTGTTCACTAATTAAGGAAAGGAGAACAGTACAGTAACTTAGCAGATACAGGAAAGTAAAATACATCTAGTTCCTAAATAATTACCAATTATGTTGCTTCTCTCTGCTTTATATGTATACAGAAACACACATCCATGTGTATTTCACTTTTATGTCCACTGTTTATCTTTAATTTTTATTGTTTGAGAATTTCACACATGCATATTGTGTATTTTGATCAAATTTATTCCTCATCCCTTCTCCTGAAATCCATCCCCTACCCCCTCAACACACTTCCCTACTGATACATTTATATAATTATCTTCTGTCTATTGAGGTAGCTCTATAGCTACTTGTCTATCTAACTTCATTATTATCATCTGTTTATTTCACTCTTTGGATGGCCTGGTGCTTTCTCCCTGAATTAATTATACCCGTCTCTGGCCCATTCTCTGTACACTGCGTACGTGTGCAATGGAGTGTGAACATCCCTCAGTAACTGTCTCAAGTATGACCTCCTCAGTAACTGTTTCAAATATGACCTATTGATCAAAGTGATGACCTGCTGATGATCTGAAGATAGGGTAAGAGAGAACGTCATGAGAAACAGGTCAGCAGGAAAAAATTTCCCACAGAATGCACACTTATTTGTATGGCATATAACATCACCCTAACACTAAAAATAAGAATGAAGAAGGTAACAAAACGTAGTATAGAAATAATTTAAGGTATATTTTAATATTTAAACACTCTAAAATATAGATTTAAATTTCTTTAGAGTAAAAATTTGCATTTAATTAATAACCAAAGATTCCTATCTATTTCTTGAAAACCTACTGGGAAAACAAGTCAGTCGGTATGTGGAGCAATTAAATACTAAAAATTTTCAATTTTATTGCTGTGAATTGATTGTAATAGTGATATCCTTTGAAACAATATTTTGACTCAAGGACATAGAATAGGTTTACTACTTCTACCACTTATACTTCCATCCTGTCCTCAGTTCCTCATCCTTCTTTCCTCCTATCATTTGTCCCCTTTGTTCCCTCAAACAGGTTCTCTTCTGCATTTGTGTTGTGTATGTATGTATAAATGCTCCTATGAATCTATAGAAAATCTATGATCCACAAAAGAGAATAAACATACAATATTGGCCTTTCTGAGTCTGGACATTTCGCTTAACATGATTATATCTATTTGCATCCATCCCCCTGCCATGGCTTGCTTTCAGACATGGTTGAATAAAACTCCCTTGTCCGTATATGTGTATGCATGCTATTTTTCCTTTTTAATTTCTCTTTGTGATGGATGCCAAATTGATTTCACAACTGTGCTACTGTGAACTGTATAATGATACAAATAGGTATGGACTTATCTCTGTAATATGCTAATGAGAGTCTTTTGAGAGTGTACTCAAGAGCAGTGACTATAGTAGTTCTATTTCAGTCTTTTGAGGAAATGCCATATCTCTACATTTGACAAACTAATTATATTCTCACTAACATTTGAGTTGATGGAAAAAGGTTTGATTATAATTTTTTTGTCAAATACTTGGACAATCTAGTAAGATATTTTTTAAAATAATAGCATAAATAAATAAAAATCCTTGGCCAATTCCACAATTAATACTATAGTTAATGTATGCTTACCTATGCAAAGACTAACAGCATCTTTTAATGAAGTATGCTTTCGGTTCCTCTCCTATGTAATACATCATCTATTACATGTATTTGAAAGGGATACAGTTACATGCCTCCAATGTGTGTTACATGGTCTTGCTGGATGACTCAAGGAATGAATGTGATTGCTAAGTCTTATTACCTGAGTTTCATCACTGGTATCCACATAATGGAAACGGAGAAGTGGCTCCTCCAAATTGTCCTTTCACTTTGACACACTTGAACAATTCCACGTGTGTGGTCACACAAATAAATAACTTTTATTTATTTATTTATTTATTTATTTGTAATCTAAAAATAAGATATATTACATAATTTATATTTTAGCTATTTATGATTTGCCTCTGTACTGAATTTAAACTGAGGTGGGGAAGCCAGGCATTTTATAGTTAAACAACATAATATACATTTGTTTCTCATTAAGTATTACTTTCAGAATGGAGCATAATGGATATGGTTGAAGTCAGTGACAGTATTTTCCTAGATGTCTAGAATGGAGCTAGAATGGGACTTTGAGATCATCATGTTTTACCTTCTAACCCTAGATCAAAAAGTGGGAAGGGGAGTACAGCATTTAAAGTGTCTCTGCTAATAAACTGCTGGCAAAGCTTACAACACACTCCAAGCACCTTATCTCTAACGTTAATGTTCTTTCCCACATAGGAGCCACTTCTGGACTGTACCCAAAAGCCACTGCCATATCCTTCTGATAGGTTTTATATTTTTCTTTCTTTTTTAGTAATTCACTTCTTTCAATTTATTCTCCATGTTTTGACTAGCTTTGTCTTCTGTAAGCCTGGAGATATTCATGGTACGTAGCTACTTGAAAATGTGGAAAGCTTCCAAGATCTAATTATTTAAGTTTTTTTTTTAAGAGTGGTGGGGGCTGGGCAGGGATTTTATCATAGTGAAAACATTTGGTGATACATGGAAACATTTTTTTGTTCTTTTTTTTCACAATTGAAGGAGAGTACATTATTGGTATTTGTTGGGAGTGCTACTAAATACTAAAAACAGTGCAAAGAAAAGTTTTCTACATCCTCCAATGTCAGTGGTCTTGTTTGGGAACTTGTATTTTTTGTTCTCAACTTTTTTCAGTACATTATTTCCTAAGACTTTCCCACACTTAGGAAAATTGGACTGCTTCCATATTTTCCCATTCCCCTGATTGGCCTGAACTCAGGATGGTCTTCCTCATCTATCCACATTCTTCCTCTGTGTTAAAAACTGGACTGTATGTGATATCCATAAAAGTCTTCTTTGATCCGTAACAACTAGACCATCATTTTTCCCCTAGAAATTTGCAAGTTAGCAGTTTTTTTTTAGAAGTTTATATATTGTTTTGGCAAAATTTAACTGTTGGATTCAGAAACAGTTGTGTGAAAATATACACTATGACTGGAATCCAGCATGTTATAGCTGAACCATTTTTAAATGTGCCTTACTTTGGACATGCCACTGCATCTCACTGGGTCTCATATGTTTCATCATTCAGACGGGACTAAAAATGTCTACTCCCTACAACTATTTGGTGGGGGGAAAAATAAAGTGAACTGAATGAAAGTGTTTTGAAAGTCTTTAAAGGCTATGCTAATGTAAAGGGTCTTTATTTTTTACTGCAAGAGGAGCTAGCCCTTGAAAGGCAGGTAAAAAATCCCATTTAACCTTATGTGGGGAGTAAATGATGTCATTGACCATATACTACAAAGTTTCTGGCTGGCCTTGGATGAGGGTAGAGCATATACTTCAGTCTAATTTTATCCATGAAGAATATAGTGTGTTCTTGACATGGTGCATCTACCCTGCATGGTGGGAAGGATCTTTTCAGAGGAAAAGAAAGAGGACAGGTGAATGCACCAGACAATTATTCACAAGATGGGAGCATTGCAAACATTGTTTTCAGTAGTCAAGTACATCCACCTCATGAAAAATAGCATCATTTACTTCTGGTTTCCGACAAGGGTGTTTGACCTTCCTTCCCATCCCAAAATCCCAAGTATGAAGCTGCTCTTTGGAGATCGACCATATGAGAACTACTGAGGATAAGGCCAACTGTGTTTTTAAATAATGATGAGTCAAATTTGTAGAAGTCTTGCTAATTACATTTCCCATCGTCTGTAGAAATTAAGGCTGGGCAAGGTGTCTTGAAGCTTGTATAACTGTACAGATGTTTTACACTAGAGGTCACTCTTGCAATCTAAGAATAACATCCAGAAATTAAAAAAAAAAACAGCAAAACAAACAAAAAAATAAACAAGCATCATCATCAAAAACAATACCTCATTCTGTATACAACAAAGCTGTGAGAAGTCATAGGTACCGGTGTGTTTGCAAGTTTTGGAGAGACTCTTACAACTCTTTCTAAGATGAAATTAATTAGTAAAATTAGTATTAGGATAAGCAGGGGGGAAGAGAGAGAGAGAGAGAGAGAGAGAGGGAGAGAGAGAGAGAGAGAGAGAGAGAGAGAGAGAGAGAGAGAGAGAGAGAGAATGTAGGCAGGAAGGCAGTCAGTCTGTCAGCAGCCAGCCTTCCTTGACTTGGGACCACAAAGTAAACACTACATTGAAGTGATCATCTTGATGGACATGGGTGACATATATACATCTTGAAAGAACTATTACAGAAGAGAAATTGCAGCCATCCATCCAATATAGCCAAATATTAATAAAAAACATCCATTGTGCCAGTTGGTTTTAGGAATGGTGTTTTATTATTACTATGAAAATCTAAAATAATAATTCCTGTAGGATCACTGTATGAATTTTCTCAAAAACTGACACATTTTCATACACAATATACCACTATTTGTGTATTTCATAGTGAACTCTTCAAAATGCAGTCCTGCTGTCTCATACCTTCCATCCATCTTGTTGGATGGATGGCCTGCATACTACCTGAAATTCTATTATAATATCTACTTCAAGTTAATGTTTTGAGTTGTATCTTAGTAAATTTGAATCCTCCTGGGATACATAGAGCAGTAACAAAAAGTTATAACTATCATTCAAATTTGAATTTATTTTTTATGATCTATCCTCATTGACAGGAAGTCCTAAAGGTTGACAAGACATGTGGCCTAGTAGCAAATATCGCCTGGGTTCAAGGGAGTGAAATTCAAGAATTGGTAGTAAACCTGGACTCAACTGTAGAGTACTTGAGGAGAGAGGGCCTTATTGTGAAAGACAAGGAGACCATATTTTTAAATTTTTATCAAGCTTATATATGAGAGGGATTAAAACACTCAGCCGTTCATCTCCAAATCAAATCAACATGATCATGAAGTAAGCATTTTTCTATTTCCCATGTAATAAGGAATAAGAAGTTAAACAGTATTATTGATAAGAGGCTGAGAAGCAAATCCTATTTCACTAATAAACCAAAGGGTTACATTTGATTATGCTCACACATCCTTTTTTTTTTTTTAGTGACATCTTAGAAACAAAACTAAAGCCAGAGACATGAGCTTTGCTTTCACAGGCTAGAACGTTGTATTTACAAAAGCTTATTAAGAAAATCTCATCATAAAGCCACTGAGATTTCAGCAATGTTTAAGAACGTCAAGTACTATTGTCTGGGAGACTAAAGGCAGCTGTACTAGGTGAGGGAAATTAAATTCTAAGATTTGAGTCTTGAAAGGTGAGTCATTTAGGAAAACTCTTTTCACTATGTACACTTTTGGAGAGAATCAGATCACGTCTATGTTTCTGCCTAAACATGAGGAGTAGAGTGGTGGTTATATGACCCCGCTGTTTCTAATGAGCAAAGGCCCTAAATAGCTCTTTCTTCAGTCATTTTTGCATTTAGCTCCCTGTAAAATTACAATAAGAAGTTGACATTAGCACCTGTTTCCTCTGAGTGTAGAGATGCCTGTTAAAGCAGTGTACAAAAGGGACTCTTGAACCAATCCCACTCCATTTTATATGCAACTATTGACATTTTTCTTTTCTTTGTGTGATTATGATATAATTACATCATTCCCCCCCATTTTCACCTTCAACCCCCTCCCATATAGCTATACTTTCAAATTCATGGTTTCTTTTTTTCACTAATTGTTGTCCTCTAAAACCTTGGGCTATTTAATTGTTCATATCAACACCATTTCCACAAGGATGAGAAGTGGGAGACATTGCTACTGAAGAAAAAATTCTGTAGAAAACCAGAAAACATAAAGTACAACGCACACATATGCACTCATGTACATACATATAAACACACATGTGAACACACACACACGCTGCTGTTGTTGTTTTAAGAGAAATTCGACACGGCTTCTTAAATGCATTTGAAAGGAGTAACCTATTCCCTTTTCTGGAGAAAGCCAAAAAAAGAAAAAAAAAAGAAAAAAAAAAACCCACCACCACCAACAAAACCACCATGGTGGCTAAGGACCTGTTCTTTGCAACATGTTATAGCTTGAAAACTTGAAAAAAATAAGTACTGACCTAGAGAAAATGTTAAAAAGGACCATCAAGTGTATGCTCAGATTGTGTTCACCCGAAATAGATAAAATAAGGCCGTGTCAAATAAGCAAGCCTCCCAAGAACTGCATCTCACTCGTGCTAGGACGCTTGCAGGTCACAGAAAAGCAGAGATCTATCTAGACTTGCAAGAGAAGTGATTCTTTCCCTTTATCGCATGGGGGGTTGTGTGGGCATGGGGGACATGGGATATAGCAAGAGAAATGATAGATTAAACTGACCCAAGAAAGCAAGTAATTAGAAGGAAACATTCCTGGAATGTACTCCAAGATTGTTTACTCATTTTTAATTATATTATACAAGATAATGACAATGTATCAGTATAACAGTTTATATTATTAGGACACAGTTTCTATAAGATGAAGAATTGGTTTGTCTGCTATGTTTCCTGCTGTACTCTCAGAATCTACTTGTAAAAGTGACACATAGTAAGCCCTAATATTACTTTGCTAGAAAACTGAATAAATAACTATATCTCGAATATTCAAGTGTAACAGGAGGTTTAAGCTACAGAGTCATATATATGGACTGATTTGAGTTTTATGTAACTTGAATTCATACAGTTTGAAGTAGCATATTAACAAAAATGAACTTTTGAATTATGAAATTATGTATTAAATTATAATAGCATACATATGCATATATCATATAGATGTATGTATGCACATAGTTTCAAAAGCTGATGAATGTTTTTAGTTGTTTTTGTTTGTTTGGTTGGTTGGTTTTTTTTTCTTTTTGTTTTTTTTTTTGAGACAGGGTTTCTCTGTATAGCCCTCGCTGTCCTGGAACTCACTTTGTAGACCAGACTGGCCTCGAACTCAGAAATCTGCCTGCCTCTGCCTCCCAAGTGCTGGGTTTAAAGGCGTGCGCCACCACTGCCTGGCTAGATGAATGTTTTAAGTAATACAGAATCCAGAATAACTGATATACAATGTTTTCATTGATGAACGGCATGAAATATAACTATATTTACTGTAGAAATTTTGATTTTCTCTTTATATAATAATCACTTCTTTATACAGAATGAAAAGAAAATTCAATCCTTATTATAATTGATTGAAACTTATTTTTCTTCTTGGTGTACTTACATATTGGAGGTATTCTTTGGCTGTACAATTTATTATCATCATCATCATCGATGTCATAAAGTTTCATAATTGGCAACAAATTGTGTCAAAATACATCTAACTAATTAACTACCCTTTAGATATAAAATCATTTTCCAAAGGCTGACTATAGTCCCAAATTTCAAAGAAGTTGTCTCTCATATTTTATGTCTTTGTTGCCTAATATATGTAGTGAATTCTGATATGATTTCTGTTTCTTTAATGCCAGAGTTTCGAATATTCAGTATGGGGGGGCGCAGTATAATTTCTTGGAAGTCATTCAAAATTGAGGGTGTGACTTGCATAATTTATGTATATGATTCCGGTGTATATGCCTTCTTAAGCCAAGTTAAACATTTTACCAGATAAACTTTACTTTAGCCAGTTCCCTAAAATGCCCATGTTCATTCCAGTGCCACCAGATAAAAGAAGCTGTCTCAACTGAATTTTGTCAAAATGTTTTCTGTACATTTGATAAAAACATGTTACAAGGGATACATTGAAGTTTTCCAGAAGTCCACGGATTCTTGTGTTTCCTTAGTTTCCTCTTCGCAGGTAAGTGCACTTTTGGAAGTGGAAAGGGTTAAGCAAATACTTGTCATAGTAATGATGACCGTGATGACCATGATGATGTTGTCTTAAATAACGTGTAACCTGTGACATTTGTAGAAGGTGACAAGTTACAGAAGGTGTCAGACTCAGATTTGCAAGCTCTGTGTACTTTTCTCCTTTCAGCAATCCTAGTAAAAAGCCTTCTGACCCAGGTCTTAGGAGATAGGGAAGATAATTATATACATACACACACACATATATATATGTATATGTGTATATACACATATATATTACATCTATGTATGTACATATATATGTGTGTGTATGTATGTATGTATATATATATATGTTATATATACTATAACCCATTCAACAATAGTTTTCCCCAAAGTAAAGTATATATATGTATGTATGTGTATGTATGTATGTATATGTATGTATGTGTATGTTTATATATATATATATATATGTGTGTGTGTGTGTGTGTGTGTGTGTGTGTGTGTGTGTGTGTGTGTGTATGTATTATAACTAACCCATTCAACAATAGTTTTTCCCAAAGTAAAGAATCCTCTTTAAGCTGGCCCCACCAATGTCAAGAAGTTTTTCATTGTAGTTATAGTTTGAGTATTGTGTGCTTCGTGGTTTGAATGCTTACTCTCCCAGGTAGTTGTTTGGGTTATTCTAGAAACTTTAGGAGATATGAGCAAGCAGGAGGAGCTAGGTCCTTTTTGGTAGGTAATTTGCCATATCTTCTTCTTCTTCTTCTTCTTCTTCTTCTTCTTCTTCTTCTTCTTCTTCTTCTTCTTCTTCTTCTTCTTCTTCTTCTTCTTCTTCTTCTTCCTCCTCCTCTCCTCTTCCTCCTCCTCCTCCCTCTTCTTCTTCCTCCTCCTCCCTCTTCTCTCTTCTCTTCTCTTCTCTTCTCTTCTCTTCTCTTCTCTTCTCTTCTCTTCTCTTCTCTTCTCTTCTCTTCTCTTCCCTTCCCTTCCCTTCCCTTCCCTTCCCTTCCCTTCCCTTCCCTTCCCTTCCCTTCCCTTCCCTTCCCTTCCCTTCCCTTCCCTTCCCTTCCCTTTCCTTCCCTTTCTTCCCTTCTCTCTCTCTCTCTCTCTCTCTCTCTCTCTCTCCCTCTCTCTCTCTCTCTCTCTCTCTCTCTCTCTCCCTTTTGTGGAGAAGAACACCTTCCACCATAGCCCCTGTCACCATAATTCTTTGTCCAAGTAGCTGGTGCCAAGCAATCATGGACACACCCCTCTGAAACTGTAAGCCAAATCAATATCATGCTTTTCATCATAGTAATAAAAAGTAACTAATACAATTACCCAGAACATTGTGGTATACACTTTTAATCCTAGACCTTCCTGTTCTACAGAGTGAGTTCCAGGACTGCCAAGGCTCCACAGAGAAATCCTGTCTTGAGCAACACACTCCCCACCAGGAAAAAGAAAAAAAAAGATTAAAAAAGAAAGAAGGAAGAAAGGAAGGAAAGAGAAGAGAATAAAAAAGAAAAGAAAGGAAAGGGAAAACAATAATCAATTACCACTCTTTGTGTGTGTGTTTAAATGTACGCATATAGGTGTACATGGTCTGTGTAAGCATGTGTAGAGGCCAGAGGAAGATGTTATATGCCATCCTATGTCAATTACAACTTTATTCCATAAAGACAGAGTCTCTCACTGAACCTAGACTTCACTATTTTTAACTTATCTGGCTTGTTGGAAAGCCTCCTGTCTTTATCTCTACTTCCATTAGTGCCAAAGTTATAGATACAACTATGCCTGACTTTTTAGGTGAGTGTTGGAGATCTGAACTTGGGTTCTCATGTTTATGGTGCATGTACTCTTACATACTGAGTCATCTCCATGTCCCACCTTTCTTATTTTTAGCATGTGGTTTCTAAAGAAAAATAATGACAAAAAATAGCTTCAAGTTCACTAATGATTAGATTAAATATGAACTTTATTAATCAGAATACCATTTACACACAACTAAAAATATCACCGGTATGTAGATATGAGTAAGACATCATCAACTTACTATCCTGGTATAATTCTGTTTCTATAGTTTGACAAGTCATTTCAGATTCTGAACTAGTTCTGACCCCAGGAGAACACATTAAGATAGTGTATCCCATACATGATGGCAGCTGGACTTTATCTTCCCATGTCAGCACATCTACTGTAACTTCCAGCTACTGAGCTGCAGTCACACTAATGCTGGGCTTGTACACTACCCCACTCTGCACAAGTTCAGCTTGTTCCTACATATTTTAAGCATTTATTAGTTGTTCCTCCCTCTAATGGTCCTACTGCAATCTTCAGACTTAGGCATTTAAATACAGTACCTTTGTCTAGAACCTTGTATTCCTCTCCTTACTGAAACCATGGTTCTGTTTGTGCTAACTATATTTCCTTAGGCCACCCAAAAGAAATGTTCGATTATGGATTAACTTGAATACCAGAAAATTGTATCTTGTGGTGTCTCAGTTATATTCCTTTGACTCAATCAATGGAATCTAGAGGGTGGAACTAATGTATAATATCCACAAGGCAAGGCTCAAGTGTCCCTCCCGATGTGTCACAAGTTCAATTATATTTTCTGCTATGTTGATCAGATTTTTGCAATTTTTATGATGAGATGCAGTTTAACTCCAGTTCATTTGACTAGGACCATGATACCTTACCTAAATTTTTTGGCAGGTTCTCAACTCTTAATCCTTAGAGATTGGATGTACTGTTTCATATTCACTCAGCATCAACAACCCGCTTATAAACACTTTATCTACTTTGATGTTAAACACCAGATGGAGACCCTTTGGCTATTTGCCATAATCTAAATGAAGCACATCTCTTCGGACAGTATATCTTTTTTAGATATGATGTACGTGGATGATCGCTGGTCACCTGGAATCATGCCCATACCCTTCGTCCTGGTTCCTGGCCCGCCTATCTTTCCTTGCTCACTGATTTATGTAGCTGGGGCCTCATGTGGCTCAAGATAAACAACAAACTCAGCCAGATGCTTTTATTCAGTCAACTATGAATCCCTAGTTGATTTATGTGCTTTCCTTATCTCTCTGATGAGATTATGAACTTCTTTAGGAAAGGAACCATGCCTGCATTTATATCTTTTCACAGCCCTGGTCATAACAAGGAATATTCAGTAATTGTAAAAGTTTAATTGAGGTATAATATTCAGTCCTTTAATTTTCTTTCTGATCTGAAGTGGGCTACCATTAAGATAAGCTGTCTGTAAACATTGATTTATAGGCATTTAAGTAATTGATTAAGTACAGGCTTTAGAATCAGGCAGATTTGAATTCTGTATTTGATTCCTGACTTAGTCATACTCTGTGTATGCTTGTTCAATTCACCTATTCTGGCCAAGGTGATGTTTTCATATATAAAACCATGAAAGTAATAGCATCCACTGTATAATGTTTCTATGTTCACTCAGAGGGATGGTGAAAAATGTCCAACACGATACCCAATACAGTAAAACTCCATAAGCTGTTACTCTTATGTAATTACTAGAAATACTTACTTATGGAGAGCCTGAAGAATCAAGAAGGTTTTACACATCAACAATGTGTATCAAGAAGATACACTTTTCATTTCTCTCTGTATATTATTAAGAACTTCTTAGGTAGTTAATGATCAAAGAAAATAAGGTTACAGCTAGAAGGGGGAGAGACTCAAGATACAAATTACATAGCATGGTGACTACAGTTAATATTCATGTTTTATACTCCCAAAGAGAGAATTCAGTAGAAGTTAAATGCTCTTAGTTTAAATAATAAGTATATGAAGTTCATGCATTGAATTGGTAGATTCAATAATGTACTTGCATGTATATCACAATATACCACTAAAATCACTCCTGACCATAATGATGGTGACTAATCTTATGCTGGCTAGATTTTCTAATGTTAAAGAAGGTCTATAAGCTAATTCTATTTACCCACATCCACATTATATATCATGTATTAGATGACTCCATGCATGTGGTGGAGTTATGGTTTCCAACGTGATAGTATACTTGGGATCTGACATATAATTTCCTGAAAATACAGTACAGATTTTGTTGTTAGCTTCCTTCACTTCCTGACTGATAAATAACATAATGTTACGTTACTTATATACAGGAATTGAGACAAACATAGATTATACCTTTTTTTTTACATAGACATTCTAATTAGCAGCACTTAGAAACAACTTTTTTATACGTTTAAGAATAGCATTGCTTATTACATTTGTCTTTGCAGTTTTCTTCGTGCTATGTAGGGGCATAGGTAAACAGTTGCTAAGGAAACCAGTTATACAATATAATAGCACTTAAGAAATAAAGCTAACCTTTCTGAATTTAGGCTACACAAGTACAAAGGTCATACATTTGACAGGGAGTTGTGGGGGAGAAAGAGTTGGTGGGTGGTGTAGAGGGAGGGAATACAATGGAAGATGAGGTAATTATATTTTAATTAAACTTTATAAACTCAAAGTTCGTAGCTTCCTTAGTTCATGAATCCTTCCCAAGGAGAAAAACAAAGGCCTCTTTCCCCCTTATAGGCCACAGCCCCCCCCCAAAGAAATCTTAGCCAACGTAGGGTTTTATGCTTTACTGTCCTCTACAGGTGATTTTAAAAGGTGGGCTTGTTTGAATCTCTATTTCTCCTCTGAGTTTATACATTTTAATTAAAATAAACTTATCTCAAATGTATGACCTCCATTACTCGGTGTTTGTGTAGCCTAAATACATATAAAGACAGCTCACTTATTTACTTGAGACTTGTATTTCTATGACTTCAGAGCTGACTCCTTGTCATTGGATAACCAATCAGAGG
The DNA here is from genome assembly GCF_000001635.26 of Mus musculus. Lineage (NCBI taxonomy): Eukaryota > Metazoa > Chordata > Mammalia > Rodentia > Muridae > Mus > Mus musculus. Next base: position 138,762,252 of record NC_000086.7, on the reverse strand, counting down.
CTCATCCTTTAGATAAATTCATTCTTCTTCTCCCAGCATTCCTTAGTTGTCTGCAGTTCTCCCCTCCTCCTTCACTGCCTCCTTGGGGTAAGACCAGGTACTATTTTGCCATTTCATGTTAGCATGTCCATTACTGTTCAGGTCCTGTTTTGGTAGCCATATCTCTGTGGTATCACAGGTGTAGCTTCCCTATCCTCTCTGAGAGGCATAATGAGAGTTTCTGATACCGAAACTTTTGATGTTGCTGTATTAGTTGTCTAGAAGTATCAGGTGGAAGTGAACAAGGCTACTCATTTTAAATGAAACAAGGAATATATTTTGATTAGCCTGGAACCTTATGAGGGGAAAATCATGTGGGTGTTATGATCTTGTGTTCCAGTTCAACTTTTGCAACACTGTATGAGTTATTTTGAGGCCTCTGGGTTTTAATATCCCCCTCTACTGAAGGTAGATGATAATATTTACTGAAATGTGAGCTTCCTATCACATATTCTATCTCCTCCTATACACCCCATTCAATTAACCATTGAATTTGATATTAAACATTCACTACATATGTTTTGAACTTCATTTTAAAAATTCTGCTCATAGAAACTTAATGAGTCCTTTTCACGTATCACCTTGATTACTCTAAATGTTTTTAAGTGGATCATGTGAAATATAAAAAGTTTAAATAAAGAAAAGAAAAACCTCACTGCTTTAGCTTTTAAAATTAAGAGATGACATCTATATTCCCATCCCTAAATCTTTAACTTAATTAAATACACAGGATAAATATGTCATTATGTGATTTCTGAGCAATGCCCCAGAAGTCCTTATGGCTTCTACTTTTCTCTAATCACAGGCTGCCTTTAAAGCACTCTGTATATTAGATTTCAGTTGTTGCAAAAGCAAACACCTAAATAATTGATATTAATATTAAGATTTTTGCAGTCTAAGATCCACATGGATTGGTTTCAAAAGGTCAGCACAGTTGACTAGATTCTGTAAGCTCCATGGTAAAAAGTGTTTTCGCCATACCCCCATCCTTCTCTTCTATCTATACTCCCTGGTTCATAGTTTGCTCTTCCAGTTTCATAGTTAGCACTGTAGTAAATTCAAATCTCTCTAACTTTCTCACCTCTGGTTTTGATATAATATGTTCTCTGACATGGATTCTTTTGGCTTTATCTCATAAGGACTCATTTCTAAATGATGAGTTTTTTATTTTTATTTTTTATTGTTATGAACTTGTTTATGCGTGGCTTTGTACATGTGAGTGAGTTCCCTTAGGCCAAATGAATCAGATCCCTTGTTGCTATAGTTACAGTCTAGCATGAGCCATTCAAAATAAATGCTGTGAACATAACTAGGTTCCCTACAAGAGCAGGAAGCACTCTGAACTACTCAGTTATTTCTCTAGGTCTTCATAAAGACTCTTGTAATTAAAAACCACCTGCCATTTATAATTCAATACAATCTCCCCCAAGACCTTTTTATTTTATTTTCCTAAAATATATTTTTTTTAAATTTGGAAGCAGATTTCATATATGTGTAGTGTATTGACATCATTTCACCCTTACTTTCCCTCCTATTACCCTTCCAACTCCTTCTGTGTTCCTATTCACTCAAATTCATGACTTTTTCTGTAATTATCATTGTTTTACACACACACGCGCACGCGCACACACACACACACACACACACAGAGAGAGAGAGAGAGAGAGAGAGAGAGAGAGAGAGAGAGAGAGAGAGAGAGAGAAAACATCCCTGCTGGGTCCATTTTAGTGTTGTTCATATATATACACGTTTAGTGTAACCTAAACCTGTTTTGGGATTAGATAACCTATAGGGATCCTTTCCCTCAAGAAGACTGACTCTCCTGGTCTCTTACAAATTCTAATTGGTCATGGCTTTGTCTAGTGGTGGGATCTTGTAAAACTTAAAATAATCACATCTGTAATGACCTGTCTATTCATGTAAGCTACTGTATTTTGTTTTGAGTATTAGGGTACAATTTTGCAAGACTATTATTCCATTTATTGAAATATGCAAAGAACAATGTTTTATCCTTCTTAAGAAAAAACAAAGAAAAAAAACAACAACAAAAAAACAAGGCGACAGAGAGGCTTAGGAGACAATTATCAAAAAATGGTCAGATGTGTAGATGATGTTGAATAGACTTATAGAAATGAACCCAGGTAAATAGAGTCCAAATGATTCTTGAGCACATGAATAGCATAGTGCTTTTAAAATTATTTTTACATTGTTACTATTATCATCAGATAATCAATGTGTTATCTCTCTGGATCCAGGTATATTGTCTGTAAAATTCCATTTCCATGGGGACATTAGAATGACTTTTGTAAACTGCAATTCTGATTATGCCTTCCTGCTATGGGAAACCATATACTATATCTGGCTGATCTACAGGGAAAGACAAGTTATTGGTATTCAAGGCCCACTCCAACTCATATCTGTAATCTGCTTTACCCTGTAACATTTGTGTATTTGAAATATATGTCTCTGTATCTCTGTCATGAACTTGTAGTTCATGATATTGCAAATAGCTATAGAGTTATTGCTTACATACTTTTCTATGTTGTGAATTCATACTTTTCTAGGTTGTGAATTCAAAGCCATTTCTATTGCTATGTATCTCAGATATTCCATCTCTGGGCATATCGTACTACTGAGATACTTGCTCATTCATGTTTACTGCCATTATAGTCACAGAAGCTATGAATAAAAATCATCACAGATATATATCAACTGATGAATGGAAAAATAAAAATGCTATACATTTATACAATGGAATATTGTTAAGAAAAAGAAAGTTATGAATACACAGGTAAATAGATGGGACTGGAAACAATCAGTGTGAGTGAGGTAACCCAGACCCAGAAACAATACATCACATGTTATTTCTCATTTGTGAATTTGAATCTTTGGATAATTTTTGTTATTTCCAAAACTATTTTAGGGTACAACATAAAAAGTTCTAAACAAACATTACCTTTTAAGGCCCTTTGTAAAGTCAGAAACTTTTTTTTTAGCTTTAAAGTTAAAGGAGATAAAATAATACATGCTAATAAGACTAGTTTACCATTCTTGAAACAAAAAGGCATTTTTATTTGATGTGTTAATATTGATGAATTTCATTAGAATTCCCAATCAGAATAGATGTTCTGTTTTCTCTTTTAAATTTGTCTCAGTAAAAAATTATGTATAATATAAATAAACAAAATAACCAATAAAAATATACAACCTCAAAAAATGATGTATATAAAGACTTCAATGAATTGTTTACTATGTGCAATGTTGTGAGAGATTCTTTAAAGCCCTTATTCTCCATAAGTTTCCATTTACTAGAGTTTTGTGGCATTTTGCTTAATATTAAATGATAACAAAATTTTATTCTCAATCATAATTGTTATTACTTTAAAAATATTAACTTGGTTAAAATATTGTTTCTCTAATTTTAATCCTCTGTTGCTAATGTTTTCAACTGGAAATCATATCCCATATCAAAGAATTTCTATTAGTATAGAGTAAGTTGGTGTTATATATAAGACATTTTGAACATCTCCTTGATATTGATATGTTATTGGTTTCTTCTTATTGCTAGTTTGACATACTTGCTGACTATTATGGAATCTTCACATTTCATATCTGATATGTATATATGTGTACATATATACATATCAGATATGATATATATATGTGTGTGTGTGTGTATACATTCTTAAAAATTAAAGGGGATATCTATTTCATGATGTTTGAAAATAATCTTGGTTACTCTGCTTACAATTATTTTGATGAAAACTTTTGCATCTACTTTACTCCTCAGTACTGCATAGAGCTGAAAGTGGTGATAATACACTAACATTAGCCCAGAACTTGGAAGATTTTGGCAGAAAAATCACAAGTTGAAGGCTATCCTGTTACATGCTAAATTGGAGGTCAGCTTGGGATATATGTGAGATCTTAGAGAGAGAGAGAGAGAGAGAGAGAGAGAGAGAGAAGAGACGCCAGTGAGAGCCCAGTATGAATAAGTGGAATAAGAAAATGAAGAGGAGGAGGAGAAAGAGGAGGAGGAGAGGGAGAGAAAACTGGTGAGAGAAGATGAGAAACCTAACTACATTTCAATGCAAGAATAAATGCTCACTGGATTTTTTTTTTCCCTCTTAGTATTAAAGATAAATTAACTGCAGTTTTGTTTTTCTCTGATGCCTGTGTTAAAAGCATTTGCCATTAACCACAGCCCTGAGTGCTTCATTTTCAACAAAGGAACATGGTTAGGATCAGATGGTCATGGGCCCTAAAGGAAAACTTACTGCTGATGTTTTGCTACATCACCATAGTTCCTATGGTGGTTTGAATAATAATGACCCCATAGGCTCCTGCTGTTTAAATGCTAAGCCACCAAGGAGTAGAACTATTTGGCAGGATTGGAAAGATTAGAGATGTGGCCTTGGAAAAGTAGTTATGGCCTTGCTGGAGGAAGAGTGCCACTGGGGGGTGGGGGGTGGGATTTAAGGTTTTAAAAGCCCACACAACACTCTGCCTGCCTGCCTGCTTGTCTGTCTGTCTGAGGACTGAGGATATAGCTCTCTACTAGTGCTTCGGAGCCATGTTCTTTGCCCTGATGATAATGGATCAAACCTCTGACTATATAAACAAGCCCCTAGTTAAGTGCTTTCTCTTTTTTTAAGAGTTGCCCTTGTCACTCTTTCACTTGGTAAGAGTATCTCTTCACAGTTGTTGAACAGTGACTAAATCAGTGCCAAACTGCTTTCTAAACACCAATGTTTAAACCTATAGACAAATGCCATTTCCAACTTTCATTAGACCAACCTCTCTGCAGAAAACAGTAGTCAATACGGAAGGTCATAGATGCTCATGTTACTAAGAATAAGAAATGATTGAGGGACCAACCCTAAATAAGCAATAGCTATTAGAATCATGAAGTTTTAGAGCTGTTTTACTTATGCTGGGCCTGCAAAATTTTGGCCTTTGTCAACAATTAGTCATGGATGATGGAGGTACTCATGGGATTGGCTATTCCCTGCTGAACTGATGGATTCAGTGAGTTGTTTTCAGGTGTATACCTACTAGTGAGCCCACTGGACTCCAGTGTGTAATTCAAAGCCCAGTGTAACATCGGTGATCCTGGTTCAATGTAGTGGGTCAGAAAACAAAATAGAAAAGCATCACTGTGGGAAAGATATTTATGGGGGGCAGAAATAACAAGACTATAAGGGAAATAAGGGAGCATGGCAGAGGCAGTAATTAGAATGCATTATATAAATATACAAAATTGTAAAAGAACAATTTAATTAATTTAAAAGGTATATTCCATCCTTGGTATTTGATTTTTCAAGGCCTGTGTATCATAAAATGCTATAATCAAGCAGTTTTCCTATGCTTTTTTCTTTAACTCACCTTTTATTGTAAGAACATTGTCTGTGACCCATAAAATAGGTAAGGAAATGTTTTATACTTTTGTGTCCCCCACACTATAAGACGCAATAACTTAATAGATTATGCTCTTTTACATTGAAGTGAAGCGTGTATCACTAATAGTTTGTTCACCCTGTATGACTCCTTCAGAAACTAGAGTTTTATTAAATATTCTTATTTTCATAATAATATAATTATCTGAATAGGTTCACTGAAAATATGCTCTGCTTTTTACTCGGACATAATTAGAAACAGTTATGCAACCATGTGTGTTGTGTTTAAAAATTATGCCCATTCATTTCAATATGACAATTTACCTTTATGGCACTAATATTGAACTTATGAAGCCAAGGCTAGAGGAAAGCAGTGGCTTCCAGTGTTCTCAACCATTCAGATAAGTGAACAAGGCCATTTCATGGTAAGTGCAAATACTTAGGCTATATCAAGTATATTGAAAAATAAAGGAATCTAGCCAAAATTATAGGCACTACAAGAAAATCCCTTTTTTTCCATAGCCTTAGGGTTACAATTATCAGATGACCTTTAAAAAGTCTGATCTTGGGTTGGAGAGAGCTCAGTGGGTAATCATGTTTACAGCTCTTTTAGAGGACTTAAGCACACTTCTCAGCACTCACGTTGGGCAGATCACAACTGTCTGTAACCCCTGCTTTAGGGGTTCTGGTACCCTGTTCTGGACACTGAGTATACCCCTATTCGTGTGGCATATATTCACACAGTCAAATACAAATAAATCAAAATTAATCTTAAAGTAAAATCTCTAAGGCTGGAACAATGATTGGCTGTCCTTGCATGACCTATATGGTTAGTTGGTTTTCAACAACCACAAAGTGGCTCTCAACCATCCATACCTCCTGATTGAAGAGATTTGATGCCCTCTTCTGCCCTCCATCTGTATCGGGCACATGTATAGTACACAGACTTGCGTGTAGGTGAAATATTTGTGCATGTAAAATTTAAACGCAGAAGTTGATGCTCACAGTCAGCTATTAGATGGAACACAGGACCCCCAATGGAGGAGCTAGAGAAAGCACTCAAGGAGCTAAAGGGGTCTGCAACCCTATAGGTGGAACAACATTATGAACTAACCAGTATCCCCGCCTCCCCCAGAGCTCCTGTCTCTAGCTGCATATGTAGCAGAAGATGGCTTACTTGGCCATCATTGGGAAAAGAGGCCCCTTGGTCTTGCAAACTTTATATTTCCCAGTACAGGGGAATGCCAGGACCAAGAAGTGGGAGTGGGTAGGTAGGGAAGCAGGGCGTGGGGGAGGGTATAGGGGACTTTCGGGATAGCATTTGAAATGTAAATAAAGAAAATACCTAATAAAAATTGAAAAAAAAAGTCAAAAAAAATGCAAAGCCTAGTCTGGGACTCTTACACAGGAAGGCTCATACTCTCAGGGAAAATCTACGAAGAATGGGCTGAGAGATTTTTAAGAGGCAAAATATGAAGCAATATGTGTAAAGCAACCCTTCTATGGGGCAATCTCTCCTAGAAGTGGCTACATAACCAAGACGAGAACAATGGCAGTATCAATACCATGCTGCCATGAAAGCAGGAATGTTTCACAGTGTTACACCACTGAAAAAAGAATTATAGACAACTAACTACTGCCAAGAGTCAGGGAATTAATCTCTTCCAGGGATAAGCCATTTTATTTTTTATTCAACATGAAAATCTGGAGAGAGCAAGTTGTATTTATGTGTATGTGTCTGAATAAGAATAAATAAAAATGACTATCAGTTTGAGAAATTTCTGGGTATGTCACCACAAGTTCCATCTGGGACCACCCTAGCCCAGAGTAATAGGAGGGACTGTGGGGTACCTTCAGGTGCAGTAGGTAGCAAAGTTTGGCAGGAAGTAGTGTGATTCTTTTTTTTTTAAATGTATTTAAAAAATAAAAAGAATAAAAAAAGGTCTATACTAACTAACATACTTTCTACACCTACTGAATAATTATATCAAATCTAATGAAACAAATCTAATTTTTGTGAACAACCTGACTGTTCTTCATGATTGGTTTTGAATCTTAAAGAAGGGATTTTTGTTGTTGTTGTTGTTCTTGCTGTTGTTTGAAAATATTTATACTTCAATAGGATCACACAATATGTAGTGAACTCTATAGGTTTGTCTGATTCCATGCCAGCGAATTTTTCCAGGTTATTTTGCAACTACTTGCAAATGATATCAAATTAATAGGCAAATTCTACCCTCTCTGGTAGAGATTTGACTAACTCTCCCATTCTAGGAAAACTGTTTTTGCTCTGTGAAGCTGTTTAGGGGCTAGTTCGACAGAGCGAAGGAATTGCCAGAGTAAGAGTATTCTGAGAAGAGATTAGATGGAAATCTCAGTGGCCAGAGTGGGAAGATCCATCCTCAACGTGAATGATTACCACCCAAACAATTCAGGGCAAAGATAAAGCAAATAGAGGAATTTGTTTTTCCCTCTACCCCCCCTCTTTCTGTCTCTCTTATCTGGAAGAGATTTTCTCCTTCCTGGAATAACAGAATTCCAGCCTTGTTGGCCTTTGGACTGGAGGATTTACACCACATTAACCAGTATTGCCCTGAGTTCTTAGACTCGCAGACCCTACAGATTATAACTGAGAGTTACACTATTAATCACCATAATTCAGAAGTGTCCAGACTTTTAAAATATTTCTTTTAGTTTTTGAGATTATAATATAATGATACCATCCCCCCACTTCCCGTTCTTTCTTCTAAACCCTCTCATATACCCCTCCTTGTCTCCTGCTCTCAGCATTCCTTAGTTGCCTGCAGTTCAGTGTATTAAGTTGAGGCCTCATGGGCTTTCCCCATCCACATTCACATGCCTATTCTTTTTGTCCTTGCTTATCTCATGTTTGTGCAGTTATGTTGGTGAGGCTTTATGGATCCCTAGGAGACACAATCTCACAGCAAACTCCCTGTCCTTCAGGCTCTTACAATCTTGCCATACTCTCGTATAAAATGATCCTTGAGCCTTAGGTTGTGGCAGTGTTTTGGAGATGTATCCATTGGGACCGGGCTCCACAACTCTGTATTATGATTGGTTGTGGTTTCCTATAACAGTCTATATCTATTGCAAAGAACAGTTTCCTTGGTGAGGGGTGGGGACTCAACCTGTATTTGGCATTTGAAGAATTATTGTTGGGAGCACAGACTACCAGACTAAAAGTGCATGGAGTATGCTGTTGGTATCTCAGAGTTTCCAGCTTGCAGATTATCTAGCATGGTATTATACACGCACCATTCTTGCACACTGGTGCTGCATTATTGACACAGTCTCTATTTGGAATTAATGTCAATGTCTCTTTAATCTTTAAAAACATTTATTCTTGGGAAATAGAGGAAGAGTTGATCTGGGGGAGAGTGGAGGTAGAGAAAAGGGACTGGGGGGAGTGCAGGGAGGGGAAACTGAGGTCTGGAATTTTTTTTGTTTGCTCATAGGATATATAGTGTCTGAATGAAAGCATAAATTCATCTTCTTTTTGATGTTTTGTGAATGATACCCAATAATCTGATGCTTTAATATGCTGATTTTTTTTAACCCAGAGCACTTGAGGAAAATAGAATGCAGTGAGAGAATTTTCTGAGCTTCTCCCAGTTGCCTAAAGAAGGATCTTCCAAAAGGAATAGCATTGTCATGAATTCCCTCCTTGGGAATTCTGTAGATCAATGAGAATTAACTTGAATCACAGGAAAGGAGACTGAAGCTTGATACTGTAGCTATATCACCTTGTCTTCTGAGCACTGTTTCTAGGCAACTTCTATGGTCTGTGAGCCTCTTAATTTGCATAACAAGAAGAACTTTTATTTGCCATATTTTTCTTCCCTTCATCCTCCCATAATAGGTCACCACATTCCGCTAGAATTCCACAGGTCCTATTCCCTTTGTAGCCTAGGACACAATATAGGTTAAAGTGATTCAACTCTTCCTTGAGTCTTTATATTTTGTAACATTCACATGTAAATAAATGAAATTATTTTTTTTCTCTACATTATGTTAAGTTAATTTGTGGCCTAGCCAAATACTCTAGGTAGGTAGAGGAAACCCATTTTAAATCCCCTTTATTTTGAAAATAATCTTTTGACAGTACATGTAGTTTTTACTTACCTTCCTAAACCTAGAAAGAGCATTGTGTTCTTACTGAAGATCTTCATCATTCACATATTTTAAAAATGCATAATAAAAGAAGTGCTTCCCTGGACATGGTATATAACGTATAACATAACTTAGAGACACATGTCATTTAGAGTTATATTCCATTGCAGTCCATCTTTCAGCATAGTTCCATATATTAAGTATATATAGGAGACCAGAGGCTATGTAGGGTAATTTAAAATTACTTTGTATATCACCTGCTAAGGAAATTGAGAAACTTTTGTAGAAGTTGCCCTTTGACATATTTGAAGGATTATTTCAACTCCCAAAGAAATAATCCCCCCTCTTTCATGGCTGATATGTTTTCTCATTACTTTTTTGTACAAGAATACATTAATGATACTACATGTTTAATGAATTGTTCAATTTACACAGACAGACAGACAGACAGATACACACACACACACACACACACACACACACACACACACACACACACACTTTTACTATCTCCTAGTTGGTCTAAGAGCACTTTAAAGGCTCATTATTTATTTTAAAGACATGTCCAAATGATGAAGTGTTTTATGCTGACAACAGGTGCTGAGTGGATAGAATCAGTTTTCACCAGAGATGAGCTCTCACAGGTTATCCGATCACAAATGGCCAGCCCTAAACACGTGTACATATGGACAAAACTAAACAGCCAATATTCTTCTGGTCCTTCCCCCTTTCCAAACTTCTCCCAGATCCTTCCCACTTCCCTACCCACAGAAAGGCCCCCCCCTCCAACATACACCAAAACCCCAAAGGTCGAACAATCAAAAACACATTAAGGCATTAAACATAAAAACAGACCAAAAAGCATCTAAGCATACAAGCACACATACATACACACACACGTAGGCAGACACACACAAAGACAAGGAGTACCTTTTCCTTTATTACTTATTTGCTTTATATCCTGATCACAACCACTCTCCCTTCTCTCCTCCCAGTCTCATCCTCACACCCCTATCGCCATCTCCTCAGAGAAGACGTGCCCCTACTCCCTCTCCAAGGGTACCAACCTGCCCTGGCACATCAAGTCCTAAGCACATCAAGACTAAGCACGCTCTCTCTCACTAAGCTGCCCAGCTAGTGGATAGGACTCCAGAGACAGGCAACAGTCCATTTTGCTTTGGCTAACTACTCCTAGGAATACTCTTTATATCAGACTTGGGTGTCTCCTTTGGATCCTCTACAATAATTGAGGGGAAGAACAGTCTCTGATATTATCAGAGTCTTTCTCTTAACTCTTTCCACCAGGGATCTTACCCTAGTGTCTCCAGTATAAACTATTAAGCTATTTAGAAGACGAAAAGGATAAGGAAAACAATGGCAAGATTTCATAATCTAAAGAGAAATTTGAGGGTTTTCAATAAATTTTAGATTCATTGTCACTTGTTTATACTAAATTTGTTATTCAGTTATCAATATATTATACTTTGGTGTTGAATTTTATTGAGAAAACATGAATGCGGTGTTTGTGTTTATTGGTTTATGTTTTACTGTTTATTCATTTTGTGATTATAGACATCTTCTGGTTTGGGTCGCTAATAGAAAAATTGACTCACAGTTTTGATTAAATGATCAGTTTTGATACCAGATAAGGAATCTGAGCTTCAGAATATAATAGAAACTGTTTATTTGTGCTGTGTTAGAATCACAACTTATCTGGACAGATCACAGCAGACCAGTAGAGTTCCACGGGAGAGAGGCTTATTGTGGGGCAAAAGGACAAAAGACAAAGAGGGAAAGAGGGCAGAGGTCAGGAGGGGTCTGCCTTTTGTTTGGGCTGTGAAGTAACTGCTCATACTGCTGGAGCAGATAGAGGTAGACTCTGAGAATGTATGATGATTGCCATGGCAACAAATGTGTAGGTCCCTGCCACCTATAGGTGACATCACTGTCATCACTGGATGAGGAGATGACCTGTGACTATAAAGCAGGTTCCTGACTGTAAAGACAGTTCCTGATGCCAGCATATTGTAGCTCATTTTATTTGTTTTTTTTTAAGTCTTGAGGAATTTCATATATGACTACACTGTATTTACATTCTTTGTACCATCTCATTTCTCCAATATTCCCCTACACTCACTCACTTCTACTATAATTATTGTTACCTATATACAAACAAACATACGAGGAAATTTCACGAGTCTTCACCCATAGATGAAGAGTTATAGGCTGCTAATGGTTCCTGAAGGAGAGAGAATCAGTTCTTACCAGGGCTAAGCCCCTCATAGGCTGTGTAATCCCAATGGGTTAGCCATACATACAGGTATATAAGGACAATTCTGACTAGTCTCAATAGGTAGCATTTCTACTTCTTTGCAAAAGAACAGGTTTATTCGTGCCACATAAAATTACAGGAATGATAGGGTAATATTCCAGCCCTAACTAAGGAGCTATTAGAAATTGGTACCTGCAGGCAAAGGGAAAATCAGTTCTGTTCAATAGAGGCTTATAGGCTATAGCAACTATACTAGGGCAGGCGTCATACACAAGTGTAGTTGGCCAACTAAAAGTAAATTTCATTGTGTGTGGGGGGAGTGGCTTTTGCTTATTTCTCTTTTGTTTAGCAATTTTTTTCTTATTGATTTATTGGTTTGACTTTTGTATTTTATTTATTTTAAAGAGAAAGAGAGAAGGAGTATAAAGTTGGTGGGTAAGAAGCTAGAGAAGAACTGGGGAGAGTTAGGGAAGAAAAAACATGATAAAAATAGGTCGTATGATAAAAACCTTTTCATAAAAACAAATCAGGCAAGTTTTAATCATCCTGTGGGGTGTAGCAGTTACTTTTAATGAATAGAAAGAAAACTTAACAAAAATCTTTAGAACTAGTGATGTATTTCTTGATACAAAAATTTTGGTGACAATTTTCCCTTGTATTATAAACGGCCACCTCTAAAAATTTCAAAGCACATATCTGGAAACAAAAGGGAAATAATAATATATTTTTACATTTTTACTTTATATAAAAAATAACTTTAATATGATATGAATGTTAATAAAAAGCTATAATAACAAAATCAACAATAATAACAACCTTAAAAGTATTTGATTTTTTTTTTCGAGACAGGGTTTCTCTGTATAGTCCTGGTTGTCCTGGAACTCACTCTGTAGACCAGGCTGGCCTCAAACTCAGAAATCCACCTGCCTCTGCTTCCCAAGTGCTGGGATTAAAGGTGTGTGCCACCACGCTTGGCCTGTATTTGATTTTTTTTAATGGGATGCTTGATTCACATAATATATAGCAAAAATAATGAAACTACTATGTGACTTGTTAAATATTATTTAAGAAAAATATATCCCATCTGGTTATTAGTAAATAAATATGTGGTCACTAAGGCATTATGTCTTAGTACCTGGCAGTTTTTCTGATATACTGTTACTAGTAGAAGAAAATGAAAAATATGAAATCATAATTCAGTTTTTATAAGCATTGTGTAGTTACACATTATTTGTTGCTATATAATTATTGAAAAGGCTATTCATCTTACATTCCCTGTAATTTGAGTAGAGTAGCTCTACAATGTCATGTCAAGCAGGGTCTAATATTGAAGCAATTTCCCAAGATTTATAGCAATAATCTTAATCAGGTCCCTTCAGAGAAACAGATGTTCAAGTGATAGAGATTCCCTTTGGCTGAAGAGAGCATTAGGTAAAAGAGAATATGTTTTCCCATATTTCAGAGGTTGACCTCATTGTGCTTGCCTCAGAGAAGTCCACAAGTGAGTCCAGTGCCATTAAGAAAATGACAAATATTTTGTAGACTCCTCTTAATGAACACTGATCACCCAGGGAAACTATGGAAAGCTCTCTTGTTTTGCAACTGCAGTAGTTTTCGTGAGAAATATCCCCATAGTCTTGAGGATTCAAATACTTAGTCCCTACTTGTTGGTGCTTTTGGAGGATGTTAGGAGGTATAGGTTTAATGGAGAGAATGTACTCCATCCAGCAGTGGGAGTTTGGAGATAATACTTTATTGCCCATGTTTAATGCTTTTCTATCTACAATACGTAGGAAATGGAAATAAATAGACTAAATGCCTATCCACTGATGAATGTATAATTAAAATGAGGTACATTTACACAATTCAATATTATTTAGTTATTAAGAAAAAAATCATGCATGTAACTGAATGGATCTGGAAATAATCACTCTAAGGCAGTCCAGATCCAGGAAGATAAATGTCACATGTTTTATCATATTTTAGATATTAGTTTTGAAATATGTGCTCCATTTTGAATACTTATTGATATCAGAAAGTAAGGAACAGGCCAGAGATCAAGCTGACACAACACTCCTACATGATTTCTAATTCAAATACTTGCTCGGAATTCTCTCAACAACTTCCTGTGACCTAGAATTGAAAAGCCAAATAAATCCCTTCTTCCTCTAAGTTCCTTTTAGCTATGGACTTTGTCACAGCAACAGGATGAAAAGCTGCTTCTTTAGGAGTCATTGCTTAGAAAGATCCCAGAGATTTTCAAAAAATACAGGCTATTGCCATTGCTCTTATTATCCACCGAAAGAAAAGGTCAGATGCTATTCCTAAGGACACCACACACTGGCTGCAAGACATCGAAAAAATAAACACCAAATTGACCAGGAAGTTTTGTCCCTGCTAGTTACCTCTTATAGTGCCAAAAGGAACTATGGAGTCTACTGTGGAACAAAGAACACCAGTAGTCTTACCCAGCTATGAGCCCCGTATGCTACCATATCAACCTGCCAGGTAAGATGTACCTACTGGTGTAGTGGAGACTTAACTACTATTGGAGTAACCAATTCACTTTCTAATTAGATTTTAGGCATAATCCACAGGAGGGAATTTCATGCTTGGTACTATAGCAATCCTTTAAAGCCCATGTCTGAAGAAGTCACAGGCCATAACCTACTATTATTTTACTAAATACCTATGCTCTAAAACTACCTTCTAAATATTTATCTATGTGGGCTGTTCTCAACTTTGGTTATAGAAATTCCTGTTTTCTTTTTCTTTTTCTTTTTTTTTCAGTTGGCAGCAGTCAATGTAGAAATGCATAGCTGATGAAAATGTTGCAAGTAAGAGACCTTACTTCTTGACCTCAAATGGAGCATCTATATCAATGCTAACACCACTATCATGGGTCAGAGAACATGATGGAAGGGAATGCAGAAAGAATATAAGAGCCAGAGGATGGGGAGGAATGCTATGGATTTTTATCTTGTGGCTATTATGTGACTATTATATTTACCAATTCATGCAGCTGTAGTCGACTACATAAGATGTATACAAATTCAAGCCAGATAAAATACTGGCATAGATGAGAGAGATGATCTTCAGGCCCTACCACACACTGAAGAGATGTTTTCAGTTGCTAGGTATTGGGGAAGGAAAAAGTCATTCTTCTATGAATGTATGGTCATTTGTAGTCAGTGGGGGACTCCACACCAGGAATATAAGGGCAGTATTAACTGGCTTTAGTGTGTTATCAAAATAATAAAGAAGATAGGAGAAGGGCATGCTGGCTGAGCCATGGGGAGTTAAAGAATAGTGGGAGATAGCTAGGATCATATTTTGTTGTATGTGTATATATAATTCTCAAAGAATATAAACTATATAACTCATGAGTGATATACCTGAGCATTTATAAAGAGTATTCTCATACATAAATATTTGACAGCTTATATTGACTTTATTTATAGCGATCCAAATCTGGAAACATCCTAGATAGCTCTCAATTGATAACAAGCATTGGTACATACAAACCACATACGAATATAAACCACTAACAACAGAAGAATGAGCTGTTGATAAATGGCTACAATAATGTGTATGACTCACTAGGGAAGTAGAATGAATGTAAGCTAGTCCCAAAGATTAAACATTGTTAACGTTGTCAATGTGATATAATTACGGAAATAGATCGCACTTTAGTGATTTCTAGGGAATAGGGAGGAGATGGAATCGAAAGAGCTTTGCTGTCTGTTGCTATAAAAAGGAACATGAATGAGCCTTCTCACTAGATACCTGATTATGTCATAATACTGCAACAGTATTAGTAGTGTGCTGGGTGATGTATTGAAGGACAGTTGTAGAAAAGTTTCACCTCTACAGGAATCTGAATAGAAAGTACGTAACATCATTCAGTATTAATATCGTTTTTATTTAAAGAATTTTAATCTATATTTTACATTTTACTTATTATTAATATATATGTGTGCTTCTTTTTAGTGTGTATGATATGTGTATGTACAAGTATAAGCATATGCACTCCATAGTATGCAAGCCATGGCACACATGTAACTGTCAGGGCCTGTCTTTCTGAGCCTGTTCTGTTCTTCTACTCTGGGCTTGAAGAATTGTACTCAGGTTGTCAGATTTACTCAACAAGCACTTTTACTTAATGAACCATGTTGGCCACTCTTCATGCATTATTTCTTACACTTAAATAAATGTGACTATAT
This sequence comes from Mus musculus, assembly GCF_000001635.26. Classification (NCBI taxonomy): domain Eukaryota; kingdom Metazoa; phylum Chordata; class Mammalia; order Rodentia; family Muridae; genus Mus; species Mus musculus. The sequence continues at coordinate 138,746,191 of NC_000086.7, read as the reverse complement.
GATTGTTTCAGTAAGAAAGATTAATTAGAAATGTTTCCTTGAGAACTATGAAAATAAAGCATCAATACAAGAACATTGTGGTGCTTGATTTTATCTTTTAAGACATGAAATGACTTTAGCACTTGACTTGGGGAACTGAAGTGGATTTCTGGATGGGACAAGCCAAGCTTTTGTACATTGATATATAATGGGTTCTTTTTTCTGTGATTTGGAATTGATTACTTTGTGCTCAGGGAAGTGCTAAAACTTGAACAATGGACTAAAGAAAAACACATATATATTAATAATAACACAAGAAATCATTTTTATCCTATTTGTTTAAACAAAGTTAAGAATCTTTGCCTTTGCCTGGCAGTGGTGGCACACGCCTTTAATCTCAGCACTTGGAAGACAGAAGCAGGAGGATTTCTGACTTAGAGGCCAGCCTGGTCTACAAAGTGAGTTCCAAGACAGCCAGGGCTACACAGAGAAACCCCGTCTCGAAAACCAAAAAAAAAAAAAAAAATCTTTGCCTTTATTTTTTTAACTTAACTGTAAAGACATAATCCTACTGTGACCTGTGATATGCCATTAAAATCTTTGAAGTTGTGACAAATTACTACTATTTTTGTATTATTTTTAGTTCATGCTTAGTCAAAGAAACAAAAATTCATTTTAAGAAAACTATAAAGATTTGATAAAACTAAATCCATTTCAGTAAACATATGCGGAGATGGTGAATCAATATTTTTATTCCAGTCACTCAATAAATAATTTATAATGAAATTTAATCTTGTATAATATTTCAAAATAAAGTAAAACATCTTGTTATTTGTCCTTTTCATAAAACAAGTAATGTTAAATAGTACTATTGTGGATATAGTTTTTTAAAGGTCAAGTGTTTTAAAAATCCATCCTTAAAATATGTAGCAGATGTTCTTGCAAATTATAGGAGGAAAAAACAATAAATATTCTGTTTGTTAAACTGAATAAAAGGACACACACACACACAGAGGGGTATGTATAATGGAGTCACAGGGTGATAGGGTCATTTCTTATTTTTGAGATTATGATTAAAATATTTCTCTTTTTACTGTCTCTGCTTTGAATACTTCCATATAACACTCTCCTTGATCCTTTTCAAATTCATGGCTTTTTCATGTTGTTGCATTCATATACATACATATGTATATGTATATGTATATAAAATACAGTCTTAAATATATCCAGCTCATTTTGTATGATGTTACTTGTATACATGTTTTCAGGGCTGACTTTTGTTTCTGGACAACCAATAATCTTTCCCTGGGGGAAGACTATTTCCTTTCTGGAAACCCAAAGTTATTACTCATTTATGCCCCAGGCGATCCTTAATCCAATCAAATTGGCAATCAAAATTAACCACCACAGCAGTCTTTTCAATTTTTGACCAGAATATCAGGAAGTATTTAAAAAGGGACCATGTATATGGCTTTTAGTAGGTCTTAATTCGCCACTATGTGTTTACTTTCATGTTTGTTGTCCCGAATCCCCTTCCAAAAAGCAAAAGGAGAAGAAATGTATTCAATGGTTTGCAACTATATGTTACAGTCCATTAATGCAGGAGGTCAAGGCAGAGATTTAAAATATCACATTTACAATGAAATGCAGGGTAAGAATTGTGGGAGTAGGCAGACTTCCTGGTAGCAGCCCTTGGTGGGCTTCAGGTAACCAAAGTGTGACACAGTGCTGTCCTAGCTGCCTGTCACTGAGCCTGTAAACCGGCAGTAAGGTCAGGAGTGGCATTAAAGGGACATTACAAGAATTAGAAGTTTTTGTGGGCTTCACGGTGCATTAGACAAATTTCAATCTGTTACAACTGAGCCTTCTTTCTAGTCTAATGCTTTGATAGTAAAATGCTTTCAAACAAGACAGGTTTTAGTCTAGAAGATGAGACTATATACTAAGCTACAGTTCTTCCCTCTGCACTTTGAAACTGTAGACTGGGGGAAAAAAAGAGATTCCAGAGTTTCCACAAGCTCACAGGAGCAGAAATCTATTGACGTCAGACTTATGATGCTGCAGTTTCAAATCCAGCTAATGTCAACAGTAAAACCTCTGAGGGAATCAGCAGACTTTGAAGATGTGATTGCTATCAAGCCAGAACCATATGATCTCATTGATGAGGACTTCAAGTTTTGTGCAAGAGAATTCCTTATCTCAGCAGAAGCCTACAGTGACACGTACATACAGTTCTCAAGCCTACAGAGATACGTACATACATTTCTTCTCAAGCCTAAAGAAACACGTACATACAGTTCTCAAGCCTACAGAGACACGTACATACATTTCTTGTCAAGTCTACAGTGACACGTACATAGTAGTTCTTCTCAAACTTCTATTAAAATTTAGCACCAACTGCATGTACAAATTCAGATACTGGTACTCATTTAAAAAGGCTACAACTTCAGCAGTTGCAAAACAGGATTCAAAGCCAAGCAACTGGATGTACAAAGCAGCCAGTGTACAAACAGATTTGTGTAAACCAGAAGTGCTTAGCAGTATAGAAGAAACTTACAGTATCTTCTTTGGAAATAACTTAGATAAATTAATATTGAGGACAAAAAAAAACATTCAGAAAAGAAATTTGCCTGCTGTGAGTTTAGTTGTTAAAGTTTAAGAAAAGAAAGATGATGATTGTGGATTCGAGAGTGGAAGGGTGTACCAGCAAAGTCTGAGAGGAGTTCCACAGAAACAGCCATTGCCATCTACTCCCAGAATCTGAACTTCTCAAGAGGAATTACAAGAAGAAATGGTCCAGGAAGCAAAGGGGAAAAGTACAGAACTCAACACAGGCAACTGTTATCTTAACCGGTAGAAACAGATGAGTCAAGATTACTATGACTTGGGCCTGTGTGGACAGAAGATCATTTATTTTAAGAAGTCAAAGCTGTCAGAGGAAATAGCAAAACCGAACCAGGAGTCTGGGATGAAGGACTGTAGATACCTTTTAGGTAGTTTTGTGACATGTTGTGCAGACATGAAATCTTTTACAACCAAATAGAGCTGCAAGTCCCAAGTGTATAGTGACACCAGATGGTATTTCCAATTCCCCAAGATACATGTCAAATCAAGAAGATGTGCTTTGAATGAAACCAGGAAACCACACCACCAATTCAAATGTGGAATTCAGAAGTCTATTCCATCCACAAGGTTGCAGGTGATGTGCAGGGAGCTTGAGGTCCTAAATGGTAGTTTTTTTCAAGGCTGAGATGACTGATTTCAGCGTGGCAGAGAAACATGAAGAGCGTTGGGGCACTGTGAGTGCGGACTTGCTTGTGAATCTCAGGATGAGTACGTGGAGCGCTAGCCCATTTCACCTTCTCCAATTGTAAATTGTTGAAAAATGTTTGTCTCTCTATCCAAATTTTTTTGTTTTTTGTTTTTTGAGACAGGGTTTGTCTGTATAGCCCTGGCTGTCCTGGAACTCACTTTGTAGACCAGGCTGGCCTCAAACTCAGAAATCCGCTTGCCTCTGCCTCCTGAGTGCTGGGATTAAAGGCGTGCACCACCACGCCCGGCTCCAAATTTTAAACATTAAGGAAACTGCTAAACTAGATTGTCCTGTCACTAACAAGAATAAAATTCCAGTTTTGGTTCTCAAACTATTTTCATTACAATTGCCATCTTTTAATGGTCATCTATTCTTTTAGATCTCAGCTTGTTGTGGAGTAGAGACTGAAGGAAAGGCCATCCCGAGACTGCCCCACCTGGGGCTCCATCTGATATACAGATACCAAACCGAAGCACTATTGCAGATACTGAGAAGTGCTTGCTGACAGGAGCCTGATATAGTTGTCTCCTGAGAGGCTCTGCCAGAGGCTGACAAATACAGAGGCAGATGCTCGCAGCCAGTTATTGGCTTGAGCACGGGGTCCCCAATGGGGTCCCCAATGGAGGAATTAGAGAAAGGGCTGAGGAGCTGAAGGGGTTTGCAACCCATAGGAAGAACAACAATATCAACCAACCAGACCTCCAGAGCTCCCAGGGACTAAACCACCAACCAAAGACTACACATGGAGGGACCCATGACTCCAGCCGCATATGTAGCAGAGGATGGCCTAGTCAGTCATCAATGGGAGGGGAGGCCCTTGGTGCTGTGAAGGCTCAATGCCCCAGTGTAGGGGAATGCCAGGGCAGGGAGGCAGGAATGGGTGGGTTAGTACCCTCACAGAAGCAAGGGGGAGGATGAGATAGGGATTTTGGGGGAAGAGGAGGGAACCTGGAAAAGGGATAACATTTGAAATGCAAATAAAAAAATAAACGATAAAAAATTAGAATTTTTTTCTAGCATCCAAAACACTGTTGATTTAATACTCAGTGTATAGGAGAAACAGGTTGCTTTATTATCCCACCATTAACTATCATACCATAACACATGACTTGAAATAGATTTGACCCCAAAACAGTGAATGAGATTCTGATCCTACCTGTCAGAAGATCCTGCTGGTTGAAAGCTTCCATTTTTCTGATGGGAGACATTCTGCGGAGCTTGCCATGTCGTTAAAATTTAGCATATATTGATTTCATAATACGGATTTTGTTACCTAACTGAAGTATCTACTTTTTTAAAAGTTTATAATTTTATCAACTGTTTTCCAAATTACTTTGTTTGTTTGTTTGTTTGTTTGTTTGTTTTGACTATGGAAGAAACAATTTAAAGAATAGCTGGAGGCTACTAAAACATTTGTGGCATGTTTGGACAAAACGAGATATATTATCATATGAACATTTGCTATTAAGACCTGGTGATCCCCTTTATTTGTAATGAAGGACTAATAGCAGCAGGGTACAGACATCTATATATGACCCTCATTTCCCTCCAATTGTTCCCATTCACAATGATAAGATTTTTTAAATTAGTTATAAAAAATTAACAACCACAAATCATTTCTTCATCATTTCAATGGTAACAGAAAATATATCTTTGGAATAGTAAAGAGAACTTTCTCTAGTATGTAGCCAGCTGACAGCAAAGATCTAATTTAATCAATCATGTATCACTCTTCAAAGGATTCATGTTTTCTCCAAACCTAGTTTAATGGATGAGATGCTAAATGGATTCTTTCCATTAAAAATGTGTTACATAGTGTTCTCTGACACTGAAGGAACACAGATTGCTGTGAATACATTCACTCTGCTCATTTTTTTTCAGCCAAATGAATTCATTGGAACATAACAGCAACATACTGCCTGGGCAGTGTATCATAAAAGCCAGCAAGCCAAGAGGCACAATACAATTGTCAATATAAAAAACAATTTCAGACTTAGGAGATAACGCTTATTTTATAATCTAAGAAACTTTATGCCATATGCAGAGTGGTACAGGTTGGGATTAGGTGGGGTGGGATGTAGTGTACAGGGAGTTATGAGGTTCTTCGTGATTTTCAGTGTCATAAATGGAGATTGGTGCTTGGTTCCTGAGTTTTGACTTAAGAGACATGTTTGCATTTAGCAGGGAAAAGTGATACCTTAGACACTTTTAGGAGCAGAATCATTGGTCTCTTATGATATGGATCCAGCTTAATTTTATATTCCTTATGTGGGGTTTACAACAGAAAGAAGCATTCAAATAGAATTCTAAAGTATCTGAAGGAAAGAAATGTCTGTCTAGTCTTACTGAAGAATATTTTGTCTCAGAGGACAATGGAGATTTGTTCACTGTCTTAATTAGTTCCTGAAAGTTCTACATTTCCTTGGAGTCTACCCTGCCTCACTCTTGAGGACCCTGTCAACAGACTAGGTGTCTAGAACAGGATGAATTAGACAGAAGAATGACCCATACATAAATCTCAAAGATTACCAAAATTCATTTAGCTGAAATTCCGATGATTAAAAAATGTGTTTCTTGGACAGTAGAGTGTTCTGAGAAACAAAGAAGAGAAAGTGTTCTAAAGACGAAGAGCAGTAAGTGCTGGAAACATAAACTTGAGTGAATTTGAAGTTTTCAGTCTGCTTGGGAATGTATTTTGCACACACAAAATGAAGGAGTACACAGGAAGACTTTTAATTATTAATAAAGAACATTCAAACTTAAAATGGTAAACAGCATCATGGGTGATAAACCTTCTAGGACCAGTTTGTTATCAGATTAGTGAGTGAAATACACATAACCTACATTGTACTCAGAAAAATGGAAAAGATGGCACTTTCCATAAACTCCAAAGACATTTTTTCCTTAGTCTATAGCTAAATGATATCAATCACTTCAGTATTAGTTTGATATTAACTTTTTGTCAAAACACTTTATTCAGAGGCTGGAGGGAATGTTTGAGAGGTCCATTCGGCCTGCTGGCCCCTGCAGGGCAGATCTTAGAGGTCTCCCCATCACTAAGAGCAAAAGATACAAACTTAACTGGTTCTAATAACACCCTCCTATCTCTGTAGCCCACCTTAGAGTTCTAAATTGATTGTGAGCTTACTGTGTATTTACATTTGTACTAGTATCCACAGCAGTAGAAGCCACAGCTCTTCCAAAACTTCAAAAGTTGTAACTTAATCATGTGGATATTAAATGAGAGAATATGAAGGTTTAATGTTATTTGTATTATGAATTATTACTAATATGGGTATAAGATGGTGAAGAAGAGGAAAAGGAGGATGAAGAAGATGAGGAAGAAGAAGAGAAAAGCAGAAGGAGGAAGAATTAGAGGAAGAAAAAGATAATAAGATGAAGTATAGGTGTGAAAATAATACTCAAAGAAGGAGGTAACAATGAAGTTTTCACCTGGATAAAGGAGGTGCCTTGAAAGAGAAGCTATTCGAAATGAACTTTAAAATATTTTACTTATAATAGTATCCTTGCAACTACTCAGAGGGCTAATGAATTTGAATCCCTCAAACAGTGCTTGGACCAAGGTAAGCAATCAACCAAGGGAATCTACTATGAAAAAATGAGAGCAAATAAGGAAGAGATAGGTTGATTGGATAGGAAATCTGATAATATTCAAACCTTAGAAAGCACTTGAACAAAATGCAGAATTTAGCATAAGCTTATTGTTAGGGAATACTGAAGTTAAAATAGAAGATGAGAACTAACAGAGAGCAAGATCTATGTAAGATTGAGGTGGTCTTGAGTATCAGCCCTATAAATTAAGAGTTGTTTTTAGGTACACAGTGAAGACACACTGCTATCTGATGGATTTTTGTTACAATCTAGTGGAACTTTAAATGTCTTTATAAGCACAAGCATATCATGTTCTTAAATTTGGTGGACACTGTCCTGAACAAACAAAGATTGAGCCAACTAAAAGATCATTTTAATCTAAAGTTACTTATTGAGTGGCTGGATATTTTTCCTTTCTAGACTCAAACTCTTAGTCCCTACCTTAAAATAGCTTAAGCAAATGGCTGTTTTGATAGACAGAGAAAATGTGACTCTTTAGACATATACTCAGTCAAGGTCAAAGGAAAACAGGAGGTTGAGTTGTCATTGAATGGAATTACATTTTCTCATATTTTATGATGTGTCTAAATTCTATAAGAGTAATTAGCTATTAAGTTGGTATGAAACATGCAATGTGCTAAGTGCTATGTAAAGGCTGCACACTATCTCAAGTCTTTGCAGGAAATGAAGCAAAATTGAAAAGTAATAAGGTTAATAGAAAAGGAAGAGAAACATTTGTGCGTGGAGGGTGGGCTGGGAGGCAGAGCTAAGATTTCTAATAATCTAAGAAGGTAACAAACAAACACCAAACCAAAAAAAATCACATAGTATACTTCCATAACTAGAAATAGCTGAGAAGTTGAAATTGAAATTTCATTAAGGGAAGTAGAATACAAAATGTGCTTTGTAAGATGAATACCTTAGGGGACATACAGATACAGATTTAATAGAATCACAGAGCAATGAACAGTCTTGAAATATCATGTGTCCTTTCCCCTGATCGTCATGCAAAATTTTGCCTCAGCCATCTCAGCCATGAATCTCTCCTGTTTGAAACCCAAATGTAAAACATCCCAGAGGTAATTTCACAACATCTGAAGTAATGTAGTTTGAAGCTTGACAGCCTTCACTGCCAGTAAATTCTTCTTAAACTTTCTTTTGCTATATTGTCATTTCCTGTGTCTCCACCCTCCTCTGCAGATGGGGAGCATCTGGTCCTAATGATTGTCCTTCAGGTCCTTGAAGATCATTACTAAGTCACCTCTTAGCCAGCTCTTCTATGGATGGAACAGTCTCAATTCCCCTTGGTTCCTTTCTTCAACTTATTTTCCTGTTGTTTATCAGCTATATTCTGGGATCACTTCCTAGTATGAAAATCACTCTTGCTGTCTTTCATGCCAAACAGACACACAATTAAAGATGCAATTAACAAAAGAGGGGTGGGAGATAGAGGAGAGAGAGCTCTAGAGAGAGCACAAGTGAGAGAGCAGGAGAGAGTGAGAGAGCAAGAGAGCAAGGAGAGAGAGAGAGAGAGAGAGAGAGAGAGAGAGAGAGAGAGAGAGAGAGAACAGATATCTGCCTGAGTTCTTCAGGCCAAGAAAGAATATTTTTGAAAGCTTAGCCTTTTTTTTTTCCTCTTGATGATAAATACCAGTGGAGATTCTCGCTTAACCTAAAATGCAGCCTTTCTCTAAGGAACTGAGCAATGTCGAAGAATTATTTCTGGTATAGGCAGAGATCAGTCTTTCCATCCTTGGCTTTCATGGTTAAATTGTGTAGTGACTTAAAGAGAAAAGTTACTCAAAATACCATGGGCATAGGAACATTTTGCTGACTTACAGGGCCCACAAAGGTTATTTTCTTGAACTCTGAACTCAACTTCCCGAGTTCTTTAGTTTAGATAAAACAAAAGATAGAGGGAAATGCCCCAGACTTTCAAGTTATTAAGTAACACATTCCAATACCTCAAGGACAAAGACTGTCCTGAGGTTAAGAAAGTCATGATCAGTCTTAGAAATATTTGATCTGGTAAATATTGTGAGTTGTGATCTGCACTCACAAGCCCACAATTTAGAAGGAAGATTTATTTATTGCTTCTAAGACAACCCTTTCCTATAATTGTATATTGGACCCTTTAGCAATAATTATTGGTAAACATCTTTTCACTTACAACCTGGGTGGTTACTAAAATTTATACCTGAGTAACATACTACTTTCAATCCAGGAGAGCATTTTGAACTTCATTCTACTTTATGGGCCCTGGTAATTTTGTGGCTTCTTAACATGGACCAGGAACTATGAAAGCGAGCTGTTTATAAAAGAGGTTGGCCCAACTAGGTACTTAAAAAAATAAGTTGCTTTGAAAAAGGTGATTAATCCCAGCAATAGAAACCCAAACAATACAAGGGGGCATGTGGCATGTTGGCAGAGGGAACATTGGACGGGATGGAGAAAGGAAAGAGAAGTGGTAAAGTCGGCTAAGTGTCCTATTCTAGCTAGAATGACACCATTATCTAGGGAAGTAGATTTCTTTCTTTCTCAAAGCCTGCCTTATCAGGGACACTGCTCTTCTGAAACCATGCTGCAAATGTGTCTTGGCCGCCTCTTCCCCCTACTCCCCAGTTTTATTTTAATTTTACTTTACAAATGAGTACATGAATATCTGTGGTTCTATGTACAGAGTTGCACACATATGGGGGTGCATGTAGAGGCTCGAGGTCAACCTCAGGTGTCTTCTTTGAATTTTGAGAGAGTCTCTCCTTGGCCTGAGACCTGTCAATTTGGCTAACTTAACTGGCCAGTGAACTCCAGTTATTAGCTTATCCATTGTGAATAAGGGATTGCAAATATGTGACCAAATCCTATTTTTTTGTGTAGATTCTATGAGTCAAACTTAGATTTCTAAGTCCAGTGCAGCAAACATTTTACCTAAGGAACCATCTTCTTTGTCCCTAGTCCACTCCCTTTCCTTTCCTTTCCTTTCCTTTCCTTTCCTTTCCTTTCCTTTCCTTTCCTTTCCTTTCCTTTCCTTTCCTTTCCTTTCCTTTCCTTTTTTAAAAGATGGAGTCCTGAAGACACGTCAGACACCTTTTCCCCTGTTCCCTGGGAGGACTGTTACGCCCTGTCCCTTAAGGGCTTCATTCCTCTTGCTGCGTACGTGTATTCAGTCCCAATCCTTGTAAGGAAGTTCAGAGACCACATAGAGAAAGAAATGCACTGAGGTGGCCTGCATGATCTTCTGGAGTCACAGATAAGTGGCCTGCTCCTTGAACTCTTTCCTGTTTACCCTCAGGTTAAATCCCTGTACTTTGTAACTGTGGTTTCAGACAAACAATTCCAGGTGAGAGACTCATATCCTGAGTGAATAGTTTTGAGTTCCTTAAGCAAGAGGTTAAAGGTAACCTTGTTGTGAAAATCCCCTTTTCTGACAGTTTTACTTATTTAAAAAAAAAAAATCTCGAATGAGAAAACAGGCAAATCTAAGAGCTAAGAGTGGTTTGGTACCCCTTAATGCATATTCAATATAAACCTCATGTATGAACTACTTGGGAAAAGATACACTGATGCGTTAGTCTAAAAGGATCCGTATCAAGCTTGACATTGCTTGATGATTTTCTTAATCCAGTGCTGCCCATAGGCTGACTGGGGTCCCTGAGTGAGCACTAGAAATTTGGGTTCAATGGCAGTGGGAAGTTTTCGCTGTTGCTTTCCCTGACACCTTCAGTACCTTAGTGAAAAAGTCTCCACACTCAGGCTTCACAGGCCACATGAGCTCGGTGGCCAGCTCATCATTGTCTTTTGCCAAAGGAAGTATCACAGTTTTTGTTTTGTTGCCTTGGAAAATGGAAAACACTACTGTAGCTCTGGGCCAAGTAAGTTGAACACCTAACAGCTTCCCTTTAGTACCAAATTCTTCAATGTCTGTCGTAGAGACATGGTCCTCAGAGACTTCAAATTCACCGTCTCCTTTTACTCTTTTGGCAGAAGACTGTGCTCTGCAGATTCCCTGCTGTATCCCAGACCTGATGAAGAAGAGTACAGTTAAAAAGCCAAGGCTCCCAATCTGATGATAATTTGCATTTCAGAAATGTACTTTCTTTTCTTTTTACATCTCCATATCTTTGCTTTTATTTTTTGTTTGCTTCAAAAAATTCTGTTTAAAAAATTTCTTACATTTCTTTTTCCATTTAAGGTCTGTTTTTGTACCAGCCTCAGACCACCTGAATAAAGCAAGTGGTATATGTTCATAGCATATTAAGCCACAGTTGTTTCCAGGGGCTCAGAGTTATGCCCTGAAACTTTTCCATTGTTCATCATTTCTGCCAGTACAGAACAACTATGAGCAGTAGAAACAGTGCTGATTGTTCTTTGCAGCTTACGTTTTTTTATTAATAAAAATGTCATCTCATTCATTTTCAAACCTTCTTCATAAGCTCTACCATTCCTGGAAGGTTGTTTTTGCATTGATGTGTATAAAAATATCAAGTATTTAACACACCAAACATATTTTGCCTGTATTAGCACAATATGAAGTAGAATTACAAACTCCATTATATCCATGTAACACAAATCTCAGGGAATTTCTTACACTCAAACTGTTTGATTTGTTTTGTTTCTAGGGATACTGAATCTCCATGCTGTCTATCACGTGTATCTTGCAATCAAGGAATATTGACAAGTCAGATAGTAGAGTTATGGAGTGTGTTGGTGAAATCCTTTAAGAGGCAGATGCTATGCCAGGACAATACATATAAGAAACGTACTAAGAACTTGAGGAATAGAGACAAAATGTAAGAGAGACAACTGATTGTGATGCAGTTGCAATTTTAATGTGAAGGGGGTGGGGGAAGGAGGTTATTTTATCAGTCTGAAGGCATAGAGAAATTTTAAGAATGTCAGGGTAAAGTCAGTGGGGAATTCTGCAATAAGAAAGACATCAAAGTTGCCCTGTATTTTGCAGGGATGCGATGTTCTAGTGTCCCTGCCATGATCAGTTATTATCTCAGGTCAACCTGTAAGAAATGTAGGTCTCAGTGTTAGAAAGATTCAGAGCACAGCAGATGGAATTCTCAGTTATGTTCCTCGTAGTAGAACAAAAAGCCAGAGTTTCATTGTTGCTATGGTGCTTCAGGGTGAGCTCCATCCAAAACTTAATGGATTCCATTAGTCTAATTAGGAAATTCCATTTAACCATACCATTCTAACAGATATATACACTCTTTTAAGTATTTATATTTCTTAGCACATTTTTAGGCACAAAATAGATATTCAGTGATTGACATTAATTCCATCATGTCTTAGCCAGCATTAATCTGCCTTCTTGCAAAGTAATTACAAATGATATGATGAAACTTTGCAAAGATGAGATGATAATATTCTTAAATGGTAGCCCTAAAATTCACAGTTAACAAATAGAGCTAGTTTTCTGTCACTAAGAACAAGATCATGTAAGGACAAGTAAGGTAGTTTGGTCAATAAAAATGCTTGTCTTGCAAGTCTTGCGCTTTGAGTTTGATTCCCAGAACCCACAGTGGAAGAAGAGGACATACTCCTCAAATATTTCCTCTGACATCCATATGCCATGGCATATGTGTGACCATAGTTATCCTATCATACACAGATGATAAGAAAATCCATTAATTTTTAAAATAATAAGAGCAGTTACTATAATCCTTTGGCTTTTCAAACCCAGTTCCTTTTTAAAAGAAAATCCTGAGTATTTGAATAACAGGACAAAGCCATGCAAAATCATTGTTGTATCAAAATACGTAAGCCCAAATAAACACCCCTGTGTAGACATACTTGGCCTAACATGCATGCTTGTCCATTAGCTTCCATTTTCTGATATTCAGACATACCTTCACTAAAGAGTACAAAGTGCAGCTGTGACCACACAGTAAAGCATGCTTGAACACTTAATGAACCATTATAACAAGGAGAACTAATGGAAGCTCCTGGATCCTCACTGGGGAAACAGGCCCATGGTATTGGTGGGGAAGGCCAAGAAAATGAGAGCCACGGAGAAGGGTGGACAAGTTAACAGGGGGAAGGAAAGTTAGGGAACATAGTCAAGAGAGAAGAGATGAAGCAAAGGCTTTATTGCATATGACAGTACTTGTCTAACTGTGAGCAGGGATGTGGGAGTAGATGAAGAGCACAGATTAGCCATGCAAGTGACTGCAGGCAGAAGACCTCACTGATTGTGACAACCAACTAGACACTAAGTACAATTATAGGTACCATGTGTTGAATACTCAATACATGTCAGGCAATGTGGAGAGTAATTTATTGCTGTTACTTAAAACAAATCTCCTAATAAAGCCTGTGAAGTAGCCACTGATACAACCCATTTCTAGACAAAATAACTTAATGAAGGTCACAGAACTAGTACATGTCACAACTCAAATGGGAAACTGGTTCCATCAGGTACATTTACTCTATGATTTTCCTCCTTTTCGTGTAAAGATTATTCAAATAGATAATTTGCATATATCTCCTAGGGACATTTTATTTTAGCTTTGAGACTTTTGAGTCTGTAGCAAAGGTTACAGATGTTCCCTGCTCTCAACCACTACAGATGTTACTATCTGAGTGAAGGAAGTACAACAAACCCCTAAACCAAACATACGATCAAAAGCAATCCAGAACTCCAAAAAAAGCATCCTTGAAGTGAATCATGACATCAGCTTGGAGACTAGGCTGGATACATTCCTCAGACAAATCTTCTACCAATGTAGCTACCCTAACAAACAAAAGCGAAGCCTGAAGGAACTGTGGCATACTTGGGTATTTAAGACAGAAGATTGCTTCTGTGTCAGAAGATTAAATGATACATGATTTGCTGAATGAGTGCATGGAAAAGGACCATTCCAAGCTAAGACATCAGGGCTGAGAACTTGAGGTTTTGTTCGTTTGTTTGTTTACTTTTTGTATGTTTGTTTAAAAGCTTATTTAAATACAAGTTTGTGGTGGTTTGAAGATGTTTGGCCCAAGGAATGGTGTTATTAGGAGGCGTGGCCTTGTTGGAGGAAGTGTATCACTGTGGGGCTGGGCTTTGAGACCTTTTTCCTAGCCAAGTGGCAGCCAGTCTTGTTTGCCTTCAGAACAAGATGTAGAACTCTCAGCTCCTCCAGTGTCATGCCTACCTGGACCCTGCTGCCGTGCTCCCTTTCATGATGAGAATGGACTGAACAGCATACAGAACCTGCAAGCCAACCCCAATTAAATATTCTGCTTTATAAGAGTTGCCTTGGTCAATAGATCTCTTTAAAGCAATGGAAGCCCTAACGAATACAAAGTTATTATGCCATGAAACAAAACTCTCACAGTTTTGAGTCCAATGTGTCATCATCAGAAATATCACCAATTGTTGGGACCAAATAACTCGCACATAATAACACCCTCTTGAGTAGTGTCAGCCAGGATACCAAAGGCTGACTGACCATGAAAAGTGGCAGGTGGACAGCAATGACAAGGATCTTGCCCAGCTGCTGACACTGTAATACTTAGTCCAGGTGTGAGAGGTTTTTTTTATGAGTCAGGGAAGTTTGAATCCTGACACTGTCAGCTTGACAGCTTGAGTGTATTCATGTCTGTCTGTCTGTCTGTCTGTCTGTCTGTCTATCCAAGCAAAAACTAAAGATGCATATTTGACCTGTTTTGAACCAATCTGTGTTATTGTTTGAGTTCCCTCCCGAGTTCCACTAATAGAACCAGATACTCTCTGTACCATGTTAATAGGAATATGCAAGAGGTCATGTTCTGGCCAAGGTGTTCAACCTCAGGTCTCTTCCCTCCTCCTCTCTTACAAGCTTATCTTAATAAGAAGACCCTCTTCTTACCCTTATACACTACTCATTCTAGACCCTGGTTGCTAATTCTAGTGTTAGAGACTCTTCAGTTTCACAGTTTACAAAGCCTTTTCCTCCCTCTGGTTTATTTATCTCTGCTCTCTGTACAGAATATGTCACTTTCTGCTCACCTCACTGTATAGAATCCACACTTTTAGACTTTGTACAGAGTGTCAGCATAATAAACATATGCAGCACTAAGCAAGAAACAGTCCCACCAGCCACCCCAGCTCTGCAAGGACCCACAAAAGTTATGCCAGCTTATTGGGAATCTTTGCCAAGGCAAGAGATGGGACACCTGGCGTAGATGAATATTTCTCTATTAAAACAGCAGTATGAAAAATGCAAAGGTTGTATTTGGTTGCATTCTCAGGCTTCTGAGGACCCAAAGGGTAATTATAAGAGACAGAACCTTGTCAGTCAAGATAATTAAATTGAAGGTGTGAAAGGAGACTGTGTTTAAAGCAGAGCAGGTGATGGCAGTATGCCCAAAGAGAACTGGCCTAGTTACCAAGAGACCTAAATTCCAGCTGTAATAAACCATGGAGAATTATGTGAGCTTGGGTCAGTCCATGTCCCCTTTCTGTGCTTTGGATTTCTAATCTACTAAGAAAATATTGGGTTAGATGACCTTCTGGGGTCAAGTCCATTTCTCTTCTTCTAGTACTAATTGATTGCTTAATAGGCAATCAGTTCTGGAGAAGGTAGAAATGAGTCTTTATAAATGCCCTGAAGCTTGATTATCAATGAGGCAGCTTTACTGTTAGAAAATAAAAGCAGGAATTGCAAAGCTCAATGAAAGTCATCAGGAGTTGAACAGCAGCTCTACTTAGTAGATCCAGGAGAGGGAGAAAAATCAGTGAGGGGTCAGTTATTTAAAATAAAGATGTCTGGTGGATTACAAGTCTAAAAGGGGAGCTGTTGAATTGCTGGAATATATTAGACAAATATTTTGCTAATGGTGTTTTGGTGGTGGCATTTGAAGAACACTGTAGGAGCCCAATTATTGCAAATGACTTCCTTACCATAATAGCAGTGGACTGGTAATTCCCAAACCCTTGTGCCCGTATCTTTCTAGGAAAGTATAAAGCAGAGAGCCAGAACTGGCCATTTATTTTTGACCATTGAGTTTTTCTTCTGTTTACTCAACAACCCAGTAGGGCACTAAAAGAATGTGATGCAGAATAAGAGAATGAGGGCAACTGTGTGACTGTATGAGAAAAAGGACTGTGACTATTATGGGCTATTCAGGAGTTCATTTCTGTACTTTTTTTTTTTTTTTTGGTTTTTCAAGACAGGGTTTCTCTGTATAGCTCTGGCTGTCCTGGAACTCATTCTGTGTAGACCAGGCTGGCCTTGAACTCAGAAATCTGCCTGCCTCTGCCTCCCAAGTGCTGGGATTAAAGGCATGCTCCACCACTTCCTGGCACATTTCTGTCCTTTCCCTGTAGAGATTCCTAGACAGTCGGTGAATATCATGAAGACATTATAATCTTTTTACAAATCTCACAAATTTCAAAAGAATATACAGAAAGATCACAAAACAAAAAAGAGGTAGAGGTATAGCACGTATCAGTTATTTATAGACATAGGAATAAGCATATTAGTTCATGTTTTAGCTTGAGACACATGCTATCTATTTAAGTCTATATTCAACAGCTATTGCCTCCTAATCATCTCTAACATAAAACATGATTAGAATGTATGAAGGGTACCCACAATTACAGTCTTTCAGTATTCTCAATCCTGAATAATGGGACTACCTTCTAGTTATTTTGCCATGCAAATGAGAAATAGAAGTTCTAGAATCATTGCTTTTCTTCATCATTCAGCCTACATCTCTGAGTTCTTAGATTCTTTGAATGTTTTGAGGAAGGGTCTCATGGAAACCATGCTGGCTTCAAACTCATTATATAGCTGAGGATTATTTGAACTGTTTCCCCCACTTCTTGAGTGACAGGATTACTGGCATGTACCAACCATGCATGGTCTCTTTTAAAATGAGTTCTACTATCTCTTACTCTGTCTATTTTAAATTGCTTTATTTGAAGTCCATCTTGGTATTTGGACTAGTGAACCAGGCTTCTAATTAATTTGCCTGTATCCAGCCTTTCCCATGATGACTTGTCATATTTTTCACAATGTCGCTAACTAATCAGAGATGTAATTTTAATTATTTGAGCATTACCCTGAAATTGCCTATACTATAAACCTCAGGCTCTATCACGTGATTCACCAAGCATGATTGATCATTTTACCCTTCCGTCATTGTCCTTTACATTCCATCTTCATCAAAATTTCATCATATTCTTTTTTGTCCCATCCTTATAATAATGACACATACATGTGCCTTTAAAAGTGCAGACTCCATACATTATGTATTTTGATTTAGCTGATAGCTTACCCTTTAGAATTCAACTAAAGAACCATCTTCTCAAAGATCATCTCTGCCACCCTGGTCTACCCGCCCAATATGTAAGGTAGAGTTTCACAGTGTTCTCACAGAATTCTCCACTTAGCCAAATTGTCGATCTTTGTATCAAAATTGTCTGATTAATTCTCTGGTCTCTACTGGATTCCAGTTGCTGCAGACAGGTACTTTCTCTTACTTTTCTTTGTAACTCCTGCCTAGGAGAGTATATGGCAAAGAATAAGTGCTCAGTGGGTATTTATTTTCTTTAAAATTTGTTGACTTGCCATAAAGTAGTTTTCAGTTATAAATTAAAGATTTTTTGTGATATATATATATATATATATATATATATCCCTGGGTGGAATTGGAAATAATCATATTAGGTAAAATAAAATAAAACTCAGAAAGGCATATATTTTCTCTCAGTTGTAAAATTTCAATTAAAAATGGTTTACTATTTATTTTTCATTTTTTCCCCATTTTTATTTTTGTATGTATATGTGTGTTTCTGTGTTGGGCATGTGTGCAAAAGCTTTGTGGTGTGTGTATGCATGTGTGTGTGTCTGTAGGCATGTGTGGGGGTTCAAGGTTGATGTTGGAAATGACTCTGAATGATGAGTTTTCCACAATACTCATTGGGGAAAGGTCTCTCATTCAAATAAAAAATTCCCTGGGGCTGGAGAAATGGATCAGTGGTTAAGAGTCCGGAGTGCTCTTTCAGAGGTCCTCAATTCAATTTCCAGCAACTACATGGTAGCTCACAACACAACTATCTGTAAGGAGATTTGATGCCCTCTTCTGGTGTGTCTGAAGACAGCAACAGTGTACTCACATATATAAAATCTTAAAAAAAAATATTCCGATACAACAAGTCTCACTATCCTGCTTACTCTGGGGATGCCCTATGCCTTATCAGCTGAGGCTGACTATACCTACATGGCATTGGCTTGGAATCTTGGGATCAAAGCTCCAGTCCTGACACTTGAGTTCCAAGTACTTTAACCACAGAGCTCTTTCCTCAGGACCCATGGAATTGTGAGTTTTAAAATAAAAAACATGTAAGTCCAAGAATAACCTGGTTGGGTGTGAGACCAGCAAGAAAGGGTGTGAGAGCAAATATGATGAATGTGCATTGTACAGTTATTATAAAAGGTCACAAGGAAATATTAGCATTATAACTAATATGTAATTATTCAAATGTTAAAACACTTAAACTTAAATATTTTTAATATATATCTAAGGTTAATTTCCCAGTGGTCTTATATTCTTACATGCTGAATAGATTGCAGAAACAGATTTTGTCTGCTGTCTACCAATCTTAATATTTCAGAGCCTAAAGATAACTACACTGTGTCTAATGTTAATGACTTTACCATCTATTTTCTTTTATTGAAATTATTAATTATTTTATTTCACTTTATTTTCAGACAGGGTGTCACATTTTATCTCTGGATGGCATGGAATTCACTATGTAACCCAATCCAGCTTTGAACTTCTTGATTCTTCTGCTTCAGCTCCCCAAGTGCTGAGATTACAGACATGCATAACCTAGCCCAACTATTTGGTCACCTGCTGTAGTTTGATTGTGAAATGTCCTTCAGAAGCTCATATGTTTAAACACATGCTCCACAGCTGATGTTGTCGTCTGGGAATGTTCTGGAGCCTTCAGGAGGTGGAGCCTTGCTGCGAAAAGTCATCCACTAGGAGCAGGCCTTGAGGTTTTATATTTTAATTTATATTTATATTTAATTTTAGCCTTATTTTCTATTCTCTCTTTGCTCCCTGAAGATAGATGAAAGACAAGTAGCTTGTCCCCTACCCCAGTTATCATGCTTTCCTTGTCAAGTGCCATAGCTACCCCAGCATGATTAACTGTGTCAGAATGGAACCCTAGGCCATTTTTTCAGAGTATTTTATCGTGGTGTTAAGAAAATACCTAATACGCCACGTATTTTCAACATTATATTTATAGGCCTTACAAATTTACATGTCCTCCTAGAGGACTTCTGATGAGGATTCCCACACTGCTTCTTATGAACATTGTCACACCTGACAATCAGATCTGGCCACTAATGTATCCACTGAAAACACAGGCTTCAGAAAGAAATAAAGAACACAAATGGTCAAGCCTGTTTCCCTCAAGCCTGTTTCCCTACCTTGGTTTAAGTTTTAGTTGGAAGGACTTTGTATACTCCAGTGAGCCATCCTTGCAGTATTTCTTATAAGCCTTTTAAAATAGTTTGGGATTTATTTTTTTAAGGGAAGCAGTTGGTTGGTTTACCTACCCTTTTTGGTCACTTTTAAGTACAAGGAAAGCAAACACTATCATCATCTACAAACAAAACGATCTGGCTTGTGACCATGCCTCACAGTGGATGTGTGGATCATGAGACTTTTGTAGGGTTGTTTGCAGTCAGCACACAAGAAAACTGTGTTGAAACAGCAAAGGAGTCCTGCTGTGGCTGATACAGCAAAGACAGGAAGGTCCTGGGGTGATGTCTCCAAGTAACCCAATAACTGGCCCATGCTGACTCTAGGCATTCCAGAGTATCCCTGCAACTGAAAGGTAGCTTAAAATTCAACTTTTCAAGTGAATTACTAGTCCTAATTCAAATCTGAATGCAAAGCTCAATGAGTCTGGATATGACTTATAGCAACAGTAACAACTATTAAAGGCTCTTGTGTGTATTTTATGAAATGTGCCCTTCCTATAGTTTCCAGATAGACAGAAAACACTACAAGGAGAAAGGAAGGATGGAGAGAAGGGGAAAAAAAGGGAAGGAAGGATTACAGATTTTCACATAATTCTTTTGGCATAGTAAGAGGTGTACATAATGATAAAAGGCAGACTCTAACTTTGATATGACTTGGTTGGTTGTAATGAGAAGCAGTACATTGCTTTCTTGGCAGCTGTCATTTCTATCAATAGGCTTCAGGCCTTGAGTATTTTAAACCTCTCTCTCTCTCTCTCTCTCTCTCTCTCTCTCTCTCTCTCATGTGTATATATGTGTGTGTGTGTCTCTGTGTGTGTGTGTGTCTGTGTGTGTGTTTGTGTCTGTGTGTCGTATTCCTTTTATTCTATATATCTTTTTTAAAGATGGAGGAAAGAAAGAGAAGTTTTCAGATGAGGAAACGTTAGTTAGAAAAAAGTAGAGAACTAAGAATAGATAGTTATTTTACCACAGAAAGGTGATGATTATTACTGGAAAGTTAGCCTTTAAAATAAAATCTTTGTGTAGAAAAAAAAAGGGTTCCAAGGGTTTATTAATTTTAGGACACAGAGATCATCTTCTAAGCCATAGGGACATGTGCATTCCGGGCAAGCACTCTACCACTTAGCTGTATCTCCAGTCATGGGGACCCAGTCGTTTTGAGACAGATTCTCACTACTTATTATATAATGCAATATGGCTTTGAACACATAACCCTCCTTACCCATGGAATGATGTTAAAGTCATGTATCCCTCTCAGGTTATTTTTAATGTTTTCTCAACCATGACATTCTGAATGCTGCCTAAATGTTCACATCAGAGTTGTTCCTGATGTCATAGAGACATGCCTTAAATGGATATAGGAATGTCCAATGCTAGTAGGTTTGTATACAATGAAATGTGACATTATGATCATAATATAAAATAAATTCATGTAATTTGTATTTTTAAAAAATATAAATGACAATAGAGGTATGACGAGTGAGGCAAAATTTGAAATATTTGCTGACATTTCTTCAGAGAGGAAACATGACAAAATCCATACTTGATTCTAATATTTAATAGTGAGCTGAATAAAACTCTGCAGTGACTGGGGGAGGGAATCATGAAGAAAATCTGCCCAAATAGAACCTATATTTCTACTGAAAATGTTTCAAAAGTATTTAACATTTTAAGTACTCATTTGGATTTTAAAATGAAAGAGTTATTTAATTATTAAGGTGATTTTTTTCTCTGCTTTTACTCCACAAGAGATTATTAGTGGGTGGGTAGGGGAGTGGGTGGGTGGGTAGGGGAGTGGGGGGGAGGGTATGGGGGAATTTCGGGGTAGCATTGGAAATGTAGATGAGGAAAACACCTAATAAAAATATTAAAAAAGAAAAAAAAGAAATTATTACTCTGTGGTGATTTAGGACAAAGAATTGGTGAATTCAGTGATTTTGAGCTGAACCTTATATGGTGTTCACACTTGTTTAAAATGAACAAACAAACAAACAAACAAACAAACAAACAAAATTCCTTCCTTAGCCTGAAATCCTTCACTTTCATTTTTAGAAGACATTTGACCATAATTTCTATGTTTTAATTTTCACCACTAATTTTGATTATATAGAACATCATTGCCTTCTTCCCACTTTCCCTTCCAAAACTATGTTTGAAGAGCTGGTTTATGCCAAATGCTTTCATGTGGATCATGTCTCTAGCTGCATATGTAGCAGAAGATGGCCTAGTAGGCCATCATTGGAAAGAGAAGCCCCTTGGTATTGCAAACTTTATATGCCCAAGTACAGGGGAATGCCAGGGCTAAGAAGTGGGAGTGGGTGGGTAGGGGAGTAGGGCAAGAGGAGGGTATGGGGGACTTTTGAGATAGCATTTGAAATGTAAATAAAGAAAATATCTAATAATAATAATAATAAAAGAATAAGTGGAGGGATGGAGTTGCTATCCCACAGAAAAAAACTCTGACCCAGAATTGTTCCTGTCTAAAAGAACTGCAGGGACAAAATTGGAGAAGAGACTGTAGAAAAGGAGGTCCAGTAACCGGCCAAAGTGGAGTCAATTTCAAGGGGAGGCCCCAAGGCCTGACACTATTACTAATGATATCGTGTGCTTACAGACAGGAGCCTAGCATGGCTGCCCTCTGAAAGACCCAACAAGCAGCTGAAAGAGTCAGATGCAGGTATTTGCACCCAACTAATGGACAGAAGCTGGGGACACCTATGGTTGAATTAGGGAAAGGCTGGAAGAAGCTGAGGAGGAGGGTGAATCTATAGGAAGACCAGCAGTCTCAACTAACCTGGATCCCTGGAATCTCTCAGACACTGAGTCACCAGCCAGGCAGCAGACACCAGCTGATATGAGGCCCCTGACTCATACACAGCAGATCTTACTCATACACAGCCTGATCTTACCTCATGGAGAGAAGACACACCTAGCCCTTGTGAGACTTGAGCCCCAGTGGGTAGGGATGTTTGGTGGGAGTGGGGACATCCTCTTGAAAAATGAGGAGGAAGAATGGACAATTGGAAGGTGGACAGGGAGGGGGATATGAAGTGAACTGTAAAAGAAGATTAAAGAATAATAATAAGGACAAAGACTTTAAAAGAATAATGAATTTTCAAACCCCTAAGGAGGCATCAGTCTCCAAAACAAGAGAACTTTCAGTATTGCAGACTTAACACAGATCTAGTCACCTGAATTTCATGTAATATAAACATAACCTTTTCCAGGTGATAATATTCACCCCTCAAACTAATAAACACAGTCTAGATTATATGGTTTTCATTGCCTCATTCTAATTTTCTTTTTAAAAAGTATCTATCCAAATATAAAGTATAATACCCAAGTTAAAAAAATGATTTTCAGGACATCCATAATATCTTCTAACAAACACAGCATGTAATCTCTATGATGCACTTCCTTATGTTTAACTTCTTCACTGTGCGGTTATTCAGTTTGTTAGAAAATGGGGAGTGAGAAGGAAATTTGAAAATCATTCAGACTGAGTCATTTCCCTAATATGTGTGAATCGAAAGATGAATGGAGGATGAGATGCCAGATAATACCAAGAACAATCCTTTGCTGTTCAGTTTCTTCAGTATCTCAGTGTCATGAGGGGACAGGACAGAACAGTGTATCTGATCAGATTGAAGGAGGCACTTCAGAATTTCTTCCTTCCAAAATTTAAATGTCCTTGTCAATTTCCTGCAGGTGCTATTCCAGATAGGCTAAGTCGTTCATACCAAAAGGAACTGACCCACAAGCAGGACTACAGCTTCAAAGGAAGGAAAATTGACCTGGGTTGAGGTTCTTCATTCTTAAATAGCCCTGCACTGGGGTGAGATATACTTGTTGCCCTTTCCATGTGGCAAAGGCTGTAAAAATGAAAACGGTAGCAAGCCCAGAAAAGTAGTTTTCTGAGAATTTGTTTTCCCTATTAAAAAAAAAAAAAGAATCTAACAGCAAGGTAGTTGGCTGTTTCTTCCCTCTTTCTAGTAGTCTCTCCATTTCCCCTTTCTCACCTCAGTCCTAAAAAAGAGGAGACTATTAATCTAGATTACAGTTTGGAGAGTATAACTTTTACCTTCTCCTGTGACCCATTGGCCCAGAAGTTAGATTTAGAACCATTACTACCCTCCCCCCTTAGGCTTTCAGTGTAGTGTCCTTGATGTCACACATCCAGGATGAAGCCTTAGTTGTGAGTTGCAGCTGTTGCCTGTAATGTGACACTTTAGGGGAATGCCTGGCCTTTAGTGTAGGTCCCTATAAAAGCAACAGTACAGGGTCAAAACTCATCTCAAATATCACCTCCTTTGGGAAGTCTGCCCTGTACCCCACCCAGTGTCTACTTACCCAGTGCACTAATATTTCGTGTTTGTTTTTAAACCAGAGCATTATTCTTCATGCATATGCTATGATCATATCACTCCTCTGTTTTGGAATGTCTAGCAATATGAATTCTGTCTATTACCTTTGTTTTGTACAATGCATAGCACAGAAAGTGAAAAGGATAAATTCTGAGTGATCAACACTTTACATTAACATCTTTCCAAGATCAGTGTCAGCTGGAGATACATGTGAAATTCCTTCTATTTATGAAAATTGACCTATCAAAGAATGATCTCGTACTGTGTCATTATCTAATACCCGATACCTCTAATTTCATAATCACTCATAATCCCAGTAATAGTCATTTTTAATGCTTTACAGTTTTCTTACCTTTTAACCATTGCATTTTTATCAACAAGGATTCATACAATGCATACCAATTGTAATAAGTAGTATTTGTATTTGAGTAAGGTGCTTATTGAACCAAGCACAGAAATGATGTCACAGTTGAATGAGATAAGCAAAAAGAGAAGAGGTTAAGAAAATTGGTTGCCTAATAAATGTCTGTTTCTTTCTAATTTGAACCTTCCCCCCACCTTGTCTTTTTAATCCTATTCCTCTTTTTAGTACTACATTCCTAACTTATAAATTACATCTTCCTCCACCATCTCTGACCATCTGTTCAGTACTTTCCTATCCTTAAAGACACTTTCTTGGAATCTTTTATGCTCTTAGGCTACACACCCACAATGTTTACTCATCTTTGCCAACCCTTCTGTATTGTGGACAGAATGAGTTGATAGCCATAGCAGTGGCTGTCTTGCTACCCATTCATTTCATGATTGCTTTTGCATCTGTCCTCTCATTTCCACTCACTTTTTTACTGTGTAACTTCTGCATTTATGACGCAGCTGAAGCCTTCTCTCAAGGATAACTTCCTGGTCAATAAATTCAATGGCAATTGATCTCAGAGATTAAAAGTACAGGACTCAAGGGTCAAAAGATTTTGAGTTAATGCTAGACTGTGCATTTTAGCTAGCTATACAGACTTAATTAAGTTTATTAGCCTATATACTCAGTTTTCCCAGACTTAAAATGGGCAAGATGTGGGTAGAAGAAATGGCTCAGTAGTTAACACCACACATCACTCTTGCAGAAACCTGAGTTTAATTCCCAGCATCCATATCAGAAGGCTCATGTCCACATGTATCCCAGCCCTAGGGTATCAAACTTGCCTCTGGCCTCCACAGGCACCTGCACTCAACCACAAACAAACATGAAAATAATAAAAATAAATATTTAAAAACAAGCATAAAATTAGCAAAATCATAGTCTAACTGTACAAGGAACTCTGAGATTAAATGGGAGAATTCCTGCACTCTGCTTAAGCACAGTGCCTGAAATACAGGTCAATGAGCGATGCACTTTAGACTACCCTAAATCTGAATTCTGTTCAACTTTTACAGATTTTGTCACAATACCAATAATACACTGAACATTTTGTTCCTCTTACCATTTACTGATCTGTTGCCATGCACAGCATTGCTAAGTCTCCCTCTTCCTTTCTCAGCAACACAGAACTGTCCTAGGTTTCAGTTCTTGTCCTATATGTTTTGCTTTTTCAATAAGACTGGAAATATGGAGCTGGCATTTAAAGTGGAGATATTGCACAACTACAGTTGTATGTGTTTTCTTCCTTCTAAATTGGCTTTCATTTTGACTGTTTTGTTTTGTTTTTTTTCCCTTTGTCACTAGTATAACAGAATTCAGTCTGCTCTTCCTCGCCTACTGTTTGCCTCGCCCTAAATTTGCCATATATACTCTATTGCCTCTAGAGTTTTGATTGTATTGATATCTTTCTTTCCTTTCATATTAAAACTTTCCCCAAATACCATTTTGAGTCTAATCTTTTACATATGAAATCTTTCATGTCAACAAAGGCTCTGAAATTATTCTAGTTATACTTTGCAATGTGTGAGATATATTAAACCTAGTTTCTTCCTTACTTTGGACTCCAGAACAATTACAACCTTTTTAAATCATCCATATTAAAAAAACTGTTAAAATTATTTAATTACTCATAGGTTGACACTTCATTGACCTCCTCTAACTATAGGATAAACCTTATCCCTCCTCATATTATTATGTTGTGGTTCAGTTTGTTTATGTTAAATTGAGCTTGAGTAAATTCTGTTCTTCAGTCACCTCCTCTGGCCTTTGTTCTTCAGGCCCTGTTCTTCTGTTTACCTCCAAACGTAGCAGCAGTGATTCACCTAAGAATGAAAAGTTGTTCATTTCAAGACGTTTCTCTCATTTTAAAGAGAGGTGCTTTGGTTAGTGTCCCACAACAAGTTGGTTATTTAGGGATGGTGCTGACTGGAGGCGTGTGGGGTAGGGGGCTGAGCATTTGAGCTAATAGAAAAATTGGTAGGTGTAATTATTAGGAAAGCAAGATGAAACTTTTACTTACACAGTCCTGATGCATGCTAAAATGTGTCAATCTCTTTGTGAACAATGGAAGTGAGGCAATGTGATTCATTGACTTATTGTGCGTACAAAGCAGTAGACACTGGAAGACATAATCTCAAACTCAGATTAGCCCACCCTCTCTTTACTGTTTTCAAATTGGTATGAGGTTCAGTAAAAAAACTAATATTTTTGGCCTTTGGTTTTAAATTTTCAAGACTTAGATAGTTGTCCTTATGGTCATACTCTCAGAAAAACCAATAAGCAAGGGGACTTAGGGGGTAGATTGCAATTGGACAATGTCAGCTAAGATGATAAGAAAGTATCAATTCAGACTTATCATATCTTCCTTAGGAAAAAATGACATGAGGAGCAGCTACCAAAAATATCTTAAGAACGCGTCATGTATGTGCTTATTGTAAATAGGCTCAGAACACACTGTACAAAAGTCCTAGCTAACACTTTTTGACTGTGGAGACAGGACTGTGGATGATGGGGTGAGAGGAGACAGAGTCATGTGACAAACCTCAGGCAGCAGATTCCAGAGACCAGCATCAAGGTGCCAATTTGAATGTATTGCCCGGATCCTAAACTTTCATATAGTGTTTGAGCCAATCCCAAGTCCCTAAATCCTTGGCCAATCATATCTCGCCACACTGTCACCGTGCTCCAATGAAAGTCCTGCCTGATGAGGTTACTTATGAGGAGGGGGCAGAGCATACAACACTGTCACCTGTTAGGACTTCTTTAAAGACAAGGGAAGCAGCCCCTGTCCTGGCCTCGGTTTGGTTCCTTTTTGCTATCTCAGCTGTGTTCTGGAGCCATCTTAAATCTAATGACATGTATGGCTAACCAGGATTCTTTGAGGAGTTGCAGAAGCTTGTGGTGCCCCACTTTCCAGCCCACTTTTTCCTTCACAGGGTTGACCTCCACATCCTCCACACTTGGCTGGTCCCATACCTACAAAGTCTCTTAGTCTAAGTGGAGAAGCAGAATTCTGACTCCCAATCCACCAGGCTATTTTCATGTTTGGCTTCTTCCTCGGATTTTTTTTTCCTTTCCAAGGAAGGAGAGAGGAAGTTTCCCCAGGGTGGGGAAGGGATGGAATGATGAGTCCATATTGAAGATGTATCTTGACACCTGAGCACTGAGACAAAAGTTCTGTGTCATTGTCCTTTCCTTCAGTCACTAAGGAAGAGAAAGTGGGTTTTGTGGAAAACTGGCACACACAGATATGTCTAAAACTTTCCCTGGTGAGAGCTCACACAATGAGATTTGTCTGAGCTGTGGGTTTCTCCAACTTGCAAATATAAGAATTTTAATGTACTACATTATCTTGCTTAAGATGTGAAATCACTTCCTAAAAGTTTGATGTCTTCTTGGAGGCAAACCATAAAAGTGATCACTGCCAAGACCTGCTACAAAGAAGTCTATCCAATTCTTTGTCCCTTCAATAGAAGCTGACAGCTTTGACCTTCCTCCTGAGGTTGTTAACAAGTTTCACTCCATATTGACAGAATGGGAGCACTAACAAACCATAGTCAAGCAAACCAGATTTTGAGGTCTCTTGTCAATTTCAAAGTCTGACGTCTTGTAGGAAGCTCGAGCATCTGGTTTGTAGTAACATGGAAGCCTAGGGGAGCAATTCGCCCATTATAATGAACTGAAAGGGTGGTCGATCATTCACAATGATCCAGTGACAAAGACAAAAGTGTAAGTTCTCAGTCTAAAGAAGTGTATTAGCAAACATCAGAAAAGGGCAATGGCTGGGAGTTAGTAACTTGTTTATTTCAGTGTGGCTTTGTGGCAGTGTGAGTCTAGACAGGCTTATGGACAGAAAATGAAAAGCAAGGGAGAAGAGTAAGAAAGTAACTGGGAGAGTGGAAAAAGGCAAATAAAATGCTCCATGACCATGGCACTATGGGAATGAAAGGAGTGAGGCATCATTAGGGGGAAAGAAGACTGCCTTGTAGGATTCAAACTTCATGCTGTTTGCCCTATTTAATCAGTGTCCAGCCTAACTTTGAAATTGTTCGGTTCAAAGCAGAAGCCGGGATCCACAGGTGGCTTCGTTGTGGTTTCATGCCGAAGGCAGCTGAAGGAAGGGGAAAAGTAAGGTGTTGTCATGCTTTAATTCCTTTATCTGCCCATCAATCAAAACATCCAAGGTTTGCAAGTCCAAAGCTTGTACTGAGACTGAATTGTGACTTCTCACTTTATAAAACATCAAGGTTTGACTTGTACTCAGCGATCTTCCCTCTTCCAGAAAAGCCATTTTTTTCCCATTAAAAGGTGACTGGACTACTATGCTATCCCTTGCAGATGCAGACCTGAATTTGTTTGTTTATTCATTCCTACAACTGAATTCTGGATGCTACAAGGAGGAAAGGCCATGTTCTCAGGAAATTAGAGCTCATGTCAGGGCAGCATGCCCTCACCATCCTTCTCCATTTGTTGTAAAGAAGGACGAGACAGAATGATGGATGGGTAAGGTTGTTTATAACTATTGAATATGTCTAATCTGAATTCTCAGCAATCAGTGCTATTCAGCTTTAACCCTTTGGTTGGACTATTCATTTCAACCAGATGCAGCAGATGCACTGACTAAATCTATCTTCACTTCCTTTCCATCTAGTATTTGCCTGAGCACTCTGCCTTACATACAAATATGTTCTGTTTTAAAAGATGCTGTGGACATATATTCCTGGAATACACCAATTTTTTCTGTAGTGACCTTTTTGGTAGCATTTCTCTGTCTACTTTATCAGAGATACACATTTCCTTTAAATAGTTCCCACCTCACCCATGCACAAATTCCTTGTCTGGAAATCTTCCTTTTTTAAGCTCTGCTCTTAAATTCCTGATGTTTTAAGCAAAGAACCCCGCTTTTTCATATAATCAAAGATTACCTGGGAGGGGCTGAGAAGTATTTTAGTTATTCTCACCATTAATAAATCAAAAAAGTTAATATTCAGAGAGGGAAAAAAAGTATTGTCCAAATTCACATTCAAATTTATGGCTGAACCAGAAGTCGGACCTGGACACAGGTGGGGGAAAATAGGATCATTAGATGCTTTATATTTAGTACCTACATTCCACCCACCCCCACCCCCACTGAGAATTAATCTTCTACTTTTGTTTTTCAATAAATGAACAAATGAACAATATGTTTTCCATTTAATTAAACCCTTAAAGTGTAGTAGTTGAACCTTATCGAACATTTTGTTTTCCATAGTGCCATGTACAGTTTGCATATAATTCTGGCAAATATAAAAGAAAGCAATGTAGTCTACAGAAAAAGAGATCTGAGTGTAAAGCCAGACAAACCTGGTTTTCCTTTCAGCACTTACACTTAGAAATTATGTGTCCTTGAGTAAGTAATTTTTCATGTTGGAGCCTCATTCTCACATATATGAAATAGAATTGACAGCAAATATATAATGGATGGGTTTGCAATAATTATGAATATGTATATATGTATGTATGTATATATATATATATATATATATATATATATATATATATATATATATATATATATGCACACACATTCTAATATGGTATCTACATTACTACATACTGAAATACTATGGGTTTTTTCATAGTACTGAATGGATTTGTGAATAAATACTTGAAATTGAGAGTGGTCTACTGTCAAAATTGAGGTCACAGAGAAGAATGAAGCAGTGCCAATAAAGGCAATTTAATAGTTTTATAACACCTCTTCTGTCTTGATTGATATTGCCTTTTGTTCTACTGTTGGTTGAATGCCACTGCCTAAAGTATTATGAAATTGTGGCAACTAAAATATGGTTCAGTGGTCGCTTGGGTAAATCCACTCATGTTCTAGCTTGCAAAATCAAGCCATAGGGTAAAATGATTCTACTTTGGGTCACAAACCAACTGCGACAAGACCATACTTTTTGGAATATTTGAGTTCCATTTATTACTTTAAAAAATCCAAATAATTTTATTTATGTGTAGGGTGAATGGCCTGTGTGTATGTCTGTGCATGCCTGGTTCCTGAGGAGTCCAGAAGAGGGTGTCAGATCCCCTGCAACTTGAGTTACTGATGGTTGGAAGTTGCTGTGTAGGTACTGAGAATGGAACCCGGGTCCTCTTGATGCATCTGCCAGTGCTCTTAACCATAGTCATATCTTACACTTCAGGCATTCTAATTTTAGCCATCAAGAAAAAAAAACATAATTCAGAAATATACTACACGAGTTTGGTATTATTCAGCACTTCATATTAGCAATTCTCCTCCATTTTTAACATATACATATATATGTACACATACACATATGCAATATAGACAAAACACTTTTCTTGGGGTAGAAGATTTAATTCTAATAGACATGTGTAGAATTTGAGTGCATATATGCTTGTGTTTGTGTGTGTGTGCACATATGTGTGTATGTCTTTTTCACATATTTCCAGTGAATGAAATATATAGAAACAAAAGTAAAAATTACGACAAAACAAGTTGATGTGGCAGGCTGGGCTTAATGTTATGGGTGAGAGGAACACAGTTAATTCTTCTTTATCTTTAGGTGATGAAAATCTGCAGGAGTAATTGAATGGTATCCTGTTGATCTTTTAGTCTGTGTTTTGGTTTTTTTTTTTTTTTCTGTGAGGGGCTATTCTCTTCTTCTATCTCAATGTCATAACATTCTAATTGCCATATGATTAAGTGGTACCATCTTGAAAGAGAGAGAAAAGAAATGAGTTCAAAAGCAGACTGAAGGCTTTCTAAAACAAGGTCCAAGGAATGTTTTGGTATGTTGGCCAGTTCAAGCATATAAAGGATCAAGAAGACCTGGCAGTGGGGAGTTTATGGCTTCTAGCCCATTGCTAAGTCTTGCCAAAGTCTAGGCTACTTTTCACAATGCTGGTGTAGAGGAAGGATTTTTGTTAGTGGAAAACTATAAGTTGTTGAGCTTATGACATTCTAGGCTATCTGAATCTGGCTGTTTACAGTCTTTCATTCATTTAACAACTCTGTAAACTGACAAGAAAAGAGCACTGCAAAGTATTTTTAACATAGATGCCCAGTCTCCCTCTTATCTTCCAAAAGATGTTTTACGTCTGTTTTTGCATGAATTTTAATATTCTTTGTGTGTGACTATGATCTTCCTTTTGGAATCCTCCCTATGTCTGGATAAGTTTTTTTTTTTTTTCCTGCATAAGATTTTTCACCTGTGAGTTAAAATCATTATATTTTGGTCATTTTGTATTCATATGACAGTCAAGACTTGTACTATTTCATAAAACATTGGTGGACTCTTCTCTGTTAGGCTACAATAATGAAACCAGGTATTTCCCTGGTATGAGTATAAGACCAGTATACCATAGCATCAATGTAGCAAATCCTGTGGGACTATTTTCAAAAGGATCAAAATGCACACAAAACATGTAAAATATCTGCACCTATCTCAACCCCATCCTATCCTTTGCATCCTCAGATGCAAACTTCTCAAATTAAAGGAATGATCTTTACATTCGGCTGCCTGAACATAGAAAGTGTACTTTTAAGGAGATACTAAACTCAATGGCTTCAGCGGCTGGGGTGCCATTCCTAGGTCTGACATAAGTAAAAGGACTGAGGAGAGCTGACACTGTGAAACCAACAGGCATCTTTAATTATTGAATAGCATTCTGGGATGCATTCTCAGCATATATCTTTGGGTTGATTGACACCCTGGCAACAAAATGGTGTGATAAAAACATTTTCATCAAGACTCAGGGAGAGATCTGATTTCAAATGATGGTCAGTGAAACTTCATGTCACTAAAAGAACAATGTTCTGACTTTCAGAATAAAATAAATACTTTGTTTTAAAATAACAAAACAAAGTATCAGTGGATGGAAAGAAGCTTCAGATTGAAGGTAGGTGAGGGGTGATAGGATCCAGGGGCAATGAGGTCAAAGTTATCAGAGTAAGACAAGGACATGAACATTCCAGTATCTGTAGCTCCTATGTCAATTGCTAACATCATTTATACATATTTTATACTTAAAAGTAGTGCTGTATGGTAAAATGTTGCTTTGGAATTCAGAAACTACATATTTTTGCTCTTCTACCTCAGTGGTCATTGTACCATTTAATCAGTCTACTCGTTTTAACATTGGGGTAACTTCTACATTTAACTTATAAAATAAAAATTACATAAGTAAAATAAATAGTGCTTACTTATAATGAGGAAGAAATCACTATCTTAAATTTTTGTTAAAAGAGAAGCATTGCTTTAAAAAATATTTTTATGTATGTGAGCATACTGCAACTGTCTTAGACATACAAGACAGGGACATCAGATCCCATTCCAGATAGTTATGAGCTATCATGTAGTTGCTGGGAATTGAGCTCAGGACATCTGGAAGAGCAGTCAGTGCTCTAAAATAGCTGAGCCATCTCTCCAGCCCCACTATCTTAAATCTTTAAGTATATACCATAATTAGTGATGTGATAATTAGTTTTGTTTTAAAAATAAGACAAAAATGTCAGTTTGGTAGAAGATTCAGTTATAGGGTTGTCTGGGTGTTTTGTTGCTTGTTTGTTTTGTTTTTATTGTGCTGGGGATGAAACGCATGGTGACCCATGACAGATAACGGTTCTATGCTAGCCATTGTTATAGCTTTTTGAGAGGTCATGTCAGTTCTTATTAAAGTCAGTTCTGTAAAATGTAAGATGAGTTTATTCTTGAATTAGCTCCTACTAAAGACATTTAGAAACAAAATGAAGCTTCTATGGTGAATTAAAAGGTGTTTTTTTTTTTTCCCTACTCATGATACTTTGTGTTTTTGCGGC
Source organism: Mus musculus (assembly GCF_000001635.26). Taxonomy (NCBI): domain Eukaryota; kingdom Metazoa; phylum Chordata; class Mammalia; order Rodentia; family Muridae; genus Mus; species Mus musculus. The sequence goes on along the minus strand of NC_000086.7, from coordinate 138,713,211 downwards.
ATTAGTCCTATGGATCCTTGGACCAAAATTTAGACTGTCCTACAGGAGGAGGGTAGGACAGGGTAGGCAGTGAAACCAATACAATTTCTCCAAGAATACATGATGTTCACAGAGTTTGAGGAGTCAAGACTGAGTTTTAAATGCAGGTAGAGAATAATATTGGAATGGATTTCTCTTTTCACCATGTATTTATTGGGGCAGGGGGTTGGGGGGGGGGAGAATGGGACATGTATTTGCCATAGCGCACATGTAGAAGACAGAGGCTACTCTGTTCTCTTTTTCCACCATGTGGGCCTTTGGTATGGACTCTGGTACTCAAGTTTATCAGGCTGGACAACAAGTGCCTTGACTCACTGAACAATTTCCCTTGCCACTCAGTGGATTTTAAATGACTAGATAAGAGTGCTCTTCATGTTGTGCTTTTTTTTTTTCAAATTATTTTCTTTTATGAGTGTTTGATTTTTATGTATGTCTGCTGTGCACATGCCTAGTTCCTCTGGAGATAAGAAAAGGTAAGTTCCCTGAACTGAAATGACAGTGGGTTGTGAGCTGCCCTGTGTGGATGCTGTGAAAGGAAGCCGGATCTTCTGCAAGAACAAGTATTCTTATTAGCTGAGCTACCTCTTCAACCACCATGTAGATATTTTTTGACCAAATAAAACTTAAACCTCTTAAAAACAATTGGCATTGATTGTGTATGTAATTAAAGTATCCTACCCAATCTAGGGAGTCTGCAATCCCCATTCATTCTATTTAGCAGGAAGGGATACTTTCCTCCTTTGTTCCCATTACTCTGGCTAGAGAGGAGATTCTGGGTATGTCAGCACAAGTTCCATCTGGGACCACTCTGAACCCAGATAATAGATTTAATGAGCTCAAAATAGGTTGTTGACCTTCTTCCAAATCATTAATGCCTTAGGCAGCTCTCCCTATTTCTCACTCCCTGTCAACTTCTTTCCAATTGTACTTTCTTGTGGCATTTTCAGTGAGGAAAAGATGTATGTGCACCTCAAGAATTCAAACCTCCCTATTCAAAGGCTCATCTGACAAGAGACAAGGTTTCAAAGAATTCCACTTCGTCTCTGTTTTTTTTTTTTTCTTATGTCAAGTTGTTCCTATTCTGAAATGTGTTCAACTCCAAGAGCCTGTTAAGGCTGCCTATTATCTCTGCTAATACATGCTTAACCTACCTGTCTTTGGACAACCTAAGGATTTTCAGAGAATTTAAGTAAAGCACTCCTAAAGCACCTGGAAATTCAGATTAACAAATGTTGGGAGAGATTCTGATACACTGAATTTATGTTTCTCTTTGGAGCGATTACCCACTGTAGAATATGTGAGTCACTCTAAACGTCTATCGGCAGATTCAACACTTGACCTGATGTTTGAGTCTAGGAGATCACTTATTTTGGCTTTTTACTGTTTCAACTCACCTGGAGCTTTCTTCTCTCAAGCAATGCCACAGTGAGAACCAGGAAATGAAAGGGATACAAACAGAAAAAGAAGTCAAACTATACCTATTTTCAAATGATATGCTATCATTCATAACAGACCCCAAAATATCTACTGAAAGCTCCTAGAAACAATGAGCAATTTCAGGAATGTGGCAGGATATAGAAGCAACTTGTAGAAATCAATTGTTTCTCTATAAATCAACAACACAGAGAAAGTGATCACGGATGCACTTTATTCACAGTAAGGTAAAAGTAAATAAAGTATCTAGGAATAAACCCAAACAAAGAGGTTAAAGCCATCTACAATGAAAACTTTTAAATCTCTGAAGAAAGAGACACTAGAAAGTAGAAAGTTATCTTCAGCTGAAACATTTTTCCATTCTACCAAAAGCCCTGTTCTTTCCTCTGAGATCAAAATATCCTATACTACAGGGAAGCTCCTTAAGCAGGAAGGTAAACAACTCAAAATAAGGAAGTTCCTGAATCTGACCAGATTCTCTAAGCCTCTCCCACGAGTCCTTGTTCACTCTCAAGAGTAAAGAAGTCAAGCTGCTAAGAGTCACAATTAGCAAGCCAAGCTGTAAAGAAGACTCTGAGACCAGGCAAACTGTCTGGAAAAAGCAGATTCCAGCCATGCTGCCTGAAGGAGGTTGAAGAGAGACTGAGTCACTTGGAAGGGGTACTCTCCAATCTGTTGAGCTCTCTACAGGCTTTTCAGAGTGCTCTAGGTTCCTAGCTTTTGTACATCCTGGGTAGGCTTTGATGATGTAGCTGCTGTTGTCATTTCTACTCCTGTAAGTAACCTTTCACCTATAATTCTGTAAGTAATCCCATGGGTTATGGTTCACCAGTTTTGACATTGATTGTATCCATATTTTTGTTTGTTGTGGAATCCCTATTTGGGGTGTCTAGATATGCATATAGCAACTCCCCAGGAAATGTCTTGTCATACAACAAAGGCATTTGCAGATTCAATGAAATCCTAGTCAAAATCTCTACTCCATTCTTCACATAAATAAAGAAAAAAAAGAAAAAAAAAGAAAAAAAGAAAATTATCTTAAATTTCATATGGAATTACAAAAGACTGAGGATAGTTAAAATAATTCTCAGCAAAATAGAATCATGCTGGAAGATCATCATCTCAGATCTTAATATGTTTTATAGAGCCATAGTAATGGAAATAATATGCTATTGGCACAAAAGCATACATGTAGAACAATGTAACAAAGCTGAAGAATCAGACATTGGTATACATAACTAAATTCTTCTAATATTGATAATGATACCAAAAACATACATTGGAGAAAAAGCAAAATCTTTAACAAATAGAAAAACTGGATATCTTTGTGTACACTAATCTATATTATCTTCCACACAGATTAAACTCCAAATGGATCAAAGATATGATCACATCAGTGTGAAGCTTGAAACACTAAAACTATTAGAAGAATTCAGAAAAGCTTTTCATTTGCCCAAAAATTATGGTCAAGTATTGACCATAATTTTCATATGACTGAAAAACCTGTGCATAAAAAAGAAAAGAGAGAAAAATAACAAACAACTAACAATCAAATAAAGAGAAAGCCCATGGAATATGAGAGAAGATTTGTCAGCTATATAATCTTTTATCTGACAGAGTATTAATATCCAGAATATGCAAAGAACTCACAAAAGAGTCAAATAAAACCAAACCAAAATAATAACAATAAAAGCAAATATGATCCATTCTAAAATTGGTCTTGCTTTCTTTTTTCTCTATTTTAGATTTATTATTTATTTTATGTATATGAGTACACTGTGGCTGTCTTCAGGAACACCAGAAGAGGGTATGAGATCCCATTACAGATGGTTGGGAGCCACCATGCAGTTACTGGGAATTGAACTCAGGACATCTGGAAGAGCAGGCAGTACTCTTAACTGCAGAGGCATCTCTCTAGCTCCTGTAGTCTTGGGTTGCTGGTAGAGAATTTCCAAAAAAGAAATAAGAACACCTAAGAAATATTTTTAAAATGTTCATTATCCTTAGCAATTAGGAAAATGCAAATCAAAACAACTTTGAGATTTTTGTCTTTCCTCAGTAAGAATGGCAAAGTTCAACAACACCAGCAGCAAGATCTGGAAAGCAGATTGGGGAAAGAGAACTCTCTTTCACCGTTGGTGGGACTGCAAACTGCTTTGATACTCTAGAAATCAGTGTGAGGTATCTTCAGAAAGCTAAAATAAATCAGCCGTATGAACTACTTATACCACTCCTTTGCAAATGCCCAAAGTACTGGACATCCTACTTCTCAGATACATATCCAGCCATGTCAGTTGTTACTGTATTCACAATATATAGGAAATGGAAAACAACCAACAAAAACCATAAAATGTCCCTCAACATATAGATGAATAGAGAAAAATGTGGTACATAAACACTATGAAATATTATTCATCTGTAAAGAGAGATGAAATCATAAATTTGTAGGTCTTAATTTGTAGAATGAGAAAAGATTATATTTACAGAGGTGTCCCAAATACAGAAAGTCAAACATTACATGCTCTCTCTTATCTGAAGTCCAGCCCTTCAAATCTTATGGGTATGTTACATGGAGTAAGACTATATACAAGGAATATAAAAGGGGACCACCATGCACAAGGGTCAATAGCAAGGGGGAAGTACCAGGGTAAAAATGATTTAAGGAGGAAATAGGAAAAAAAACAGGTAGAGAGGCTTTAAGGGAAGAAGGAGAGAAATAAATGTAAAAGGGGGGCAAAAGGTAAATTAATGTTGTATGTAAAAGTCATAAGGAATCATTATATAACTGTTTAAAATTCCATGTAATACACATGTTTATGTGTATACAGATATACATAAAATGAAATTTCTCCATTTACACTAGTAGTGCTTCCTACAAAAGTCATAGACTTTCTTAAAGCAAAACAGAAATAAAAACAATACCAAACATAAGAAACCTCCTTTTGGGTTGTTGGTCATTTCAGTCCAAGGGACTGCTAGAACATTATACACTATTGATGCTGCCCTTGATTCCCTCCCAGAGGTTGTAAATAAGACCCTATTTTTGAAGACACCATGTACTTTGGACACAGGAGTTCAAGCATCCAAGCTAGATCTGACCTGAAAACTTTATATCTGAGGACTAATTTTCATGGTACCAGAAGTTGCCATGCAGGCTTCAAAGGGAAGGATGCAATCAATATTCCTACCCAGGTAGGATATCTATAAACTACAATGATGATCAGCATGTCAACTCTAAGAGTGAAATAGTGGTACTCATATATTGGTGGTAACCACCAACTATCTATTTGGACTTTATTGTTATTTTTTTATTACATATTTTCCTCAATTACATTTCCAATGCTATCCCAAAAGCCCCCCATACCCTCCCCCCCACTTCCCTACCCACTCATTCCCATTTTTTTTGGCCCTGGCGTTCCCCTGTACTGGGGCATATACAGTTTGCGTGTCCAATGGGCCTCTCTTTCCAGTGATGGCCGACTAGGCCATATTTTGATACATATGCAGCTTGAGTCAAGAGCTCCGGGGAACTGGTTAGTTCATAATGTTGTTCCACCTATAGGGTTGCAGAACCTTTTAGCTCCTTGGGTACTTTCTCTAGCTCCTCCATTGGGAGACCTGTGATCCATCCAATAGCTGACTGTGAGCATCAACTTCTGTGTTTGCTAGACCCCGGCATAGTCTCACAAGAGACAGCTACATCTGGGTCCTTTCGATAAAATCTTGCTAGTGTATGCAATGGTGTCAGCGTTTGGAAGCTGATTATGGGGTGGATCCCTAGATATGGCAGTCTCTAGATGGTCCATCCTTTCGTCTCAGCTCCAAACTTTGTCTCTGTAACTCCTTCCATGGGTATTTTGTTCCCAATTCTAAGGAGGGGCATAGTGTCCACACTTCAGTCTTCATTCTTCTTGAGTTTCATGTGTTTAGGAAATTGTATCTTATATCTTGGGTATCCTAGGTTTTGGGCTAATATCCACTTATCAGTGAGTACATATTGTGTGAGTTCCTTTGTGAATGTGTTACCTCACTCAGGATGATGCCCTCCAGGTCCATCCATTTGGCTAGGAATTTCATAAATTCATTCTTTTTAATAGCTGAGTAGTACTCCATTGTGTAGATGTACCACATTTTCTGTATCCATTCCTCTGTTGAGGGGCATCTGGGTTCTTTCCAGCTTCCGGCTATTATAAATAAGGCTGCTATGAACATAGTGGAGCATGTGTCCTTTTTACCAGTTGGGGCATCTTCTGGATATATGCCCAGGAGAGGTATTGCTGGATCCTCCAGTAGTACTATGTCCAATTTTCTGAGGAACTGCCAGACTGATTTCCAGAGTAGTTGTACAAGCCTGCAATCCCACCAACAATGGAGGAGTGTTCCTCTTTCTCCACATCCACGCCAGCATCTGCTGTCACCTGAATTTTTTATCTTAGCCATTCTGACTGGTGTGAGGTGGAATCTCAGGGTTGTTTTGATTTGCATTTCCCTGATGATTAAGGATGTTGAACATTTTTTCAGGTGCTTCTCTGCCATTCGGTATTCCTCAGGTGAGAATTCTTTGTTCAGTTCTGAGCCACATTTTTTAATGGGGTTATTTGATTTTCTGAAGTCCACCTTCTTGAGTTCTTTATATATGTTGGATATTAGTCCTCTATCTGATTTAGGATAGGTAAAGATCCTTTCCCAATCTGTTGGTGGCCTTTTTGTCTTATTGACTGTGTCTTTTGCCTTGCAGAAGCTTTGGAGTTTCATTAGGTCCCATTTGTCAATTCTTGATCTTACAGCAAAAGCCATTGCTGTTCTATTCAGGAATTTTTCCCCTGTGCCCATATCTTCAAGGCTTTTCCACACTTTCTCCTCTATAAGTTTCAGTGTCTCTGGTTTGATGTGAAGTTCATTGATCCACTTAGATTTGACCTTAGTACAAGGAGATAGGTATGGATCGATTCGCATTCTTCTACATGATAACAACCAGTTGTGCCAGCACCATTTGTTGAAAATGCTGTTTTTCTTCCACTGGATGGTTTTAGCTCCCTTGTCAAAGATCAAGTGACCATAGGTGTGTGGGTTCATTTCTGGGTCTTCAATTTTATTCCATTGGTCTACTTGTCTGTCAGTATACCAGTACCATGCAGTTTTTTATCACAATTGCTCTGTAGTAAAGCTTTAGGTCAGGCATGGTGATTCCACCAGAGGTTCTTTTATCCTTGAGAAGAATTTTTGCTATCCTAGGTTTTTTGTTATTCCAGATGAATTTGCAGATTTGTCTTTCTAATTCGTTGAAGAATTGAGTTGGAATTTTGATGGGGATTGCATTGAATCTGTAGATTGCTTTTGGCAAGATAGCCATTTTTACAATGTTGATCCTGCCAATCCATGAGCATGGGAGATCTTTCCATCTTCTGAGATCTTCCTTAATTTCTTTCTTCAGAGACTTGAAGTTTTTATCATACAGATCTTTCACTTCCTTAGTTAGAGTCACACAAAGATGTTTTATATTATTTGTGACTATTGAGAAGGGTGTTGTTTCCCTAATTTCTTTCTCAGCCTGTTTATTCTTTGTGTAGAGAAAGGCGATTGACTTGTTTGAGTTAATTTTATATCCAACTACTTCACTGAAGCTGTTTATCACGTTTAGGAGTTCTCTGGTGGAATTTTTAGTGTCACTTATATATACTATCATATCATCTGCAAAAAGTGATATTTTGACTTCTTCTTTTCCAATTTGTATCCCCTTGATCTCCTTTTGTTGTCGAATTGCTCTGGCTAATACTTCATGTTCTATGTTGAAAAGGTAGGGAGAAAATGGGCAGCCTTGTCTAGTCCCTGATTTTAGTGGGATTGCTTCAAGCTTCTTACCATTTACTTTGATGTTGGCTACTGGTTTGCTGTAGATTGCTTTTATCATGTTTAGGTATGGGCCTTGAATTCCTGCTCTTTCCAAGACTTTTATCATGAATGGGTGTTGGATCTTGTCAAATGCTTTTTCTGCATCTAACGAGATGATCATGTGGTTTTTGTCTTTGATTTTGTTTATATAGTGGATTACATTGATGGATTTTCATATATTAAACCATCCCTGCATCTCTGGAATAAAACCTACTTGGTCAGGATGGATGATTGCTTTAATGTGTTCTTGGATTCGGTTAGCGAGAATTTTATTGAGTATTTTTGCATCGATATTCATAAGAGAAATTGGTCTGAAGTTCTCTATCTTTGTTGGATCTTTCTGTGGTTTAGGTATCAGAGTAATTGTGGCTTCATAAAATGAGTTGGGTAGAGTACCTTCTACTTCTATTTTGTGAAATAGTTTGTGCAGAACTGGAATTAGATCTTCTTTGAAGTTCTGGTAGAATTCTGCACTAAACCCGTCTGGTCCTGGGCTTTTTTTGGCTGGGAGACTATTAATAACTGCTTCTATTTCTTTAGGGGATATGGGACTGTTTAGATGGTTAACTTGATCCTTATTTAACTTTGGTACCTGGTATCTGTCCAGAAATTTGTCCATTTCGTCCAGGTTTTCCAGTTTTGTTGAGTATAGCCTTTTGTAGAAGGATCTGATGGTGTTTTGGATTTCTTCAGGATCTGTTGTTATGTCTCCCTTTTCATTTCTGATTTTGTTAATTAGGATTTTGTCCCTGTGCCCTCTAGTGAGTCTAGCTAAGGGTTTATCTATCTTGTTGATTTTCTCAAAGAACCAACTCCTCGTTTGGTTAATTCTTTGAATAGTTCTTGTTTCCACTTGGTTGATTTCACCCCTGAGTTTGATTATTTCCTGCTGTCTACTCCTCTTGGGTGAATTTTCTTACTTTTTTTTCTAGAGCTTTTAGATGTGTTGTCAAGCTGCTAGTGTGTGCTCTCTCCAGTTTCTTCTTGGAGGCACTCGGAGCTATGAGTTTCCCTCTTAGAAATGCTTTCATTGTGTCCCATAAGTTTGGGTATGTTGTGGCTTCATTTTCATTAAACTCTAAAAAGTCTTTAATTTCTTTCTTTATTCCATCCTTGACCAAGGTATCATTGAGAATAGTGTTATTCAGTTTCCATGTGAAAGTTGGCTCTATTTGGACTTTAAATAGGGACATCATTCCTGGTATTGAAAATTTAGCCAACTCCTCAGGAATAGAGTGGTTATATGTCTTGAAGGAGAATCTAGAAATGTGCACTTACTTAACCAGTATTTCTAACTGCATTCTAAATATTTATCCATATGTCTGCACATAAATGTAGCTATCTTCTCTCTTTATAACAAACAGAGTCCATTACAAAAAAAACACAATCTATCAAAATACTAATAACAAGGTCTTGTGGTGTCTGGCACCATATGATACATCTTCAGGTAAGCAGAGGGAAATATATGTGTGTGTGTATATATATATATGCATTCCTCCCAGTTAAAGTGTGGATCATCCTATCACTATTGTCTCAATATCTCCTGAAAGATGGTCTGATGGTTTTTCAGGACTGTGTGGATTTCCTTTCTGGAATCTCATAACTTTCTTTGTGGCTGGCCACTGCCCTGGTGTTTGCCTTCAACCACTCTGAGACTCCTGAGAAAAATCAAATTTCTTGGGGTCTATTGTTTCAGTAGTCTGATAGCCAAAGGTATATTTAGAATATCTTAATTCCTTATTGAAGATATTTAGAACTTCTTAATTCATACCAGAGTAGTTACAAGGTAGGAATAAAAGTATATTACCTCAGAGGTGGATAGATAGCTCAATATTTAAGAGTGTCGTCTGCTTTTCCAGAGGATTAGAGTTCAGTTCCTAGTACCTATATTAGTTCCTACTACCCACATCACGTGGCTCACAAAATCCTGTAATGGCAGTTTCAGAGACTTATGGCCTCAAGCTTTCTGTATGAATGTTTTTAAGCCCAAAATATAATAAAAAGAAAAACATTTCCTAAGTATCCTTTCAAGTAGTAGTAATATTATTACACAAACCTACTAAAATAGCCTGAAGTCATCAAAATGTAATACATCTATTTTGACTATAATAATAGCATAAACAATTAATTATAATTTAAATGTGATCCATGACTTTGAGAAAGAAACAATGTTGCATGTCATAAAACAATACATTTGTCATTCTGTTGGTTGTACTGGACATGCAAGCTATGATTTTTGCAAGATTTTTTCACATGTGTTAAGCATGTGATTAATTGTTACAACCATTCTTTTTTACAAATATTAGGTCCACACTTAAAGAAAGAAAACTGGATCTGGAGAATTGATTGTTCGAGATCATTCACAAAGATAACTGAGGTAGAAATAAGGCTCAGTGGTAAACCTTTTGCTTCACAAGCCTGACAGCCTGAATAAGATATCTGGAATCTATAGAGAAAAGTGAGAAGAACTTCCTAAAAGTTGTCCTCTGAACTCCATGTGCATGCAGATGGTATGAGTACACACACACATATGCACACAAATGATGAATAAGATTATTTTTTTAAAAAGAATCATGTAAACATTATTTTAAAATTTAAGTTCAAAGGTGATCCATGTTTATGAATTTATATCACATCACATCACAACTCTTGAGCTATAGTTTGCTTTGTTATTGCTATTTGTAGAAACAATCTTTCTCTTAATATATAAGTTCTAATATTATGCCTAGGATTAAACCATATTTGTGCAAATGAAATTTAATAGGCTTTCAGAACTTAACTGTAAGTGATCTCCAATTATAAAGAACATAGATATGAGAGACTGGCAGGCAAGAACTACACATAGAAGAGCAACCTGAGGTGTGACATATGGGTGTGGGTGGTGAGGCATTAGTGATGACTGCATGCTTTGTCTATAAAGTTCAGGTGACTTATAAGATTGGGTGGCAACATCACCTTATCACATGCTTTTCTGCAGCTGATGATCAGGAACTTTTCCAAGAACAATTACTACAACTTCATAACATCCCATCCCAATGAAAACCTTAGTTCAAGCACAAAAACTTGGCACAATGTGGCTCCACCCTAACATTCCATCCTCATTTAGAGTCATCCTGGTTCTGTTTACCCAAATTCAACCACAAGGACCATATTTGGGGTTCCTGACTAAGCCTCCTCTGGGTCCTCAATGTCTTTAAATTCTATTCAAATGCCTTTGTCCCACATTTATACACAGATATTGCAGCTAACCCTTTGAGTCCTACATTTAATTTCCTTCCATGAAAAATGATCCAATTTAGAATTTCCTTTATATAGTTTCCATCTTAGAATATTTTTTAAAATTAGCTTACAAAATATTGTTCTTCTTCAAAACAAAAAATCCTTTGTTTTGATTGCTTCTTTGTCACATCACTTTCCATCTCTCAACTTCCTCTTCCTCACCTTCACTTAAACCCTTCAATTCTCACCAACCCCCTTCCTATTTCAAGTACATGTATCTGACTACCCTCCCACCCCTCTTCCTTGGGCACATAATAAATTCTTGTTACAGAAATGAAAGATATATTGTGATACAGGGATGGATCTCCATTTGATCATAAATTAAGTAAGACTTTTAATAATATCAATCTGGTCTGCATAGTATCCAAATAAAACCTGATCTTAGACTTCAAAGAAATTTTCCTCCTTCTTTTTGTTTGTAAACAGTCCACAGCCAGATTCACATTTAAGGTTTTAAAAGACTGAAAAGGGCCCAGAGGAATGGGACAAACAAACAGGAAAGAAAATGAACAGAACATTTATCAAAGTACTACTATAATATAATTAATTGACCTTGAAATAGTATATTTTGGCTCTAGAGATGTGACTAGGAGTGAACTAGTTAATATATTTAATGGAAATAGGATAATATTTGAAGAATGATATCGGATGAGGGTTCTCTGTCATTTTAATTCATAATAACTCAAGAGAAATAATTTTCTATATTCTAGATGTATCATAGTAGAAAGCCATCATGTAAACCCAGGCTTGTTTCACTGTAGAAAAATGGGTGGGAAACTTTAACAGGTGTTTAAATAAAGGTTAAAAAAGATGAGATAGTAAAAGATTTAGAGCTTCAAAATAGATAAGTGGTATAGGGGCTGGTCACTCATGCTGAGCAATAGAAGTTATAGTTTCAAATACAGGTGGTCATGTAGTAAATGCCTTCACCTTATTTAATGTGATTTAAGGAAATAATGATGATTATAGTGATAAGAAAATTGCTCTAATCCAACCCACAAAGGAGCTTTTCTAAAAGCGATTTGCAGGCCATCTTTTTAAGTGTGAGTTTTCTATCACTGGATAAATTTAAAGGAAGTCTAAATGACCTCCACAAATGTTATACAAAGTATAACTGCATTGGGAGAGTACATGAAAGAAATGACCGTATAGGATTGTAACAACTCTCCAATTATACAACTGAAAGATAACAATAAAAATTTAACAACATATTGTATTTATATTAGCTAGGGCCAAACCAATGGAAGACAGAAAAAATACTTTCTAAGAGACATTCCTGCTGCTTTAACTTGTATCTGACTGATGCTATGCATCTATCCATTTACTCATAGGATATGATGTTTGGCTGAAGTAGTGTTTTGAAAGATATAGATATTCTCTAATGCTTTCACCTCTACCATGGTCACCACCATCATCATTATCACCACCACCACCTTCTGCTTTACCATTCATTATTATCAACTTGTAATTCAGCTCATGAAAATGGATATTACTTATTGTTATTCATGTCAGTTTCTAATGAATTTTATAAAACATTTGACTGTTAAACTCTTATCTAATTTGCTGTCATCAAGGTATGATTTTAAAAAAAAAGAGACGGAAGCTCACAGCTTCTGGGAGAGGCGGGAGCTACAGAGCTTCAGAGGCAGACCCCGTTTCAGGCTCCAGACATCTGGAGACCTTCCCTGCCAGAGGAGAGGTGTCTGCCCAGCCCAGGAGATGATGATTATAGTGATAAGAAAATTGCTCTAATCCAACCCACAAAGGAGCGTTTCTAAAAGCGATTAGCAGGCCATTGCCAGAGCATCTGCAGGAGACATCTTGGTTCCCAGACCCCATCGAGACTAGTCTGCATGGGTAAGAGTGTGGACTACAGAAGCTAACAGCTTCTGGGAGAGGCAGGAGCCACAGAGCTTCTGAGGCAGGCTCCATTTCGGGATCCAGACATCCGGGCACCTTCCCTGCCAGAGGAGAGGTGTCCGGCCTGCCCAGAAGAGTTTTACCAGAGCACTTGAGGGAGCCATATTGGTTCCTGGATCCTGCCGAGACTAGTCTGCACAGTGAGAGTGTGGACTACAGAAGCTAACAGCACTGGGACAGGCCCTGTTTCGGGCCTTCATCTTCTGCCAGGAGGCAAGTCCGAACGCCAGATATCTGTGCACCTTCCCTGCAGGAGGAGAGCTTGCCTGGAGAGAGTGCTCTAACCACTGAAACTCAGAAGAGATCTAGTCTCCCAGGTCTGCTCTTAGAGGCTAACAGAATCATGAAAGGAACAAGCTCCAACCAGAGGCAACTATAACAACGAACACCAGAGATTACCAGATGGCGAAATGCAGACTTAAGAATCTTACTAACAGAAACCAAGACCACTCAGCATCATCAGAATCCAGCACTCCCACCTCAGCCAGTCCTGGGTACCCCAACACACCAGAAAAGCTAGACCCGGATTTAAAGGCATATCTCATGATGATGGTAGAGGACATCAAGAAAAACTTTAATAACTCACTTAAAGAAATACAGGAGAACAATGCTAAAGAGTTACAAGTCCTTAAAGAAAAACAGGAAAACACAACCAAACAGGTAGAATTCCTTAAAGAAAAACAGGAAAATACATCCAAACAGGTGATGGAAATGAATAAAACCATCCAAGACCTAAAAAGGGAAGTAGACACAATAAAGAAAAACCAAAGTGAAGCACAATGGAGATAAAAACCCTAGGAGAGAAATCTGGAACCTTAAATGCGAGCATCAGCAACAGAATACAAGAGATGGAAGAGAGAATCTCAGGGGCAGTAGATTCCATAGAGAACATAGGTACAACAATCAAAGAAAATGCAAAATGCAAAAAGATCCTAACTCAAAACACCCAGGAAATGCAGGACACAATGAGAAGACAAAACGTATGGATAATAGGAGTAGATGAAAATGAAGATTTTCAACTTAAAGAGCCAGCCAATATCTTCAACAAAATTATAGAAGAAAAATTTCCAAACTTAAAGAAAGACATGCCCATGAACATACAAGAAGCCCACAGAACTCCAAATAGACTGGATCAGAAAAGAAATTCCTCCCAACACATAATAATCAGAACAACAAATTCACTAAATAAACATAGAATATTAAAAGCAGTAAGGGAAGAAGGTCAAGTAACATATAAAGGCAGACCTATCAGAATTACACCAGACTTTTCACCAGAGACTATGAAAGCTAGAAGAGCCTGGACAGATGTTATGCAGACACGAAAAGAACACAAATACAAGGCCAGGCTACTATACCCAGCCAAACTCTCAATTACCATAGATGGAGAAACCAAAGTATTCCACAACAAAACCAAATTCACATATTATCTTTCCATGAATCCAGCCCTTCAAAGGATAATAACATAAAAAAAAAAAATACGAGGATGGAAACCACATCCTAGGAAAATCAAGAAAGTAATCCTTCAACAAACCTAAAAGAAGACAGCCACAAGAACAGAATGCCAACTTTAACAACAAAAAATAATAGGAAGCAACAATTACTTTTCCTTAATACCTCTTAATATCAATGGACTCAATTCCCCAATAAAATATATAGACTAACAGACTGGCTACACAAACAGGACCCAGCATTCTGCTGCTTACAGGAAATCCATCTCAGGGAAAAAGACAGACACTACCTCAGAGGGAAAGGCTGGAAAACAATTTTCCAAGCAAATGGTCTGAATAAACAAGCTGGAGTAGCCATTCTAATATAGGATAAAGTCGACTTCCAACCAAAAGTCATCAAAAAAAAAAAAAAAAAAAACCAAGGAGGAACACTTCATACTCATCAAAGGTAAAATCCTCCAAGAGGAACTCTCAATTCTGAATATCTATGCTTTAAATACAAGGGCAGCCCCATTCATTTAAGAACCTTTAGTAAAGCTCAAAGCACACATTGCACCTCACATAATAATAGTGGGAGACTTCAGCACACCACTTTCATCAATGGACAGATCATGGAAACTGAAACTAAATAGGGACACAGTGAAACTATCAGAAGTTATGAAACAAATGTATCTAACAGATATCTATAGAATATTTTATCCTAAAAAAAGGATATACCTTCTTCTCAGCACCTCATGGTACTTTCTCCAAAATTGACCATATAATTGGTCATAAAACAGGCCTCAACAGATACAAAAATATTGAAATATTCACATGCATCCTATCTGATAACCATGGCCTAAGGCTGATCTTCAATAACAACATAAATAATAGAAAGCCAACATTCACATGGAAACTGAACAACACTCTTCTCAATGATACCTTGGTCAAGGAAGGAATAAAGAAAGAAATTGAGGACTTTTTAGAGTTTAATGAAAATGAAGCCACAACATATCCAAACTTATGGGACACAATGAAAGCATTCCTAAGAGGAAAACTCATAGCTCTGAGTGCCTCCAAAAAGAAACTAGAGAGAACACACACTAGCAGCTTGACAGAACACCTAAAAGCTCTAGAACAAAAGGAAGCACATTCACCCAAGAGGAGTAGATGGCAGGAAATAATCAAACTCAGGGGTGAAATCAACCAAGTGGAAACAAGAAGAACTATTCAAAGAATTAAACAAAGGAGGAGCTAGTTTTGAGAAAATCAACAAGATAGATAAACCCTTAGCTAGACTCACTAGAGGGCACAGGGACAACATCCTAATTAACAAAATCAGAAATGAAAAGGGAGACATAACAACAGATCCTGAAGAAATCCAAAACACCATCAGATCCTTCTACAAAAGGCTATACTCAACAAATCTGGAGAACCTGGATGAAATGGACAAATTTCTAGACAGATACCAGGTACCAAAGTTAAATCAGGATCAGGTTAATGATCTAAACAGTCCTATATCCCCTAAAGAAATAGAAGCAGTCATTAATAGTCTCCCAAACAAACAAACAAACAAACAAACGAAAAAAAAAAAAAAAAGAAGCCCAGGACCAGAGGGGTTTAGTGCAGAGTTGTATCAGACCTTCAAAGAAGATCTAATTCCAGTTCTTCACAAACTATTCCACAAAATAGAATTCATTCTATGAAGCCACAATTGCTCTGATACCTAAACCACAGAAAGACCCCAACAAAGATAGAGAAGTTCAGACCAATTTCCCTTATGAATATTGATGCAAAAATACTCAATAAAATTCTTGCTAACCGAATCCAAAAAAACATCAAAACAATCATCCATCATGACCAAGTAGGTTTCATTTCAGGGATGAAGGGATGGTATAATATACGGAAATCCATCAATGTAATCCACTATATAAACAAACTCAAAGACAAAAACCACATGATCATCTCCTTAGATGAGGAGAAAGCATTTGATAAAATCCAACACCCATTCATGATAAAAGTCTTGGAAAGATCAGGAATTCAAGGCCCATACCTAAACATGATAAAAGCAATCTACAGCAAACCAGTAGCCAACATCAAAGTAAATGGTGAGAAGCTAGAAGCAATCCCGCTAAAATCAGGGACTAGAGAAGGCTGCCCACTTTCTCCCTACCTATTCAACATTGTACTTCGAGTCCTAGTCAGAGCAATTTGACAACAAAAGGAAATCAAGGAGATACAAATTGGAAAGTAAGAAGTCAAAATATCACTTTTTTGCAGATGATATGATAGTATATATAATTGATCTTAAAATTTCCACCAGAGAACTCATATACGTGATAAACGGTTCAATAAAGTAGCTGGATATGAAATCAACTCAAACAAGTCAAGGTCCTTTCTCTACACAAAGGACAAACAGGCTGAGAAAGAAATTAGGGAAACAACACCCTTCTCAATAGTCACAAATAATATAAAATACCTTGGTGTGACACTAAGGAAGTGAAAGATCTGTATGATAAGAACTTCAAGTCTCTGAAGAAAGACATTAAAGAAGACCTCAGAAGATGGAAAGATCTTCCATGCTCATGGATTGGCAGGATCAATATACTAAAAATGGCTATCTTGCCATAAGCAATCTACATGTTCAATGCAATCCCCATCAAAATTCCAACTCAATTCTTCAACAAATTTAGAAAGAGCAATCTGCAAATTCATCTGGAATAACAAAAAAACTAGGATATCAAAAACTTTTCTCAAGGATAAAAGAACCTCTGGTGGAATCACCATGCCTGACCTAAAGCTCCACTACAGAGCAGTTGTGATAAAGACTGCATGGTACTGGTATACTGACAGACAAGTAGACCAACGGAATAAAATTGAAGACCCAAAAATGAACCCACACACCTATGGTCACTTGATCTTTGACAAGAGAGCTAAAACCATCCAGTGGAAAAAAGACAGCATTTTCAACAAATGGTGTTGGCACAACTGGCTGTTATCATGTAGAAGAACGCGAATTGATCCATTCCTATCTCCTTGTACTAAGGTCAAATCTAAGTGGATCAAGGAATTCCACATAAAACCAGAGACACTGAAACTTATAGAGGAAAAAGTGGGGAAAAGCCTCGAAGATATGGGTACAGGGGAAAAATTCCTGAATAGAACATCAATGGCTTGTGCTGTAAGATCAAGAATCGATAAATGGGACCTCATAAAATTGCAAAGCTTTTGTAAGGCAAAAGACACTGTCAATAAGACAAAAAGGCCACCAACAGATTGGGAGAGGTTCTTTACCTATTCTAAATCAGATAGGGGACTAATATCCAATATATATAAAGAACTCAAGAAGGTGGAGTCCAGAAAATCAAATAACCCCATTAAAATATGTTGCTCAGAGCTAAACAAAGAATTCTCACCTGAGGAATACTGATTGGCTGAGAAGCACCTGAAAAAATGTTCAGCATCCTTAATCATCAGGGAAATGCAAATCAAAACAACTCTGAGATTCCACCTCATACCTGTCAGAATGGTGAAGATCAACAATTCAGGTGACAGCAGATGTTTTCGAGGATGTGGAGAAAGAAGATCACTCCTCCATTGTTGGTGGGATTGCAAGTTTGTACAACCACTCTGGAAATCAGTCTGGAATTTCCTCAAATAATTGGACATAGTACTACCGGATGATCCAGCAATACCTCTCCTGGGCACATATCCAGAAGATGTTCCAACCGGTAAGAAGGACACATGCTCCACTATGTTCACAGCAGCCTTATTTATAATAGCCAGAACCTGGAAAGAACCCGGATGCCCCTCAACAGAGGAATGGATACAGAAAATGTGGTACATCTACACATTGGAGTACTACTCAGCTATTAAAAGGAATGAATTTATGAAATTCCTAGGCAAATGGATGGACCTGGAGGGTATCATCCTGAGTGAGGTAACACATTCACAAAGGAATTAACACAATATGTACTCACTGATAAGTGGATATTAGCCCAGAAACTTAGAATACCCAAGATAAGATATAATTTGCGAAAGACATGAAACTCAAGAAGAACGAAGACCAAAGTGTGGATACTTTGCCCCTCCTTAGAATTGGGAACAAAACACCCATGGAAGGAGTTACAGAGACAAAGTTTGGAGCTGAGATGAAAGGATGGACCATGTAGAGACTGCCATATCCAGGGATCCACCCCATAATCAGCATCCAAACGCTGACACCATTGCATACACTAGCAAGATTTTATTGAAAGGACCCAGATATAGCTGTCTCTTGTGAGACTATGCCGGGGCCTAGCAAACACAGAAGTGGATGATCACAGTCAGCTATTGGATGGATCACAGGGCTCCCAATGGAGAAACTAGAGAAAGTAGCCAAGGAGATAAAGGGATATGCAACCCTATAGGTGGAACAACATTATGAACTCACCAGTACCCCGGAGCTCTTGACTCTAGCTGCATATGTATCAAAAGATGACCTAGTCGGCCATCACTGGAAAGAGAGACCCATTGGACTTGTAAACTTTATATGCCCCAGTACAGGGGAACGCCAGGGCCAAAAAGGGGGAGTGGGTGGTTAGGGGAGTGGGGGTGGGTGGGTATGGGGGACTTTTGGTATAGCATTGGAAATGTATATGAGCTAAATACCTAATAAAAAATGGAAAAAAAACTTTAAAAATAAATTTAAAAAAAGAAAAATTCTAAAGTTACCTTAAAATTCGTAAGAAATTACAATTTTTATTTATATATATTTAGAATTAAAATCTATTTTTAATATTATATCTCCCTTTTCCTTTCATCCCTCTAATCCCTCCCAAGTTCTCAAGCCCTTGTTCCCTCTTGAATTCATGGTCTCGCATTTTTAAAAGATTTATTTATTTTATGTATATGAGTACACTGCTCTCTTCAAACATACCAGAAGAGAAGAATGGATTCCATTACAGATGGTTGCAAGCTGTCATGTGGTTGTTGGGAATTGAACTCAGGACCTCTGGAAGAAGAGCCTATTCTCTCTACTGCTGAGCCATCTCTAGCCACACAGCTTCACTTTTTCACTTTTTGTTATCATTATGTATGCTTAGCAATACTTGTAACTGTAACTCTCAATCCTAGGGTACAAATCTAAGGGTGCAATCTTGTGAGATTTTCCCCTCTGTACATCGGTGGCGTTATTAGTGCTGTGCTTGTTCACAGAGCCCTAGTTTTGAGGTATCATGGATAAAGTTGCCCTTGTTTTAAGGGACCTATCTTACAGTAGAGTTCCTAATCATCTGGCTCTTAAAGTCTTTCTATGTCTTCTTTCGAAATGTTTTAATACAGCCTTTCTCTAAATAGAGTGGTTACAGGATTTAACAAACAATGACATGTTTCTATATTATGCTGTTCCCCACACCTGAGTAATACAAAGATCTATAGTTTCATATGCTAGGGAGATATTCCCATATATTTTCATGTGCTTATGAGTACATGATTCGTAAATGTTTTCTGTCTGACCTCTATACTCACGTTCATCTATCTATTCTATGTTATTGATGTGAATATTTACTAGGCTTCTCAAAATAAAAGTCTAAATTCTAAACCTCTAAAAATCATTGGCACTTCCTCTACTCAAATTGTTCTTTCATCCTGGAATCTTTTTGAATTACATCCAAAGGAAATTGCTAATATATCTACTCCTATCTCAACTACTACTACCATAGGCAAAGAATCCATCATGTCTCTCCTTTAAACTAACCACAACAGCATCTTCAATAGTCCCTGGCTTCTATACTGAGGCTTACTATCACTGCCTTAGTCACATCTAATGGGGTTAGGAAATGTTACTTCAAAACAAACTGTAAAAATTTAATTGTTTTATAAAATTTAATTAATAATAATACTCTAGTTAGATTTATGGGAAAGCACCCAGGACTGAAATTATTTCCTGTCAGATAATCCAGTAAAGAGTTGTTTATAATTAGGTATTTTTCTCATTTACATTTCCAATGCTATCCCAAAAGTCCCCCATACCCTCCCCCCCACTCCCCTACCCACCCACTCCCACTTTTTTGCCCTGGTGTTCCCCTGTACTGGGGCATATAAAGTTTGTGTGTCCAATGGGCCTCTCTTTCCAGTGATGGCCGACTAGGCCATCTTTTGATATATATGCAGCTAGAGTCAAGAGCTCTGGGGTACTTGTTAGTTCTTACTGTTGTTCCACCTATAGGGTTGCAGACCTCTTCAGCTCCTTGGGTACGTTCTCTAGCTCCTCCATTGGGGGCCCTGTGATCCATCCAATAGCTGACTGTGATCATCCACTTCTGTGTTTGCTAGGCCGCAGCATAGTCTCACAAGAGACAGCTATATCAGGGTCCTTTCAGCAAAATCTTGCTAGTGTATACAATGGTGTCAGTGTTTGGAAGCTGATTATGGGGTGGATTCCTGGATATGGCAGTCTCTAGATGGTCCATCCTTTTGTCTCAGCTCCAAACTTTGTCTCTGTAACTCCTTCCATGGGTGTTTTGTTCCCAATTCTAAGAAGGGGCAAAGTGTACACACTTTGGTCTTCATTCTTCTTGAGTTTCACATGTTTTGCAAATTGTAACTTATATCTTGGGCATTCTAAGTTTCTGGGCTAATATCCACTTATCAGTGAGTACAGTAAAGAGTGTCAAGATAGATTTTTATTCTAAGCATTCACTGCAGACAGACTTCCATATTCAGGTTCTTTGTATTTATTATTTATATAGGGTAGGTGCGATTGGTAAGTAAGCTTCAAAGAACTTTTTTTTTTTTTCTGGTGTCAAAGCACAAAGCCTTGTTGAATGATTTGAGAGGGTGGTCAAACTTTCTTAATTAGTCAGCCTGTCAGCCTGTCAGCAGAACTAAGTGGAGTTGTAAGTAATAACTCATTAGCAGGAAATACCTATTGTTAATCATGACAAGGTTATGAAAGCAATATCTTATTGAATTTTAGATGATATTCAAAGTTCTAAGGAATCTGAGATTAGAACAAGACGCAAAATGAAACAGAAAATGATTTCTGAAAAATCAGAAGTTGATGACTTCTTCTGATATCTATGATGCTCTTGGTCCTGAAAAGTAAGTTCTCAGAGTTGGGTGTATGGCCTCTGGGTAACCTCTAGACACTCGGAATCTGATGACTTATATGCTTCCCTTGTTTTCAGAGGAATATATGCTGACTATTTCACTACAAGTCAAAATATTCTGGACTTTTCTTTGCACTCTACCTAAATAGTGGGAATCAAGGCAAGAGATGTGTAGAAAAGATGGAAGGGACTATGGGAAACCATATAAAAGCCTTTTATCTTGCAATGCAACTTTTAAAATAACTGCAGAGATAGTAGAACATAGAACAACCAATTTCAAACTTACCAGGAATCAAACTTTCTGATGGGTAGTTTTTTAGTGCCAGATTTATAAGGAAGGCTACTGGAAAAAAAATATACCAGTGGTCTTATGCAGTACTAGGCACTGAGTGCTTCAGCAGCCACTTGTGAGGCAAGACAAAGCCCACTAATGTAATAATGGCATGATTATTATGGTGTAACTAAACATTTTCTGATTCGAGTTGAAGCCTGCTCCACAGAAACAAGATTCCATATCTGATACTATGGTCCTAGGCAAAAGCCTAAGGCTGGGAAACCATAGGCCCTTAGTTTGCTAAGAAGTCATGGTGGCAAATTACCTTTTAAAGATTTGTATATACCCATGAATCTGGGCTGTTCTCAACCTGGGTCAAAAAGACTTCTTTTTTCAGTGGACAGCAGCCAAAGGAGAAATTCCTAACTTACCAAGAAGGACTGAGTGCTCAACCCTACATGAGACGACTGCATTAAACCCACCACCAAAAAAAGGATCAGGGAAGGTCATGGAAGAGGAGGTATGAAGAATATGAGGGCCCGAGGATAGGGAAGAGTGCTGTCAAATGCTGCCGTGTTCTGGAAAGACACAGCTAAGGTACCAGGAAGGGAAAAAGCACCAAAGCATTAGCTAGGTAATGTATTGCTGATACACTTGCACAAGGGCACAACCACAGTGTAAAACAATGCAGTTGCTTGAAAAAAAGGAAATATACATTGATCATGTGACCACTTTCAAATATTGGCCCAAGAGAAATAAATACATATATGAACCAAAAGATTCCTAAGTAAAATGTCATAATTTATGCACATATACATGTATAAATATATGCATACATATACACATGCATTAAATATACATATATACAATGGATATGTGCATATACATATGTGTATATACATATACACATGTGTGCATGTTTGAACATATGCATTTATACATATATATATAAATTCACACATGTATACATACATACATATTTTACATGATAATGTATATTTAAATATATATAATATTATTAAAATAGCAGCATGAATTTGATGGCTATGTGGCAATATATGTATGTGGTATATAAGTCAAAATTCAAGAGCTGGAGAGCTGGACCAGTGGCTATAAACATTGGCTGCTCTTCTAGAGAACTGAAGTTTGATTCCCAGCATCGACATGGTAGCTCACAATTGGCTATAACTCCACTTCCAGGAAATCCAAGGCCTGTTTCTGGCCTCCACAGACAACAGATATACATGTGTTACACAAAAATCTATGTAGGTAAAATACCTATACACATGAAATTTTAAAAAATAAAAAGGAAACCTGTCTTAAAGAGAAAATTTTATGAAGTAAAGCAACAAGTAAAATGATCTACCACAATAAATTGAGCTGTTATAAATCATAACCAGTTTAATCATAACTTGGTATTGCCCTACAATCTCATTAGATCTTACTTTGAATCATCCTAGGCTCTGAAAGTTATCCTAGGTCTTTGGCATAGGCACAAGTGTTGTTTGTCACCTGGCTAATCTGTTGGCTCTTATGGAAGCTGTGAGGCATCTGAGCTTGGCACGAAGCTGGTCACTTTAGGCTCTGAAACCTCTCAATCACTGGCTAACTATAATTACTCTCTGCTAAGATCTCATCTATTCTTGACTCACAGGCTGCGCCCACTTCAGTTTCACCTTCTCTGACTCTTCCTGGACTGAGGTTGGAGGAGGAACATACTCATCCTATTATTGCCTTCTTGTATTTAAGAAAGAAAAATAGAAATCAGTATAGATAGATTGAAACAATTATCTTCCTATCAGAACCTAATGGCCATTGGAAAGTGACTTTATATTTTTCCTGATATTCTCACTTTAGGTTTTATTTGCAGTGTTTGTTTTCATACAGTATTTTTTTGTGATCTGGGGATTAAACCCAGGATTTTACACATGGTAGGTATGAGCTCTGTCAGTGATCAAATTCCCAGTGCCATTTTTGTTTGTTCATTTATTTTTAGTTTATTTATTCCATTTAAAATTTGTTTTCCTCTTATTTTTGAGATCATAATATAATTATATCATTTCCCCTTCACCTTTTCTCTCTCTAAACCTTCTACTAAACACTTCTTTTCTCTCTTTCAAATTCATAGCCCCTTTTTGCACTGAATATTATATGAATATTTATATATTTTATTCTCTAAAATTTATATACCTGTGTATAATGTAATGTATCTTGTCCATATTGAACCTCATTTCTTTTCCATATCTCATGTCAATCATGCTGGAACTTTTCTGCCCATTAAGTGTTCTCTACTTCCATGTCTTTAGTGTCTAAATATTTTTCTTAAATGGGTATGTGTATGTGTGTATTTCTATGTGTGTCTGTGAGTGAGTGTTTGAGTGTGTGTGTCTTTGTTTGTGTGTGTACATCTTGTCTGTGTGTGAGAGTGTTTGTGTGTACATTTGTGTTCATGTGTATGCATGTGTATATGAGTGCAGGTGTCCACTGAGGACCGAGAGCGTAAGATCTCCTGGAGCTGGAGTTACTGATGTTTGTGAGTTGGTCAGTGTGGGTGCTGGGACTGACCTCAAGTCCTCTGCAACATCAGTATGTGCTCTTAACCACTGAGCCATCTCTCCAGCTCTTATTTAAAAAAATTGAGGTAAAGCATGCATGGCATAAAGTTATTATTAAACATATTTAAGTGTAAATTTTGTTACCATTGAGTCCATATTATTATTTTACTATACATGATTTATTATTCATTTACAACTTTTTTTTTTTGAGACAGGGTTTCTCTGTGTAGCCCTGGCTCTCCTGGAACTCACTCTGGAGAACAGACTGGCCCTGAACTCAGAAATCTGCCTGTCTCTGACTCCCATGTCCTGGAATTAAAGGCATGCAAGACCACTGCCCTGCTTCATTAATATCTGTTTTCCCAGCATAGTATCTTTATTGATTATTTAGGAATTTCACATATTGCTCATTGTTCATGCTTACTTCCCAGTCTTCCCAGGTCCACCCTTTCACCCTGTGTACCATCCATCCTCAAAAAAAAAAAAAATCCCAACTACAATTTGAGTTGTCTATGTACTCACTGGAGCATGCTCAAACTCCCAGTGGCCAGCACTTTAAAATAACCTGAGGCCTTCCTCACCACATCCTACATTCTTGCCATATTTTTGGAAGAGTTCTCCTTGATGACTTTCTGTTTAGGTTGTTTTGGTGAGTGGGGGTAGGGATTGTCACAGAACTTTCTATTCTCTCTCAACTGTGAGTCTGCAGTCATTGATAACTACTGCAAAAGAAACTTCCTTGCAAGCTCCCAGAGACTAAACCACCAACCAAAGAGTACACAGGGGTACACATGGCTCCAGCTTCATATGTAGCAGAGGATGGCCTTATCAGTCATCAATGGGAGGGGAGCCCCTTGGTCCTGTGGAGGATCGATGACCCAGGATAGGGGAATGTTAGGGCACTGAGGCAGAAATGGGTGGGTAGGTGGGGGAGCACCCTCATAGAAGCAGGGGGAAGGGGAGGGGATAGAGAGTTTGTGGAGGGGAAACTGGGAAGAGGGGTGTAACATTTGG
Source organism: Mus musculus (assembly GCF_000001635.26). NCBI lineage: Eukaryota > Metazoa > Chordata > Mammalia > Rodentia > Muridae > Mus > Mus musculus. The sequence goes on along the minus strand of NC_000086.7, from coordinate 138,688,286 downwards.
AATGTAAATAAACAAAATAACCAGGTTTTTTTTTTGTTGTTGTTGTTGGTTTTTTGTTTTTTGTTTTTTGTTTTTTTTTTTAAAGAAGCTTCCTTGCAGGAGCATGGGTCATGGACTTCGAGTAGTTTCTGGTGACAACACAGACTACAGACACCTTCATGGCCTCTGGTGTCAGCCCATGCCATATATCTCAGCATGGTCTCCATGGTCAGACCACAGACATCAACATGGTCCTTTGCTACCACCATAGTCCTTGGCAGCAGCACAGGTGAAGGATTTTATAAGGCTTCCAGAGCATGGACACCAACATGGTTCCTGGTGGCACCAGGCAGCCCGTGGACATCAACCTTGGCTTCTAGAAGCAGCATAGACCACGATGTTTAGTTATTTATTGTGAAGTACTGAGAATCAAACTCAGGGACCTGTACTCTTCTAGGTGGACTCATGAATATACACTGCCAGTCCCTAGACGGCTACGTTTTCATGGATAATATTATCAGTTCATCTACCCCCTTAAAATTCTGGTTTAATTGCTTCTTAACAGTAATGGTTTTAAAAGACAGTCAACCAAAAAGTTCCATCTCATATTTTTCAAGAAAAAAATGTTGATAGCACTTAAAGCAAACAAGACACAGAATCAAATCATCCTAAGTAGTTGCTCAGATTAGCAATGCACTCACAGAGGGATTATGACGTAGGGAGTGTGATACTCTACCAGGATTCATGGGATGGGGTTTCAGAACAGCTCCTAGACAGGAATTGAGTTTCTTCCCTCTGAACTCTACCTTGTTTCAGGAAGTTGCCACTGCATGATTTGTGATGAATCATCAGGCTAAAATAACAAGTATGGCAAGTTTGACTTTCTTAAACATAGTCAAAGTATAGAAAGACTAGTGTAATGAATCCAACATGTTCAGTAATATTATATGTGCAAAATGATCTTAAAATATAACACATTACTTAAAATCATTGTAATCAGGTTAGACATGAAATTCAACATGTTGCAAACTGGGAAAATTAAGTATTTTCATGTTCTCTGTCTTTGGCTTTATTCACCTGGCTTTAATTAACATGTTGAATGAAATCTGGCCTCATATACCCAATATTAAAGATGGATTTAAAACAATTATTTTCAAGGCTTAAAATATCCTCCTTAATGTTTTCTTCATCTGTTCTAAAGGGCAGATACATTTAAGTCTGAAACATTAATTTTCTAGCTTTGTGTGTGTGTGTGTGTGTGTGTGTGTGTGTGTGTGTGTGTGTGTGTGTGTGTGTGTGTGTGTCCTGCCTGCTAAAATAATTAACTTTTGTTTAGGCTCCTAGTTGAAGTCTTGCTAGGTTTTGCTCACTTACTCTGTCCTTCATACTGACTTTCCAAACTGATTCAGTTTTAAACTAGAGGCATTTCTCTCCTGAGCTATTTCAAAATGTCTCTCAAGACGGCTTTCCTTGCCTTCTCCCCAATATCTCTGTCTCTGTCTCTCTAGTGTGTATGTGTCTACATGTACATGTGTTTTGGTGTATAAATGCTATTAGTGGAGGACAATGGATAACCTCAGGTTTTAGTTCTTGTCCAAGAGAACTAACTAACTCACTAACTCACTAACTAATTGTGTTATTCACTGTATGTGTCAGGCTAGCTGACCTGCAAGCTTCTGGGAGAGTCTCCTGTCTCTGCCTTCCATCTCACAGGGATTAAAACCCTATGCTATGAAGTCTGGCTTTACATGGATTCTGGGGGTTAAACTGAGATTCTCATACCTTCATAGCCAAGTACAGTACCCACTCAGTAACCTATCCAGCCATGATATTTTCAATAATGAAAAACTTTGATTTACTATGTTAAAGTTTAGCACTAAAGCAACCATATTGCACTAATTTTCAGCAAAGCTACCCTGGCTTCAATTAAATTACAGGGTAAGATTATGTATGCCTATTTTTATTTAGATGAAACATAGATAAGATCAATAATAATAATAATAATAATAATAATAATAATATAGCTTTCTTCTGAACTCATGGATCAGTCTTTTCTTGAAAATTAACCACATCTTATTCTATAATAGTTCAATATCTCCTTTATAAAACCTCTTTTACTGGCTAATCTAGCTCACAAACTTTTCCTTTTCAAGGATTCCAACAACAGTTACATCACTGTTTCCTCATTAAACTGTCTTTATACTTCTGCCAAAGGTGGATAACTATATTATCCCCCATACTCAAAAGCTTATAGTATAGAAGATAATTCCTAATCTTTAACAGAGAAATTTAATTCCCTCCTATTTGGCCCCTATCTTCTTCTTTGGCCATAACAATCTACCTAGCCTAGAAGGACTAACCTCTAAGAGTCCTTAAGTATGCAAAACAAGTTCACACTTTGCATTCATGCATCTTTCTCTAACTGGAGCCTCTCTCATTTCCTTTATCATTGCTTGACATGTGTCCAACAGTCTTTTAATGCGTGGATGAGAATTACTTCCTTCAAGAAAACTCTAATGCCCAAAGGCCAAGTTAATTTGTTATGAAGATATTATAACAAAAAGTCCAGTGGTGGTATGAGAAATGAAATGGAAATGTAGTCTAACAGAGCTTCAGAAATAGTCACCAGTATCTGATAATTGAGTATGGAACTAGGTAATTATACTAAGGAGTAATTTCAATTAAACTAAGCTGGAACAATTTTCCATTTGTTTTGGAAAGGAAGGAACATGGAGCACCTAACCCTTGAGAGACTTGAGGCCCCCCCGGGGGTGGGGGTGGGGGTGGGGGAGATATGGTGCGGAGGGGGGTGGGGACATCCTCTTGGACATGAGGGAGGAAGAACGGAGTGAGGAACTGTCAGAGAGTTTATCGACTGGGGGAATAACAACTGGACTGTAAAAAAAAATGTTTAAGAAATAAAAGGAACATGAAGAAAAAATTAAACCCTATATCATTTTAATCTTGGGGTGCTGTATATCAATCAAAAGACCACACAAATTCTAGGCAAGCAATTTACCACTCAGTCCACACCCTAATCCATAATTATAAAATTTTCATCAATATTTATATAGCATTCAAATTACTGGATTTCATTATTATATTTTTATACATGTATATCATTGTCTTTTGTTTATACTTACACTCCATTACTTTATATTATTCTCCTCCCACTGTTCCCCTTAGCAGGGAATACTTTTCAAGTAGGAGACCACCCACTCCTTTTATAATGTTCATATATATATATATATATATATATATATATATATCCCATGTTCCTGGCTTAATTCCACTGATTGTGATAAATTTTAATTCCATTAATCTCACTATAAATAACATAATACTGTTATGCTTTATGGTTATATAAAATACATACATAATCACATTTTATTTATCTCTTCCTTGTGCATCTAGACTGGTTCAGTATCTTAGTATGTACATGACATGAATATGAAAGAATTTCTTTGGTATATTGATGTACAATATTTCAGATATACCCCCACAAGCAGTATAGTTTTCTGAAGGCTCTACATACCAATTTCTATAGTGGTTGCACTAATAGTTTACTGTCTTACCACTACGTATAATGTTTACTTTTCTCCAAAGGCATTTGTTCTTGTTTCTTTTCTTCAGGGTAGCTATTCTGACTGGGTTGAGATGGAATCAAAGTAGTTTTAATTTGCATTTTGTGATGTTGAACCCACTTTTATTCATGTATCTACTAGCTATTTGATCTCTTGACTTTCAGGAGCATCTGGTCCATTCTTTTGAATATTTGCAGATTGGGTAACTTTTGAGTTCTTCATAGACTTTATATATTAACCTCTTCTAAGATGCCAGTTCCTTCCATTGTGTAGGTGTCCTTGTAGTTAAAAACTCCTAGTGCAGTGCAGATACTTTATAATTTGCTATTGCTTCCTGAGCCTTACAGTCATTTTCAGAAGGTTTTTGCTCCTGTATTTATCTTGATGTATTTCTCCTGTGTTTTTCTTTGGCAATTTAGGATTTGGGGTCTTAAATAAAAGTCTTTGATATATTTGGAGTTGATCTTTTGTTCAAGGTGACTGAAAGGGCTCTAGTTTCACCTTTCTACATGTAAATGCCCAGTTTTCACAGCTTATTAAAGAGGGTATACTGGCTAGTTTTGTGTCAAGTTGACACAAGCTGGAGTTATCACAGAGAAAGGAGCTTCAGTTGGGGAAGTGCCTCCATGAGATCCAACTGTGGGGCATTTTCTCAATTAGTGATCAAGAGGGAGAGGCCCCTTGTGGATGGGACCATCTCTGGGCTAGTAGTCTTGGGTCATATAAGAAAGCAGGCTGAGCAAGCCAGTAAGGAACATCCCTCCATGGCCTCTGCATCAGCTCCTGCTTCCTGACCTGCTTGAGTTCCAGTCCTGACTTCCTTGGTGATGAACAGCAGTATGGAAGTATAAGCTGAATAAACCTTTTCCTCCCCAACTTGCTTCTTGGTCATGATGTTTGTGCAAGAATAGAAACCCTGACTAAGAGAGAGGGTATTTTATATTCATTGTCTATATTTTTTAAAATTCAAATGGCTATAGTTGTGTGGCTTTATATGTGAATCCTCTACTGTATTTTATCAATTTACATGTCTAGTCTATTTGTGTGTGTGTGTGTGTGCAAGTACTATGCTGTTTCACTGCTTTGGTGCCAAAGTATAGTTGACATCAAATAATGGTGATAGGCATAGCTATGTCTTTCTGCTAAGAATTTCTTCAGTTACCTGTGGTCTTTTGTTACTCCAAATAAATCCTATTTCTATGAAGAATGGCATCAGCATTTGAATGGAGATTTTATGGAGTTTGAAGGTCACTTTTGGTAATATAGCCATTACTATAATATGGGTTAAACTGATCCTTGTGCATGAAAGATTTTTCTATCTTCCAAGTGTATTCTCTAATTTCTATTTAAAGTTTTCACCATAAAGGTCTTTACCTGATACCAAATAGTATTCTGAAAAATCCATATTTATTTTTAAATGAATCATAAATTACAATGGTATAAAATAGAAGTAAATATATTTTAAGTAAATAAACAGCTTAAAAAAGCAATCAATATACTTGAAAAATGTTAAATTTAATTGCATAAACAGTAGAATTTTACCAATGATGAGAAAACTTGAAAAATATCTAGCTAAAATTAGTATACTTTGGCATAATTATCTGGTTTATGCTCATTTCATTCATATTTCATAAAATAAGGCCAAAATTATAGTAAATTAAGAGGTGAATGACTCTTAGTACATGATTGAACTGGACTTTATTTTATTTTTTGTATGTATGTATGTGTGATGTATGATGTATGTATGTACGTATGTATGTATTTATTGGTTTTTGAGACAGGGTTTCTCTGTGAAGCCCTCGCTATCCTGGAGATCACTCTGTAGAACAGGCTGGCCTTGAACTCAGAAATCCTCCTGCTTCTGCCTCCTAAGTGCTGGGATTAAAGGCGTGCACCACCAGTGCCCACCTGGACTTTATTTTATAAACTGTAAATTTATTCATGGTAGAATTCTACATTAAATTTAACATTTTCAAAAATCATCATAAAGCATCATTTGCCAGAATCTCTCAGGATTTTGGTATCCCCTAAGTTGTTCACACAAATGTGAGGCCCCTATACATATTTCCTGAGTGTAAGTGCTGTGAAACAACATTAGAAGTTTGACATGTGTTTTGTTGATATCTAAGAGGTCTGTTCTTTTCTGAAGGGAAATGGAGGAACAGTGGGTCGGAGAAAGAGAAGTGGGAGTAGGGGAACTGGTAAAGTGAAGGGAGGGGAGGGTGGTGTCAGGATATATTTTGTATGGAAGAAGAATAAATAAAAAGAAAAAAAAGAAGTTTGGCATGATTCCATTGAGTTTGAAGGGGAAGAAGCTACTCTAAGGATATAAAGCAATATAACTAGTACATAGTAGAGTGATCATTCAAATCTGGGCTCCTTGTGCTCAAATTTTGTAGTTACTATTTCTGAGTCTGTAAAATTTTAATTTGCTTTAAAAATTTTACTTTAGCGGAGTCTCCGACACCCGCAAGGGCCCACAGAGGATTCCCCATGGGATCCTAAGACCTCTGGTGAGTGGAACACAGCGTCTGCCCCAATCCAATCACTCGGAACCTGAAACTGTATTAACTAGGGAAGCAGACGACCCAGGCCTGACCTGGAGCACAAGTCCCTTCCGGTCCACTCGAGCACCAGGGTGCCTCACCAGTGGAGTCTCCCGACACCCCCAAGGGCCCACACAGGATTCCCCACGGGATCCTAAGGTCTCTGGTGATTGGAACACAACTTCTGCCAGGAGGCAGGTTCGAACACCAGATATCTGGGTACCTTCCCTGCAAGAAGGGAGCTTGCCTGCAGAGAATACTCTGCCCACTGAAACTAAGGAGAGAGCTAGCCTCCCAGGTCTGCTTATAGAGGCTAACAGAGTCACATGAGGAACAAGCTCTAACCAGAGACAACTATAACAGCTAGCTTCAGAGATTACCAGATGGCGAAAGGCAAAAGTAAGAATTCTACTAACAGAAATCAAGACCACTCACCATCATAAGAACGCAGCACTCCCACCCCACCTAGTCCTGGGCAACCAACACAACCGAAAATCTAGACCCAGATTTAAAAACATTTCTCATGACGATGATAGAGGACATCAACAAGGACTTTCATAGCTCACTTAAAGAAATACAGGAGAGCACTGCTAAAGAGTTACAGGCCCTTAAAGAAAAACAGGAAAACACATCCAAAGGTGATGGAAATGAACAAAACCATACTAGAACTAAAAAGGGAAGTAGACACAATAAAGAAAACCCAAAGTGAGGCAACACTGGAGATAGAAACCCTAGGAAAGAGATCTGGAACCATAGACGCGAGCATCAGCAACAGAATACAAGAGATGGAAGAGAGAATCTCAGGTGCAGAAGATTCCATAGAGAACATCGGCACAACAATCAAAGAAAATACAAAATGCAAAAAGATCCTAACTCAAAACATCCAGGAAATCCAGGACACAATGAGAAGACCAAACCTACGGATAATAGGAGTTGATGAGAATGAAGATTTTCAAATTAAAGGGCCAGCAAATATCTTCAACAAAATAATAGAAGAAAACTCCCCAAACATAAAGAAAGAGATGCCCATGATCATACAAGAAGCCCACAGAACTCCAAATAGACTGGACCAGAAAAGAAATTCCTCCAGACACGTAATAATCAGAACAATAAATGCACTAAATAAATATAGAATATTAAAAGCAGTAAGGGAGAAAGGTCAAGTAACATATAAAGGCAGGCCTATCAGAATTACACCAGACTTTTCACCACAGACTATGAATGCCAGAAGAGCCTGGACAGATGTTATACAGACACTAAGAGAACACAAATGCCAGCCCAGGCTACTATGCCCGGCCAAACTCTCAATTACCATAGATGGAGAAACCAAAGTATTCCACGACAAAACCAAATTCACACATTATTTTTGCACTAATCCAGCCCTTCAAAGGATAATAACAGAAAAAAAAAATACAAGGACAGAAATCACGCCCTAGAAAAAGCAAGAAAGTAGTCCCTCAACTAACCAAAAAGAAGACTGCCATAAGAAAAGAATGCCAACTCTAACAACAAAAATAAAAGGAAGCAACAATTACTTTTCCTTAATATCTCTTAATATCAACGGACTCAATTCCCCAATAAAAAGATATAGACTAACAGAATGGCTACACAAACAGGACCCAACATTCTGCTGCTTACAGGAAACCCATCTCAGGGAAAAAGACAGAAACTACCTCAGAGTGAAAGGCTGGAAAACAATTTTCTAAGTAAATGGTCTGAAGAAACAAGCTGGAGTAGCCATTTTGATATCAAATAAAATCGACTTCCAACCCAAAGTTATCAAAAAAGACAAGGAGGGACACTGTATACTCATCAAAGGTAAAATCTTCCAAGAGGAACTCTCAATTCTGAATATCTATGCCCCAAATGCAAGGGCAGCCACATTCATTAAAGACACCTTAGTAAAGCTCAAAGCACACATTGCACCTCACATAATAATTGTGGGAGACTTCAACACACCACTTTCATCAGTAGACAGATCGTGGAAACAGAAACTAAACAGGGACACAGTGAAACTAACAGAAGTTATGAAACAAATGGACTTAACAGATATCTACAGAACATTTTATCCTAAAACAAAAGGATATACCTTCTTCTCAGCACCTCACGGGACCTTCTCCAAAATTGACCATATAATTGGTCATAAAACAGGCCTCAACAGATACAAAAATATTGAAATTGTCCCATGCATCCTATCAAACCACCAGGGATTAAGGCTGATCTTCAATAACAACATAAATAATGGAAAGCCAACTTTCACGTGGAAACTGAATGACACTCTTCTCAATGATACCTTGGTCAAGGATGGAATAAAGAAAGAAATTAAAGACTTTTTAGAGTTTAATGAAAATGAAGCCACAACATACCCAAACCTATGGGACACAATGAAAGCATTTCTAAGAGGGAAACTCATAGCTCTGAGTGCCTCCAAGAAGAAACTGGAGAGAGCACACACTAGCAGCTTGACAACACATCTAAAAGCTCTAGAAAAAAAGGAAGCAAATTCACCCAAGAGGAGTAGACGGCAGGAAATAATCAAACTCAGGGGTGAAATCAACCAAGTGGAAACAAGAAGAACTATTCAAAGAATTAACCAAACGAGGAGTTGGTTCTTTGAGAAAATCAACAAGATAGATGAACCCTTAGCCAGACTCAGTAGAGGGCACAGGGAAAGCATCCTAATTAACAAAATCAGAACTGAAAAGGGAGACATAACAACAGATCCTGAAGAAATCCAAAACACCATCAGATCCTTCTACAAAAGGCTATACTCAACAAAACTGGAAAACCTGGATGAAATGGACAAGTTTCTAGACAGATATCAGGTACCAAAGCTAAATCAAGATCAGGTTAATGATCTCAACAGTCCTATATCCCCTAAAGAAATAGAAGCAGTCATTAATAGTCTCCCAGCCAAAAAAAGCCCAGGACCAGACGGGTTTAGTGCAGAGTTCTATCAGACCTTCAAAGAAGACCTAATTCCAGTTCTTCACAAACTATTCCACAAAATAGAAACGGAAGGTATTCTACCCAACTCATTCTATGAAGCCACAATTACTCTGATACCTAAACCACAAAAAGACCCAACAAAGGTAGAGAACTTCAGACCAATTTCCCTTATGAATATCAATGTTCTCTAGGTGTCTTCAGTTCCCAGTGGCTTTTACATTCTTTCTCCCTCTACTTATGTAGGGTTCCCTGAATCCTGAGGGAAAGGATTTGGTAGAGCTTCTTTTTAGGTCTGAGTATGCCAAGGCCTCTCATTCTCTGCATAGTGGCTGGCTCTGTGTCTTTGTATTTGTTTCCATATGGATTGCAGTCTATTCCTACAAGTAGATGAGTTTATTTCCATTGAATCTATACCCAGTAATTGCCGAACAATAGGAGATATAGATTGGTTTTTCTGTCTGTCTCTCTACCTACCTACTAACCTACCTATCATCTGTCTATATTCTTCCACATTTTTACCATAATAGTTATATCAACATACATTCCCACTCACAATATATAAGGGTTAACTGTTCTTCACAGTCTTATCAAAATATCTCTATTTATTTTTGGGTATCAAATCCTTACTTGGATGATACAGCATTTTGTGCTGATAATCATTTCCCTGATGATTAATGGTTCTGGCATTTCATCATTGGAGAAGTGTCTATTCTTGTCTTTTGATCATTTTCTTTAAATCAACACATTTATTTGTATACTTTTATTATGGATTTGTGTATGTGTACAATATGTTTTGAATACAAGATTTTTATCAGCTATATGGCTCATAAATATTTTCTTCAAATTGATATCAGCATTTGAATTTGTGGACTGCTATTTTTTTTTAACTTTGATGTAGCCTCATTTCTTTTTGCTTATTTTGTCTCTGATGTGGGCAATCTATATGAAAGCATTGCAGACAAGATCAATGTCAAAAAGATTTTTAAAAATATTTTCTTCTAAGAGATATACTGTTACAGTTTTCACATTTAGGTATTTAATCCATTTTGAGTTGATTTTTCTTGATGCTGTAAGATAAGGGTCCAGTTTCATTAACACTACACTTCCAACAATGGATAAATCACCAAGACAGAAAATCAATTTTCTGGACATGAACATTGGATTTGAGATACACTTTAGGCCAAATAGAACTAACAGATATATACAGACCAATCTGCCCCAAAGTAGCATGTTGTGGATATCTGTTTGTATTTTCTGCTTCCTCAAGAGGGATGCTCCTATGAGTAGATCATGTGCTCAGTGATGTCAGGTGAAATCTTAATTGGTCAGATAAGGTTAGAGCCTGTGATTGGACAATGGAAAGAAAATGTGGAGCTGAAAGTTTTAGAGAAGGAAGAAAAGGAGGGAAAAATGAGAGACTAGATGGAGGACAGAGGGAGAAGAAGATGGAGGAAGAAGAGGTTGAAGATGGAACAGACCCACGTGACCTGGAATTGCTGAAAATAGCTAGGGATTTCATAGCTGAGCAATAGAGTTGTGTAGGGTATATTTTCCCAACATAGGCATGTAGCTTGTATTCATATTGACTGAATTGTGTGTTCTTTGTATGGGCACTTTGTGGGTGGAAATTTACCATTATAAATCTGGCTGGTATAATAAAAGTCTCAAGAAGGTAGACTCCAGAGAACCAAATAGCCCTATTAAAAAGTAGAGTACATACTCATGTCTCTAGCTGCATATGTAGCAGAAGATGGCATAGTTGGCCATCATTGGGAGGAGAGGCACTTAGTCTTGTGAAGATCATATGCCCCAGTACAGGGGAATGCCAGGGCCAGGAAGCAGGAGTGGGTGGGTTGGGGAGCAGGGTGGGGGAGGGTATAGGGGAGTTTTGGGATAGCATTTAAAATGTAAATGAAGAAAATATCTAATAAAAAAATCTTCTGTTAAAAAGAATAGAGCACAGAGCTAAATAGTGAATTCTCAACTGAGGAATCTCAAATGGCTGAGAAGCAGTTAAAGAAATGTTCAACATCCTTAGTCATCAGGGGAATGCCAATCAAAAGTACCCTGAGATTTCAGCTCACACCAATTAGAACAGCCAAGATAAAAACAACAACAACAACAACAACAACAAAAACCTGCTCCATTGCTGGTGAGATTGTAAGCTGGTACAAAGACTCTGAAAATCAATCTGGCAGCTCCTCAGAAAATTGGGAATAGTTTTGAGAACCTAGCTATACTAGTACTGGGCATATACCAAAAATGCTATAATGTATAACAAGAACACATGCTCCACTATGTTCATAGCAGCCTTATTTATAGTAGCCATAGGTGGGAAACAACCCAGATGTCCCTCAACAGAGGAATGGATACAGAAAATGTGGTACATTTACACATTGGAGTGCTACTCAGCTATTAAAAACAATGACTTCATGAAATTTGTAGGCAAATGGATGGAACTAGAAAATATCATCCTGAGTGAGGTAACCCAGACACAAAAGAACACACATGGTATGTACTCAGTGATAAGTGGATATTAGCCCAAACGTTCACAATGACCATGATACAACCCAGAGACCATATGGAGCTTAGGAGGAAGGAAGACCAGGGTGTGGATGCTTCAGTCCTGCATTTAAGGGAGGAACAATATGATCATGGGAGAGAGGAGAGGGATGAAGTAAGGGGGCAGTCTCAGGAACTGGAGATGTGAGAGAGGTACAGAGGGTCAGGAAATCAAACAAAATAAGTCTCTAGTGTTTTCAGTTTATGATGCTAAGGGGAGTTGAGTGAGCTGTAGCTTCCTTTCTGTAGGCCAGTCACAGGGGGTGGATGGCCTGAGAAATGGGAGCGGTAGCTCCAGGCATTTCAGGTTAAACTGGTTTGGTTAGCTTAGCAAGCTAGCCTCAGGAACCAGGGCAAGAGGGCCACTTAGAGCTAGCCTTGGGGGTGGGTGAGAACACATTTCCTGGTACATAGCCAGGTTTAATGTGAATTTTATTTAAAACTACACACTACAGCAGCAGAATTTACATTCTTCTCAAAAGAACATAGAACATTTTCCAGGATAGATAATTTATTAAGCCAAAAGAAATGAAGGTAGCAAGAATAGGAAGATTCAAAGTGTATAAAACACCTTTTGAGACTGTATTGGTTAAGAGCACTGGCTGCTCTTCCAGAGGTCACGAGTTTAATTACCAGCAACCACCTGGTGGCTCACAACCATCTGTAATTGGATCCCATGCTCTCACCTGGTGAGTCAGCTAAAGTGTGGTCATGTACATTAAATAAATAAATCTTTAAAATAGGAATAAGGAAAATGGAATATTCCTTTTAAAAGGTATCAAATGTAAGAAATACTTATATATTATATATAAATTGTATATAATTTAATAAGGTAGTTATATAATATATTAATTGCTATAATCAAATATATATTAATTATGTAACATAATATTAATCATATATGAATTATATATAATGTGATAGATAGTAAATATAATAAATATTTATAAGTAACTAATGGGTCAAAGGAGAAGTAACAACAAAAATTAAAAACACATGAGGAAAGTGAAAGTAGAAGTAATTCATACAAGTCAGGAAGCCAGTAAAAGTACAAAAGAAATTCAGATCTACCTGAAAACAATAACAAAGAGCTGAACCTAAATAAAACAGCCAGAGAATTTGAAAAACAGGAGAAAAATTAGTTAAGAATTTTCTTGTTAAAAGAAATTTAAATTTTGAGCAGAATCAACAAATCTTTTACCTACCTGGGGAGAAAGAAAGGGAAATTAAATCTAATCACAAATAAGAGTAGAAGTATTCCAATGAAAACCTCAAAAATTAAAAGTGCCATGAGGTAATATTATGAACAACTATATGCAAACAAATTAAATCATCCTGAAGAAGCAGAAACACACAACTTACCATACATAACCAAGAAGAAATAAAATTTTAATCAAGATTCTATGTACTAATAAATATACACATGTGGAAGAATGTAGAATACAAATACAACTAAGAAACCAAATATGTGCACAAAGATGCAAACAGAATTACAGAAATGAAAATACAGTTTCCAAAATAAAATAGTGTGGTTTATGGATGAAATCAATAGGAGATTGAACATTCAAAAAAATCAGTAAACTAAAATAAATCATAACAGGAAGGAATGAGGAAACCAATAATTTGGGGGTAAAAGACTATTTTCCATATTTGATGAAGCATGTAATTATAATCATGCTGCTGAATACCCCTGATCAAAAGATACTCAAGGGAAGGTAGAAGAGACATGGCTTTTTGAAATCATGCCACCTAGCCAGAACATGGCAGAGCATATTATATAAGACACTGCAAATGTAGCAGAAGATGGCCTAGTTGGCCATCATTGGGAGGAGAGGCCCTTGGTCTTGGAAAGATTATATGCCCCAGTACAAGGGAATGCCAGGGCCAGGAAGCAGGAGTGGGTGGGTTGGGGAGCAGGGTGGGGGGAGGGTATAGGGGACTTTTGAGATAGCATTTGAAATGTAAATGAAGAAAATATCTAATAAAAAAGCTAAAATAAAACTAAAAAAAAAAGTATTAGCTAAGTCAGAAAGTATGGTAGGGTGAGCAGTGTAGCAGGGGACATAGCCCATGCCTTAGGGACCTTCATTATGGTTATCTACAGTCCCTGCCATGGTTATTCACAATCCTCATAGACAGTGCTTCCCACAAAGCACTGTGTAACAGGGTTTGTTTACTTTACACAGAGGTGAATAAAATACAATTTTAAATTGGGTCTCAAAAAAAAAAAAGACACTGATAAGGGTAGCAACTTGAAATTTAAGAGTGAGACCACTGAATAAATCAATAGAATTGAATCAATGTTTATATTTCCTTTTCTTACATTTAAATGTTTCTATTTAAATGACCCAAATTATACAAAGCAGCAAAATGCATCACATAAAAATGAATTTAACAAATCAGAAAACAGCAAGAGCTGTCCTTTAGAAACTTATTTTTCTTCCTTCCTTCCTTCTTTCTTTCTTTCTTTCTTTCTTTCTTTCTTTCTTTCTTTCTTTCTTAGAAATATATTTTTTAGATAATAGCCTAGCCAAGAGTCCTAGATGTTCTCTCTGTCTCTCCCTCTCTGTCATATATATGTATATATATATATATATATATATATATATATATATGTCATATATATATATATGTCATATATATATACACATATATATATATGCATTATGTAAATGAAGGAGCACATAGAGCCTAGAATGCAGCTTCAGATTCCCTGGAGCTAGAGCTATAGGTGTCTATAAAATGCTGTCTATGAATGTTATGAACTGTTATGAATAAGTGGCATTAATCACATGCAATGTTATCGCAATATTATGAAAAAGAACAGATAATACAACATACTATTAAACAGTAGTAATCACATTAATAGATAAGTCAAGATATTTGATATAGCCTTCCCGTTGGTGCCAGCACTGGGCCACCTTGGGCCTGAATTTAGCAGACAGTCCCATGGTCTCCAGAGGACTCTCCACCCCACAGGTGCCCTAGAATGCCTAGGATCTTAGGATCATTGGTGAGTGGAAAACAACATCTATTCCAACAGAATCAGGGGTGCCTAGGGCCAGCCTGAGCACAGACACAGGAATCTCACCCAACCAGTGGCTAAGGTTCCTTCCAGTTGGCTGGTCTACATTGGTTTTGAACTCAGCAGACAGCCCCATGGTCACCAGAGGAGGTACCACTTCCAGGTGCTCTAACACACCCAGGATCTTAAGATCTCAGGATCCCAGGGTCCCAGGAGCTTGGACAAAACAGGATCTCAGGGTCTCAGAGGGAGCTTGACTGCCAAGAATTCTGACACACCCAGAATCTCAGCATCACAGGATCTCAGAATCACAGAATCACAAAGAAAGCTGGACTCTGAGAAGTTTTGATTCGACTGGGATTACAGGAAGGACAGGATCTAATCAGATATATTGAGGGCAGGGAGCACTTGAGATTATCAGATGGTAGGGGGCAAGCATAAGAACAGAAGCAACAGAAACTAAGGTTACTTGAAATCATCAGAACCCAACTCTCCTACCATAGCAAGACCTGGATACACCACCAGACCAGAAAAGCAAAATATATATCTAAAGCCACTTTTCATTTAGATGATGGAGGATTATAAGAAGGACATAACTCTCCTAAAGAAATACAGGAGAACATATCCGAACAAGTGAAAGAATTGAACAAAACCATCCAGGATCTAAAAATGGAAGTAGAAACAATAAAGAAATCACAAAGGGAGACAACTCTGGAAATAGAAAACCTAGGAAAGAAGTCAGGAGCCATTGATGCAAGTATAACCAACAAAATACAAGAGATAGAAAAGAGAATCTCAGTTGCAGAAGATACCATAGAAAACATTGACACAACAATCAAAGAAAATGAGAAATGCAAAAAGATCCTGACCCAAAACATCCAGGAAATCTAGGACACAATGAGAAGACCAAACCTAAGGATTATAGGTATAAATGAGAATGAAGATTTTCAACTTAAAGGTCCAGTAAATATCTTCAAAAAATTATAGAAGAAAACTTCCCTTACCTAAAGAAAGAGATGACCATGAACATACAAGAAGCCTACAGAACTCCAAAGAGTTTGGACCTGAAAAAATCCCTCCCATCACATAATAATCAAAACACCAAATGCACAAAACAAAGAAAGAATATTAAAAGCAATAAGGGAAAAATGTCAAGTAACGTATAAAGGCATACCTATCAGAATTACACCTGACTTCTTGCCAGAGACTATGAAAGCTAGAAGATCCTGGGCAGATGTCATACAGACCCTAAGAGAGATCAAATGACAGCACAGGCTACTATACCCAGCAAAACTCTCAATTATCATAGATGGAAAACCAAGGTATTCCATGACAAAACAAATTTATACAATATCTTTTGACAAATCCAGCCCTTCAAAGGATAGTAAAGGGGGAAACTCCAACACAAGGAGGGAAACTACGCTCAAGAAAAATCAGGAAGATAATCTTTCAACAAACCAAAAGAAGATAGCCACATGAACAAAATTCCAACTCTCACAACAAAAAATAACAGGAAGCAACAATGGCTTTTCCTTAATATCTCTTAATATCGGTGGATCCCGTCCCCCCTTCCCCCAAAAAAGACATAGACTAGTAGAGTGGGTATGTAAACAGGACCCAACATTTTGCTGCATATAAGAAACCCACCTCAGTGACAAAGAGACTCTACCTCAGAGTAAAACGCTAGAAAACAATTTTCCAAGCAAATGTTACCAAGAAACAAGCTGATGTAGCCATTCTAATATTGAATAAAATCGACTTTCAACCCAAAGTTATCAAAAAAGACAATCATACTCACAAAGGTAAAACTTACCATGATAAACTCTCAATTTTGAACATCTGCGCTCCAAATGCAAGGGCACCCACATTCATTAATGAAACTTTAGTAAAGCTCAAAACACACATTGCAGCACACACAATAATAGTAGGAGACTTCAACACCCCATGCTCATCAATGGACATATCCTGGAAACAGAAACTAAACAGAGATAAAGTGAAACTAACAGAAGTTATAAAACAAATGAATTTAACTGATATATATATATATAACATTTTATCCTAAAACAAAAGAATATACCTTTTTCTCAGTACCTCATGGTACCTTTCCCAAAATTGACCATATAATCGGTCACAAAACAAGCCTTAACAGATACAAAAATATTGAAATAATCCCATTCATCCTATCACATCACCACAAACTAAAGCTGATCTTCAATAACAACATAAATAATAGAAAGCCCACTTACACATGGAAGCTGAACAACACTCTACTTAATAATAACTTGGTCAAGGAAGAAATAAAGAAAGAAATTAAAGGCTTTTTTAGAGTTTAATGAAAATGCAGCCTTAACATATCTAAAAACACGGGATATAATGAAAGCAGCCATAAGAGGAAAACTCATAGTTCTGAGTGCCTCCCAAAAGAATCTAGAGAGAGCATACACGAGCAGCTTGATAACACATCTAAAAGCTCTAGAACAAAAAGAAGCAAATTCATCCTAGAGGAGTAGATGGCAGGAAATAATCAAACTCGAGGCTGAAATCAACCAAGTAGAAACAAAAAGAACTATACGAAGAATCAACCAAACCAGGGGCTGGTTCTTTGAGAAAATCAACAAGATAGATAAACCTTTAGCCAGACTAACTAGAAGGCACAGGGACAGTATCCTAATTAACAAAATCAGAAATGAAAAGGGAGGCATAGCCCTTCCGCTCGACTCGAGACTCGAGCCCCGGGCTACCTTGCCAGCAGAGTCTTGCCCAACACCCGCAAGGGTCCACACGGGACTCCCCACGGGACCCTAAGACCTCTGGTGAGTGGATCACAGTGCCTGCCCCAATCCAATCGCGCGGAACTTGAGACTGCGGTACATAGGGAAGCAGGCTACCCGGGCCTGATCTGGGGCACAAGTCCCTTCCACTCGACTCGAGACTCGAGCCCCGGGCTACCTTGCCAGCAGAGTCTTGCCCAACACCCGCAAGGGCCCACACGGGACTCCCCACGGGACCCTAAGACCTCTGGTGAGTGGATCACAGTGCCTGCCCCAATCCAATCGCGCGGAACTTGAGACTGCGGTACATAGGGAAGCAGGCTACCCGGGCCTGATCTGGGGCACAAGTCCCTTCCGCTCGACTCCAGACTCGAGCCCCGGGCTACCTTGCCAGCAGAGTCTTGCCCAACACCCGCAAGGGCCCACACGGGACTCCCCACGGGACCCTAAGACCTCTGGTGAGTGGACCACAGTGCCTGCCCCAATCCAATCGCGCGGAACTTGAGACTGCGGTACATAGGGAAGCAGGCTACCCGGGCCTGATCTGGGGCACAAGTCCCTTCCGCTCGACTCCAGACTCGAGCCCCGGGCTACCTTGCCAGCAGAGTCTTGCCCAACACCCGCAAGGGTCCACACGGGACTCCCCACGGGACCCTAAGACCTCTGGTGAGTGGATCACAGTGCCTGCCCCAATCCAATCGCGCGGAACTTGAGACTGCGGTACATAGGGAAGCAGGCTACCTGGGCCTGATCTGGGGAACAAGTCCCTTCCGCTCGACTCGAGACTCGAGCCCCGGGCTACCTTGCCAGCAGAGTCTTGCCCAACACCCGCAAGGGTCCACACGGGACTCCCCACGGGACCCTAAGACCTCTGGTGAGTGGACCACAGTGCCTGCCCCAATCCAATCGCGCGGAACTTGAGACTGCGGTACATAGGGAAGCAGGCTACCCGGGCCTGATCTGGGGCACAAGTCCCTTCCACTCGACTCGAGACTCGAGCCCCGGGCTACCTTGCCAGCAGAGTCTTGCCCAACACCCGCAAGGGTCCACACGGGACTCCCCACGGGACCCTAAGACCTCTGGTGAGTGGATCACAGTGCCTGCCCCAATCCAATCGCGCGGAACTTGAGACTGCGGTACATAGGGAAGCAGGCTACCCGGGCCTGATCTGGGGCACAAGTCCCTTCCGCTCGACTCGAGACTCGAGCCCCGGGCTACCTTGCCAGCAGAGTCTTGCCCAACACCCGCAAGGGCCCACACGGGACTCCCCACGGGACCCTAAGACCTCTGGTGAGTGGAACACAGCGCCTACCCCAATCCAATCGCGTGGAACTTGAGACTGCGGTACATAGGGAAGCAGGCTACCCGGGCTTGATCTGGGGCACAAACCCCTTCCACTCCACTCGAGCCCCGGCTACCTTGCCAGCTGAGTCGCCTGACACCCGCAAGGGCCCACACAGGATTCCACACGTGATCCTAAGACCTCTAGTGAGTGGAACACAACTTCTGCCAGGAGTCTGGTTCGAACACCAGATATCTGGGTACCTGCCTTGCAAGAAGAGAGCTTGCCTGCAGAGAATACTCTGCCCACTGAAACTAAGGAGAGTGCTACCCTCCAGGTCTGCTCATAGAGGCTAACAGAGTCACCTGAAGAACAAGCTCTTAACAGTGACAACTAAAACAGCTAGCTTCAGAGATTACCAGATGGCGAAAGGCAAACGTAAGAATCCTACTAACAGAAATCAAGACCACTCACCATCATCAGAACGCAGCACTCCCACCCCACCTAGTCCTGGGCACCCCAACACAACCGAAAATCTAGACCCAGATTTAAAAACATTTCTCATGATGATGATAGAGGACATCAAGAAGGACTTTCATAAGTCACTTAAAGATTTACAGGAGAGCACTGCTAAAGAGTTACAGGCTCTTAAAGAAAAGCAGGAAAACACAGCCAAACAGGTGATGGAAATGAACAAAACCATACTAGAACTAAAAGGGGAAGTAGACACAATAAAGAAAACCCAAAGCGAGGCAACGCTGGAGATAGAAACCCTAGGAAAGAGATCTGGAACCATAGATGCGAGCATCAGCAACAGAATACAAGAAATGGAAGAGAGAATCTCAGGTGCAGAAGATTCCATAGAGAACATCGACACAACAGTCAAAGAAAATACAAAATGCAAAAGGATCCTAACTCAAAACATCCAGGTAATCCAGGACACAATGAGAAGACCAAACCTACGGATAATAGGAATTGATGAGAATGAAGATTTTCAACTTAAAGGGCCAGCTAATATCTTCAACAAAATAATAGAAGAAAACTTCCCAAACATAAAAAAAGAGATGCCCATGATCATACAAGAAGCATACAGAACTCCAAATAGACTGGACCAGAAAAGAAATTCCTCCCGACACATAATAATCAGAACAACAAATGCACTAAATAAAGATAGAATATTAAAAGCAGTAAGGGAGAAAGGTCAAGTAACATATAAAGGAAGGCCTATCAGAATTACACCAGACTTTTCACCAGAGACTATGAAAGCCAGAAGAGCCTGGACAGATGTTATACAGACACTAAGAGAACACAAATGCCAGCCCAGGCTACTATACCCGGCCAAACTCTCAATTACCATAGATGGAGAAACCAAAGTATTCCACGACAAAACCAAGTTCACACAATATCTTTCCATGAATCCAGCCCTTCAAAGGATAATAACAGAAAAGAAGCAATACAAGGACGGAAATCACGCCCTAGAACAACCAAGAAAGTAATCATTCAACAAACCAAAAAGAAGACAGCCACAAGAACAGAATGCCAACTCTAACAACAAAAATAAAAGGGAGCAACAATTACTTTTCCTTAATATCTCTTAATATCAATGGACTCAATTCCCCAATAAAAAGACATAGACTAACAGACTGGCTACACAAACAGGACCCAACATTCTGCTGCTTACAGGAAACCCATCTCAGGGAAAAAGACAGACACTACCTCAGAGTGAAAGGCTGGAAAACAATTTTCCAAGCAAATGGACTGAAGAAACAAGCTGGAGTAGCCATTTTAATATCGGATAAAATCGACTTCCAACCCAAAGTTATCAAAAAAGACAAGGAGGGACACTTCATACTCATCAAAGGTAAAATCCTCCAAGAGGAACTCTCAATTCTGAATATCTACGCACCAAATGCAAGGGCAGCCACATTCATTAGAGACACTTTAGTAAAGCTCAAAGCATACATTGCACCTCACACAATAATAGTGGGAGACTTCAACACACCACTTTCTTCAAAGGACAGATCGTGGAAACAGAAACTAAACAGGGACACAGTGAAACTAACAGAAGTTATGAAACAAATGGACCTGACAGATATCTACAGAACATTTTATCCTAAAACAAAAGGATATACCTTCTTCTCAGCACCTCACGGGACCTTCTCCAAAATTGACCATATAATTGGTCACAAAACAGGCCTCAATAGATACAAAAATATTGAAATTGTCCCATGTATCCTATCAGACCACCATGGCCTAAGACTGATCTTCAATAACAACATAAATAATGGAAAGCCAACATTCACGTGGAAACTGAATAACACTCTTCTCAATGATACCTTGGTCAAGGAAGGAATAAAGAAAGAAATTAAAGACTTTTTAGAGTTTAATGAAAATGAAGCCACAACGTACCCAAACCTATGGGACACAATGAAAGCATTTCTAAGAGGGAAACTCATAGCGCTGAGTGCCTCCAAGAAGAAACGGGAGACAGCACATACTAGCAGCTTGACAACACATCTAAAACCCCTAGAAAAAAAGGAAGCAAATTCACCCAAGAGGAGTAGACGGCAGGAAATAATCAAACTCAGGGGTGAAATCAACCAAGTGGAAACAAGAAGAACTATTCAAAGAATTAACCAAACGAGGAGTTGGTTCTTTGAGAAAATCAACAAGATAGATAAACCCTTAGCTAGACTCACTAGGAGGGCACAAGGACAACATCCTAATTAACAAAATCAGAAATGAAAAGGGAGACATAACAACAGATCCTGAAGAAATCCAAAACACCATCAGATCCTTCTACAAAAGGCTATACTCAACAAAACTGGAAAACCTGGACGAAATGGACAAATTTCTGGACAGATACCAGGTACCAAAGTTGAATCAGGATCAAGTTGACCATCTAAACAGTCCCATATCACCTAAAGAAATAGAAGCAGTTATTAATAGTCTCCCAACCAAAAAAAGCCCAGGACCAGATGGGTTTAGTGCAGAGTTCTATCAGACCTTCAAAGAAGATCTAATTCCAATTCTGCACAAACTATTTCACAAAATAGAAGTAGAAGGTACTCTACCCAACTCATTTTATGAAGCCACTATTACTCTGATACCTAAACCACAGAAAGATCCAACAAAGATAGAGAACTTCAGACCAATTTCTCTTATGAATATCGATGCAAAAATCCTCAATAAAATTCTCGCTAACCGAATCCAAGAACACATTAAAGCAATCATCCATCCTGACCAAGTAGGTTTTATTCCAGGGATGCAGGGATGGTTTAATATACGAAAATCCATCAATGTAATCCATTATATAAACAAACTCAAAGACAAAAACCACATGATCATCTCGTTAGATGCAGAAAAAGCATTTGACAAGATCCAACACCCATTCATGATAAAAGTTTTGGAAAGATCAGGAATTCAAGGCCCATACCTAAACATGATAAAAGCAATCTACAGCAAACCAGTAGCCAACATCAAAGTAAATGGAGAGAAGCTGGAAGCAATCCCACTAAAATCAGGGACTAGACAAGGCTGCCCACTTTCTCCCTACCTTTTCAACATAGTACTTGAAGTATTAGCCAGAGCAATTCGACAACGAAAGGAGATCAAGGGGATACAAATTGGAAAAGAGGAAGTCAAAATATCACTTTTTGCAGATGATATGATAGTATATATAAGTGACCCTAAAAATTCTACCAGAGAACTCCTAAACCTGATAAACAGCTTCGGTGAAGTAGCTGGATATAAAATAAACTCAAACAAGTCAATGGCCTTTCTCTATACAAAGAATAAACAGGCTGAGAAAGAAATTAGGGAAACAACACCCTTCTCAATAGTCACAAATAATATAAAATATCTTGGCGTGACTCTAACTAAGGAGGTGAAAGATCTGTATGATAAAAACTTCAAATCTCTGAAGAAAGAAATTAAAGAAGATCTCAGAAGATGGAAAGATCTCCCATGCTCATGGATTGGCAGGATCAACATTGTAAAAATGGCTATCTTGCCAAAAGTAATCTACAGATTCAATGCAATCCCCATCAAAATTCCAACTCAATTCTTCAACGAATTGGAAGGAGCAATTTGCAAATTTGCCTGGAATAACAAAAAACCTAGGATAGCAAAAAGTCTTCTCAAGGATAAAAGAACTTCTGGCAGAATCACCATGCCAGACCTAAAGCTTTACTACAGAGCAATTGTGATAAAAACTGCATGGTACTGGTATAGAGACAGACAAGTAGACCAATGGAATAGAATTGAAGATCCAGAAATGAACCCACACACCTATGGTCACTTGATCTTCGACAAGGGAGCTAAAACCATCCAGTGGAAGAAAGACAGCATTTTCAACAATTGGTGCTGGCACAACTGGTTGTTATCATGTAGAAGAATGCGAATCGATCCATACTTATCTCCTTATACTAAGGTCAAATCTAAGTGGATCAAGGAACTTCACATAAAACCAGAGACACTGAAACTTATAGAGGAGAAAGTGGGGAAAAGCCTTGAAGATATGGGCACAGGGGAAAAATTCCTGAACAGAACAGCAATGGCTTGTGCTGTAAGATCGAGAATCGACAAATGGGACCTAATGAAACTCCAAAGTTTCTGCAAGGCAAAAGACACCGTCAATAAGACAAAAAGACCACCAACAGATTGGGAAAGGATCTTTACCTATCCTAAATCAGATAGGGGACTAATATCCAACATATATAAAGAACTCAAGAAGGTGGACTTCAGAAAATCAAATAACCCCATTAAAAAATGGGGCTCAGAACTGAACAAAGAATTCTCACCTGAGGAATACCGAATGGCAGAGAAGCACTTGAAAAAATGTTCAACATCCTTAATCATCAGGGAAATGCAAATCAAAACAACCCTGAGATTCCACCTCACACCAGTCAGAATGGCTAAGATCAAAAATTCAGGTGACAGCAGATGCTGGCGAGGATGTGGAGAAAGAGGAACACTCCTCCATTGTTGGTGGGAGTGCAGGCTTGTACAACCACTCTGGAAATCAGTCTGGCGGTTCCTCAGAAAACTGGACATAGTACTACCGGAGGATCCAGCAATACCTCTCCTGGGCATATATCCAGAAGATGCCCCAACAGGTAAGAAGGACACATGCTCCACTATGTTCATAGCAGCCTTATTTATAATAGCCAGAAGCTGGAAAGAACCTAGATGCCCCTCAACAGAGGAATGGATACAGAAAATGTGGTACATCTACACAATGGAGTACTACTCAGCTATTAAAAAGAATGAATTTATGAAATTCCTAGCCAAATGGATGGACCTGGAGGGCATCATCCTGAGTGAGGTAACACATTCACAAAGAAACTCACACAATATGTATTCACTGATAAGTGGATATTAGCCCCAAACCTAGGATACCCAAGATATAAGATATAATTTGCTAAACACATGAAACTCAAGGAGAATGAAGACTGAAGTGTGGACACTATGCCCCTCCTTAAATTTGGGAACAAAACATCCATGGAAGGAGTTACAGAGACGGAGTTTGGAGCTGAGATGAAAGGATGGACCATGTAGAGACTGCCATAGCCAGGGATCCACCCCATAATCAGCATCCAAACGCTGACACCATTGCATACACTAGCAAGATTTTATTGAAAGGACGCAGATGTAGCTGTCTCTTGTGAGACTATGCCGGGGCCCAGCAAACACAGAAGTGGATGCTCACAGTCAGCTAATGGATGGATCATAGGGCTCCCAATGGAGGAGCTAGAGAAAGTAGCCAAGGAGCTAAAGGGATCTGCAACCCTATAGGTGGAACAACATTATGAGCTAACCAGTACCCCGGAGCTCTTGACTCTAGCTGCATATATATCAAAAGATGGCCTAGTCGGCCATCACTGGAAAGAGAGGCCCATTGGACTTGCAAACTTTATATGTCCCAGTACAGGGGATTACCAGGGCCAAAAAGGGGGAGTGGGTGGGCAGGGGAGTGGGGGTGGGTGGATATGGGGGACTTTTGGTATAGCATTGGAAATATAAATGAGTTAAATACCTAATAAAAAATGGAAAAAAAAAAAAGAAAAGGGAGGCATAAAAACAGAACCTGAGGAAATCCAAAACATCATCAGATCCTACTACAAAAGCCTATACTCAACAAAACTGGAAAACCTGAATGAAGTGGACAATTTTCTAGACAGATACCAGATACCAAAGTTAAATCAGGATCAGATTAATGATCTAAACTGCCCCATATCCCCTAAAGAAATAGAAACATTTATTAATAGTCTCCTAACAAAAAAATAAAAAAAAATAAATTAAAAATTCCAGGACCTGATGGGTTTTTGTGCAGAGTTCTATCAGACCTTCAAAGAAGACCTAATTCCAATACTCCTCAAACTAATCCACAAGACAGAAACACTCTACCCAATTCACTCTATGAAGCCACAATTACTCTGATATCTAACCCACACAAAGACCCAACTAAGAAAGAGAACTTCAGACCAATTTCCCTTATGAATATCTATGCAAAAATACTCAATAAAATTCTTGCAAACCTAATCCAAGAACACATCAAAATGATCATCTATCATGATCAAATAGGCTTCATCCCAGGGATGCAGAAAACCAAATAACTCTATTAAAAAATGGGGTACAGAGCTAAACAAAGAATTCTCAATTGAGGAATATGGAATGACTGAGAATCACCTGAAAAAAATGTTCAACAGCCTTAATCATCAGGGAAATGCAAATCAAAACAACCCTGAGAGTCTACCTCACACCAGTCAGAATAGCTAAGATCAAAAACTCAGGTGACAGCAAATGATGGCAAGGATGTTGAGAAAGAGGGACACTCCTCCATTGCTGGTGGGATTATAAGCTGGTACACTCACTGGAAATCAGTCTGGCAGTTCCTCAGAAAATTAGACATAGTTATACAGGAAGATCCAACAATACCACTTCTGGGCATATACCCAGAAGATGCTCCAACTTGGAATAAGGACACATGCTCCACTATGTTCACAGCAGCCTTATTTATAATAGCCAGAAGCTGGAAGGTACCCAGATGTCCCTCAATAGAGGAATGGATACAGAAAATGTGGTACATTTACACAATGGAGTACTACTCAGCTATTAAAAACAGTGAATTCATGAAATTCTTAGACAAATTGATGGATCTGGAGGATATCATCCTAAGTGCGGTAACCC
Organism: Mus musculus; assembly: GCF_000001635.26. Classification (NCBI taxonomy): domain Eukaryota; kingdom Metazoa; phylum Chordata; class Mammalia; order Rodentia; family Muridae; genus Mus; species Mus musculus. The sequence continues at coordinate 138,662,397 of NC_000086.7, read as the reverse complement.
AATCACAAAAGGACATACATGATTTGCATTCACTAATAAGTGGATATTAGTTTAGAAGCTCAGATTACCCAAAATACAATTTTCAAAACACATGAAACTCAAGAGGAAGGAAGACCAAAGTGGGGATACTTCAATCCTTCTTAGAAGGGGCAACAAAATACCCGTGGAAGGAGATACAAAGACAAATTTGGAGCAGAGACTGAAGGAATGACCATCCAGAAACTGCCCCACCTGGGGAATCCATCATCGAGAGACTATGGCAGATGCCAACAAGAACTTGCTGATAGGAGCCTGGTATAGGTGTCTCCTGAGAGGCTCTGCCAGTGCTTGACTGATACAGAAGAGGATGCTCATAGTCATCCATTAGACAGAGCACAGTATCCCCAGTGAAGGAACTAGAGAAAGGACCCAAGGAGCTGAAAGGGTTTGTAGGCCCCTAGGAGGAACAACAATATGAACAAACTAGTAATCCCAGAGCTCTCTGGGACTAAACCACCAGTCAAAGAAAACACATGGAGGGACTCGTGGCTCTAGCCAGAGGATGGCCAGTTGGTCATCAGTGGGAGGAGAGGGTCTTGGTCATGTGAAGGTTCTATGCCCCAGTATAAGGGAATGCCTGGGCCAGGAGTCAGGAGTGAGTGGGTTGGGGAGCACAGGGAGGGGTGAGATGATAGGGGATTATTGGAGGGGAATCTAGGAAAGGGGATAGCATTTGAAATGTAAATAAAGAAAATATCTGATTAAAAAATGAAAGGGGAAAAACAACTGTAGAGCTGCAGCTGAAAAAATTAATATAATATCTTTACAATAAAGAAAATTCTACAAACTATCAAACATCAACTTGGTAGACAGCACCTATTTTAAAACAGTAGTTTGCCATAAAAGATGGACAGTGTACTGCTTAATGTTTTGTTGTTGCTGTTTGGTATTTTGGTTGTTTTGTTTGTTTGTGTTTATCAACTTGATAGAAGCCAGTGTCATTTGAAAAGAAGAGACTTCAATTGAGAAAATGCTTGTATCAAATTGTTGTGTAGGCAAGTCTGTTGAGCATTTTCTTGATTAATGATTTGAGTGTCCAGGCCCATGCAGGTGGTATCATCCTTGGACAGTTAATTCTAGTAAAGAGGTCAGTTAAGGAACTTTAGAAAATTTCACTAGACCTCTCCCCTCCTGGAAGAGAAAGACCATAAAGAACATAGGTACCCTTCCCCTCTGGAAGAGAGGGGCTAATTATATTCTCGGACCACAGGGAGGAGGAACTGACAACCAGCCACCTGAGGGTAGGGGAAGACATATTCTGAGACCATTGTCTACCTACCTCTTTCCCTATAGTCCTATCATTTAAAAAGTCACACTGTTCTGCCAATAACATTGTGACTAATGGTTGCTGCCTGGAGAACTGTATAAAGGCTGGCAGACAGGCTGTGCATGGTCCTTCTCTCTCCATGTGCAGGGCAACCCCAACATGTTGGAACAATAAATTCTCCTTGATTTTTGCATTGATTCCTGGCTATGTGTATTTCACTCAGGGAGTCATGGTAAACTAAGAGGCATAAAAATAGAACCTCACTTTGAGTCTAAGAAGGAAAACAATAAGCAGTATTCCTCTTCAGTCTCCATGTCCAGGTTCCTGCCTTCAGTTTCGCCCTGACTTTCCTTCATGAAAGTCTTTAAGCCATAAGATCAAATAAACCCTTTCCTCCCCCCAGTTTCTCATAATCATGGTGTTTATTACTCCAACAGGAGCAAATGCAGACTAATGACATAAATGATATAAATGATAGTTTTAATGGCAGAAAAGCATGTAATGATTAAGAATATGTGTGTTTTAACCTACACACAGAGCACAGCTGGGACACTGGCTCTGCACCCACTCCTAAAACACCCAGAGGGAGCCTGACTCACAGGTGCTCTAACATGCCCAGGATCACAGGTGAGGCCACAAAATCTGCCCCACCACCCAGAGTAACTAGGACCAGCAGAATCTAGGGACACAGGAACCCCAGCCCAGCCAGTGGCACAGGTTCCTTCTGGTTTGTACCTGTGCCCAGAGCAGACCTAGGACACTGGTTCTGCACCCATTCCTGTACACCCAGAAAAAGCTTGTCTCCCAGAAGCTCTGACAGAACAGGCTCTCAGGAGCTTGGTCACACCAAGATTTCAGGATCCAAGAAGGAAGCTTGACTCCCAGGATTTTTGTGTTTCCTTTTTAAGGGTTTCTAGTTCTTTACCTGTGTTCTTCTGTATTTCTTTAAGTGATTTACTTTTGTCCTTCTTAAATTCCTCTATCATATTCATGAGATGGGATTTTAGAGGTGAATCTTGCTTTTCAGATGTGTTAGAGTCTCCAGGGCTTGGCATGGTGGGAGAACTGAGTTTTGATGTTTTCAAGTAGCATTGGTTTCTGTTGCTTATATTCTTGTGCTTGTCTCTTGCCATCTGGTTATCTCTAGTGCTAATTACCCTTGCTGTCTCTGACTGGAGCCTGTCCCTCCTGTGATCCTGGTTGTGTCAGAACTCCTTGGAGTCTAGCTGTCTCTGTGATCCTGTGCTTCTGGGATCATGTGATCCTGAGATCCTGGGTGTGTCAGAGTTCCTGGGAGTCAAGCTTCCTTCTTGGATCCTGAAATCCTGGTGTGACCTAGCTCTTGAGATCCTGTGATCCTGGGAGTATTAAAACACCTTTGGACCTGTGAGTGTTAGAGCACCTGAGAGTTGAGCTTCTTCTGGGTGTTGTAGGACTGGGTGAGGAGGTAGTGCACAAGATCTGCTCAGGGCATTGGCTCAGAGTGGAAGGAGTCAGTGCCACTAGCAGGGCAGGGGTTCCTGAATCCCTGAATGCCAGGGGTCCTAGTTATTCCCAGTGTTGTGGCAGATGTTGTGGTCTCCTCACCTCATCTTGGACATGTTTGAGCACCAGGGAATTGAGCTTCCTCTGGGTGTTGTGGAACTGGGTGCAGAGCTAGCACCCAAGTGAGCTAGCTCAGGGTACCGGCTCATACTGGAAGGACTGAAGTCATGTTTTTAGTATCAGATATTTGACTATGGGAAGACAGATTGCATACGTGTATCAATACAATCAAACCCAGAATAACTGTTTGCACATAATCCCATTTAGTGTTTAGCTACAGCAGATGTTGCACCCTAAATTCTCACTTAAACTCTTGTTTCTAGCTTCCCTGCCCTGTGCCATTTGGTCTTTATCCAGTAACTTTCAACTTCTCGAGCTGTTAGTCTGAAGAAAAAAAAAAAAAAAACTGAACTAATGTGTGACTACAGAAGGAAAAAAATATCCCACAATGCATTTCTAAGCCATTTAAAATAAATCATTTAAGAAACCCCAATAGCCCTGTAACACACACCCAGTTTTTAATTATGTCACTCTGCTCTGTCCTGCTTAACAGTATGAAAAATTAAGCAATTTTGTCCTTATTTTTATATTTTCCATCAAATACTTTAATTTGGACAAAATTGGCCCAAATGAGGACTAGAATAATTCATGCTAATGCAATCACATTAAAAGACTTGCCAAAGCTATTCCCTTTTAAAGTTATCCTAAAAATCCTTTCTCTGCTTAACTCTCTGGGCAGGCTTTTCTAGATGAATCTCAAGGTCTTTGTTGGCTTGCTAATTCTTAGGTTTGACAAATCTGTTTGTCCTATCATGTAGACATTAGGAACACAGGCTGTGAAGTGTGTTTACTGTGAATAATTTCTCTCTGAATGCATACAATTTTGCTACTTTTGTGAAAGTTCCTGCATTAGCAGAATCCCCAGCTCTCTCAAGGGTTGGTAAGTCAGGGTAAATACCCTTAGCCTCTTGTTACAGGAAAAGGGGGAATGCATACTATTGGTAGCTCTGCAGTATTTAGCTGCTAGACACAAGAGAAGTGGCCTCTTCCAAAGTACACCACAGACATACAAAAAAAAAATGAAGCTCACTTAACATGAGTTCTTAGCCTTCTGCCTCCTGCCAGCACCAAGACATAAACATTGCCAAGGAATATCCATATTCACATCTCTTAGCACTTTTCCACTTATTATAGCCCAATTTAGTGGACAAAAAAGTAGCATTAGGCTAGGAAAGAACAGAGGGTGATTTTTCAATAATGTCATATGTACTTAGTAAAAACACTGTACTGAATAACATAAATGCTATCATATATTTATCTACACAGTAAAAATATGGTTTTACATAATCAAGCAACTTGGAGAAAATAAGGTTTAAAAACAACCAGTGCTACAGTATTTCAAAGACTGTGAGCACTGTGCTGTTCACAGAAGAGCATAGGAATCATGTGAGCTCAACTGGCTAAATTAGCTACTTAGCTATCAATACAGTGGTCTGCCTATACCTTATGCGTATCATAGCTCATCTATTCCATCATTTGATAGGAACCCAGTGTTTTCTTCTGCAGCATATTTACAACCTTGTTGATGTACTGAGGCAACAAGAATTAGTGTGTAGTTTTAGATTTTTAGAGCCAACACTGTTTAGTGACTTTCCATCTTCATAGGTACACAATCATGAACAAGTTAATCTCTCCCTTTGATCCTCATCATTCTGTCACAAAGAGAAATTCTGTAGCATAAAAGTGTTACCTAGCTTCTAAACCTCATCTGAAAGTTACTTTCCATTGTATGCTATGAAAATGTGGGAGACATATGCTCTCACACACAGTGCATATATATGTACATCTGCACATAGTGACTCTGTGCTGACTTCCTCTCAAATCACTTGATATCAATCAAAAGATTTTTAAAAATATTTTTATTACGTATTTTCCTCAATTACATTTCCAATGCTATCCCAAAAGTCCCCCATACCCTCCCCCCCACTCCCCTACCCACCCACTCCCCCTTTTTGGCCCTGACTTTCCCCTGTACTGGGGCATATAAAGTTTGTGTGTCCAATGGGCCTCTCTTTCCAGTGATGGCTGATTAGGCCATCTTTTGATACATATGCAGCTAGAGTCAAGAGCTCCGGGGTACTGGTTAGTTCATAATGTTGATCCACCTATAGGGTTGCAGATCCCTTTAGCTCCTTGGCTACTTTCTCTAGCTCCTCCATTGGGGGCCCTGTGATCCATCCATTAGCTGACTGTGAGCATCCACTTCTGTGTTTGCTAGGCCCCGGCATAGTCTCACAAGAGACAGCTACATCTGGGTCCTTTCAGCATAATCTTGCTAGTGTATGCAATGGTGTCAGCATTTGGAAGCTGATTATGGGGTGGATCCCTGGATATTGCAGTCTCTAGATGGTCCATCCTCTCGTCACAGCTCCAAACTTTGTATCTGTAATTCCTTCCATGGGTGTTTTGTTCCCAATTCTAAGAAGGGGCAAAGTGTCCACACTTTGGTCTTCGTTCTTCTTGAGTTTCATGTGTTTAGCAAATTGTATCTTATATCTTGGGTATCCTAAGTTTCTGGGCTAATATCCACTTATCAGTGAGTACATATTGTGTGAGTTCCTTTGTGATTGTGTTACCTCACTCAGGATGATGCCCTCCAGGTCCATCCATTTGGCTAGGAATTTCATAAATTCATTCTTTTTAATAGCTGAGTAGTACTTCATTGTGTAAATGTACCACATTTTCTGTATCCATTCCCCTGTTGAGGGGCATCTAGGTTCTTTCCAGCTTCTGGCTATTATAAATAAGGCTGCTATGAACATAGTGGAGCATGTGTCCTTCTTACTGGTTGGGACATCTTCTGGATATATTCCCAGGAGAGGTATTGCTGGATCCTCCAGTAGTACTATGTCCAATTTTCTGAGGAACCGCCAGACTGATTTCCAGAGTCATTATACAAGCTTGCAATCCCACCAACAATGGAGGAGTGTTTCTCTTTCTCCACATCCTTGCCAGCATCTTCTGTCACCTGAATTTTTTATCTTAGCCATTCTGACTGGTGTGAGGTGGAATCTCAGGGTTGTTTTGATTTGCATTTCCCTGATGATTAAGGATGTTGAACATTTTTTCAGGTGCTTCTCTGCCATTCGGTATTCTTCAGGTGAGAATTCTTTGTTCAGTTCTGAGCCCCATTTTTAATGGGGTTATTTGATTTTCTGGAGTCTACCTACTTGAGTTATTTATATATATTGGATATTAGTCCTCTATCTGATTTAGGATAGGTAAAGATCCTTTCCCAATCCGTTGGTGGCCTTTTTGTCTTATTGACTGTGTCTTTTGCCTTGCAGAAGCTTTGCAGTTTCATGAGGTCCCATTTGTCAATTCTCGATCTTACAGCGCAAGCCATTGCTGCTCTATTCAGGAATTTTCCCCTGTGCCCATATCTTCAAGGCTTTTCCCCACTTTCTCCTCTATAAGTTTCAGTGTCTCTGGTTTTATGTGAAGTTCTTTGATCCACTTAGATTTGACCTCAGAACAAGGAGATAGGGATGGATCGATTCGCATTCTTCTACATCATAACAAAAAGTTGTGCCAGCACCATTTGTTGAAAATGCTGTCTTTCTTCCACTGGATAGTTTTATCTCCCTTGTCAAAGATCAAGTGACCATAGGTGTGTGGGTTCATTTCTGGGTCTTCAATTCTATTCCATTGGTCTACTTGTCTGTCAGTATACCAGTACCATGCCGTTTTTATCATAATTGTTCTGTAGTAAAGCTTTAGGTCAGGCATGGTGGTTCCACCAGAGGTTCTTTTATCCTTGAGAAGAGTTTTTGCTATCCTAGGTTTTTTGTGATTCCAGATGAATTTGCAGATTGCTCTTTCTAATTCGTTGAAGAATTGAGTTGGAATTTTGATGGGGATTGCATTGAATCTGTAGATTGCTTATGGCAAGATAGCCATTTTTAGTATATTGATCCTGCCAATCCATGAGCATGGGAGATCTTTCCATCTTCTGAGATCTTCTTTAATTTCTTTCTTCAGAGACTTGAAGTTTTTATCATACAGATCTTTCACTTCCTTAGTTAGAGTCACGCAAAGATATTTTATATTATTTGTGACTATTGAGAAGGGTGTTGTTTCCCTAATTTCTTTCTCAGCCTGTTTATTCTTTGTGTAGAGAAAGGCCATGGACTTGTTTGAGTTAATTTTATATCCAGCTAATTCACTGAAGCTGTTTATCAGGTCTAGGAGTTCTCTGGTGGAATTTTTCAGGTCACTTATATATACTATCATATCATCTGCAAAAAGTGATATTTTGTCTTCATCTTTTCCAATTTGTATCCCCTTGATCTCCCCTTGTTGTCGAATTGCTCTGGCTAGGACTTCAAGTACAATGTTGAATAGGTATGGAGAGAGTGAACAGCCTTGTGTAGTCCCTGATTTTAGTGGGATTGTTTCCAGCTTCTCACCCTTTACTTTGATGTTGGCTACTAGTTTGCTGTAGATTGATTTATCATGTTTAGGTATGGGCCTTGAATTCCTGATCTTTCCAAGACTTTTATCATGAATGGGTGTTGGATCTTGTCGATTGCTTTTTCCACATCTAATGAGATGATCATGTGGTTTTTGTCTTTGAGTTTGTTTATATAATGGATTACATTGATGGATTTTCGTATATTAAACCATCTCTGTGTCCCTGGTCAGGATGGATGATTGCTTTAATGTGTTCTTGGGTTCGGTTAGCGAGAATTTTATTGAGGATTTTTGCATCTATATTCATAAGGGAAATTGGTCTGAAGTTCTCTATCTTTGTTGGATCTTTCTGTGGTTTAGGTATCAGAGTAATTGTGGCTCCATAGACTGAGTTGGATAGAGTTCCTTCTACTTCTATTTTGTGGAATAGTTTGTGCAGAACTGGAATTAGATCTTCTTTGAAGGTCTAGTAGAACTCTGCACTAAACCCATCTGGTCCTGGGCTTTTTTTGGCTGGGACACTATTAATGACTGCTTCTACTTCTTAAGGGGATAAGGGACTCTTTAGATCGTTAACTTGATCCTGATTTAACTTTGGTACCTGGTATCTGTCTAGAAATTTGTCCATTTCGTCCAGGTTTTCCAGTTTTGTTGAGTATAGCCTTTTGTAGAAGGATCTGATGGTGTTTTGGATTTCTTCAGGATCTGTTGTTATGTCTCCCTTTTCATTTCTGATTTTGTTAATTAGGATGTTGTCCTTGTGCCCTCCTAGTGAGTCTAGCTAAGGGTTTATCTATCTTGTTGATTTTCTCAAAGAACCAGCTACTGGTTTGGTTAACTCTTTGAATAGTTCTTCTTGTTTCGACTTGTTTGATTTCACCCATGAGTTTGAATATTTCCTGCTGTCTACTCCTCTTGGGTGAATTTGCTTCATTTTTTTCTAGAGCTTTTAGATGTGTTGTCAAGCTGCTAGTGTGTGCCCTTTCCAGTTTCTTTTTGGAGGCACTCAGAGCTATGAGTTTCCCTCTTAGAAATGCTTTCATTGTGTCCCATAGGTTTGGGTATGTTGTGGATTCATTTTCATTAAACTCTAAAAAGTCTTTACTTTCTTTCTTTATTCCTTCCTTGACCACGGTATCATTGAGAAGAGTGTTGTTCAATTTCCATGTGAATGTTGGCTTTCCATTATTTATGTTGTTATTGAAGATCAGCCTTAGTCCCTGGTGGTCTGATAGGATGCACGGAACAATTTCAATATTTTTGTATCTGTTGAGGCCTGTTTTGTGACAGTTATATGGTCAATTTTGGAGAAGGTCCCGTGAGGTGCTGAGAAGAAGGTATATCCTTTTGTTTTAGGATAAAATGTTCTGTAGATATCTGTTAAGTCCATTTGTTTCATCACTTCTGTTAGTTTCACTGTGTCCCTGTTTAGTTTCTGTTTCCACGATCCATTGATGAAAGTGGTGTGTTGAAGTCTCCCACTATTATTGTGTGAGGTGCAATGTGTGCTTTGAGCTTTACTAAAGTTTCTTTAATGAATGTGGCTGCCCTTGCATTTGGAGCATAGATATTCAGAATTGAGAGTTCCTCTTGGAGGATTTTACCTTTGATGAGTATACAGTGTCCCTCCTTGTCTTTTTTTTAAACTTTGGGTTGGAAGTCAATTTTATTTGATATCAGAATGGCTACTCCAGCTTGTTTCTTCAGAGTATTTGCTTGGAAAATTGTTTTCCAGTCTTTCACTCTGAGGTAGTGTCTGTCTTTTTCCCTGAGATGGGTTTCCTGTAAGCAGCAGAATGTTGGGTACTGTTTGTGTAGCCAGTCATTTAGTTTATGTCTTTTTTATTGGGGAATTGATTCCATTGATATTAAGAGATATTAAGGAAAAGTAATTGTTGCTTCCTTTTATTTTTGTTGTTAGAGTTGGCATTCTGTTCTTGTGGCTGTCTTCCTTTTGGTTTGTTGAGGGATTACTTTCTTGCTTTTTCTAGGACTTGGTTTCTGTCCTCGTATTTTTTTTTCTCTTATTATCCTTTGAAGGGCTGGATTCATGGAAAGATAATGTGTGAATTTGGTTTTATTGTGGAATACTTTGGTTTCTCCATCTATGGTAATTGAGAGTTTGGCTGGGTATAGTAGCCTGGGCTGGCATTTGTGTTCTCTTAATGTCTGTATAACATCTGTCCAGGCTCTTCTGGTTTTCATAGTCTGTGGTGAAAAGTCTGGTTTAATTCTGATAGGCCTGCCTTTATATGTTACTTGATCTTTTTCCCTTACTTCTTTTAATATTCTATCTTTATTTAGTGCATTTCTTGTTCTGATTATTATGTGTCGGAAGGAATTTCTTTTCTGGTCCAGTCTATTTGGAGTTCTCTAGGCTTCTTGTATGTTCATGGGCATCTCTTTTTTAGGTTTGGGAAGCTTCCTTCTATAATATTGTTGAAGATTTTTTGCTGGCTCTTTAAGTTGAAAATCTTCATTCTCATCAACTCCTATTATCCGTAGGTTTGGTCTTCTCATTGTGTCCTGGATTTCCTGGATGTTTTGAGTTAGGATCCTTTTGTGTTTTGTATTTTCTTTGATTGTTGTGCTGATGTTCTCTATGGAATCTTCTGCACCTGAGATTCTCTCTTCCATCTCTTGTATTCTGTTGCTGATGCTCACATCTATGGTTCCAGATTTCTTTCCTAGGGTTTCTATCTCCAGTGTTGCCTCACTTTGGGTTTTCATTATTGTGTCTACTTCTCTTTTTAGGTCTAATATGGCTTTGTTCATTTCCATCACCTGTTTGGATGTGTTTTCCTGTTTTTCTTTAAGGACTTCTACCTGTTTGGTTGTGTTTTCCTGTTTTTCTTTAAGGACTTGTAATTCTTTAGCAGTGTTCTCCTGTATTTCTTTAAGTGAGTTATTAAAGTCCTTCTTGATGTCCTCTACCATCATCATGAGATATGCTTTTAAATCCGGGTCTAGCTTTTCGGTTGTGTTGGGGTGCCCAAGACTAGGTGGGGTGGGAGTGCTGCATTCTGATGATGGTGAGTGGTTTTGTTTTCTGTTAGTAGGATTCTTACTTTTGCCTTTTGCCATCTGGTGATCTCTGGATCTAGTTGTTATAGCTGTCTCTGGTTAGAGCTTGTTCCTCAGGTGATTCTGTTAGCCTCCATCAGCAGACCAGGGAGACAAGCTCTCTCTACTGAATTTCAGTGGTCAGAGCACTCTCTGCAGGCAAACTCTCCTCTTACAGGAGAGATGCACAGATATCGAAGGTGCAAGAAGATGCACGAAGGCCCAAAACAGGACCTGTCCGGAAGCTGAGTTGCTTTGGCCTGTCCCAGAAGCTATTAGCTTCTGTATTCTACACTCTCACCTGTGCAGAATACTCTCGGAGGAGTCCTGGAACCAAGATGTCTGCAGCCGATGCTCAGGCAAAGTGCTCCCGCGCAGGGCGGACCCCTTTCCTCTGGCCGGGAAAGTTCAAAAGATTTTAAAACGAAAAAGAGATGGCCCCCAAAGGGAAAAGTATCATGTCTTAAGTGTCTTAGTCTGAAATGTTATGCTTTTCCATTTTTTCTTATTCTAAATTACAATGTACCTTCCTACTGCCATTCAGTCAAAATAGAGAATATTTACCCTTTAAACTTAGTTTATCTGGATTCAAGTCCCCACACAAATCTTTGGGAAATAAGTGATAATATTAAACTTAGTAACTTGAATAACTGACAGTAAACCATTTTTATACTAGAGTAGTATCTCACTAAAGAAAATCAGTTTGGTGAGGTCTTCCATTCAATACTAATTATTCCATCCTAAGTAAACTTCTCACATTCTCACAGTTGAAAAAGAGGCTTCCTGTATTCTGTGTTTGTCTTTTTTCCCCCCATTACACTTATTATTGGTGTTTGTTATTTTGGAGCTTGCAATTTAAAAGTTCTAGTTATGATCATTTGAACTTTAAAATAGAATGTGGGAGCAAGAGGGTGCCCTGGGTACAGTGTCTATAATTCTTACCAGCATGAATGGATTAATCCATGCATGTGATCAATGGCTATCTCCAGAGTGGGTCTATTACAAAACCTAGTTTGACTAGGTGTCCCTAGTGCTTCCTGAATCTCACATGTAATTCCTGTATGTTTCCTCGCGACTCTATCAAGAAGAAGGGCATCACCAGGCTTGCTCTCAAGACTTGTATTATAATGATGAACACTTTTTTTTTATAACTTACCAGGTCTGTGAGTTTGTGTCACTAGCCCCAGAAACAAACCAGATTTAGTCAAGCAATAATATATGTTGCACAGAATCCTCATAAAGGATATGTGTGATTTAAAATTCTGTTAATTTAGTGTCTGTCTAATTTTAATTTCAATGCTAAAGTAATATTGTCTGTCTGTAGGTGTGTAAACAGTAAATGTAGTAGCAACAGAAATGCTATTATTTTGTTATTATTATTTTTTCCAGGCGAATATTTCAGTGATTACTATATATAGATTATTGAGGGTCAGAGTAGAGCTCGAGGACTATTTACTAATGTTTCCCTGGGCAATTTTTTAAAGTAAATTTGTTTCATTACTTTTGTAAATGTAAAATTTAGGTTATTTTTAGAAACCTAATCATAGCTCTAATTTAAATGTTTATTTCCCTCATCTATATTTATTTTGTGATTTGAAAAAAAAATCACCAGCATATTTACATTTTTTTTCTCCCTGAAACAGAAGGTAAAGTTACTGGCATTGTAAACACACATGAAAAGTTACTCGAAGGAAGCAATTGCTCTATTTTACTGCCGATAGTCCCAAATGCCAAATGTAAATGTAGCTGGCCAGCAGAACTCTTTCCTCAAATGGAAAGTTCATCTATAAACTAGGTAATCCAAGCAAGTCAGGCATCTGGCATATAGCAAACATTAGTCCCTGCAAGACAAGTTCAAAAATCCAGGAGTTAGGACTATTAGCCAGTGGTGTTCAATTCCTGAAGAATCAAGAGGCCCTCAACATAAAAGATTGCACCAGAGCATTAACTTGAGAGCAACATAGAATCAGTGCTTAATTTATTTCTTCAACAACTCTTTATTGATCATATAATTCCAGAAAACTACTGAAGCAATATAGTTGATACATTTTTAGTGTCTCTTCTTCACTCCAGCCTTAGAAATGATAATAGAGTTGTCTGATAAGTACTGATACTAAACTTTGGCCTCTGTTCCCTATGTAATTATCAATGGTACACTTTCAAGGATCCCATATCTTTTAAATAGTTTCATTTACCACTGAGCTAAAAAAAATCAAACCACAGGATAATAAGTTGATACTTTTCTATTTCCTTACCTGTAGTATTTGGAGTTTTAAGAGTTAAAAGGAAAAAGAAAATATTATAATTTTACTGAAGAAAAATAAAATTATTAATAAAAATGTATTGTACACTGTGATTTAAAGTGACTCAAAGCATAATTAAAGGTACTTGAAGAAAAAATATAAACAATATAAACATCAAAATATAAAACTAAGACTATCAGACATTGTTTTATATAGCCTCCAGGTTTGATATATCACTTAGCCTTGGATGTGGTAAGTGACCACTCCTTCAAAAATTATACTGTGTTTCTAGAACTATCCTTAATATGTGGTAAGTATGGGATCTAGTCAAAAGGACATATAGTCTCTTTGACATTATAAATTCATTAAAAGTATGACGTGTATAAAGAAAGTGAAAAAAATCCTACAACCAGGAACATCTTGAACATCTTGAACATTCAAGACTCACATAGCTTCATAGCAATGGAAACCACAGTTTTCTGTGTCCTAGATCCTACCCCAGAATGGAAAATGGAATGGGATCTGGTAGGAGAGTGGAGGAATGCAGTCAGTAACAGGGGAAAGTATTGTTTTTGTGCTTTCAACATCTTCGAGAGACATCTGTAGGATGGTAGAATGGTAGGCACATGCTGTCTAATAGAACAATTTAGGATAGAAAATGTACCTTAAATGTTGACTGATGAAAATCATACTTAATACATAAAATCTACCTAAATTTGTCAATTAAATCTATCACAGTACTGTGTAATAAAGGAACGCTGAAGAGATAATCTACCTCTTATACAACTATAACTCTTTTGGGGTGACAACCATGAAAATTATGCTAAGTAACATGACATGCTTTGCTTGCATAACTGTGTATAGGGCACATGTGGTTTTTAAATTATTAGAAGAAATATTTGAAATTCAACCTCTTTTTAAATTGTTCCATCTAGAACTATCCCATGAGAACACTAAAGTTTTAGACATCACTTTAGATAATCATTTTGATAAGTAATTTTCTATTATAATATTACAGGACTATTTAAAAAGATAGGAACAATCTCTCTTTCTCTCCTTCCTTTATTTTTCTTTTTGAAACAGTCTCACTGTACAGCCCAGAACACTGAAGTCTGCCTATTTCTTTCTTCTGAGATTAGTGGTATTCACCATAATGCCTAGTGATAAAAAGAGTTTTAAGGAGTACCTTGGGTACGGAGTCTGCAGACACCCGCAAGGTACCAACATGACCATCCACGGGATCTTAAGACCTCTGGTGAGTGGAACACAGCTTCTGCTCCAATCCAGGCGCATGGGACCTGAGACTGCATTAATTACAGAAGCAGAAAACCTGGCCTGATCAGGGGCACAAGTCCCTTCAGGTCCATGCCAGCACCAGGGTAATTTGGGCACAGAGTCTGCAGACACCCACAAGGAACCCACAGGACCCTCCACAGGCTCTTGAGACCTCTGGTGAGTGGATCACAACTTCTCCCAGGAGGCAGGTTCGAACGCCAGATATCTGGGCACCTACCCTGCAAGAGGAGAACTTGCCTGCAGAGAGTACTCTGAACACTGAAACTCAGGAGACAGCTAGTCTCCCAGGTTTGGTGATAGAGGCTAACATAATCACCTGAGGAACAAGCACTAACCAGAGACAACTACAACAACTAACTCCAGAGATTACCAGATGACAAAAGGCAAACGTAAAAATCTTACTAACAGAAACCAAGACCACTCATCATCATCAGAACGCAGCACTCTCACCCCACACAGTCCTGGGCACCCCAACACACCCAAAAAGATAGTCCCTGATTTAAAAGCATATCTCATGATGGTAGAGGACATCAAGAAGGACTTTAATAACTCACTTAAGGAAATACAGGAGAACACACCTAGACAGGTAAAAGACCTTAAAGAGGAAGAACAAAAATCCCTTAAAGAATTGCAGGAAACACGACCAAACAGGTGATGGAATTGAATAAAACAATCCAAGACCTAAAAAGGGAAGTAGACACAATAAAGAAAACCCAAAGTGAGGAAACTCTGGAGATAGAAACCTTAAGAAAGAAATCTGGAACCATAGATGCAAGTATCAGCAACAGAATACAAGAGATGGAAGAGAGAATCTCAGGTGCAGAAGATTCCATAGAGAACATCGGCACAAAATCAAAGAAAATACAAAATACAAAAAGATCCTAATTCAAAACATCCAGGAAATCCAGGACACAATGAGAAGACCAAATCTACGGATAATAGGAGTAGATGAGAATGAAGATTTTCAAATTAAAGGGCCAGCAAATTTCTTCAACAAAATTATAGAAGAAAACTTCCCAAACCTAAAGAAAGAGATGCCCATGAACATACAAGAAGCCTACAGAACCCCAAATAGACTGGACCAGAAAAGAAATTCCTTCCGACACATAATAATCAGAACAAGAAATGCACTAAATAAAGATAGAATATTAAAAGCAGTAAGGGAAAAAGGTCAAGTAACATATAAAGGCAGACCTATCAGAATTACACCAGACTTTTCACCACAGACTATGAAAGCTATAAGAGCCTGGACAGATGTTATACAGACACTAAGAGAACACAAATGCCAGCCCAGGCTACTATACCCAGCCAAACTCTCAATTACCATAGATGGAGAAACCAAAGTATTCCAAGACAAAATCAAATTCACACATTATCTTTACACTAATCCAGCCCTTCAAAGGATAATAACAGAAAAAAAACAATACAAGGACAGAAACCACACCCTAGAAAAGCAAGAAAGTAATCCCTCAACAAACCAAAAAGAAGACAGCCACAAGAACAGAGTGCCAACTCTAACAACAAAAATAATAGGGAGCAACAATTACTTTTCCTTAATATCAATGGACTCAATTCCCCAATAAAAAGACATAGACTAACAGACTGGATACACAAACAGAACCCAACATTCTGCTGCTTACAGGAAACCCATCTCAGGGAAAAAGACAGACACTACCTCAGAGTGAAAGACTGGAAAACAATTTTCCAAGCAAATACTCTGAAGAAACAAGCTGGAGTAGCCATTCTGATATCAAATAAAATTGACTTCCAACCCAAAGTTATCAAAAAAGACAAGGAGGAACACTGTATACTCATCAAAGGTAAAATCCTCCAAGAGGAACTCTCAATTCTGAATATCTATGCTCCAAATGCAAGGGCAGCCACATTCATTAAAGAAACTTTAGTAAAGCTCAAAGCACACATTGCACCTCACACAATAATAGTGGGAGACTTCAACACACCACTTTCATCAATGGATCGTGGAAACAGAAACTAAACAGGGACACAGTGAAACTAACAGAAGTGATGAAACAAATGAACTTAACAGATATCTACAGAACATTTTATCCTAAAACAAAAGGATATACCTTCTTCTCAGCACCTCACGGGACCTTCTCCAAAATTGACCATATAACTGTCACAAAACAGGCCTCAACAGATACAAAAATATTGAAATTGTTCCGTGCATCCTATCAGACCACCATGGCCTAAGGCTGATCTTCAATAACAACATAAATAATGGAAAGCCAACATTCACGTGGAAACTGAACAACACTCTTCTCAATGATACCTTGGTCAAAGAAGGAATAAAGAAAGAAAGTAAAGACTTTTTAGAGTTTAATGAAAATGAAGCCACAACATACCCAAACCTATGGGACACAATGAAAGCATTTCTAAGAGGGAAACTCATCGCCCTGAGTGCCTCCAAAAAGAAACTGGAAAGGGCACACACTAGTAGCTTGACAACACATCTAAAAGCTCTGGAAGAAAAGGAAGCAAGTTCACTCAAGAGGAATAGACGGCAGGAAATAATCAAACTCAGGGGTGAAATCAACCAAGTGGAAAGAAGAACTATTCAAAAAAATCAACCAAACGAGGAGCTGCTTCTTTGAGAAAATCAACAAGATAGATAAACACTTAGCCAGACTCACGAGAGGGCACAGTGACAGAATCCTAATTAACAAAATCAGAAATGAAAAGGGAGACATAACAACAGATCCTGAAGAAATCCAAAACACCATAAGATCCTTCTACAAAAGGCTATACTCAACAAAACTGGAAAACCTGGAAGAAATGGACAAATTTCTAGACAGATACCAGGTACCAAAGTTAAATCAGGATCAAGTTAACAACCTAAACAGTCCCATATCCCCTAAAGAAATAGAAATAGTCAATAATAGTCTCCCAAACAAAAAAAGCCCAGGTAGTGCAGAGTTCTATCAGACCATCAAAGAAGACCTAATGCCAGTTCTGCACAAACTATTTCACAAAATAGAAGTAGAAGGTACTCTACCCAGTTCATTCTATGAAGCCACAATTACTCTGATACCTAAACCACAGAAAGATCCAACAAAGATAGACAACTTCAGACCAATTTCCCTTATGAATATAGATGCAAAAATACTCAATAAAATTCTCGCTAACAGAACCCAAGAGCACAATAAAACAATCATCCATCCTGACCAAGTAGAGTTTATTATAGGGATGCATGGATGGTTTAAATATACAGAAATCAATCAATGTAATCCATTATATAAACAAACTCAAAGACAGAAACCACATGATCATCTCGTTAGATGTTGAGAAAGCATTTGACAAAATCCAACACCCATTCATGATAAAAGTCTTGGAAAGATCAGGAATTAAAGGCCCATACCTAAACATGATAAAAGCAATCTACAGCAAACCAGTAGCCAACATCAAATTAAATGGTGAGAAGCTGGAAGCAATCCCACTAAAATCAGGGACTAGACAAGGGTGCCCACTTTCTCCCTACCTATTCAACATTGTACTTGAAGTCCTAGCCAGAGCAATTAGACAACAAAAGGAGATCAAGGGGATACAAATTTTAAAGGAGGAAGTCAAAATATCACTTTTTTGCAGATGGTATGATAGTATATATAAGTGACCCTAAAAATTCCACCAGATACCTTCTAAACTTGATAAACAGATTCGGTGAAGTAGCTGGATATAAAATTAACTCAAACAAGTCAATGGCATTTCTCTACACAAAGAATAAACGGACTGAGAAAAAAATTAGGGAAACAACAGCCTTCTAATAGTCACAAATAATATAAAATACCTTGGTGTGACTCTAACTAAGGAAGTGAAAGATCTGTATGATAAGAACTTCAAGTCTCTGTAGAAAGAAATTAAAGAAGGTCTCAGAAGATGGAAAGATCTTTCATGCTCATGGATGGCACAATCAACATAGTAAAAATGGCTATCTTGCCAAAAGCAATCTACAGATTCAATGCAATTCCCATCAAAATTCTAACTCAATTCTTCAATGAATTAGAAAGAGCAATCTGCAAATTCTTCTGGAATAACAAAAAAATCGAGGATAGCAAAAACTTTTCTCAAGGATAAAAGAACCTCTGGTGGAATCACCATGCCTGACCTCAAGCTTTACTACAGAGCAACTGTGATAAAAACTGCATGGTACTGGTATAGCTACAGACAAGTAGACCAAAGGAATAGAATTTAAGACCCAGAAATGAACCCACACACCTATGGTCACTTGATCTTCAACAAAGGAGCTAAAACCATCCAGTGGAAAAAAGACAGCATTTTCAACAATTGGTGCTGGCACAACTGGTGATTATCATGTAGAAGAATGCGAATTGTTCCATTCCTATATCCTTGTACTAAGGTCAAATCTAAGTGGATCAAGGAGCTCCACATAAAACCAGAGACAGTGAAACTTATAGAGGAGAAAGTGGGAAAATCCTCGAAGATATGGGCACAGGGGAAAAATTCCTGAATAGAACAGCAATAGCTTGTGCTGTAAGATGGAGAATTGACAAATGGAATCTCACGAAACTGCAAAGCTTCTGTAAGGCAAAAGATACTGTCAGTAAGACGAAAAGACCACCAACAGATTGGGAAAGGATCTTTACCTATCCTTAATCGGATAGGGGACTAATATCCAATATATATAAAGAACTCAAGAAGGTGGAGTCCATAAAATCAATTAACTCCATTAAAAAATGGGGCTCAGAGCTAAACAAAGAATTCTCACCTGAGGAATACCGAATGGCTGAGAAACACCTGAAAAAATGTTCAGCATCCTTAATCATCAGGGAAATGTAAATCAAAACAACCCTCAGATTCCATCTCACACCAGTCAAAATGGCTAAGATCAAAAATTCAGGTGACAGCACATGCTGGTGAGGATGTGGTGAAAGAGGAACACTCCTCCATTGTTGGTAGGATTGCAAGCTTGTACAACCACTCTGGAAATCAGTCTGACGGTTTTTCAGAAAATTGGACATAGTACTACAAGAGGATCCAGCAATACCTCTCCTGGGCATATATCCAGAAGAGGTTCCAACTAGTAAGAAAGACCCATGCTCCACTATGTCATAGCAGCTTATTTATAATAGTCAAAAGCTGGACAGAACCCAGATGCCCCTCAACAGGGAAATGGATACAAAAATGTGGTACATTTACACAATGGTGTACTACTCAGCTATTAAAAAGATAATTTATGAAATTCCTAGGTAAATGGTTGGACCGGGAGGGCATTATCCTGAGTGAGGTAACCCAATCACAAAAGATCTCAAATGATATGTACTCACCGATAAGTGGATATTAGCCCAGAAACTTAGAATACCCGAGATATAAGATACAATTTGCAAAACACATGAAACTCAAGAAAAATGAAGACCAAAGTGTGGACACTTTGCCCCTTCTTAGAATTGGAAACAATCACCCATGGAAGGAGTTACAGAGACAAAGTTTGGAGCTGAGACAAAAGGATGGACCATCTAGAGACTGCCATATCCATGGATCTATCCCATAATCAGCCTCCAAACCCTGACACCATTGTACACTAGCAAGATTTTGCTGAAAGGACCCTGATATAGCTGTCTCTTGTGAGTCTATGCCAGTGCCTAGCAAACACATAAGTGGATGCTCACAGTCAGCTATTGGATGGATCACAGGGCCCCCAATGGAGGAGCTAGAGAAAGTACCCAAGGTGCTAAAGGGGTCTGCAACACTATAGGTGCAACAACATTATGAACTAACCAGTAGCCCGAAGCTCTTGACTCTAGCTGCATATGTATCAAAAGATGGCCTAGTTGGCCATCAGTGGAAAGAGAGGCCCATTGGACATGTAAATTTTATATGCCCCGGTACAGGGGAACGCCAGGGCCAAAACGTGGGAGTGGGTGGGTAGGGGAGTTGGGGTGAGGATATGGGGAACTTTTGGGACAGCATTGGAAATGTAAATGAGGAAAATACCTAATAAAAACATATATAAAAAAAGAATTTTAAAATGTAAGTTTCATTATGGATAAAGAACTTTGACTATATGACTACACTGATAATTCTTTCTAAGTTAATGAATTTGAAGCCAGACATTGTGGTGCAAACCTTTAATCTCAGTAATTGAGTGGTAGATACAAAAGAATGCTAGTTCAAGGTCTTCTTCATAGTGAGTTAAAGGACAGCCTATAATACATCACACCTTACCTCAAAAACCCCAAACAACAACAACAAAAGAATATATTCATTAATCTTTGTTCTAATTAAGTATGCATGATAGTCCTATGTTACCATCAGGAAATGCATTCCAAACCCTCAGTATATGCCAGAAACCCAGAAAGTATAGAACCCAATGTATAATTTATATTTTTATACATATGGACTTATGTTGGTTTAATTTATAAATTAGGCACACTAGGAGTGTAATAATAGTTATAATAAAATAGAGTGAGTATAATGACAAACTGTTAGAAAGATAATTGGAAAATTATAAAAACAATCTACAATTTTCCAGTGATTGTATTTGGATCACAGATGACCATTTGTAACTGAAAGCTTGAAAAACTGAAATCACAGGCAGTCTAAACTACAGATAATTGTGGGGTTCTATACAATTGGCTCATAATCTCTACAATATGTTTATGCCATCTGCTATTTTAGGACATCTCTTCACTTTCTCTATGAATTCTAACATTCACCAAGTAGTAATATTATATAGTTACTGTAAATAGCTCTTTTTCAATGACTATATTTTAGTTCCCTAACACAAAGGAAGATCATCAGAGAAATGAGTATCCTAAGCCTTCTTGAGACCTGTCAAAATACACACTACAGTAATTTGTGCATAAAAATGGGAACAAAATACCCTTAGAAAGAGCTACAGAGACAAAGTTCAGAGCTGAAACAGAAGTAAGGACCATCCAGAGACTGCCCCACCCGGGGATCCATCCCATAAACAACCACCAACTCCAGACACTATTGCATATGCCAGCAAGATTTTGCTGAAAGGACCCTGATATAGCTGTCTCTTGTGAGCCTATGCCAGTGCTTGGCAAATACATAAGAAGATGCTCACAGTCATCTATTGGATGGAACACAGGGCCACCAATGAAGGAGCTAGAGAAAGTACCCAAGGAGCTGAGGAGGTCTGCAACCCTATAGGAGGATCAACAACATGAACTAACCAGTACCCCAGAACTGTGTCTCTAGTTACACATGTAGCAGAGGATGGCCTAGTCAGCCATCAATGGGAGGAGAGGCCCTTGGTCTTGTGAAGATCATATGCCCCAGTACAGGGGAATGCCAGGGCCAGGAAGCAGGAGTGGGTGGGTTGGGGAGCAGGGCAGGGGCGGGTATAGGGGATTTTCAGAGAGGAAACTAGGAAAGGGGATAGCATTTGAAATGTAAATGAAGAACATATCTAATAAAAATTTTAAAAAATGATAGGAACACTGTACATAGCTAGCCTACTTACTGACTGAAGTATTGATATTTTTATTTCAACATTTGTGTAATGCTATAGTGATCCCTCACCTACTTCCATGTCTTTAATGTTAGCCTTGTACTAACAGGTGTTTTGGTTATTGTCTAAAAGTGTCAAGGGATGTTTTACTAAGGCCTACCCATGTATGCTGCATTGGATTCTTTTACCCACAACATACTCAACAATGTACAGAATTTTACTCTCACAGAGTGATACACCGTCAGCTATAGAGAATTAACCTTAATTTGCTCCTAACATTCAATCATGGACAGAATCCTCCTCCCAGAAACACAATGTATACAGTTGCTTATGTACTCAAGTGCTATCATGCACAGCAAAAGGGCCATTCAATATACCATGTGCTCATCTGCTTTCTAATTTCCCTCTGGGCAACCCCATCATTTATCCTTGATGGCAAACATGCTTCTCTTAGGTGAACTTACTAAGAAAACAATCATGGGAAGTCTAACGTCATGAAAATATAAAAAAAGAAATAAAATATAAAAAATATAAAGCATGTCCTTATACAAGTTATTATCATCTGAAGTACAAATGCCAGCTTTTGGGTGGTAGTTGTTTGAATCAGTGTCATTGACAGTAACAGAGACAGTAGAAAGGAGGATGACTATATAGCATTTATTTGGCCTGGTAGCATTTAGCTCAGTGAAATTTTTTCTTGTGTCTTCTTCCTCTCATTTTTATGTTTTGCCATTAGTCCAAGAAAACACAGCTAAGTCTTATCATAGCCTGATGAAACATTTTCCTGATTAAAGATCTCCTGGGGACATTCATTGTGTCTACACAGTATTTTTCCCCCAAAATACTTCAAAGATTCACATATTTCATGATTTATTTACTTTCCTTAACAGTTATTGCCTTTTCTAAAGTCACCAGTGAACTCCATAGTTACAAACCCAATGCAAAGTCTTGTAATGATACTACTTTGTTATTTAATCTTGCTTAATTCTCTCCTAAATTTTTTTCTTCTCTTGAGACTAGAGAGGGATCTTAGCAGTAGAATGCTTGCTTAACCTTCACAAAAGCCTAGGTTCCATCCAGAGAACCATAATATATATGTGTGTGTGTGTGTGTGTGTGTGTGTATATATATATATATATATATATATATATATATATATATATATTCCCCTTGGCTTTCCTGGTACCACCTTGTTTTATAAAGAAATATTTTATTACTTATGTGAGAATATCCTACAATGTATTTTTATTATATTCATTTCCAACTCCTTGCCTTAACTCCTATCAAATTTACCCAAACCTTGTTACTCTCTGACTTCATGTCTTTTTTTTCTCCATTTGATAACTGATATACTCAAATTTGTGCTGTCCATATACTACTTCTGGGTACTCATATGCTCACTGGTCTGTAGTGAAACTACCAAGAGTCACACCTATAAAGAAAATGGAAGCTTCCTCCCCTAAATGTCATAAACTTTACCTAGCTCTTCAGTAAGGGGTGGGGATTCAGGAGTCCCACCCCAGTCTTTAATGTTGACTGGCTTTCTCTGTGCAGGCAATCACAGTTGCTTTGAGTTCATGAGTGCAGCATCCAGCCAAGGCCATAAGACAGTGTTTTATTTTGCTCCTCTTCAGCCTCCAGCTCTCAGAATGTTTCCGCTACTGCTTCTGTGATAGTTACTGAAATTTGAGCAGGGTGCTGTGACATAGGTGTCCCATTTGTGGCTGAGAACTCCACAGTCATTTATTTGTACTTTGATCAGTAGTTATAAGCTTCTGTGTTAATTGCCTTCTACTATATAAAGAATCTTCTGGGTGGGATTTCTTTTTAATAACCTTCATGACCTTCTTCTTCCTTCTTGGTTTCGCTCACAGTGCTTGATTTCAGTCTGATTTTCCCTCTGTGCTCATGGTGTTCTGACTCTATGGTGTTCTTCTGAATGGTTACTTCTAAGCCAGTGCCTGAATTGCCAGCTCGATGCAATTATAAGTCATGTCCATTTCAGGACTCTTCTTTCAGGCCTTACATATTCTGCTAGCTTAAACAATGTTTCCACCAGCAAATCTCACAAGCAAATATTATTCCATATATACAAAATTAAACCAACCTTATTTTCTTAAAGTCTCTTGTTCCTTTCCTCACTTCTGAGACTAGCACCATTATACATGTGGCTTTCTATTTTGGAAATCTATAAATTATTCCCATCTTCCAATATTTGCTACTACTAATATCCATCTATCCATTGACAAAATAATACTGCTTTTATTTTCTTAGTAACATTGGGAGTTAACAATAGTAATGTGGGTTTCCTCCAACTTCATGAATCACTGAGGAAGTCAGTAAGCATGGTTTCTTTTTGAGTTCTTGTTAGAATTCCCACTCTGACTTCCCTCAATGATGGACTGTGTTCTAGAAATGTAAACTTAAACAAGTTCTTTTCTGTCTATGTAGCTTTTGGATCTAATTAATTTTTGTTGAGAATTTAATTCATGAGTTCATTGAGTTATATTGTTTCTAACACTCCCTCTCTGCTTCAGCTCTTCTCATGTCTACCTCACTCCCTTTCAGATACATGTCCTCTTCTGTAATTATTGTTACATAAATATGTGATTTATACATTGACCACAGTTACACATAGCCACAACCAAATATACTTAGGCTCCTACACACACACACACACACACACACACACACACACACACACACACACTCACACACACACACACACAGAGACACACGTTTCCAGCAAGTGTTACCTGAATACACATGCATTTAAGGCAGACCACTTATGGTTGGATAATCCATCAGAGATTTGCTCCTGGAGAAAATGAATTCTTTCCCTAAGCCATTGATTACCTGTAGCTTTTCATCTAAAGCTAGGGCCTTGTAGTATTTTCTTTAATCCCATTGGCAAGTAGAGTTATGTGATCACTGTGGAGGTAATGTATAGGCAATTATGTTGTTAAATTTCATAGTTGAGGCATCTCCATTATGCATAAAGACAGTAGGTGTCCTGGTGATCTGGCTTTTTGCATACTTCTCTTTGTCTCTTCTGCAATGCTCCAATGTGTTTAGGTTGATTTTTTTAGATGCACCAATTTGGACTGGGTAACCCACATCCACTTAGACTCTGCCTTTTGACTGGTTACCATCTCTGTTGTAGCCCCTGTCTACTGTTTAAAATGTCCTATTTGATGAGGAGGAAGAGCTAAATTTATCTATGGGTTTAAAGATAAGTATTTAGAATAGCATTAGAAATATGGTTAGTTATGGAAAATGGTAATAGTATGTTCCTCTTTAAGGTCTATGACCCCTCAAGTCATGGTATCTTGGGTAGCATTACAAAACCAGACATGAGTTTCTTCTTATTGAGTTGGCCTCAAATCCAATTACATAGCAGTTGGTTACATCCAAGGTACTAGTGCTATTGCACCATTATGTACATCTTCCAAGAACAATCATTGTGGGTTTGCAAGCTTTACATAGAGGTAGAACTATTTATTACTAATCTTTTCTAGAAGCCTATATAACATTTCTGATACTTAGAGAGCTTGCCTTCAGGGAGGATGCTTCTAGCTCAGTTCTAGTTTGGTTCCTATGAGTCCTATGTCTGAAGTGTGTGGTGTTATTAGAAATTGGATCCTGCCTTAATATTCTGAGAGGTAACAAAGGCAATGTCAATAGATTATATTGTTTCAGAACAATGATTCTCAACCTTCCTAATACTGTGACCCTTTAACATAGTTCCTCATGTTGTGGTGACCCTCAACCATAAAACTATTTTTGTTGCTATTTCATAACTGTAATTTTGCTACTGTTATGAATCATAATATAAGTATTTGCATTTTCTAATGATCTTAGCTGACCCCTGTAAAAGGATTGTTAGACTCTCAAACAGATCACAACCCACAGGTGGAGAACTAATGTTTTAAAGAGTCTCCTGGACTTGATATTTGTGGTTTCATCATAGCAATATAAAAGGAAACTATAACAATGAGATCTCATATCAAAAAAAATTAATAATGTAAAATTTAATTGCTATGTTGAAGAGTAAAAGATGAAATTAGTGCAGTTACGGTAACAGTAGTATGACATTGTCATCGGCGACCAAGTATATGAGAGCAACAGAAGACAGCAGAACTATTAGAGACAAAAGGTACAATCTTTCACAATATAAATTGCTCCATTATTACTTAGCTGTCTATACTCTGACAAACATGAGGAACAATTTTATTTAAATCTTAAGACACTGAGTATTTAGGTTTCTTTGTTATAGGAGCACAAATATCTATGTTTTATATAATTTGAATACTTTATTGTCCTCTTTCTTATAGCCATATATTAGTATCCAGAGCATGCAGGTTATAAGATGCCAAATAGACTTTTGTGTTAATAACATGAACATGAAGTTCCTTTAAGATTTGATTGAATAGGTATGGACTCTAACTGTTTTAAGTGTGGTAATTTCTATATATAAGCTGACAAGTCTCCTTTACTTTCTGGATATCTGTTTCCTACTCAAGACAAAGAAGGTTGTATGTAACATTTATCAGATTTCCTGTATGGATAGTATTTGGGATTATAAAATTTGAGGGCCTCTTCTACATTTTTTTAACTCTAAGTGATTAGGTCATAGTGAATGAGAGGAAGATAATGAACATGTGTACATGACAAATAGAGTTCGTGTTGAAATCTGAGTTATATCTGTATGAAGATAACTATTTTTCTTAATTTTTTTTCCAATTTTATTTTTGTCATTTCCCTCAGTATCTGACATTTCACCATCAATGAGGTAAACTCAGAGAAATCTATTTCTATCTTCAAAGGGTTAAATTTTGGTCCTAAGGTTCTTCTAAACACAATTATGCCCCTTTCTCAATTCTCACCCATCTTTCTCCTTTATAGATAGTATATGAAGTGCATTTAACTCAATAGTGCAAGGCTACCTACAAATACATGCCATTAGGATCACCGTCATATTCATCTCTAACTGAATTTGAGCTTTTCTCTTCTCACACTTTCCAATGTAAAATCATACATGTAGGAAGAAGATGCTATGCTCATCTGTTTAGCAGTTGGAACAATAATTCCTGGGGTCATAATAATCCTTCAAGGCCTGAATCTATCACTATGATGCTTAAAGAAAATTGCATAGTGCAATCCTTTTTCATCACATCTACCAAATCTAGACTACTTCAGTATGAGAATGGGCACAGGTGGTTACTAGTACAGATTTACAAAAGTAGTATCATCTGTCCCAGGGAAGCAAGGTCTTGCAGATCTAAGGCTATGAGAAAGATACACTTTCATAAGAAAATACTGGTCCTTTCTATGGAAAGAATGTGTCTGTAAGTCAGGAGTAATAACTCAAACACACTGGATTAAAATAATGAGGGCATATCTCTCACTTAGATTTCATGCCCAATACAAGTTGGTAAGGTGAAGGCTATGTCAGGTAATCATTAAAAGGACTGACTCAAAGGACAATGCATTTTGAAATAGGTTTCCATGTCACTATGGAAGGATAAATGAAAAGTTCAATCTAACACAGGCAAGAAATGACAAGGGACTTTTCTGCTCACATTTCCACATCCAAAGAAAGTAATTTACACATTATTTCAATGGGATAGGGAAGTATAAATCTAATATTTAGTTATCTGTAAGGGGAACTGAAATATTTGTGGCAACCTTATTGGCTACTGACCAATAAGGTTGCCACATGATACCAGAGATTCAATTGTCATTTTGCTAGTAGATACAAAATTTATGGCCCTTTGGTTTAGTGAGCCTTGCAATCCTACAAACTGATTAGTTGGAAGGATCAAAGCATTATACAGAAGAGAAGGTACACATATACAATTTACAAAATATAAGGTAATAATATAAATGCACACACTTTATGATTAATTACTTAATATAAAATAGAAGTATAGGTGCTTTTTTAGACAGAGTATATTGAAGCAAATTGTAGAGGTTAGGGGTGAGAATTGGATTATCCTTAAGCAATAAATAGCTATTTATAAAAGGTATACCCACTGTTTCTCCTTTGACATAGTATAATGTTTGACCACTTCATGAAAGATAAACTGGTGTTGGAATAGCTCTGCTATGATTGGCGATAAGAGAAAGATCGGGGTCTGTGTTGCTCTGAGAACATTAGATGCAATGCCAATGATTTCATGCAATTATAAAAGGTTGCAACCACTCTCACATCCAATTAACTTCTTTTTCAAAGCCAGCATTCCATGCAATGTGCTAATGTGACTTATTAATTCAATAAATTACCATAAAGAAAATTGCCTTCATTTGAAACTCACCTAGTTGATATTTCCTGGATTGACATGTGTAGGGAAAAAGATAAAGAGTTTAACAGAGAAGTAGTAAAATAAAATCCCTTCTCTTTGTTTCTCTGAAGAATCCAAATAAGCAACTGTTTCTGAAGCATGTGAAGTTTGGGGGGCTATGAAGGGTTCCAAATGTACAACCCATATCGGGATAGCTTAGCTTGGCTTTTCTATGACACCTCCAGCTTTTCATCATTTGTGTATGTTTGTTCTTTTTAAATTGACTTTAATAGTACTAGAAGTTTCCAATAGGAATGCTCAAGAAAATGAATTTTAGGTGTCTTCTCCTTTTTCCTTTTGGAAATAACTTTGTTCGTATACAAATATACAATCATATTTCTAATTAACTAATACATTTCTAATTTTAAAATATTCAGATAATATCACAAAATCAAATCATAGTATAATAGAAGATGCTGTTTACAGACATAAGGGAGCCACTGACACTCAAGTGACTTCTTGAGGAAGACTCTTCTTTTTTGAGCAAGTGGCTATAAACTCAAATGATGCATTTGACTTGTGTTATTCGATGCCTTTGTAATTTGTTTTCATTCTTTCTTTTCCATACATATGCAGACACAAGTTAACATTTTTTAATTTATTTATTTTTGTTAGATATTTTTATTTACATTTCTAATGCTATCCTGTTCCCTAGCTTCCTCTTAAAATTTTTTCTATCCCCTCCCCTCCCACTCCTCCTCAATCCACCCACTCCCACTAACTGGCCGTGGCATTCCCCTATACTGGGGTATAGAATCTTCACAAGACCAAGGGCCTCTCCTCCCCTTGATGGCCAACTAGGCCATCCTCTGCTACATATGCAGCTAGAGACATGAGTCTCACCATGTGTTTTCTTTGATTGGTGGTATAGTCCCAGGGAACTCTGTGGTTGGTGGTATAGTCCCAGGGAGCTCTGTGGATACTGTTTAGTTCATATTGTTGTTCATCCTATGGGGCTAAAATCCCCTTCAGCTCCTTTCTCTAGCTCCTTCATTAGGGACCCTGTGCTCTGTCCAATGGATGACTGTGAGCATCCACTTCTGTATTTGCAAGGCACTAGCAGAGCCTCTCAGGAGAGAGCTATATCAGACTCCTGTCAGCAAGCACTTGTTGGCATCTGCAATAGTGTCTGGGTTTGGTGGTTGTTTATGGGATGGATCCCCAGGTGGGGTAATCTCTGCATGGTCATTTCCTTCAGTCACTACTCTGAACTTTGTCTCTGCAACTCCTTCTAAGAGTATTTTGTTCCCCCTTGTAAGAAGGATGGATGCATCCACACTTTGGTCTTCCTTCTTGAGTTTCAAGTGTTTTGCAAATTCTATCTTGGATATTCTAACTTTCTGGGCTAATATCTGCTTATCAGTGAGTGCATATCAAGTGACTTCTTTTGTGATTGGGTTACCTCACTTAGGATGATATCCTCCAGATCCATCCATTTGCCTAAAAATTTCATAAATTCATTGTTTTCAATAGCTGAGTAACCGAATCCAAGAACACATTAAAGCAATCATCCATCCTGACCAAGTAGGTTTTATTCCAGGGATGCAGGGATGGTTTAATATACGAAAATCCATCAATGTAATCCACTATATAAACAAACTCAAAGACAAAAACCACATGATCATCTCGTTAGATGCAGAAAAAGCATTTGACAAGATCCAACACCCATTCATGATAAAAGTTCTGGAAAGATCAGGAATTCAAGGCCCATACCTAAACATGATAAAAGCAATCTACAGCAAACCAGTAGCCAACATCAAAGTAAATGGAGAGAAGCTGGAAGCAATCCCACTAAAATCAGGGACTAGACAAGGCTGCCCACTTTCTCCCTACCTTTTCAACATAGTACTTGAAGTATTAGCCAGAGCAATAGGACAACAAAAGGAGATCAAGGGGATACAAATTGGAAAGGAGGAAGTCAAAATATCACTTTTTACAGATGATATGATAGTATATATAAGTGACCATAAAAATTCCACCAGAGAACTCCTAAACCTGATAAACAGCTTCGGTGAAGTAGCTGGATATAAAATTAACTCAAACAAGTCAATGGCCTTTCTCTACACAAAGAATAAACAGGCTGAGAAAGAAATTAGGGAAACAACACCCTTCTCAATAGTCACAAATAATATAAAACATCTTTGTGTGACTCTAACTAAGGAAGTGAAAGATCTGTATGATAAAAACTTCAAGTCTCTGAAGAAAGAAATTAAAGAAGATCTCAGAAGATGGAAAGATCTCCCATGCTCATGGATTGGCAGGATCAACATTGTAAAAATGGCTATCTTGCCAAAAGCAATCTACAGATTCAATGCAATCCCCATCAAAATTCCAACTCAATTCTTCAACGAATTAGAAGGAGCAATTTGCAAATTCATCTGGAATCACAAAAAACCTAGGATAGCAAAAACTCTTCTCAAGGATAAAAGAACCTCTGGTGGAATCACCATGCCTGACCTAAAGCTTTACTACAGAGCAATTGTGGTAAAAACTGCATGGTACTGGTATAGAGACAGACAAGTAGACCAATGGAATAGAATTGAAGACCCAGAAATGAACCCACACACCTATGGTCACTTGATCTTCGATAAGGGAGCTAAAACCATCCAGTGGAAGAAAGACAGCATTTTCAACAAGTGGTGCTGGCACAACTGGTTGTTATCATGTAGTAGAATGGGAATCGATCCATACTTATCTCCTTGTACTAAGGTCAAATCTAAATGGATCAAAGAACTTCACATAAAACCAGAGACACTGAAACTTATAGAGGAGAAAGTGGGGAAAAGCCTTGAAGATATGGGCACAGGGGAAAAATTCCTGAACAGAACAGCAATGGCTTGTGCTGTAAGATCGAGAATTGACAAATGGGACCTAATGAAACTCCAAAGTTTCTGCAAGGCAAAAGACACCGTCAATAAGACAAAGAGACCACCAACAGATTGGGAAAGGATCTTTACCTATCCTAAATCAGATAGGGGACTAATATCCAACATATATATAAAGAACTCAAGAAGGTGGACTTCAGAAAATCAAATAACCCCATTAAAAAATGGGGCTCAGAACTGAACAAAGAATTCTCACCTGAGGAATACCGAATGGCAGAGAAGCACCTGAAAAAATGTTCAACATCCTTAATCATCAGGGAAATGCAAATCAAAACAACCCTGAGATTCCACCTCACACCAGTCAGAATGGCTAAGATAAAAAATTCAGGTGACAGAAGATGCTGGCGTGGATGTGGAGAAAGAGGAACACTCCTCCATTGTTGGTGGGATTGCAGGCTTGTACAACCACTCTGGAAATCAGTCTGGCGGTTCCTCAGAAAATTGGACATAGTACTACCGGAGGATCCAGCAATACCTCTCCTGGGCATATATCCAGAAGATGCCCCAACTGGTAAGAAGGACACATGCTCCACTATGTTCATAGCAGCCTTATTTATAATAGCCAGAAGCTGGAAAGAACCCAGATGCCCCTCAACAGAGGAATGGATACAGAAAATGTGGTACATCTACACAATGGAGTACTACTCAGCTATTAAAAAGAATGAATTTATGAAATTCCTAGTCAAATGGATGGACCTGGAGGGCATCATCCTGAGTGAGGTAACACATTCACAAAGGAACTAACACAATATGTACTCACTGATAAGTGGATATTAGCCCAAAACCTAGGATACCCAAGATATAAGATACAATTTGCTAAACACATGAAACTCAAGAAAAATGAAGACTGAAGTGTGGACACTATGCCCCTCCTTAGAAGTGGGAACAAAACACCCTTGGAAGGAGTTACAGAGACAAAGTTTGGAGCTGAGATGAAAGGATGGACCATGTAGAGACTGCCTTATCCAGGGATCCACCCCATAATCAGCATCCAAACGCTGACACCATTGCATACACTAGCAAGATTTTATTGAAATGACCCAGATGTAGCTGTCTCTTGTGAGACTATGCCGGGGCCTAGCAAACACAGAAGTGGATGCCCACAGTCAGCTAATGGATGGATCACAGGGCTCCCAATGGAGGAGTTAGAGAAAGTACCCAAGGAGCTAAAGGGATCTGCAACCCTATAGGTGGATCAACATTATGAACTAACCAGTACCCCGGAGCTCTTGACTCTAGCTGCATATGTATCAAAAGATGGCCTAGTCGGCCATCACTGGAAAGAGAGGCCCATTGGACACACAAACTTTATATGCCCCAGAACAGGGGAACGCCAGGGCCAAAAAGGGGGAGTGGGTGGGCAGGGGAGTGGGGGTGGGTGGGTAAGGGGGACTTTTGGTATAGCATTGGAAATGTAAATGAGCTAAATACCTAATAAAAAATGGAAAGAAAGAAAAAAATAGCTGAGTAATACTCTATTGTGTAAATGTGTCAAATATTCTGTATCCATTTAGCTGTTGAGGGGCATTTGGGTTCTTTCCAGCTTCTGGCTATTATAAATAAGGCTGCTATGAACATAGTGGAGCATGTGTCCTTATTACATGTTGGAGAATCTTCTCGGTATATGCCCAGGAGAGGTATTGCTGGATCCTCTGGTAGTACTATGTCCAATTTTCTGAGGAACCGCCAGATTGATTTCCAGAGTGGTTGTACAAGCCTGCAATCCCACCAGCAATGGAGGAGTGTTCCTCTTTCTCCACATCCTCACCAGCATCTGCTGTCACCTGAGTTTTTTATCTTAGCCATTCTGACTTGTGTGAGGTGGAATCTCAGGGTTGTTTTGATGTGCTATTCCCTGTTAATTAAGAATTTTTTTTAGATTTTTCTCAGCCATTTGGTATTCTTCAGTTGATAATTCTTTGTTTAGCTCTGTACCCCATTTTAATAATAGGGTTATTTGGTTTTCTGGAGTCTAACTTCATGAGTTTTTTATAAATATATATAGGATATATATAGGACACTAGCCTCCTATTGGATTTAGGATTGGTAAAGATCTTTTCCCAAACTGTTGGTGGCCGTTTGGTCTTATTGAGAGTGTCCTTTGCCTTACAGAAGCTTTGCAATTTTATGAGGTCCCATTTGTCAATTCTTGATCTTACAGCACAAGTCATTGGTGTTCTGTTCAGTAATTTTCACCCTGTGCCCATATCTTCGAGGATCTTCTCCACTTTCTCCTCTATAAGTTTCAGTGTCTCTGGTTTTAAGTAGAGTTCCTTGATCCACTTAGGCTTGAGCTGTGTACAAAGAGATAAGAATGGATCCATACCCATTCTTCTACATGATAACAACCAGTTGTGCCAGCACCAATTGTTGAAAATGCTGTCTTTCTTCCACTGGATGGTTTTAGCTCCCTTGTCAAAGATCAAGTGACCATAGGTGTGTGGGTTCATTTCTGGGTCTTCAATTCTATTCCATTGATCTACCTGTCTGTCTCTATACCAGTACCATGCAGTTTTTATCACAATTGCTCTGTAATACAGTTTGAGGTCAGGCATGGTGATTCCACCAGAGGTTCTTTTATTATTGAGAATAGTTCGTCCTATCCTAGGTTTTTTGTTAGTCCAGATGAATTTGTAAATTGCCCTTTTTAACTCCATGAGGAATTGAATTGGAATTTTGATGGGGATTGCATTGAATCTGCAGACTGCTTTCAGCATGATAGCCATTGATCCTGCCAATTCATGAGCATGGGAAATCTTTACAACTTCTGAGATCTCCTTCAATTTCTTTCTTCAGAGACTTGATGTTCTTGTCATACAGATCATTCACTTCCTTAGTTAGAGTCACTCTACGGTATTTTATATTATTTGTGACTATTTTGAATGGTGATGTTTCCCTAATTTCTTTCTCAGCCTGTTTATCCTTTGTGTAGAGAAAAGGCACTGATTTGTTACAGTTACTTTTATATTCAGCCACTGCACTGAAGTTGTTTATTAGGTTTAGGAGATCTCTGGTGGAATTTTTAGGGTCACTTATATATACTATCATATCATCTGTAAATAGTGATATTTTGACTTCTTCCTTTCCAATTTGTTTTTTTTTCTTTTTTTAAAAAATATTTTTATTACGTATTTTCCTCAATTACATTTCCAATGCTATCCCAAAAGTCCCCCATACCCTCTCCCCCACTTCCCTACCCACCCACTCCCCCTTTTTGGCCCTGGCGTTCCCCTGTACTGGGGCATATAAAGTTTGTGTGTCCAATGGGCCTCTCTTTCCAGTGATGGCCGACTAGGCCATCTTTTGATACATATGCAGCTAGAATCCAGAGCTCCAGGGTACTGGTTAGTTCATAATGTTGTTCCACCTATAAGGTTGCAGATCCCTTTAGCTCTTTGGGTACTTTCTCTAGATCCTCCATTGGGAGCACTGTGATCCATCCAATAGCTGACTGTGAGCATCCACTTGGTTTCTGTTGGTGAGATTCTTATGTTTGCCTTTTGCCATCTGGTAATCTCTGGTGTCAGATATTCTAGCTGTCTCTGGTTGGAGCTTGTTCCTGCTGTGAGTCTCTTAGCCTGTGTCAGCCCTCCTGGGAGACCAGATCTCTCTTGGGAAGACCAGTGCCCAGAAGCCTGGGGAACAGCCCCACCTCCTGGCTATAGATGTAGGCACATAGGACCCTGTCCTAAAAGCTCTGTTGCTTGTGCTCTCTTGATAGACCTGCCTCAGAGAGTCTCAGGATAGAAAATGTCAATCTCACCTGAGACCCATGGTCAGAGCACTCCCTGGAGGCAAGCTCTCCTCTGGCAGGGAAGGTGCACAGAGGACTGAGCTCCACCTCCTGGCTGAGGATGAAGGCCCGTAGGGACCTTGTTCAAGAAGCTCTCTTGCTTCTGTGGCCCCCATGCTCTCCTGCCTCAAAGAGATACTGGATAGAAAATGTAGTTTAGCAATTTAATCGTCTTTTCATTCTGAATCATATGAATAAGTGCTAGGAATTGGTACAGATAGCACTCTTGGTAAAATCTAATCAAATGAACAGATGCATTAAAGAGAAGTGACTCCATAAAGTTGTCTGATGTTTTGTTGTTGTTTTTTTTTTCTTTTACAGGTTTGTTTTCTTCCTTCCCTCCCTTCTTTCTTTCTTTCTTTCTTTCTTTCTTTCTTTCTTTCTTTCTTTCTTTCTTCTTTTTGGTTTTGGAGACAGAGTTTCACTGTGTAGCCATGGCTGTCCTGGATCTCACTCTGTAGACCAGGCTGGCTGAAAACTCAGATATCAGCCTGCCTCTGCCTGCCAAATGCTGGGATTAAAGTTGTGTGCCACCAGTGCCCAGCTTATTGTCATTTGAAAAAGAACTCTTCTAAAATACTTAGATAAATACCACATATTATAGATATTTAACATAAAAAACAAAGAAAGAAAGAACGAAAAGAAGGAAAGAAAGGAAGGAAGAAAGAAAGAAAGAAAGAGAGAAAGAAAGGAAAAGGAAAGAAAAGAAAGGAGAAAAATTCCCTCAGAGGAAGAGAATCCCACAAAATTCACAAAATTTCCAAAGTATCAATCTGAAATTTAATAAAATCTGTAAAACTGTTCAAGCTAAGAAAAATCCATGACAAATGATAAATGAGATTTTATTTATCAGTCTTCCAGACTCATCCCCAAATAATGGTATGGTAAAAGACACCAAGTAATTCAGAATGACATAATCCATCACAATGGAATTGAAGATTCATATATAAATGAGCTCTTAAGTAGAAATGTTGGGTCATTAATCATAGATCTCTACTGTGAATAAGATATTGTTCTATTTAACTAGAAGTCCTCTTATTCTACTATATTTTTCTAGAAAAATTCTGTGGTGGCCTTCTTCCTTATTGCTTGTATTAAAGTAAGTTATTCTGCATTTTGGGTGGAACTAGATATATTTGAATAGGTATATGGATTGTGTGTGAATATGTGTGACTTTCTCCCTGTTTTTATGTCAGAGTGTAGAAAATGCTTATGTTTTTCATAGTTCAAAAACCTCAAATCTAAGTGGAATTCTCAAAAAATCTACATCTTCAGCCTTGGAAGAATAAGTTTCTCTGATTTCATGCTTGATAACGTATTTGATACATTTATTTTCTTCTCTTGTTGTGTGTCTACATTTTTTGGATAATGAGTTCTGGGTGTAAATGCATTCATTGCCTCGATAGATGCTGGGCTTAGAAACCTTACTTTTAAACTACTTTTAAAATTGAAGGAGGTGGTTGTCTTGAGATTTCTAGCCCAGTGTCTACTGTCATTAGAGTTATATCATTCAATGTTCTTTTCTATCCTTTAGCTTAGTACATCTACTCTCACATTAAAAAAAAAGCCAATAGTCAGCCCCCCTGGGACTACTTAGGGTAGAAGAAAAAGACCATTATGACATTGACATTCAGAAGTTACTTCACCTGCTTTTGAGTTTCTGAATCAATTATGGACTTCTGTGGATGATCATTCCTTTGTTTAATAATACCTACATTACCCATACATTTGTTTCATTCTTAGTTATTTATCTCTAAGGGTTAACATCACCTTTCTTATGCCTCACTGGAATATTCTTTTCAAATTATCTCATTTCCTGTTTTCTTCTGCTTGGATACAAATAAAGATTAAAAAATTCTAAGTACATGAAGTTGGATGGGTAGGGAGGTGGGGAGGATTTGGAAGGAGTTAGTGGAGGGGAGAGACTATGAAAAAATATATATGATTTGAATAATTTTTAAATAAAATAAAAAATTAAAACTATGTTTCCAGAAAAAATTAAGTCAACCATTCTTAGACCACAACTGCTCAGACTGCAGGATTTTAGATGTCCCTTAATACACAGTATGATATAATTTCCCAAATTATCTGTCAAGGGATTATTAGGGATCAACAAGGGAGGGAAGCCTAGGTTGAAGAAAGGAAGTGTGAAGTAAGTGAACATATGACTTGAAAGGCCATATACATGTCTGTTAACATGTTTTACCTATTCAGCAGAAATCAGAAACCTGGATATTACCTTCCACTCCATTCTCTCCTGCATGTTACCCATTGAGTTAGTTACTAAGCCTGCAGTCTCTACATTTCTCTGGAAGCAAGCCTGGTTCTTTTGTAGTCACATTCCAATAGCTCCCATCCCCTCTGCCTGCTTCCCTCTCTTCCTCATTAAGAATATGCAGGATCCAGTTGTGGAGTAAGCAAAGGTTTTATTTCCCCCCAAGGAGAATTCCATAAACAGAGCATTTGTGTAGCTTCCTCTAATCTGGCTTTCATCCATACTGGCTTCCCTCCCTGCTGTCCCCAAGTGAATCTCTACAAGCTAAGTGACAATGGCAGCTTTTTGATTTTAAAGCTGACATGACATTCTGATGACTGTCACCAGCCAAATTACTCTCTGTAGATTGCTTAATTTGTAGAATGTGTTCCATAATCACATTTTTTCTCCTGACTATCCTATAACCTTTTCTTTCCTTTATTCCTGTGCCCCATTTCCTTTCTCTTGCTGTCAGCAGGTGGTCACTGGTGTCTTAGAAGAGATTTTGGCATCAAACCAAATCTGGCAAAGCAACAGAAATTGTGCTTCAATTAACAACTATTTCCTAAGCATAGACTTTGCTGGGAGAATAGACACATGAACTTTAACTGTGTAGGTGGAAAATAGCTATAGAGAAGAGGCTATAATATACAGATGTGCAGCATCGTGGTGCATGAAAAACTAAAAATCGTCTGGGTATATGCCCAGGAGAGGTATTGTGGGATCCTCCAGTAGTATTATGTCCAATTTTCTGAGGAACTGCCAGACTGATTTCCAGAGTGGTTGTACAAGCTTGCAATCCCACCAGCAATGGAGGAGTGTTCCTCTTTCTCTACATCCTCACCAGCATCTGCTGTCACCTGAATTTTTAATCTTAGCCATTCTGACTGGAGTGAGGTAGAATCTCAAGGTTGTTTTGATTTGCATTTCCCTGATAATTAAGGATGTTGAACATTTTTTCAGGTGCTTCTCAGTCCTTTGGTATTCCTCACTTGAGAATTCTTTGTTTAGCTCTGGACCCCATTTTCAAATGGACTTATTTGAATTTCTGGAGGCCAGCTTCTTGAGCTCTTTGTATATATTGGATATTGGTCCCCTTTCAGATTTGGAATTGGTAAAAATCCTTTCCCAATCTGTTGGTGGCCTTTATGTCTTATTGACAGTGTCTTTTGCTTATAGAAGCTTTGCAATTTCATGAGGTCCCATTTGTCAATTCTTGATCTTACAGCACAAGCCATTGCTGTTCTGTTTAGGAATTTTTCCCCAGTGCCCATATCTTTGAGGCTTTTCCCCACTTTCTCCTCTATAAATTTCAGTGTCTCTGTTTTTTTTTTTTTTATGGAATTCCTTGATGCACTTAGACTTGAGCTTTGCACAAAGAGATAAGAATGGATCAATTTGCATTCTTCTATGTGATAACCGCCAGTTGTGACAGCACCATTTGTTGAAAATGCTGTCTTTTTTTCCACTGGATGGTCTTAACTTCCTTGTCAAAGACTCAAGTGACCATAGGTGTGTGGATTCATTTCTGGGTCTTCAATTGTATTCCATTGATCAACCTGTCTGCTGCTGTACCAGTACCATGCAGGTTTTATCACAATTGCTCTGTAGAAGTTGTTCCAACTGGTAATAAGCACACATGCTCCACTATGTTCATAGCAGCCTTATTTATAATAGCCAGAAGCTGGAAAGAACCCAGATGTCCCTCAACAGAGGAATGGATACAGAAAATGTGGTACATTTACACAATGGAGTACTACTCAGCAATTAAAAACAATGAATTTATGAAATTCTTGGGCAAGTGGATATATCTGGAGGATATCATCCTTAGTGATATAACCCAATCACAAAAGAAGTCACTTGATATGCAATAACTGATAAGTGGATATTAGCCCAGAAACTTAGAATATCCAAGATACAATCTGCAAATCAAGAAAATCAAGAAAAACAAAGACCAAAGTGTGGATACTTCATTCCTCCTTAGAATAGGGAAGAAAACACCCATGGAAGGAGTTACAGAGACAAAGTTTGGAGCTAAAAATAAAGGATGGACCATCCAGAGACTACCCCACCCAGGGATCCATCCCATAATCAGCCACCAAACCCAGATACTATTGCAAATGCCAGCAAGATTTTGCTGAAAGGACCCTGATATAGCTGTGTCTTGTGAGGCTATGTCAGTGCCTGGCAAATACAGAAGTGGATGCTCATTGTCGTCTATTGGATGGAACACAGGGACCTCAATGGAGGAGCTAGTGAAAGTACCCAAGGAGCTGAAGGGTTCTGCAACCCTATAGGTGGAAAAACAATATGAGCTAACCAGTATCCCCAGAGTTCGTGTCTCTAGCTGCATATGTAGCAGAAGATGGCCTAGTTGGCCATCACTGGGAAGAGAGGTCCCTTGGTCTTGCAAACTTTATATGCCCCAGTACAGGGAAATGCCAGGGTCAGGAAGTGGGAGTAGGTGGGTAGGGGAGCAGTGTGGGTGGAGTATAGGGAACTTTTGGGATAACATTTGAAATGTAAATAAAGAAAATATCTAATAAAAAAGAAAAAAAAGACTAACAATCACCTCAGCTCTCTATTTTGTTTATAAGTTAATATGAATATTCATTGAAGACATTGATGCATAACATTTATGACAAAAATTACACTGAATTCATTTACAGAAGGAATATGATTAGCAGGAGATGTCATGGTGGTGGTCTACACCCATTCTTTATAGAATTTCAAACCCATACCAGAATAGGATATTTTGTCTTCTAGGTATTAAAACTCGGATATGTGGCTCCTGAAAATGAATTTTTCATAATATTTTATTTATAATCAATTTACAATTCTAATTTACTTTCAGCAGATATTGTTGCTGCTTCCTGGCTATACAGAACCCAACTTGAATGTCAGTGCTTCCTCCAGCATTCCCTACCCCAGAAATCTTTTTTATTTTAGAAACCACATTTTATTATTCAATGAATTACAATGCTGAGACTTGACTATTGTACATAGTGCTGTGATAAACGTGACTATTCTTTGTGATGTGCTATATTGCTTAATTTATACACTTATATTGCTTAATGTATATATTGAGGCACATCTTAAGTGGATCATATATTAGTTCTGTTTTTAGTGTTTTGGGGAATCTTAGTACTGGTTGGATCCATCTACATTCCCATAGAATAATTCTCCTTCTCTACATGTTCACCAGCACTATTGCTATTTATTTATTTATTTTTAATGAATATTTTATTTATCTACATTTCAAATGTTATCCCCTTTCATAGTTTACCGTCTGGAACGCCCCAATCTCATCCTCTCCCCCTGCTTCTATGAGGGTGCTCCCCCTACCACTCACCTACCCAATTCTGCCTCCATATCCTGGAATTTCCCTACACTAGGGCATTGAGTATTCACAGTACCAAGGGCCTCCCCTCCCATTGATGTCTGACATGGCCATCCTCTGCTACATATGTGGCTGGAGCTCTAGGTACTCTTTGGAGCAATGTGTACTCTTTGGCTGGTGGTTTAGTCCCTGTGAACTCTGGGGGTCTGGTTGGTTGATTTGTTGTTCTTCCTATGGGGTTGCAAACCCCTTCAACTCCTTCTGTCCTTTCTCTAACTCCTCCACTGGGGACCTTGTGCTCTGTCCAATGGTTTTTCTGAGCTTTTGGGGCTAATATCCACTTATCAGTGAGTGTGTGTTCTTTTGTGGCTGGGTTACCTCACACTGGATAATATTTTCTAGTTCCATTCATTTGCCTAAAAGTTTCATGAAGTCATTTAAGAAAATAGCTGAGTAGTACGCCATTGTGCCAATGAACCACATTTTTGTATCCATTCCTCTGTTGAAGGACATCTGGGTTCTTTCCAGCTTCTGGCTATTATAAATATGGCTGCTATGAACATAGTGGAGCATGTGTCCTTATTACATGTTGGAGCATCTTCTGGGTATATGCCCAGGAGTGGTATTAGTGGGTCTGCAGATTATGTCTAATTTTCTGAGGAACTGCCATACTGATTTCCAGAGGGTTTGTACCACCTTGCAATCCCACAAGCAATGGAGGAGTGTTCTTCTTTCTCTACATCTTCCCCAGCATCTGCTGTCACCTGAGCTTTTGATTTTACACATTCTGACAGGTGTGAGCTGGAATTTCAGTGTTGATTTGATTTGCATTTCCCTGATGATTCAGGAGGTTGAACATTTCTTTAGGTGCTTCTCAGCTATTCAATATTCTTCAGTTGAGAATTCTCTGTTTAGCTCTGTATTCCATTTTCAAAATAGGGTTATTTGATTCTCTGGAGTCTAACTTCTTGAGTTCTTTGTATATATTAGGTAATAGCCCTCTATCTGACGTAGGATTAGATTTTTTCCCAATCTGTTGATTGCTGTTTTGTCCTATTGACAGTATCTTTTGCCTTACAGAAGCTTTGAAGTTTTATGAGGTCCCATTTGTCTATTGTTTATCTTAGAGCATAAGCCATTGGTGTTTTGTTCAGGAACTTTTTACCTGTGCTCTTGCAGTCAAGGCTCTTCTCTGCTTTCTCTTCTATTAGAGTCAATGCATCTGGTTTTATGTGGGGGTCCTTGATCCACTTGGACTTGAGCTTTGTACAAGGAGATAAGAATGGATGGATTTGCATTCTGCTACATGCTGACCACCAGTTGAACCAGCACCATTTGTGGAAAATGCTGTCTTTTTTCCCCACTGGATGGTTTTAGCTCCTTTGTCAAAGATCAAGTGACCATAGGTGTGTGAGTTCATTTCTGGGTCTTCAATTCTATTCCATTGATCGACCTGCCTGTCACTGTACCAATACCATTCAGTTTTTATCATAACTGTTCTGTACTACTGCTTGAGGTCAGGGATTGTGATTGCCCCAGAAGTTTTTTTTATTATTGAGAATAGTTTTTGGTATCCTGTGGTTTTTGTTATTTCAAATAAATTTTCAAACTCTATGAAGAACTGAGTTGGAATTTTGATGGGTTCTGCATTGAATCTGTAGATTGCTTTTGGCAAGATGGCCATTTTTACTATATGAGTGCTACCAATCCATGAGCATGGGAGATATTTCCATCTTCTGAGATATTTTTCGATTTCTTTCTTCAAAGACTTAAAGTCTTGCTATTCCAAAATTCTAAAACTGATGTTTATAGTTTTCTTTTAAAACAACCTGAAGTATGCAAGTGATGCCATGGGCTAGCCTTTAGCTGTGGGAGAAGTCTCAGCTTTCCCTTGTGCAGAGCCTAAGAAACTTTTAAAGAAACCATATTTATTGTCTTTTTAAAAACAAAGACAGTGCCTGAGTGTGGAGAGAGGAAGGGAATGGAAAGACAAGGCAAAGCTCAGCAGGCACGGGGTAAGAAGCAGACTTGCTGCTCGCCCAGAATAATGAATGGGTGAGTCAGTCCCAAGCCACAAGTGACCTGACCACATCCTGGCTTCTCCTACCACACAGAGGCTGCAGCACAAGACAGGCAGTACGCCATTGATCTTTCTTTGCCAACCCTGCCCATCAGTCTATTATTTTGACATTCCCACAGTGTTACTACTATATTATTAGAAAGGAAAAGGTTGGCCAGCAAGGCATTTCTAAAGTTATTTCATTAAGGCTGACAGCTTGAAACTGTGCTTTCAAAAGAAAGAAAAATAAAGCCTTGTTATCAAACAA
Organism: Mus musculus; assembly: GCF_000001635.26. Lineage (NCBI taxonomy): Eukaryota > Metazoa > Chordata > Mammalia > Rodentia > Muridae > Mus > Mus musculus. The sequence continues at coordinate 138,620,075 of NC_000086.7, read as the reverse complement.
ATACTTGCTGGTCCTCAAACCCCAACTGAGCCTTAAATGTTCATTTGTGTACTTAACAGCCTTACCTGCCCTGCTTTACTAGAATACTTAATTCAAAGACAGCAACAATTGTGTATGTTGATGTACCCGCATTAATATAAAGCCTCAGAATAAAGCTAGAAAGCAATTCTTGACTTCTCTAAATCATAGAAATCCTTAGAATCCCACCTAACTTGACATTCTTCGCTGAGTGTTTGTGGACTTCCCCCAAATGTATATGTTGAAGCTACCTATCCTTCAGTTCAGTGACGTTTCTGCAAGGAAGATAGTCCTTCAGAAAGCAGAACCATTGTGAATGAGATTAGTATCCGTACACAATAGGTCTGAGAGATCTTGGATGTCCCTTCTACCTTGCAAAGACTTGTGGAGAAGCTCACAGAATAGTCACTAAAACTCTGTCCGTTGATATTGGGCTTCTCAGACCCTTGAACTACCACTGAACAAATTTTGTTTGTGTATAAAGCACTTGCATTTCCTTCATTCTGCTTCAGCATCTTGAACAGACTGAGAAATTTACTGTAGAAGTCCAGGCTGTTGTTTGTGACATTCTTCCCTTCTCATTTCATCCCTATGTATTTTTGTTCTGAACTTCTTTGCCTTGTTCATCACTCTAGAGGAAGCATCATATGTAGGAGCGCAGGTTTTGCTGGCAAATTCAGCCACAACCATAGTCCTAGAGCTTTGCTCCTATAAGAACATGGGCAATTCACTTAGGTACCCTGTATCTCAGTTTGGTTAGTTGTAAAGTTGGTATCCTTATGATTAACTTATAGTTTTGGTGGGAAATTAAATAAAATATAGTAATTAAATAAATTAATAAATTAATGCAATTTAGATAAAGTTGCTAAATAAAATATTATAGTACTAGTGTTTTAATTCTGCTCCTCTTTCCGGGTCTCTCATGCAGGCATCTCCCTTACATTGCTTCAGAAATTGACTCTTTTGTACAGATCTTTTGGTGTCTCACAGCCTAATGAGAAAAAAGTGCTCCTTTCTGCTTTATGCAGAGTCCAAAATGGAAGCATCACAGTGCTTATAAGAATGGGTTTCAGGACCATGCTGTTTGAGTTCAAACCCTAGCTGTCTCTTACCATGTTTCTTTAGGAAAGTTGTTTTCTCCTATTCCAATTTCTTTATCCATAAATCAAACATAGAGTTTCAGTAAGGATATGATGGCTAGCCCACGATTAAGGGCTATTTAGACCAATATTCTTTCATTTCTCCTTTTAAACAGTAGCTGTCACTTTACTCTCCTTTGCCTCAATGAGCTTCATTTTTGTACTTAGCAATTAATGCATACTGACACAACATGTTTATTTTTTATGAGTTTTTTTTCATCGCTGCCTTATCTATATTATTATTATATTGTCATATTATCTATATGAATGCGCAGATTTTATTTTCTTCGATTTCCAGTATCTAGAACATAACAGGCACTAAGGAAACATGTGTCAAGTACCTGGATGAGTTGATGCTGCACAAGCAATTATAATGAGAGGTGCAGATGAGGAAGGTCATTACTTGAGCATGGACCCCTTGCTATTGTCTTTTGAATTCCTTCTTTGGAAGAACATCTGGAAAGCCAAGTGAAGTCCTCTGGGTGAATGGAACAGTAAGACTATTCCTGATTCTTGGGCATCATGGGTAGGAGGCTGACAATTAAGTTCCTTAAGATGCCACTGTCATAATGTGACATATTTATATATTTAAGGGTTTTTATTTTGAAATAAAAATAATCATTGTATATTTTATAAGATACACTATAATATCCTGGCAGCATTTATATTTTATACTTTATGAGCAATTGAATCAGGTTAACTTATACATCAACTCAATGCTTATATATATGATAGTTTCTTTATTTACATTTCAAATGTTATCCCCTTTCCTAGTTTCCCCTCCCAAAATCCACTACCTCCTTCCCCTTCCTCTGCTCCATAACCCACCCACTCCCATTTCTGGCCCTGGCATTCCCCTTTACTGGGGCATAGAACCTTCACAGGACCAAGGGCCTCTCCTCCCATTGATGAGGGACTAGGCCATCCTCTGCTACATATGCAGCTAGAGCCATGAGTCCCACCATGTGTTTTCTTTGATTGGTGGTTTAGTCCCAGGGAGCTCTGGGGGTACTGGTTAGTTCATATTGTTGTTCCTCCTATGGGGCTGCAAACCCCTTCAGCTCCTTCAGTCCTTTCTCTAGCTCCTTCACTGGGGACAGTGTGCTCAGTTCAATGGTAGGCTGTGAACATCCTCCTCTGTATTCGTCAGGCACTGGCAGAGCTTCTCAGGAGACGGCTATAACAAGCTCCTGCCAGCAAGCTCTTGTTGGCATCTGCCATAGTGTCTGGGTTTGGTGGTTGCTTATGGGATGGATCCCCAGAATCCTTCATAGAAGGGGGAACAAAATACCCATGAAAGGAGTTACAGAGACAAAGTTCAGAGCAGAGACTGAAGGAACGACCATTCAGAGAATGCCCTACTTGGGAATGCTTAGCATTTTTATAGTAACAACTTTTAAAATTCAGTAGTATTTTGAAATGTATAGTATTATTAAGTATAATAATCACACAATGCAATAACATTAAAAAATCATTTTTAAAAAGTAGTAGGAAGGATTGAACCTGGTGCCAAATACATAACTGGAAAGTATTCTTCCAGGGAGTTACATCTTAGTTTGCTTTGTTCAAATCTTGAGACAGGGTTTTACTAAGTTACCTAATATGAATATTTGGGTTACTTTATAGCTCAGGCAGGCTTTGAACTTGTGATATCTCTGCCTTCCAAATCCCTGAGATTATAGGCCTGCACAACAAGACCTCTCCACTTAAATTTTCATCTCAGGTCATAAACAGATTTTAAATGATACAATTGGTAATTGTTATGTTAAAAAATAAGTCATTCCTAGAAAGACAGATGCTGCATAATTTCTCTTAGATGTGAAATCAGATATAAATGTGTATGTGTGTGGCTTTTGTATGCGTGTGTTCATTTGTGCAAGGGCTCATGCTCGTGTGTATCTGTGTATGGTATAAAGTAGAAAGGAAACCCAAAGAGTAAAGGAAGAGAATGTGCAGGAAAGAGAAGAGGCAGAGGGAGGGATGAAACAGGGTGGGAGAGGAGATGGGGAGAGAAATAGGGAGCAGCTTCAGGTGTGGGGGAAGACAGGAAGAGAGGCCTAGAAGGCCTGAGAATCAATGAAAATCTGCAGCTCCTGGGGAAAGGGAGAGGGGAAGGGGAGAATCTCTAGGAAGTCACAGAGACCTGGGATGGGCAAGACTCCCAGGACTCAATGTAGGTGACCTTGGCCTAAATGCCTAGCAGTAGGTGTATGGAACCTGAAGAGGCCACCTCCAGGAGCCAGGCAGGATCCCCCACCCCCAGTGGAGAGATGGTGACAGCAACCTACTAACAAAACTTTCAAATCAAAACTTGTCCTGTAGAGGAAGGACTGTAGAATAATGGAATTGTGAGTGCCCATAGATAAATGATCATAAAACAAAAGCTCAGGAAGTCTTGTGGAAGAGTGTGAGGAAGGAATGAGGAAGCCAAGGCACCAAGGACACCACAAGAAGACCAGTGGAGTCAACTAACCTGGGCCCATGGGGGCTCACAGAGAACAGAATCATCAACCAAAGAACATTCTTAGACTGGACCTAGGGCCCTCACACATTTGTAGTGGAAGTGCAGCTTGGTCTTCACATGGATCCAGGATAACTTGGCTTCTCTGACTATGTTGTCTGCCTTTGGGTCCCTTTCCCAAGTTGGATTGCCTTGCCCAGCCTCAGTGGGAGAGGATACACTTAGATGGGGGGTTGGTACCAATAGTGTCCTTCTCTTCTCAGAGCAGAAAGAGAAGCGGGAAGGGAGAAGTCATGTGTGAGGATGGGACTGGGAGGAGGGGGCTTTGATTGGCATGTAAACTGAATAAGTAAATAAATTAAGAAAAGAAAGATTTAAAAGTGAAAAAAAAAAAACTCTTGGTGCAGGATACCTTAGGGTTGCTATTGTGATAAACCACCATGATAAAAGCAACTTGAAGAGGAAAGGATTTTTTTTTCCTTTTACATATCTTAAAATTTATGGGTTCATACTCATTAAATCTCTAAAGTCATTGCTTCAGTCTGACAAGTCCAATGAGGAATAAGCACATGAAATATTTTTAAAGGTATATTCAGGAACCAGGGAAGCATGGAGCATTAATAGCAAACAAAGGCAAGCATACAGGCCTGCTGGTGACCTTCTTAGGAAAAGCTAAAATCACTGTCCATTGCTCCTTGGAGGTAGGTTTCACATTGCAGTAAAGTAAATAGTGAGTGTTGTAGGCCTTTCTGCTCAGATGGGAAGGTGTCCAGGGACTTGGGCACCCAGGAACCACACAACTCAGAGTGGGGACAGTGTCCCAGTTGAAGGGCATCTTGAGACACAGGAACCCAGGAACCACACAGTTCAGAGAAGCTTCCTCATCAGCAGCTTTGTAGCTCCCAGGGGAGCAAATCCCCAGCTGAGCTGAGAACTCAGCCCTGCCCTTCCCTTCTTCCTTTTCTTTATTGCTTCTTGGCTTCTTCAGATTAGAGAGTCACACCAGGATGTAGAGGGAGGAATCCAGGAATGACTGCCTATTCTCCCAGGAGGGAGCAGACAGCAGCTGTTAATTGGACATAGCACAGTGCTTATATAGGGGTTCTTGGGTGGGGGATGTTGGAGGAGGTGAAACATTCTAGGGTGGAGCTTTCCAGAGTGAGGTTTGGTGGAAATTCAAGTCCTGAGCTTGGGGAATTGGTGGGTTTTCCTGTTCAGAGATTGGTGTGTTTTTGTGGGAAGTTCAGGAATTAATTCCTAAAGTTGAATTCCTATTTAAGGATTGGTAGCTTTTGTTCAACTTTTTACCAATAATTAGTATAAACTGGGGAGGGTCTTGTTGAGGGAGTGGAGATGACCTTTGTGACAGTTATGTCTGTTAGTGAGGTCTAGGGGAGGGGTCTGGTTGCTGAAGTCCCTCAGGCTGGGCCCTGGCCACTTTTCCTGCCTTGAGGATTTACAAAGCTTGCAAAATATACAAAACTATCAGTGATCAAGGGAGTAAAATCATAGAAAATGAAGTGGAAAGACTGTAAGAATACAGAACATTAGTTGATAATGTCTCCTATACATGATAGATAAAAGAAACTGATGAGATTTCAACAATATTGTTGCCTGAACAAGAATGGCATAATGACAACACTAGTGGACATTCCAGTGTGGACAGGGGGAATTTGACATGGTCCTGTCCCTAAATGAAGCGCTATAGATGATCAATGGCTGTGGAGAGTGAAAATTAGATTCCTCCAGGGATAAGTTCATGAATGGGTATGTGTATGTATGAACAACACTAAATGAATTCAGTGAATAGTATGGATTCAATGTGTGTGTGCATTATTTCTCTCCTTCTCTATCAAACTCTCTGTGTCTGTCTCTCTCTGTCTGTCTGTCTGTCTGTCTGTCTCATACACGCTAGCTATTAAAGAAGAGATCATTATTTGGGAAGGAGGAACATATGAAGACTTTGAGTGGGGAGGAAGTGGTAGAAGTGGTTGTACGTGAAGTTCTCATTTTTTTTCAAAAGTAAAGAATCAAACTTACAGCCTTGACCTCATTAGTATGTCCTGATCATCTAAATTAACTGGCTGGATTCTGGCACACAGCATCCTTCTGAAATATAGAAGCTCAAAAGTCTCAGCAATGTGATAAAGACTGGTTTGAGTGAAAATTAGAACACACTCTGAATCAATGGCCTTAGGCATCGAAAAGGCAATGCAAAAGTAAATGTCTGTTCTTGGAAGAGATTAAAACACCACTAACAGATAGAGTGGAACTATGAACAGGGAAAGAAAAAATGTATCAAAGTTTGAGGTAAATAGATTTAATTAAAATACAGACTTCCTAAATCCATTTTCTGTGATTATTTGTTATTCTTCCTAGGACTTGATTAAGCAGTAACAGATGTCACTAATACACAAATCTCATTACACATGTAAAATACACTTAGTACATTTAAGGTCATGATTAGAAGAACATCTCTGAAAGGTATGGTTAACTACTTCCTACTTTGTTTGAAATGTTTTAAAAAAATGTTATTTTATATTTTAGAAAGTGCAAAATGTTTGGGTCAAAACTTGAGTCTTTTAATTTTTTTTTTTTAGTGTAGGAAGTCCTTTATAGTCAGACAATTAGATGTTTACTGCATGCATACATAGACATTAAATTTAGAATACAGAGAAATATTTAACTAGGTTGGTCTTTGCCTTAAAGGACATAACATTAAAACAGTTTGTGAGCTGAATTATGGAAATTGTTTTTTGGGTCTGGTGAATCAGAAAGTTACATCACTTACAGCCTTCTAGAATGAAGTATCCAAGATTGTAAGGCACGTGATGTGTCCTTTCTGATAGGATGCTTCTCATGTATACCTATGGCCTGAGGATTATAGTCCATTGTTTTCTAGGCACACTAGCTACTTGGTATATATATTCATTTATTAAACCAGTCTTGAGCAGTGTTATATCAGTTAGCTATTCTGGCTACAACAAAACACCAGACAAAAACAACGTGAGGATGGAAGGGTTTACTTCTAGTTGAATTTCAGGAAGAGCTTGCCATGGTGGGGATGACATAGAGGCATGAGCTTGATGTAGCTGGTCAAATGAAAATCCCAGTCAAGTAACAGTGAAATGAATGGGGCTGCTCAGTTTGGTTTCACCTTTTTTTTTTTTTTCTCTGTGTAGCCCTGACTGTCCTGGAACTCACTCAGTAGGCCAGGCTGGCCTCAAACTCAGAAATCCACCTACCTCTGCCTCCCAAGTGCTGGGATTTAAGGCGTGTGCTACCACTGCCTGGTTTAGGTTTCTCCTTTTTATTCAGTTCAGGACTTCAACCCACAGAATGGTGTTGCCCACATTAAGGGTAGACCTTCCCATTCCAGTTAACTTAATCTAAATACACCCCTCATGAGCATGCCCAAATGTCTGTCTCCTACATCATTCCATATCCTTTGAAAAAGACAATTTTAGCCATCACAAAGAAGGGATATGGTTTGTTTAAGGTCACAGGTCCTCTAAAAAATTGAAGTGAGAGTTGATTCTAGGCAGCTTGACAGGAAGATATCTGAAAGTATCTGAAAGATAGATACTATAGTATCTTTCAGAATAAGTAATAAAAGCAATTTTGGGTTGTAAATTCTTAAATAGTAAGAATGAGTTTCAGCTAACAGTTTTGTATAATTTACCTTGGAGACAGGATAGGCAGTCAAGTAACAGAAATGAATGATACTTTGAATAAATAAATAAATAAATAAATAAATAAATAAATAAATACCTTTACTAAATATATTATTAAATGAATTACAAAGTGTTCCCAAGATAGCATTATATTTGCTTATTATGAGACAAATAATTAAGGAATGGAAATTATTAGTGAGTCAACACTTTCATAATATGCAACAATTTTCTATGAAGGAAAGATGACACACATTTTTTTCATTGTCCAGAACCATTCAAACCTATATGAACTATTAATAATGTCACCAGAGTTTTAGGGTAAAAGTCTGGACTCTAGTAGCACCTAAAATGTAGCTGAGCTACCTGTACCCCAATACACTAATTAGAGACAAGTCATGGTGAAAATCAGGAGAAGATTTACTTATATGTCCCCATTGGGAAGAGACAGAAATATAGGGGTTCAGTGAGGCCCAAATCTTTCCTGGAGAGTTCTGATACAAGGGCACAGTATATGTATAATTAATGAGTCCTGGCAAAGATGTCAGGGATGATGAGTCCTACCCATCATTAACCCGTTTTTTTTTTTTTTTTTTTTTTTTTTTTTTCATGGCTCCAGTCTGTCCTACAAGGTTGTTGAAATATATGCAATCTCTTTCTTGGAGGCAAGCTTCTCCTCTGGATTGCCCCCTGGGTTTTCAGTCTTTCATTTTCTTTGGCATTAGATTCTTGGGAATTGTTTCAAATTCTGTTGGGTCCATTGTGTCAAGAGTATGATAGCTCAAGGGTCAGTTTAGAATGTTCCTGGTGGGTACAATAAGTAATTATGTTTTATTTGGTTATGGTCTCATTTTCTAATCCAAGTTAGCCTCTGAGTCATAGAAAGCTAGTTGTGAGGGACTTAGGCTTGTTTCACCATGCTTTGTTCTAATTAGTTTTTGTTTGTTTGTCTATTTTGCTGCAGGATGGAGAAGGGATGCTTTTCCTCCTCCTAAAGATTAAAATACACTTTGAATATGACTTGGGAATGTGAATAATTAATGTTATCTTTCAGAATTGTGCTCCAGATGAAATAAGGACAGAAGTCCCCTTTATAGTTCCCCTCCATTCCAGGGAAAGGAGAGCTCATGAAGACTTGATTGGAACATTGTATCTGATGCCCATATTAAATGCTCCTCAGACATGATCGTTTTGGACTTAACTAAGACATAAGTACTAAGAAATTGTTCTGATTCCCCACAAAACTTCTAATATTTTATTTAGTTTGTGATGTACTCAACATTTGTAATGTAAATAAATAAAATAATTGTAAAAAAGAAAATGTTACTTCTTTTATGGTCTCTATCACAAAAGGCAATTGCTTGGCATTACACTGTATTCATTATTCCAATATCTCTTTATTTCATTTAATAGACTTTTCTTGGAAGTATAACAACTTCTTCACTGATGACAAAGCTGGCTATGAGGACTGTGAACTGAAGGACCTGAAGTTAGAACATCTGTAAGATAAAGCTTCTCAAGGCCACAACGTACTAAATGCTATGAGGCTTTTCCCTAAAATGAAATGAAAGGACTTTCATTTTCAAACAACCAGACTGTAAACAAACACCTTTCCATGTGAGAGATCAAAAGGAAATTTTATAGTTCTATGGTTTGCAGCAAGAAGACAGAGAGGTCATATGAAACTCACTTTCTTAGATTGTCTTAGTCATTTCCCTAGTTCTTTGAAAGAATGATTTAGTACTATTTTGCTGAATTATATCCTTATAGTTACTTAGTTTATTTTTGATATACATTTGCATAATATTTAGTTGTCAATTCATTACTTAAAATTGGATTACTCTTCCTATATTTTAAAATGTAGGGTATATTTTCCACTAAACAACAAATTATAGTAAATAAAAATAAAATAAAAAGCTGAAAGTTTCCTAGAAAGATTACAAAGCTAGTAGAAAACTGCTCTGAATTTTAAATAACATCTTAGATTATTACTACTTAATATTGTCCTGTTTATAGAGTATAACAATGAAGATTAGTGTATAAACAGAATAAAACTTTTAAGATGATGCACTAGTTCCCATGTAACTTAAAAGCCACATATATTGTGGCTTTGGGGGATAGGGTTATATGTTTAGGAAGGTATGGCAATATCCAATGTAGGTTGCTATTTTCATCAGGAACCTTGGGGATACGGTAAGTAATTTTGCTTAATGTTTGAAGAAATCAGATTTTGTATTGTAATTCCATGTCTTATGCACTGGACAATTTTGAATAAATGTAACATTTCATGGATCTCTACTTCCTTGTGGCAAAATAACATGAAGTAGTGGTACTATCAAGTTGTTGTTGTCTTATTTAATAAAACTAATCAAAGATCACAAAATCTCAAGCTTGCAATAAAATCCTAACAATATGATTTCACAAGGGGTAGGGGAATAAACTAGTATTCAAAGCTGCTGGTATTGTCACCACCCAACCTGGAAAAGAAATTGTTAATTTTAGTCATTAATTTCATTTGTTCTCTTATGTAAGACACAACCAAATGGTCCAGTTGTTGATAGTGAACAACAAACACCTCTGCTTTCAAAGAAAGAAAAGCTAAGTAACTAACAATCTTTGATCATGTTTTTGCGAAAACCTCTGAAGCCTAAATGGTTGAACTGATCACTGACTACTGAAGGCCCATACTGCAAATGAGGGATGCATAATGCTAATGAGGGATGCATAGCTCAGTTTCCCAAAGGGCCCAGGCATTGTCTTAAAAAGAAAAGCAAATGTTCTTGCTTTCCATCTGGAACTCCCAATAATCTTTCAGCGAAATAGACAGCTCAACTCACAAACGTTTACTTCTGCAATGTAGAAAGTGAATATAATTTTCATAGGGTGGGGCTTAGTCTGCAACACTTTTCAGTAAAAACGTTTCCAATTTGATTGAAAAGACCAACCACAAATTTTAGAAAATTTATGAGTCTTGCATAAAGTTAAAGAGGCACAGGAAGATAATTTATGCTGCTAAACCTGAAGAAAAAGTCAACAAAAGCAATGAGAAGGACAGTGAAGTTTTCTTGTCCTCTGAAAGCATTAGCTTGCCTAACTCCTGGTCACAGTTTAAATGCTCTCGAAGGAGAACACATTAGATTGTCGAAACTTTCCTGTAGAAGACTTTCAACTGAACTTTGAAATTTACATGCGACATTGGACAGAGAGCTGAGGGAAAAGACACAGATGACAAAAAAACTGACTGGGTCCAGGAGTGTGAGGCAAGTTCAGGTGACATGTTACACAGTGGGGATGTAAAATAAACAGCAAGCAAGTCCTACTGCCTTTGAATTTGGGCCTCAGGATGAGTTTGCTGGCTTAATTTAGGGGTCCTGGATATTGGACTTATTATTGAGCACAAAGCTTTTCAAAACTCGGGGGAAATCCATACACTCACATAGCATTTGTAAAATGATTTCTTTTGAAAGTCTGGGCCTTAAAAATTTTAGGCCTTGCCCCCAAGTGATCATTTGTACTTTGAATTAAGGAATAAAATGTGGTTGGAATTGGTGCAAAGGGTGTACAATTAACAGCACAATAAAAGGCTAATTGTTCTAGTCTTAAAATAATTTATGTTAGAAAGCAATTATTAAGGTAATAGCACAAATATAAAATAAAATGTTCATATAAATTAGAATATTGCTAAAGGTAATATTTCATTAATAATATTAAAGGAAAATATAAGCCTAGACACAAATGTTAGCTATATTTCGAGTTGAAACACATAGTTACTATTGATGACCTTCACCAAATTGAACATTCTTTTATATATTATTCATAGGGCTATAACCTTGCAAAAACCCTTGGCATTAGCTGAGTGTACTCTGAGCCAGTCATTTGTACCTAGAGTTAAAATTCCTTTGGGTAATTATCAACTTTTGTCTGGGATAGATGCCCTACTGAGTGTTTCTTCCTTTTGATTGCCCTATCAGATCTGTGATGCTTATTCTTGGTTGTCAACTTGACTACATCTGTAATTAACTAAAACCAAAGCCTGTAAAGGATTTTTCTTGATTGAATCATTTGCAGTGAGAAGACCCACCCTAAATCTAGACCTTTTGATGTGGGAAGATCCACCTTTAATCTAGGCCATACATTTTTTGTCAGCCTATATAAAGGACATGGAAGAAGGAAGCTTGCTCTCTTTGCATACCAGTCCTCATTTCAAATAAAATTTTCCTTCCCCCTCCCTCCCTTCCCCTCCATCTTTCCTTCCCTCCTTCCATCACTTCCTTCCTTCTACTGAAGTGGAGCCTACATCTTCAGGATTCTAGCATATACTAAAGAACAGCTAAAACATCCAGCCTTGTTTCTTTAATGACCACTAGATTCCTAGGCTTTCCATTTAGAGATAGTCATTGTAGGTATAGATAGACCATAACCTATAACCCATTCTAATAAAGCACTAATAAATTATATATACATTCTAATAAATAAATAAATATATGTATGTATATATATATTACACATACACACACTTACACACACACACACACACACACACACACACACACACACACACATATCAGTGAGATTTCCCTAGACAAACCTAATACCACATCCTAACCTGTAGTAGATCTTTTAATTTTGTGACAAATGACAATGAAGCTCCTAAGCATGCAGTCACTAAAAATTCTCTGGGGTATGTTTCCATGTTTTCCCCCTGTGATCTCTTTCTTTTTTATCTTTGAAGGTTTCCAATTATAGTTTATTCTTCTCCTGAAGATGCTCAGATTGAGTCAGAGAAGTTTTGCACATAATAGCTATCACTTTTCCACTATGTCCCATCACAGATATTCTGGAGACATCTACTCAGATATCAGGCTAAAACTATTTCTTGGTCTATTTCCTATGGTTCAGTGGATGGCCCTACGTGCATGAATATGTGGGTAGCAGTAAGTGGGCTTAGTAAGTTATTAATAAAAGGAGGGCACGAAGTTGGGAGGTATATATGTTGAGATGGCGATCTCAGGGGGGCTGTAGGGGAAATGGTGGTGGTGGAAATAATCATGTTTCATTTTATACATGGTTGAAATTCTCTAGAATAAAAACATAGCTTTTTTCCAAAGAAAAAACTTTACTTCTTAGATTTTTTTTCTCACTGGGACATGTTTTTTTATAAAATACGTAACTTATTTTATGGTATTTACATGTTAGAGTATGACAATGAAAAATAAATCCTACTAGAGGTCAGAGAATACTAAATCAAATGAAAACAGAACAGAAAAAATTTTAGATTCAAGACTGTTGCAACAAATGCTGTAAGCCTTAACTGAATCATTTTTAAAAACTGAACATCTAAAGTTGTATAATTGGCATTTAAAAAGGCATTCAATTAAAGTACCTCTGGCTGAAACAGTGTTAAACGAAAAGGAGCAACAACAAAACTTAACAGATTGACACAACAGAACTGAACTTCTTGTTCAAAGATCTCTGCTGAATCATCTTCAGCAGAACAAGTTCTGAGGCTACTTTAGAATTCCACATCTAGCCAGCAGATGGGGAAATGAGAGAGGACAGGATTGCATAGGAGGTTTTTATGGTGTCATGCCTGGAAAGTACTCACCTCATTTTCATTCATGTCCCGTGGGCCAGAAAAATTGGCCCTTTTGCCACATCTACACTTTTAAAGGAGTCTCAGAAGTGGATTCTAGTCATATGCCAAGCCCTACCACTGGATCTAATAGTGTTGGGAGAAATATCAGTAGGGCTGGTTTTAAGATTTGAATGCCAAGTTCCCTATACACTCATGAGTTTAAACAATTGGTCCTAGCTGGGCTGGGCTCTTTTAAGAGGGTGTGGAATCTTTGGAATTGGAATTAGAGTGGAGGCCACAGGGCCATAGGGGCAAGATGATAAGGGCTATAGACTAGGCTCACTGTGTTCTCTATTCATACTTCATTTGCCTCTGGCTCTTGCCACCACAGCTGGAGGTCTTCCTGCTCTCATGATTTCCTGACTTGTGACTACAAACAAACCTGTCCACTCTAAAGTTGCTCTCTATTGGGGTATTTTATCACAGCAATAGAACTGGAATCAGTTCTTGTCGTAGATATAAGAAGTTATCATCTTTATTCAGTCACTATTGTGAAGTCAGTTGTATGTTAAGCATGAGAGAAAAAGGAATTTACTCTCCATTCTCCTTCTACAGTGGTTCACTGAAGAAAAACATATATTAACTTACTTTTATCATTTAGAATAATAAATGTTCAAGGAGAAATAAGTACAAAAAATAAAAAATCCTCTCATCTCCAGGGACTTCTCACTCCTATTTCCTTAGCCTTTATTTTAGAAAAGAGTGATTAGGAAGAAAAGAATACCTAAGTTCTTTCACTTTCTTGTTGGATTGCAGTCATTTAAATTGAAACTCGGGAGCTTTATACACTTCACAGAGCTAAATTCTTGCTTATTTAATAGTGCTAAATGTTCTGTTTTATATGCCTTATTCACATTATTGTTCGAGACAGAGTCTGTTGTATCCCAAGCTAACCTCACACTTGCTATGTAGCTAAAGATGACTTCGAACTTCTGATTCTTCAATTTCTCTCTCTTCAGCAATGGAAATTTTAGACATGTGTCAACACCCCTGGTTTTAACTGGTGCTAGGGATAAATGACAGGTTTCAAGTATGTTAGTTAGTTAGTTAAGCATTATACCAACTCAGCCGTATCCCCAGCTCATTAATATCAGTTTTTAATGGACTAAAAGGCTATTTTGGAGATATTTTCTTTTAGGTCTACTGTTTTGAGGATTTTACCCAAAAAATTTTCAATGGTGAAAGTGAAGAAACATCCAAAGTTTAGTGGAATTGTTTTTTAATGATGGGAGGCCAAGATCCATTATGAAATATCTATGAAGAATGGATACCATTGGGGGGAGTGTCTCCACTTCATTAAAATCATTCTTAAAAAAAAGCATATTCTGAGAAATAATGGATCCTGTACTCTTTAAGGTCATCTGCTCCATTTTAAAAATAGTATGGGGTTGTGAAAATAACATTAGGCTACGTGTCACAAGAGGAACTTATGCCTTATCACTAACATGGAAAACTAACTTATTTTGAACTATCTTCACTCTGGATCCTGAAACTTTAAGTATGATAAATAATGCAAATCACATACATATATGTGAATTGTATATATTATATGAACATATAATGAGAATTCTCTAGCATGCCTGATTACTTCTTTCTTTTATAGTAAACAAAGTAGATATAAATTTAATACATAGAAGCTAGAGAATTAGATCATAGGGCAGGAACAAACACTACTCATGCAGAGGACCCATGTCTCAGCACACACACTAGGCAATTCAACAACAGTAAATATCTCTACCTCCAGAGGATCCAACTCCCTCTTCTGACCTCTGTGCTTACCTACACTCATAGGCACAAACTCATATTCACACACACACACACATATAAAAATCACATTTATAACTTTAATATATAAAATATGGTAAACTGAAAGACAAATTTAATCCTCCCCCCCTCCCCGACCCCCGGTACTGGCTAGTTTTGTGTCAACTTGACACAGCTGGAGTTATCACAGAGAAAGGAGCTTCAGTTGAGGAAATGCCTCCATGAGATCCAACTGTAAGGCATTTTCTCAATTAGTGATCAATGGGGAAAGGCCCCTTGTGGGTGGGACCATCTCTGGGCTGGTAATCTTGGTTCTATAAGAGAGCAGGCTGAGCAAATCAGGGGAAGCAAGCCAGTAAAGAACATCCCTCCATGGCCTCTGCATCAGCTCCTGCTTTCTGACCTGCTTGAGTTCCAGTCCTGACTTCCTTGGTGATGAACAGCAGTATGGAAGTGTAAGCTGAATAAACCCTTTCTTCCCCAACTTGCTTCTTGGTCATGATGTTTGTGCAGGAATAGAAACCCTGACTAAGACACCCCCCATGAAGAAATAACCCATTTTCTGTAATATAATCCAGAGTTTAACCCAAATAAACATTACCTCTCAGAATCTTTGTGGCTTATTGTGCTCTGAGGCCATAGCTAGCATTAAAAAAAAAAAAAAAAAAAAAAAAAAAAAAAAAAAAAAAAAAAAAAAAAGCTCAGCTCTACTTTTCTAAAGTATGTCTCATTTTAGAAAGTGATCTATAAGCAATCATAGAACAATTTTTTCATTTTAAAAATTAAAAGCATCAGCTATTTTCAATATGAAGGACTCTGTGAACTTGCAACAAAAAAATGAATGGAACATGCTGATAACTTCAGTCTAAGAATCAGGGATTGTATGGACAGGGCAGTAAATAATATTAAAGCTGGTGAAATGACCTGGATGGGACAGAAAGATTTATTTCATAGTTTATCTGAACACTCCTGGGAGACAGACAATAGAAAACAGGATTAGTGTTCAATTCCATCCATTTTTATTGAGTCAGGGGATGTTTAGAGAAATTTATGGAGCTCTTTGAAAGTCAGCATTTTTAATAAGTGGCACTGAGAAAAGATTACACTGAGGGAAATCCAGGTGAAAAAAATAAAACATGAGTCACAAAGGAAATTTATAATGGCTGAGCTAATTGTGGCACAGGGCACTCAGGAAGGCAGACCCCAGTATATTGTCTGGTCATCTTCCTAACTACTGCCTGTCCTGCTGCCTCTTTGTCAATGACAATTTCACTGTTTTGGCTCCTAGCTTTAGCAAATGCAGTGTAGTGTAAAGCCTTGTTTTGTGTTCTAGTGTCACTCTGGGACTCAGAAATCTTTATAGAGATATAGAAGTTTATGACAGAGGGCTGGCAAGATGGTTTAGACTCTAGCCTTAGAGGTTAGGAGCACATGCTGCTCTTCCAAAGAACAGATTCTCAGTGCCTGCTCTAGGCAGCTCACTTCCAGGGAATCTGAAGGCCATTTCTGGCCTCCATGGATACTGTACTCATGTTCACAAAGCCATGAACACAAACATACAAATAGTCATTTTTTTAAAAAAGCAATTGAACAAAAAATAAAGAAATATATGTCAGTACAAAAGGCAAGTTCACAGACTTGGAATTTGGAAGGAATGAACATTATTTCTGAATATCTAGACAAATAACTGTTGTGGATGGGTCTGGTGCTGTTTGTATGTTGATGCTAATTCTGTTCTCCTGAGAGGAGCTATGGACAAAGAGTGAGTCATACTCAGGTGACCTCTTGTGAATCAATCCCCTAAAGAATAAAGGAACCAATCACTGGGTGAGTAGGCGGGACTTCCAGGATGGAGAGGAGAAGAGAGGAAGCAAGAGAGAGTTGGGTTCTTTTGGACAGGCATAGTGTGAGGACAAGATGTAGCTACAAGTGTCTCCCGATTTCAATGGCAGATCCATCAGGATTCATCACTGGAGGGTTTAGATTTAATAAGGCTTACAAGATTAGGATTCTAGTTGTTGCATCCATCGACTGAGTTACCACTGTTTCTGAACTAAGTTTGTGTTGCATTTTCCTTCACATGGCGGCTCGTCTGGATTCAAGAGAGAAAGGTACTGCCGCAAAGCATGGGTTTGCCTGAGGTGCACCACAAAAGTCATGGGGATTTTGATGTACAGGGCTGGTGTGATAGTGAACTGCCAGGGGGGTTTAGCAAGCTGGGTGGAGAGACTTTTGGAACTCTGAGTCAGTCTTCATGAGATTAAAAACATTGCCCACAAGTGCATGGCTGGCCAGGATGCCAGGGCAGAGAGTTGTCAGCACAAGCACGGGAATGTGCCAGTTCGATTTTTAATATTTCCTGCAACAAGCAAGCAAATAATAACTGAGAGAATGAAAAATCAGAAACTCAGGCATATGCAGAATGTTTTGGTAAAGAAGTTGACTACAGTAATTGTACCCTAAATTAAAAAAGAGAGAGATTGAATTCTAGATTAAATTTTTTAAGTAATATGGGCTTTAGGAGTTGAGGGTTGTTACAAGTTGGGTTCTCTGGTTGATGAT
Organism: Mus musculus; assembly: GCF_000001635.26. Classification (NCBI taxonomy): domain Eukaryota; kingdom Metazoa; phylum Chordata; class Mammalia; order Rodentia; family Muridae; genus Mus; species Mus musculus. Next base: position 138,602,825 of record NC_000086.7, on the reverse strand, counting down.
GAAGTGGGCTTGAAATACTAGGTATTTGGATTATTTACTGTGAATCAATTGGAGGTAAGGAGCAGGATTAGGCAAACTGAGAAAAACTCTAATGCAGGCCAATTCCACAGCAAATGAGCAGCATGTCAAAGGACATAGACAATAGGACAAATGGGCAACCTACAGATTGGGAAGAAATCTTCATTAATCCCACATCTGATAGAGGGCTAATATCCAAAATATCTAAAGAACTCAGGAGTAAACTCCAAACAAACAAACAAACAAACAAACAAAAAAACCAAACAACCCAATTTAAAAAATGGGGTATAGAACTAAACAGAAAATTCACAACAGAGGAATCTCAAATGGCCAAGAAGCACTTAAAGAAATTTTCAAAGTCACTAGTTTCAGGGAAATGCAAATCAAAAAAACCCTGAATTTCTAACTTATACCAATCTGAATGGCTAAGATCAAAAACTCAGGTGACAGCACATGTTGGCAAAGATATGGAGAAAAAGGAACACTTCTCCATTGTTGGTGGGATTGCAAACTGGTAAAACCACTCTGGAAATCAATCTGGAGGTTCCTCAGAAAACTGGAAATAGATCTACCTGAAGACCCAGCTATACCACTCTTGGGCATATACCCAAAAGATACCCCACAATGCCACATGGGCACGTGTTTCATTATGTTCATAGTGGCCTTATTTGGGATATCCAGAAGCAGGAAACAACCCATATGTCATACAAGAAAAAAATGGATACAGAAAATGTAGTTCATTTTTACAATGGAATAAGACTCAGCTATTAAGAATGAGGACATCTTGAGTTTTTCAGGCAAATGGATGGAACTAGAAAATATCATCCTGAGTGAGGTAACCCAGACCCAAAAGGACATGCATGCTTTGTACTCACTAATAAGCAGACATTAGCCAAAAAAAAAAAAAAATTACAGAATAGCCAGGACATAATCCACAGAATTCAAGAAGGTTAACAAGCAGAGGGGCTCAAGTGAAGATGCTTCAATCCCACTTGGGAGGGAGAAGGAAACAATCCTGGGTCGGGGAGGAAGGGGAAGGGACTTGGGTAGGATAGAAGAAGGGGAGGAGAAAAGGGGAGCAAGATCAGGTATTGGGGAGAGGAGTAACAGGAAAGACACCCTGAGGGCCAGCAGAAAGAATCGAAATGTGCAACCTTGGGAGGTACATGGTGGAGGAACCCTTGAGAATGTACCTGGGAGGTGAGAGACTCTCAGGACTCAAAGGGAGGAACTTTAGATGAAATGCCCAAGAGTGGGGAGAGGGAACTTCTAGAGTCTACCTTCAATAGAAAGATAGGGCATCAAGTGGAGGGATGTTATTCTTCTATTTTCATCCCATAGTCAAAAACTCTGACTCAGAATTGCTCCTGTCTGAAAGAACTACAGGGACAAAAATGGAGAAGAGTCTGAAGGAAAAGCAGTCCAGTCACCAGCCCAAGTTGGGATCCATCTCAAGGGAAGGCTCCAAGGCCTGATACTGATGTTATGTTATGCTTTCAGACAAGAGTCTAGCATGGCTGTCCTCAGAGCAGCCCAACAAGCAGGTAACTGAGTTGATGAAGATACTTTCACCCAACCAATGGACAAGAAGCCAGGAACCCCTGTGGTTGAATTAGGGAAAAGCTGGAAGAATCTGTGGAGGAGGCTGACCCAATAGGAAGACCAGCAGTCTCAACTAACTCAGACCCCTGAGATCTCTCAGACACTGACCCACCAACCATGTAGCACTAGCTGATATGAGTCCCCTAACACATATACAGCAAAGAACTGCCTGGTCTGTCCTCAGTGAGAGAAGTTGCACATAACCTTCAAGAGACTTGAGGCCCCAGGGACTGGGGAGGTCTGGTGGAGTGGGGGTGAGAAGGTGGGGACATCACCTTGGAGATGGGGTGGGGTGGGGAGAAGGAATGGGATGAGCAACAGTCAGAGGGAGGACAGGGAAGGGAATAATGACTGAACTGTAAAAAAATTAAATAATAATAATGATGATGATAGTAATAGTAATAGTAATAATAATAATAAAACTAGTAATAAAAATGAGAATGTCCCATAGTGTACTCATATAGCTGGGCTGTTATTATTCTACTATAATTAGTTTTTGGATAGTAAAAAGTATTGACCTGAAAAAAGTGGCTGCCTGTAGTTGAGACACACCCCAAAGTAGCTAACCATGGGAGGCTGTCTCCTCATCACCAGTCATACACGAGTCAACAGATTTTACCATCAAGTCAAAAATGAGGTTGGGATGGAATTATACTGAATGAATGTTAAGGTGTTGGTCTTACAACTTACTGCTTTTTAGGAATTGCATATTTTAGGTTAGATCACTTAAAATAATACTGCTGTGAAAGAGTATAACAGAGAAAAGGTTTCAGCCACTATTATTATCTATGACTCAATGACAAACACATATGTGCACAAACATAAGAAAGATATTCCCAACAAGCCCCTGAAATCTGCCTCCCCAGCACTGGGATTGCAGGCAAATGTTTGCCACATCTCCTGTATCATTTTGATCAATTCTGGAACTCAGGTTTGAGCACTCCACCTTACCAGATGTGTGTAGCAATTGCTTCTGAGAATGAACTATGTTGTATTAGTTATTGTTCTCTAGTGCAATATAACTATGTATGTGTGATATATATCTCACCTGAGTTTTAGTTAATTCAAGATACAGTCAAGTTGACAACAAAGAATACTGATCAAAAGTCCACTCCTTTTCAACTTGATACACAATCATATCTCCTGATGTCATGCCTAGCTTCCAAAGGAAAATAATAAGTAGGAAATCATTTTAAGCTAGAAGATAAGAAAAGGAAAGAAAAAAGAAAAGAAGAGAAGAGAAGAGAAGGGAAGGGAAGGGAAGGGAACGGAAGGGAAGAGGAAACTTAAAATACCTTCAGGAAGTCCCTGAAACTGACCAGATCCACCAGCTTCCTTCTACCCAAAGTAAAGATGGATAAGACTCACTCACAGAAAAGCCAAGTGGCAAAGAAGACCTGAGACCAGAACAGCTTCTAGAAGAAGCAGAAAACAGCTGAGCTGCCTGGAAGAGATTTAGACTGACTGAAGCACCTGGGAAACACATACATTCTCTAAACTGTTGAGCTTCCTACAGGCTAAGTAGTAGCTCTGGGTTCCCAGTTTTGATGAACTGTCAGCATGATTCAGTGGATTTTGGTAACATAACATCTTTTCGTCATTTCTGCTCCTACAAGAAACCCCTCATCCATACTCTGGTAAGTAACCCCAATAAAGCTTATTGCTTCACCAAGTAAAACCATGGTGGTATCCGTGCTTTAGTCTGTTGTGAGCTCCCTATTAGGTGTGAGTAGGTGTGTGTATTTAATTTCCTTAGGTCCCAGAACACTCCATAACATACTTTATACTGGGGCAAATGTGATAATTACTACACTAAAGAAACACCACTTACACTACTTTTGTAAGGTTGTATAATGACTTCATTTTCTCTTTTACCTTGAGAAATAATCGTGAATATTTAACTAAGTTTATTATGTATCACAGCAAGAAGGACTGAGGTTATAAATTTGGATTGAAAGTATGGATGGTCAAAGAAATTCTGTTAAAACCATATGTTTAGGTAACTCATCGATTCATGAATAAAACATGGTGACTATTTTAAAGTCACTAAATTTGAAGGTCAGATAGTATTAGAGAGCCAAATCAAGAGAGAATGCTGCAGAAGTTCTTTCAATGTCAAGCACAGACTTTTAGCAGACGACCTTATATGGGCATTTGAATCTTCAGAGTCTGTAGTTGCATTGAATGTATTTTTCATGTGCTTACTTAAATGTTACTTAAATAGCTATCAAGCATCTTCCGATTAAAAATATACCATAAATAACCAATTGGTATGCTCTTTCCCTGGGAAGATTAGCTCTCCTGCTCTCAGAATTCCTTAGCCCCTGTAATTCTTTGTCTAGGTTTGAGGTCTCATAATCTTTCCTCAGCCAACATTAGCAAGTCTATAGGCATCTTTCTTGTTCAGGTCCTGTTTAAATGGCCATGTAGATAAAATTTCATCGCCGAAACCATGTACATAAAAGTAACATTATATGGACTGAGCAGGTTGTTTTTAATGCATGCAGGAATATACATAATATATGTATAAGTATATATGTGTATATATTGTGTATTCATTATGTATATTCACACACACATATATATGGAGAGGGATGTGAAAAAGAAGTCATGAATTCTAAAGAGCAAGAAAGATATATAGGGAAAATTTGGAAGGAGGAAAAGGAGGAGATTAGTGATATAATTAGATGATTATTAAACATTTGAAAAGTACCAATAAGTAAATTATGCTTACCAGTTGTCTCAGGGGAAGATAGAACATAGAAGCTATTCATTAGTTTATTTGGGATTTACTGTACATGCCATTATGAAAGAGGCATTTAAACACTCGATTTGTATTTAAAGCTCTCATAATTTTAAAGACATTCTTCAAATCCTTCTCCGAAAGCAAAATACCATTTTTTTTTTCTGAAATCTGTCTCATGGCTTGTTCTGTATCTCCATGCACAGACTGTAGGAGGTATAATTCATCCATAAAAGACAGCTGAAATATGCACCACTTTGAATTGTTTTGATATTGTGCACAAGGGAATGGAGGAAAAAAAATTAATGGCTGTATGCTGCCTCATTCAAAGTATCAGATGGATAATAATAAAACAGAAAATGTATAAAATCATTTAGAGCCGTTTTAGGACCATATGCTCAACTTCACTGACAATAATCAAGTATAATATATTTCAGAAAATAGGAGTGCAGAGAGTATAACTCTGCTCATTATACGGATATTTGACTTCAAATCACTGGAATACTTCATGAATATACAAAAATGCGCTTTCTAACTAGTGGTAGGCAAATTATGATAAAGGTGAGTTCTATAACTTATGGGGAAAATCGTTCGTTTTTATGACATGACTCAAGTTTTTCATCCATCATGGGGGCAAACCAAAGCTGATAGATTTCAGGACATTCAGACATACTACAATTCAGGAAAATCTCTCCTTCAATTACATATACTGACTTTTTTCTTAACTAAATAATTATTTTACTTATTTACATCCCAAATATTGCCCCTCTTGGTACCCCCTCCTAGAGTTCTTCGTCCCACCCACACCCCTTTGCCTCTGAGAGGGTACATCCCCAAAATCAAATTTGCTGACTTATATACCACACATACACACACACACACACACACACACACACACACACACACAGGATGGGGGGAGGTAGATGGATGGGTGAATGGGTAGGTGAGTAGTATAAAATACCAACTCTACAAAGTCTCACCACACCATTCCTTTAAACAGTAGGAAGTACTAGTGTTATATTTCTTATTTTCTCTCCCATAATGGTTTGAGAAAGAAATATTCCCCATAGGTTCTTGTCTTTGAACACTTGGTTCCTAAACTGATGACATTGTTTGAGAGCTTATGGGATGTTTGGAAAGTCCATGTTTACTGCAGGAAGAACATCACTGGGGTGGCCTTTGAGAGTTTATAGCCTCATCCTGGTTTCCAGTTTGGACTTCCTGCTTCCTATGTGTAGTTGAGAAGTGCTCTTTCAGCTCTTTCTCTGGCTGCCTGCATTCATGCCTCCCTTCCTACTAGGGCTCCATTCTGGCATCATAAGCCAAAAGAAGGCTTTTTTTTTTGTCACAACAACAAAAGGTCACTAATATACTACATATGTTTCAACAATCTCATTGTATTGCTTCTGAATTTTATATTTTTCCTGTCTGTTTTCCTAATTTATTAAATATGAAATTCTTTGGGAATGTATGAATTATATAAATTGAAATATTGCATTGAATGATGGAATATTGCTTCTTAAGGAAGTATTTGAATACACAAATGAATGAGTGAAGAAATAAATTTAAAATAATAATATGTAGATTATAACATTGCTCTTATATCAATCAAACAGCATTTGCAAAGCAAACCATATTTATTTCATGGAAATCTTGGTTTAATTTCATTATTTTGTATTTATAACAGCCTGTTTTTTTATCTACTACTTTAGCCATGCAAATAGCATAGAAACCCTGTAATAGATGGGAATCCCAGATATGAATATGCAACATGACAGACAAATTTAATTTTCCCAAAGCACTTAACAAAATAACAATTTAAATATTTGTAAATTGGATAAAGCCATAAGATAATCAAGAATCATTTATTTTAGAAAAGCAAATGAATATTTTATATTTGATTGTGAAAATTGAAAAACCGTGGCTTTTTATTTTTCTGTCCTTGCTGCTGCCCATTGTTTATCACAGCCAAAGGAGAAATTATGCCCTATCATGGTAGGTCATAAAAACCAGCATTCTCTCTGTCACTATCAGTGTATGCTCAGTTGATTTGGAAAGCTAAGCATTAGTGCCAACCCTGACAAGCAGTGTTGTCAGTAAAAGTGATAAACTTTGAGGTTAAATGAGTAAGAATAATCAAAAAGTCTATTAAGTGAGGATCAGAGCAATAGCTGGATAAACAAATGCTGTGTCGTTTCATGGCTTATCTTCAGGCACTGGCCTGACTGGGAGTGAAAGTATACAAAAAAACCAGACAGACAGAAAGCTAGGACTGGGGGTCTGGGCACTCAGAGAAACCTCAGCACACTTGAAGTTCAAGATGTTTATTATATAGAGTAAAATACAGGGGTGAGTTATTACATACTCACAGGGTATATGAGGGTATGAGGGGAATGAGGGGTCAGGATTATTATATACCAATAAACAATGGAGCAGGGTTATGGTATATAGGCAGATCAATAGGACAGGTTTAGCTTATCTGGGTAGGAGCAGTCTCTGCAGGAGAGCAGTTTTCAGGCCATAATTATTCAGAACAGAATGCTGTGGTGAACATCTTTTGCACACACTGTCAACACTTACACTAGGTTGCCCAAGAAGGGCTTTGCTATTTCATTTGAGCCTCATCCCATGAGGAAAGCTTTTACTGCATGGCTCTGAGGCTCGGGATGAAGTTGTACCTATCTTGATAGTCCCCATTGACTTAGGACTTCTCTCACACAGGCCTACCTCTGCTCCCTACAAACTTAGACCTTAGAATTAAAGACATAAAGGAATGTATAGATGGATTGAATGTAAAAGTATACAAAATGGTTTAGCATCCATAAAAAGGCACTAGAGTGGTTATATTATTGTATAGTATTGCACAAAGCAATAAATAAAAATGTTTAATAATAACAAAATTATTGATGTGTCTCATATATAATATGATATATACAATTAAAAAATATATATATATATTTATATATATGTCACATCTACTCCAGTAGTGACCCGTGTGAGAAGCCCAAAAGCTTGGAAGCAGTCCTGAGGTGAAAAGTTCATGGAAACTTAGTCTTCTGGAACTGTGGCATCCTGTAAAAATGAATGCTCCAATTCTGTCCCCATGTTAGTCGGGTGTATGACCTGTGTGCTTTCTTTCAGTATTATTTTATTATACGTGCCTTTAAGGATTGATTTTGACATATAGCTAAGTTAGATTAGCCTCCACCAGTGTTCCAATGTCCCAGGCAGTCCATGAGCCAACCCTGAGCTTGGAATTCAGTAAGAATGTTACCTATTCAATAACACTCAAATTTACTTCTAGTAGAGACAGTGAAAATAATCAGGCATTACAATTAACTTGAATAGAGCTAGAAATCTCAGGGCTAGTCTACATAGTAATTACTTAGAACAATAGCCAAGTTGCTCCCATACACAGGAATTTACAATGGCCTAGGAAGAAGGTGGGTTGTGGTTTTAAGAGGAACTGAAGTATTATTCATGTAAGGGTTATTAGAACAGAATTCTCCTGGTGCATGTTTTTCACTAGGCCCAGAGGAATAGCATAATCAGATATTTACTAAAGGACCCCTGGTGGTGGGTTTAACGATAGACTAGCATTGCATCAGACCACTCACCTAGCTCCTGTGTTTAGTTGATCTTAATTAAGGGTTGTTCCTATTCTCAGTTGTAAACACTGCCTGGCTCCCCCTAGCTTTTTATGTATGCATTTTCTTTGTTTTGTGTCATTGTACCTCGGCGGATGTACTCGCCTAGCTTTCTTGTTTTTCTTCTGTATTAAAAATCTGGTGCTTGCTTGGAAAAATTATATTCAGATACCACACTCCCTTGTGTCTGTGTTCATCTAACCCACACAAGCCAACTCTGCTCTTTGCCTCTATCATAAATTTAAGACTCTGAACCAAGGTTTTAGCACAATGACCATTAAAGGACAATCATCTATAAAACATCTTTTGTGACCACTGATATTGTACATTCTCAGTTGTCCGGTTCTCATAAGAAATATATATTTAGGGATACTGCCTACTTATATATCAGATTGATTTTGGTGTTGAGTTGTTTGAGATATTCATATATTCAAGACAGCATCTTGTCAGTAGTATAGTTTATAAATATGTTTAAATTTTTATGTAAGTTGTCTCTTCATTCTATTGGTCATCCCCTTTGTTATAATAAGTGTTTTAAAATAAACTTATTATTAAAGTTAAAAGTATAACATCAGTAGTAATTTTATATTCCAGTAGCTAAATATCTAAAAAAGAAATTAATGAAGCAATCCCATTTACAATAATTGCAGAATTGATCTCTATAATGAAAATTATAAAACACTGAAAACAGAAATTATAAAGTATACAAAAAAAAGAACTTTGTGCTTATGGATGAGAATAATTAATATTATAAAAATGTCTATATTAATTGATTTTCTGTTGATATGAATAATACTATGACCATAGAAAGTTTTTAAAGGAAAAATGACATTTAACTTATAATCCCAATGAGATAAGAGTCCATCATGGTGACAGGAATAGGAAGCTGAGAGTTTACATCTGAAACCACACACAGGAAGCTAAGAAAGTAAACTAGAATTGGAACAGAGCTATAAATTATCAAAGCCTGCCCCAGTGATTTACTTCCTTCAACAAGACTCCACCTAAGTATACCATAATCTCTCCAAACAGTATCACTAATTGGAGACCAAACTTTTAAGTATAGATGCTTGCATGAGACATTTCTCATTCAACCCACAACAATGTCTTTACTGTCTAAAGTTATTTACAGATTTAATGTATTTAATAGATTTTCTTTACAAAACGTAGAGGAAAAATCCTGTAATTGTTATGAACATAAAACCTTCTAAAAACCCTAAGAACCCTCAAAATAATAATAAAGTGGATGATTATACTACCTAAATTCAAAATATACAAAAAACTAAGGTATTTAAAACAGACCAATGAAATAATAAAAAGAATATCTGGCAGTAAATTCTACCTCAGTGATGATAACAATCATGTTAAAAATAAATATTTTTGGGAAAAAGACAATGTCTTTAATAAATGGTGGTCTAAAAACTGAAAATCTTCCTCACAATTAAAATAATGAAGTTAGATTCCTATCTCCGACTAGTTACCAAAAACAACTTGAAAGAAACGAAATACTTTAATATATGGCCTGACATTTTGAAGATACTAGAAGGATGAAAGAAAATGACAGATGCCATTGGAATTGTAATGATTTTCTAGCAAAGCCCCTCAAACCACAACAATACCTGGGGCAGACATGGTGCTGGAAAAGGAGCTGAGAGTGCTACATCTTGTTCTAAAGGCAAACAGGAGAAGACTGTCTCATGGGCAGCAAGGAAGAAGGTGTCAAGGCCCACCCCTACAGTGACATACTTCCTCCAACAAGGACACATCTACTCCAATGAGGCCACACCTACTCCAACAGGGCCGCATCTAGTAGTGCCATTCCCTAGAAAAAGCATATTCAAACGACCACACATATGCATTCCACAAGATAGAGTTTAAAAGTCTTGACATGATAACCAAGGCCTTTAACACAAAAGGTACCTACTTCTTTGGTCATTGATTTGTTTCATAATCAATCAGTAATATATGTTGCTCAATTCTGCAGCTAAGATATAATAAAAAGATTGATAATGTACTGAATCACATAGGTCATATATTGTGGTAGGAAAGACAGGGTAAATCAATCAAATAAATTAAGAAAGATTTTTATTAAGTGATATGAAAACTATGAACATTAAGAATATTGAAGGGCAAGAAGGGAGAGCCTCATTTTAAGTAAACTCATCAGGAAAAGTATGACTAAGTAGTACACATTTATTTTAAGATGAAAGAAGCAGTTTTGTTAAGAGTGTCAAGTACAAAACTCCATGCAAAGAAAATAGGTTGTGCAAAGGCACTGAGATAGGAAAGACCTAGGTATAATCAAAGAACTGAAATAAAACTCATATCAGATTGAATTTACTGAGTGCAAAGAGCAGTTTTTAGGTGAGACTAGAGATGTAAAAAGAACTTTAGCTTTTTTCCTAGGCTGGCTAGGAATTGACTTACTAATTAAAGCGGTACAGTAGCAAGACTTAACTTACACTTAAACACTTACATTTTTGGTGTATGTCTGGGACAATATGCTAATCAAAGCTGTGAAAAAAATCAATTTACTAGGAGAGGGAAGCTTAAAGGAGAGAAGAAGCAGATAAAATACTTAGTTGTAGAGAGCCCTTTGGGGCCACTTGCTTCTAGACTCTTGGCTGGAATTTGACATCAGACCAGGACAAAAGAAGTAAGCTCAAAGCAAGAATCTGACTTTGGGCTAGGACACAGGAAATAGGCCCAGATTAAGAGCCCTAGACATGAAAATCAGGCTTATAAGAGATAGGATTTAGGGCAGTGTCTCTTTGAGGTATTGGAGGCTGCACCATCACGTGTTTATGTGCAGGAGTTGGCAGTCAATGCTTGTAGCATGGGGGTGATGCACTTGGTTTTGATTTTGGAGAGACTGGATTGTTTGTTGGAGGTTGAATTTTGCTTTCCAAAGTTGTGGTTGTGCTCTGGTGTTGCAAGGGAAACTTAAACATTATAGTTAAATTGCCAGTGTTCCACTGGCTGTAGTTTGCAGTTGTATCACAGGCTCAGATTCTTATTCACACATATTTGTAATTATGAAAAACTCAAGTAGGTAGAGATTGTTGTAGGATTTGCAAAAAATTGATGAGGCTATGGAACTTGGGGCATTGCAGCCTGGCTTGCCTAATCTAGCTGCCATTCCAGGAAATACATATAGAATTATTATGGATTTGGAGGATTGCTTTTATATTGTTCCTTTACATCCTGATGAGTGTAAAAGGTTTGTATTTAGTAGCTTGTTTGTAATTTTGAAGAGCCCATGAAGTGATATCATTGGAAAGTTTTGCCTCAAGGAATGGCTAATAGTGCTACATTATGTAAAAATTTTTGTTGCTGCTTCAATACAAGAAGTTAGGATTTAAAACCTTTCAGTGTATATTATTCTTTATATGGATGATATTTTATTAGCTGATTCCTCTGAGGGTGTTTTACTACAAGACTTTGCTCTTAAATGCTAAGCTTTAAATTTTTGGTAAGTGGTTGTTGCTTCAGAAAATATTCAAAGGTAATATATTTTTCAATATTTGGGACATCAGTTATATCTTAAACATACTGTGGCACAGAAATTTCATGTTGTTGATGGGCCTGGTGCTGTTTGTATGCTGATGCTAATTTCACTCTCCTGGGAGGGGTTGTAGACAAGGAGTGCTTCATACTCAAGTGATTTCTTGTGAACCAATCCCCTAATGAATGAAGGAGCCAATCACTGGGCGAGTAGGCGGGACTTCCAGATTGGAGGGGGGAAGGGAAGAAGCAGGAGAGTTAAAGTCTCTTTTGGTCAGGGATAGCATGAGGACAAGATGTAGCTATGAGTGTCTCCTGGATTCAATGGTGGATCTGTCAGGATTTACTACCAGAGGATATAGATTAAAGATTAGGATTGTAGTTACTATAGCCAACGACTGAGTTACTGTCATTTGTGAACTAAGTTTGTGTGGTGTTTTCCTTAATGCTGCAGCTTGTCTGGATTCAAGAGAGAAAAGTATGGCAGCAAAGTGTGGGTTTGCCTGAGGTGCACCACAAAGGCAGTGGGGGATTTGAAGCAGGGAGTTGGCTTGTTAGTGACCTGCCTATGGGATCTTAATGAGATGGGTGGAGATGTTTCCAGAGCTCCAGGCTAAACAGTCTTCTTGAGATTAAAACAGGTTAGACATTGCCGGCCAGTGCATGGCCTGCCAGGCTACTGGGGCATAGGTACAAGTGCCAGACCTATTTTTGAATACTTCCCACAACAAATTCAAGCAAGAAAAGATAATTTACTTACCTTTAAATGATTTTCAAAAGCATCTACGAAATGTTAATTGGCTAAGACCTCACTTTAAGCTTACCACATTAGAAGTTAAAACTTTGTTTGATATTCTCAAGTGTGGGTGGTGAGCTGTACACAGACAGCCTGGTCTCCAGTCAAGCAAACCCTGGTGACCTGGTGGGTGGTAATTTCCACCTTCATGAGAAGGAAGGAAGGAGTTCTGCCACGCCTTCTGGTCACCTGGCTCTTGTCACATAGCTACAGACCCCCTGTAGAGAGGTGTGGTAATCAAGCCATTCCACATGCAAATAAGAATTCCACAAACTCTCAGTCCAAGCCAATGAGAAGTACTTGCTGTCAAAACCTGAGTCATCCCCCAAACTGTTTATAAATCCTATCCAGGGAATAAAAGTTGTGCGAGAACTACTCCATAGTCTGAGCCTTTTGTCCTAAGAACTGTAACACTTGGGATGAGATCTGCTCCCCCCCTAAGCACCACTTGAGGCTCTGCCACATTCCTCACTGGATAATTGGCTTCTTGTCAGCTCAGCCTGACCCAACTCAGTGCAGGACATCACAGAATTACTGAGTAACCTGGAAGGCACGACAGAGATGGTGGTGGAGCCAACCACCACAGAGGAAGCAGGGAAGTGACTTCCCCTCCTTGCCCACACGCACTTCCCTTCGCCTGAACCCTCACACTTGGCCTGGCCAGAGATCTCTGTGGAAAGCCTCTGGTACTCAGGCCCATACTCAAATCCTAATTCCACGCTATAACTAACTGACGAGGGATGAATAGCTTTGCAGAAAGTAGAGGAAGTTATTAGTCAACAACAGATACATTATATAGACAACGATCAATTGTTGCCTGTTTGTGTTATTGCTACTCATGTGCCCAGAGCAGTTCTTTGGCAAAAGGAACCATTAATGTGGATTTACCTTTCTTCATCTCCAAATAAAGTTTTAATACTGTATCATGAAGCTGTTACTGTGTCAATACAGAATTGTAAGATAGAATCATGAACATATTTTGGGAAAGAACTTGTTAAAATATTTATTCTTTATCCCAAATAGCAATTAAATGCAGACTGCTGATATTTGGCCTATTGCATGTGCAAACTTTTCAGGCAAAACTGATAATCATTATCCAAAAGACAACTTGTTACAATTTGCCTCTATGCATGCTTTTGTACTTCCTGTAAATTTACACATGCAGCCTGCTACATCCACTCCAGTAGTGACTCACGTGACAGGCCTAGAAACCTGGAAGCAGTCCTGAGACAGAGTTTCATGGAAACTTAGCCTCCTGGAACCTTGGCATTCCAATAGCACGTGTGCTCCAAACTTGTCCCCACGTTAGTCTGGTGTGTGGATTTGTGTGCTCTCTTTCAGATTGTTTTATTATAAGTGCCTTTAAGGATTGATTTTGACATATAGTTAAACTGCCACCAGTGTTCCAATGTCATAGAAAGTCCTTGAGCTGATCCTGAGCTTGGAATTCAGTAACATTCAAATTTACTGCTAGTAGAGACAGTGAAAATAATCAGGCATTACAATTTACTTGAATAAGAGCTAGAAAGCTCAGGGCTAGTCTACATAGTAGTTACTTAGAATAATAGGAGAGTCACACCCATACACAGGAATACCCAATGGCCTAGGAAATAGGTAGATTGTGGTTTTAGGAGTAACTGTAGTATTATTCATGAAAGGGTTAGTAGAATGGAATTCCCAGGGTGCATGTTTTTCACTAAGTCCAGAGGAATAGCATTATCAAGTATGTACTAAAGGACCCCTGGTGGTGGGTTTAACAATAGACTAGCATTGAATCAGAGCATTCACCTGGCTCCTGTGTTTAGGTGATCTTAATTAAGGGTTGTCCCTATTTTCAGTTGTAAGTACCGCCTGGCTCCCGTCATATTTTTATGTATGCATTTTCTTTGTTTTGTGTAAAAAACCAATGTAACTTGGTGGATGTATTCACCTAGCTTTCTTGTTTTTCTTCTGTATTAAAAGTCTTGGGTTTTTTTTTTTTTTTTTTGAAAAAGATACATTCAGATACACACTCTCTTGTGTCTGTGTCTGTTTGTCGCCCCTCTGCACCAACTCCTTGCTCACCTGTAACTGGAACCCTGAGTTTCCTGCAGATCTAGGACCCGACTAAGGTTTGTCTGCAGCAGCATCCCATAGAAAATGAGCTTACTGTACTTACAGATGGCTCATCTAATGAGAAGGCAGCATATGTAATTGGATCACATGTTTATTCTCTTACGTTTTCCCCTGCTTCAGGACTGATTATTGAATTATGTGCTGTTACCACTGTTTTTGAAATGTTGGAAAACCAAGCTTTTAATTTGTATATTGATAGCCAATCTATAGCTAATGGTTTACAACTGCTTGAAACTGTTACTTTTTAAAATAATTCTCAAATTTTGCAATTTTTGTGCAAGTACAACTTAATTTACGAGAACGTACTGTTCCTTCACTTTATAGGACATTTAAGAGCTCATACTGGATTGCCTGGATCCCTTAGTGAGGGCAATGCCACAGCAGATTTCTATACCAGACAGATTATAGTCCTTATATAGGAATAATTGGCCATACAATCTCATTCTTTTTTTTTGTGTGTGTGTGTGTGTGTGTAGTATCTGAATGTATTTTGTCAAGTCGAGCATCAGACTTTTTATGCAGAAGACAATAAGGAAGTTGGGTGACACACCAGCAAGGTACAACGAGGTTACTGGATTCTTACATAAAACAGAGGAATGCAAACACAGAAGGTCTAACAGGAACCACCTGGGATAGAATTCATTGTTAACAACTGGGATCAACAAGGGCTCCACCTAAGATTTGCTTAATCTCAGAAGCCAGGGTCAAGGGCTTCGTACCCTTGCCATAGTTCCTATTTTAGTCTATTGTATAGTCCACCTTCCCCTTAGGCCGTTGTAAATACGTGTGTATGGGTGTAACTCAGCTATAGTCTTAGAAGAAGGTGTGAGATCTTTACTCTCCTAGGGCAAGGGCTTTCACACCCAAGTCATGGTTCTAACTAGGGAGTTCCGTTCTAGCTAACCATCTCATGAATAATGCAATACTCTAAAACCATAGCCCGATCTACTTCCTAAACCACTGTAAATTCCTGTATATGGGTGCGACTTGGCTTTTATTCTAAGAGATAGTGTAATACCAGAGGCTATTCTGAATGTCACTGAATAACAATATTCTTACTGAATTTCAAGCCCATGGTCTTGCTCAAGGACTGGGACTGTTGGAACACTGGTGGAAAGCTTTAGCTATGTCAGAATTCAATCTTAAAAAGCACTTATAATAGGATAATACTAAAAGAGAGCACGTGGATCCATACACTAGACTAACACGGGAATGGAAAATTAATGTATGGGTTAGAGAGAACGCCAGACTCCAGGAGTGAGTTTCCATGAAACTCTTCTGCCTCGTGAGTAGCTTCCAAACCTCTCGGTTTGTCAAGTTGACTCTACCAGAGTGTGTGGCATTTCTCCCTTTCTTTTTTTTTTTTTCAGCCGAAGTTCCAGGATGTCCCGCCTCGTCGTAGCTACAGACCTCAGGAGCACTCTAAAGATGAGTGGAAACACAAAGATTACTAATAAAACAATGCCAAAAATAATAACAAGTAGGATTATATATTGAACCCAATCCAGGGAGTTCAATGCACTTAGGTTGTTTTTCAAATCTCTAGCCAATTCATCAATGTTCCAAGTGTCCAAATGACTTTTACTAATATCTGAAATTTCTGCCTTTAACTGTTCCAAGTAATGAGAAATATCAGTATCTCTCCATACTCCCTGCAAATGAGCTTTAGTCTTTTCCCAATCAATGGTTGTGTTATAAGGTAAGGGGGTAACACAAATGTATTGGAAAGAAACATGACATTTAGTAGCTAATCTGGTCTTAATATTAGCAATAACTTGCCCTATTGCTAGCACTACTGCTTCTAGGGCGTTAACCTTCACTTCCAATTTTTTTATCTATAATATGCAGCTCTGACAAGGCTACAGAAATGTTCTTATGCATACCATTAACAAAATGAGCGTTATGCAGTTGCTGAACAAAGGCTGTGGTAGATAATGCAAAAGAAGTTAAAATTGCAATTAAGGCAGTAATTCCTAAAATCAGTGCTGCTACAAATCTCTTAGGTCTAATAAGTTCGTTTAGTCTTTTTAAAGTTTGCAATCTTGAATTCTCGAACCAAGGAACATTTCCTAACTCTACAGGCAGTAAAACATACCCAGGTCTCTTAAGCAAAATCATAACAGCAGATTCCTTATCTAATTTGGGATCTACACAATTAGTTAATAGACAAGAATTACAATGAATATGAAAAGACTTGTCAAGATTGGTGATCTTAACTCTTAAAATTATCTAACAATATAGCATACAGGTAAGGTACACAATTTTTACAGCTATAGGGAGTTGGCCTGAATGGCCAAAAACAATGTCTCTGATGAAATCTTGTAGCAGTTTCTCCACCTCACGAGTCAGCTTTTTTAGTTGTCTCCAAAGTTGACACCAGGTTGGCTCTCCTTGCTGTAGCCCATGGTAGAGATAGTAAGAGTTTCTTTATTTTGCTTGTGTGTGCTCTCTCCGATTTCTCCTTTGCTGTACGCTCAATACAGCTTTCTTGTCACCACTGTCAGGGCACTGTCAGTTCCTACTCACAGGTCAGCCTGTCACATTGGAAGCTATCATGTTCTTGCAGAATTCTGTGGAAAAAAAAACAGAAACACTGCCCCTTTCCCCAATATTAAGTATCTGAACAGGATCATGCCATGTGTCAATAAGTGGATCCCTTCATCTCATGAGTATGCCTGATTGTAGGGTGCCATAGACACTCAGCGAGATTTTTGGAAACTAAATTTAATTTTTTTTGAAGATATAGATTTAAAGTTCCACAGTACTGTTTCCTTGAGAATTATAAAAATCTCAGTAACATGGGTAACATTAAACTGTTGACAAAACATCTCAAATGCTTGGCTGTAATAGCCAGTTTTAATTTGATTTGGAACACCAAGCAAAAAGAATCAACACAGGCAACTATACTTTTAGTTGCTTTTCTTGTTAAAGCAGTTGTAATTAGAAAGACTAAAAAGGTATCAATAGTCATATGTGCATATTTTATTTTTCTAAAATCAAAAAGTATCCATTTGCAATAATTGATTAAGTATAAGTCCTCGAGAATTAACACCAATGTGTGGAACAGGTAAAAACTGAGGACACTGAGAGCAAATCTTTACAATATGACTTGTATATTTATTTATTTATTTATTTATTTAAAATACCAAATTATTATCTCAAGCCATTACTATTTTGATGATGTAAAGAATGAGATTATATAGCTAATTATTTTTGTATAAGATCCATAATCTACCTGGGATATAAATCTAGCGTGGCATTGCCTTGAGAGGTCTTTTTCAGGCAATCTTCAACATTTTAAAACACCATCTACAGCACATAATTTAATTATCTGTGTCGAAGCAGGCAGAAACTCAAAAGAATAAACGTGTGATCCAATTTACATATACTTTTCTCCCATAGAAGGGTTGTTTTTAAATACAGTAAATGGGATGCATGCATGCATGAATTTATAGAAGATACAAATGCATTTTTAGGATGAGTATCAATTTTATTTAAAATGATGGTATGCAATAGGTCAAATATCAATATTCTGTACCAATTGCTGTTTGGAACAAGGAATTCTTAATTCTTAATTAGCACCACAGCAGCCGTATAATAGGATGTTAAAACTTTGAGGTGAAGAAGGATGATTTTACATTAATGTTATTTTTTTGCCAAAGAATAGCTGTGGACACATTTAATAGCAATAATTAGAATATGTAGCTAATATTTGATTACCACCAATTACAATCGATATCAATAGATTACAGAAGTTTCCTCTACTTTCTGTTAAAGCCTTTTTGGTTCTCACCAGTTAATTTGAATCTCACTTGATAGCACCTAACAAAGGCTTAGGTTCTCCTGTGGTGAATTTAAGATGAGGTCTTAGCCAATTAACATCTCCTGGAAGCTTTTGAAAATAAAATTTTGAAGCAAATTTGTACCACAATTTTCCAGTATAACTAAAACCCTAAATATTAAAAAAGATATTGCCTCTGAATCTTATGAAGCAACAATTACTCCCCAGAACTTTAAAGCTAACTGTGTGAAAACAAAGATTTGAAGTAAACTTCCCTTTAGAGGCATTAGCTAATAAAAGATTTTCCACCCAGGAAACAATATATACTGAAAGATTCAAAGTCTTAAGCTTCTTGTACTGAAGCCTGGACAATGAAAATTTTTTACATAATGTAAGACTATATTAGCCATACCTAGGGGCAAAACCAGTCACCAGTTCACTAGGAGTAAACTCTTTACAAATGGAAAAAATAAACTTTTAAATCTATAATAATTTTATATGAAGTAGGCAAGCTATCTTGTAATGCCTTTATAAGTTCTACAGCCTGATTGACATTTTATAAATCTTGAATTTAGACTTTATTATGAACAACACCTGGGTAGATCTGAAAAATGTTGTTTAGCTAAAAAGAAATCCCCCTGAAGGCAGGGAGGGGTGAAGTTTCAAGAACTTCCCTAGATGCAGTCTGCAAAACACAAGAAACACTGCACAAGCTTCCCTGAGGCTGCTTTAAGCTTTGTATCAACCCAAATGTATATATTTTTTCAATCTGAGCATCTTGGCCCTCCTGCAATGAGGACAGATTCCAGAGGAACAATTCAACTGTCTGTCCATGCCTCTGATTTTGGACAATCTTTCTTAAGATGACTTATACCTTAAACGTTTTCTTTTATAACCTTTTATGGTCCTATAAGGCCACAACCATAGCCAAACTGATTGTGTGAGGGTCTAATTTCTTCACAAAGACAAATATATCTAGTTAACTCAGCCTTGCTTAACTAGAATGTATGGTTGAATGGCCAAAGTAAGCGGCATTAGTGCTATTACAAGATGATTACTCTTGTAATAATCTTAACAATATATGGATGAGTTAAAAATCTTAAGCTTTTGATCAAATTGCAAACTGCAGTCAATGGGACACTGGCAATTTTAACCATAATTTTTAAGTTTCCTTTGCAATATTAGAATATATCTATAACTTTTGGAAAGCAAGACCCAATTTTAAACAATTTATTCTCCTTAAAATCAATACTAGAAACATCACTATCACGTTACGAAGTTTGGCTGCCAATTCATTAATGCATGACAGTGCAAATTTTAATGTTCCAGTAAAGAGATGTTGTTTTAAAATCTTATTTCTATAAGTCTACTTTTTAGGATAAGAATTATATAATATATTATCTCAATTTAGAAGTATCTTTAGAGGACTAGGTTTTTGGCCTGCTTTATGTCACATGTTTAAAATGACTCTAACTCTGAGTTACCAATTTAAAGACAACTCAATGTTACATCTTTTCAATCAAACCCAATTACTAATAAGCTAATACTCTATGATGAAGACACATAGAGCATATTTATACCTTTAAGAACAGTCAATAACCAAATGAAGTGGCTACGTGAATCTTATAAATTTAGATCAAAGAATTTTACTTTTTATAGCTATACTTATAAGATAAAAAAGCAATTTGTCATTTGCTAAACACAATAATCACAAAATTGCAGAGAATTTTCTAGGAAAAACAACTATCAGCTTATTTGCCTTAGAACTAAAAGGTTGCAGATTCCTTTTCTTTAAAAACAAGTTTTTCCGCGGGACCTCTCCTGCTGTGCTTGGGCCTCTCTCAGCCTCCAATGTGTAAACTGAGAGTGAATCAGCAGGTAAAGTTTTAACCGTTTTTTTTCTTTTTCTTTTCTTTTCAACATGAAACACAAAACAGTCAGTCATTCAGACAGTGAAACAATCATTCAGACAATGAAACAAAAAACATACATGAATTGACATGATTGGTGCACCAAACATAGACAATAGAAAGAGGGTAGAGAACATCTCCTGTAGAGGCCAGAGAGAATAAAACAGGGCGTCCCCCGATTTCTCTCTGTCCCTGGGAGAGTTCTAAAATCCATTTTCCTCTATCCCTTCCTTTCCTTTCCTGCTTGTACGAGGCAGCTTGTCAAACCAAGATTAAAATCCAAAATTTTCTAACAGCTTCTGGCAAGCATCCAAAATTTCTAATTTATTTAATCTGAGGGCAAATTTTTGAGAAAACACACAATCTCTATACACTAAATGTCTCAAATAGCCTAAAAGTTTACCATGCTGAATCTTTTTTGAAGCCATCATCAGTCCACACTTAGTCAAATGTTTTATAGCCATCCTCAAAAACGCTCTCTATTTTCTGCAACCAACAAAAACACCATCTATAGAATGAATTATATATGTTTGAGGAGATGACTTAACTTTCAATAAAGCCTTTTCTACAAATTTTTTGGCACAATGTAGGATTGGGAAATTGTAAGTAAGGTAACAGTAAGAAGTGACCTATATTTTGACCTTTATGAAGTCTCTTTTTTATACTTTAACCATAATTTAACCATAACTTTTAATTTTACTTAAAGTATCAGAATCCACAACTTGAAGTTTTTTCTTATAACTGGGGCTGTGTCCTATAATGAGGTCCACAACTCTTGAACGGGACTAAGAGACTGTCCCATAAGTTTTCTGTCTTACCCACTTCTCTAGTGAGCGGAGTCCCATTCTCATGGGATCTTGACCTGCAATCATTCCTCCAAGGTTTTCTCCACCACAGCCTGGACAGAGACCTGGAGAAAGGCCCTTCTTGTTTCCGGAGGGATTCTTACAATCTTTACTCAGGTGCTCCGGTTTTTCACAACTGAAATATGTAGTTCCATAGTTCTTTGTCTTACCCGCTTCTCTAGTGAGCAGAGTCCCATCCTTATGGGACTACAATCTCATTCTTTACATCATCAAAATAGTAATACTTTGAGACAATAATTTGGTATTTTTAGAGAATGTGCAATTCAAATTGTAAAGACTTGCCCTCAGTGTTCTCAATTTATACCTGTATCACATAATGGTATTATACCTAAATCAATTATGGTAAATGGATGTTATTCAAATTTCTGATTTTGGAAAATTAAAATATCTACATGTGACTATTGATAACTTTTCAGGATTTCTAGTTGCAACTGCTTTAACAGGAGAAGCAACTAAAAATGTAATTAGTCATGTCTATATTGTTTTTCTATGCTGGGAGTTCCAAATCAGATTGAAACAGATAATGGAACTGGCTATTGCACTCAAGTATTTGCGATGATTTTTTGACAATTTAATATTACCCATATTACTGTGATTCCTTATAATCCTTAGGGACAAAATCTTGTGAAAAAGGTATTGTTGAACTTTAAAACAATATCTTCATAAAATAAAAAAGGGAGAATTATATCCTCATATACCGCAAATTTATTTAAATCTTGTTTTTTTATTTTAAAACTTTAAAAATTGGATGCCAAGGAATTCCTCTCTGCCTAGTGTATATGGTACTGTACACCTAGGCATACTTATGCCCAGGTGAAATGGAAGGATCTAGTTACTGGCATATGGCATGGTCCAGATCAGATATTAATATGGGGAAGAGGACATGTTTGTGTTTTTTTTCCACATGGGATCCTGCAGGAATGTGCTAGCTGCCAGAGTAATTGGTGAGACAAGCTGATTCTGGGACAAAGAATAAAGCTGACCTGTGAGCTTGCTGAGTTCCCTGACGATGAAGACAGGAAGGCTGTTTTGGACATACGTTCCTCACCCATCTTTGGTTGCCTATATCCCAGACTGGACAAGCCATCTTGCTTTTAAACTTTGTGAGACAGAGAATATGCAGACTATGGAAACTGCCTTCAAAAAATTAATCAGAAAAAGAAGTTGTTATAATAATTTTTCTCTTTCCTTTAATGTGACAAGTTATTCCTACTCAATCATAGACTGGTCTAGAAATCAATCCAATATTAGAAATAACAGTCTTCATTTGGAAGGCAGGTTCTGAGCATTTTCAGAGACATATTTCAAAGCTGCAGTTCTTTATGATGATATGTTAGCAATAGACAAAATTGGGACATGATCCAGAACTCAAACATGTGTTAATACATGTGTTAAGGCTCCTAATCTTTTATTAATTGGTCATGTCAAAACTTTCATTTCTTCTATGATATTTAATGTAAGTTGTATTGACTGGACACTTTCTTTCTTTTTTTTAATATTTTTATTAGGTATTTTCCTCATTTACATTTCCAATGCTATCCCAAAAGTCCCCCATACCCTCCCCCCCACTCCACTACCCCCCCTCCCACTTTTTGGCCCTGGAGTTCCCCTGTACTGGGGCAAATAAAGTTTGCAAGTCCAATGGGCCTCTCTTTCCAGTGATGGCCGACTAGGTCATCTTTTGATACATATGCAGCTAGAGTCAAGAGCTCCGGGGTACTGGTTAGTTCATAAATGTTGTTCCACCTATAGGGTTGCAGATCCCTTTAGCTCCTTGGGTATTTTCTCTAGCTCCTGACTGGACACTTTCTAATTGTGTTAATATATTAAAATCTGACATGTCTGTATAGTGGTCTATCAACCAGCATTTGTTTTATTGCCTGTGAATAGTATAGGACCTTGGTATTCTGAAAAAAAAAAAAGCTTTCAAGAATTGGAAGAAGTGAGTCAGGCTTTAAGCAGAAGCAAGAGGGTAATGGACTTGATTATTGCTCCTATAGCAGCTTTAATTGCATTAATAGCTAGCAACACTGCTTCTGCTATTGCTTTGACACAAGCAGTTAAGACAGCTACTTTTGTTAATCATTTAGCAAAAAAAAAATGTTACTAATTCTCTGAGGATTCAGAGAATTCAAGAGGATTTAGATAGGCTTATGGAACAATGGATTAATAGTACTCAAATTATTGGAGAAGAGGTCCAGAGTTTTAAGAAGCTATCTTGAGTATCATGCTAAATAACAACGGATTTGTGTCAATCCTGAAATTTACAATGACAGTCACTATAATTGGGAAGAAGTTCAAAGACAGTTGCAGGCTATTTGGCATAATTCTAACACCTGCCTGAATGTTTTAACTTTATATACCAAGATTATGAATTTAAAGAATGCTGTTCCACTGAGCTTTGGTGCTGCAGATATTGTGAATAGCATTATTTGTGGCCTGAGGTCAGTATTTCCATCTTGGTCAAGCTTCAAGAATGGCATATATAGCTTGATCATGCTAGCCCTTCTTGTCCTGGGAATACTTTTATTCCTTCCCGTTGTGAAAAAAAATTGCCTCAATATGTTGGCAGCCAAAATATGTGGCTTGAAACTAAAAATGGATCCCCATACAGAGTTATTAATTTAATAGGTTGGTAAGCCAAGGATAGGTAAGATTCTACAGAGAGCCTTATCAACCTAAGACAGAATAGTCTTGTTTTTGATAATGCATGTTCCATGACGGTTAAGGAAGGCATTCTTGTCTGAACAACCTAAGACAGACTCAGTCATGTTATGGAAATTAAAAAAATGGGGAGATGTAGAGAGCTTTCTGGGGCCACTTGCTTCTAGACTCTTGGTTGGAATTTGAAATCAGATCAGGACAAAAGAAGTAAGCTCAAAGCAGGAATCTGACTTTGGGCCAGGACTCAGGAAATAGGCCCAGATTATGACCATTTACATTTGAGTTAATGCAAAGCTCAGAGCAGTCTCCACAAGTGGCATGTGTGGCAGTCCTTTTGTCTTGGTCATCCTGACTAGCCCCTAGAAAGAAGTTTACAGGATTTTGTTTATTGTCTTGCTTGTTCCTTGACCCAGAACTGATCTTATCATTTTGCATGCACTTAAAGTGGTATAAAAGCAGACTTGAAAAAATAAACCTGCTTCAGCCTCAGAACTGGCTGGGGTCATGCTATTGTGTTGCCTAATTGTCCTTTTCCGTTTTAATCCCTACTCCTGCCCTGAAGAACCTGTTGACTGACTGCTCGGTCATTTAGTTTTTAGAATGTAGATTAAAAATAAACAAACAAAAACATTAAATAGATTTAAAGTAATTCAGAAAGGCATTGGACAATAACAGGAGTGATACTGCTGCAGGAAACATGATATAAAACAAATAGTGAAGACAATTATATCACATGTTCCTATGATCAAAATATAGATGATCAAGGTTACAAAATTATAATCAGCTTTCTACCCTTTAATAAACTTAGTAAGAGATCTGTTAATTAAAGTCATATTGAGAGCTTTCTTATCTATCAGTTTAAGAACATTCAAAAGATTCATAATTCACTGCCAATGAAACTATGGAAAAATTAATGCTTTATATTACTGGTTATATTGTAGAATCATTTTAATTTGCCAAAGAGAATTTTGGGAAAGGTTTGGCAGTTGCTTCTCCAGAAAAATAAACAAAACAACTCTGAAATGTTCTCAATGTGTAGAATTTATTGATTTTGTTTGGTGAAACAATACCTGTCAAAGCCAGTTTCCAATTGCTAAGGTGAAGTCATCAAACACAAATTGAAAGTGATATACAACAATATGCTATTGCATAGTTTTTCTACACACAAAATGAAACACAAATAACTGCATGAGCTTAGCTGATTGTAAAATATAAGTTTATAACAATTAGAAAGTGATCGGTTTGAAATATTTGCGCTCTTCATTTTGGTGCAATTTTTAGGTTAGTTACTTATAAGACTTAATTTTTACTAACATAGACACAGATACAAACACACACATACACACACACACACACAATTTCAAGTGTGTATAACTACTAAAAATATAGAAACTCCTGGTTGCATCATCATTCCAAATGTCAAGTTATCCTATAGAGCTATAGTAATAAAAACAGCACTGCATTGGCATAAAATCTCCTGTTTTCTGACCAGCTTGAGTTCCAGTCCTGACTTTCTTGGTGATGAACAGCAGTATGGAAGTGTAAGCTGAATAAACCCTTTCCTCCCTAACTTGCTTCTTGGTCCTGATGTTTGTCCAGGAATAAAAACCCTGACTAAGACACAAACTCAATGGTATTTTTAGAGGTATTTTTGTCTCACAATGCTTTGTCTGAGCATTTTTTCCTTTGGTTTTTTTTGTTTTGTTTTGTTTTTGTTTTGTTTTTTTGTTTTTGTTTTTGTTTTTGTTTTTGTTTTGTTTTGTTTTGTTTTGTTTTTTTCAAGACAGTGATTCTCTATATAGCCCTGGCTGTCCTGGAACTCACTCTGTAAACCAGGCTGGCCTCGAAATCTGCTGCCTCTGCCTCCCAAGTGCTGGGATTATAGCATGTGCTACCACTGTTCAACTTTGAGCATTTTTTTAAACTTACAGATCTTTTGTCTATATATTATGGTTTCCAGTTTTGTTTTTATTGGTCTTCTGTGTGTGCAAATGTGACATAGCATATGTTTCTGGTGCTTTTTTGACTCTTTATTTTTCTTGTTCATTTTGTCTTATTCTAGATTGATTGTTTTTATTTCTTCTTCTTCTTCTTCTTCTTCTTCTTCTTCTTCTTCTTCTTCTTCTTCTTCTTCTTCTTCTTCTTCTTCTTCTTCTTCTCCTTCTTCTTCTCCTCCTCCTCATTATTATTATTATTATTATTATTATTATTATTATTATTATTTTATCATTTTTAGACACTTGTTTGTCTTTTAGAGAGGAAGAATGGGTGTGGATTTAGGTGGATGGGAAAATAGAGAGGGTCTGGGAGAAGTTTGTGTAAAGGAAATAATAATCATAATTTATTATATGAAATATTGTTTTTTAATTAAAGTGAATAAAAACAATTTTCTAATGTTGAGTTGAGGATATGGCTCATTAGTTAAGTGTTTGTGGCACAACCATGTGAATATGAATTCAGATTCCCAACATAAAAAAGTCAGTGTGGTTAAAACATATCTGTAATCTGTGCTCTAGGGAAGGAGAGGCAGAGTATTGTGGATATTTCCTCTGCCAGATAGTCTAATTAAATTGGGAGGCTCCAACTTTAATGAGAAACTCTATCTCAAAAAATAGGAGAAGACATATGAAATTGGCATTTGTTCTATGTGGCCTCTGTACAACCCTTAATACCCATAACTTTCACCCACAAACAAGATTTAAAAAAAACACAGTTCCAAAGGAATATTCACATAATTAGTAATTTGATGTATGTTACAATTGTGAAAATAGTTATAGACACATAAAGCAGGTTAAGGGATGATTTGGGAATATTAGAAAATATTATAGTTATGGTATATTTGAATATCTTGAATGTGACAGTAGTTATGTAAAACTACACTTATGATAAATGTGCAAAGAATTGTAAACACACATAGAACAGCACATAATAACTGGTAAATTATACTAACTTTTTCAGTTATTATGTTACATTTCTTGGGATCAGTACTGTACTGATGGAAGGAGGCTGAAAAAAAGTGTACAGACTTGTAAGTACAATTCTTGTGAATCTATGTTTAAAAGATGATTTTTAAAGCAGGAACTTATATTATTTACTAGAACATAGTGACAAGTGAAAAAGATAAGTATGCTACATAGGATTACTATAAGAGAAAAATTAAAAGACTTTGTTCAATATTCTGAATATAACAGGAATAATAAAGCAGAAATAAATGGAATGGTTTATATCAAGGTTGGAGGACAGCATGAATTTTCATTTGTTTGTTTGTTTGTTTGTTTGTTTGTTTTTCTATACAGGATCTCTCTGTGTAGCTTTAGCTGTCCTGGAACTCAATCTATAAAATAAACTGGCTTTAAACTCAGAGATCTGCTTTCCTCTGCCTCCTAATTGCTGGGATTAAAAGAAAAGCACCACCACCACTCAGCAGGAATTTATATTTTGGATACGGCATCTAATTTAAAATATTTATATATTTACTTACATATGCAAAACATATATTGAAAAGAGTGGAGGAAATTTAAAATTGGATAGAAGGTTAGAAAGATGCCTCACTGTGTAAAGGCACTTGCTGCCAAGAATTATGATATGAGTTCAAAGCCTGAAATTTTTCCTCTGACTTAAACAGACACGTGATGCTGTAGTTTCCCAAACACTACATAAATAAAATTAAGTAAAATATAAAGGAATGAATATAAAGAAAAATGAAATGCCTAATTCCAGTCAAATAGAAAAGTACATTTTGAAAAGGTGACTTTGTTTAGGCAGTCTTGAAGGACAAATTTAGCAGCAAAGAAAATCTCAAAAATACAGATCTTTCACTTGTTTGGTTAGAGTCACACCAAGACACTTTATATTGTTTGTGACTATTGTGAAAGATGTGGTTTCCTTCATTTCTTTTTCAGCCTGTTTATCCTTTGAGAATAGGAAGGCTACTGATTTGTTTGAGTTAATTTTATATCCAGCCATTTTGCTGAAGTTGTTTATCAGATGTAGGAGTTCTCTGATGGAGTTATTGGGGTCACTTAAATATACTATCATATTATCTGCAAATAGTGATATTTTGACTTTTTTCTTTCCAATTTGTATTCCTTTGATTTCCTTTTGTTGTCTAATTGCTCTAGATAGAACTACAATTACTACATTGAATAGATAGGGAGAGAAAGGGCAGCCTTGTCTAGTCCCTGATTTTAGTAGGATTGCTTGAAATTTCTCTCCATTTAGTTTGATATTGGCTGCTGCTTTGGTTTATATTGATTTTACTATTTTTAGGTACGGGCCTTGAATTCCTGATCTTTCCAAGATGTTTAACATGTAAGGATGTTGAATTTTGTCAAATATTTTTCAGCATCTAATGAGATGATCATGTGGTTTTTGTCTTTGAGTTTGTTTATATAGTGGATTATATTGATGGATTTCCATATATAGAACCATCCCTGCATCCATGTGATGAAGCCTACTTGATCATGGTGAATGATCATTTTGATGTGTTCTTGGATTAAGTTTGCAAGAATTTTAGTGAGTAGTTTTACATTGATATTCATAAGGGAAATTGGTGTGAAGTTCTCTTTCTTTGTTAGGTCTTTGTGAGGTTTTGGTGTCAAACCTTTGTGAGGTTTTAAGTCTTTGTGAGGTTTGATGAATTGGGTAGTATTCCTTCTGTTTCTATTTTGTGGAATAGTTTGAAGAGTATTGGTATTAGGTCTTCTTTGAAGGTCTGATAGAATTCTGCACTAAACCCAACTCTTCCTGGGCTTTTTTTGGTTGGGAGACTTTTAGTGACTGTTTCTATTTCTTTTGGAGTTATGGGACTATTCAGATGGTATATCTGATTCAGATTTAACTTTGGTTTTTAGTATCTTTCTAGAAAATTGTCTATTTCACCCAGATTTTCAAGTTGTCTTGAGTATAGGCTTTTGTAGTGGGATCTGATAATTTAAAAAAAAAATTTCTTCAGTTTCTGTTGTTATATCTCCCTTTACTTTTCCGATTTTGATAACTTGAATATTGTCTCTGAGCCCTCTGGTTAGTTTGGCTAAGGGTTTATCTATCTTGTTTATTTTCTTAAAGAACCAGCTCCTGGTTGATTCTTTGTATAGTTCCTTTTCTTTCTACTTGGTTGATTTCAGCCCTGAGTTTTATTATTTCTTGCTGTCTACTCCTCTTGGGTGTATTTG
Organism: Mus musculus; assembly: GCF_000001635.26. Classification (NCBI taxonomy): domain Eukaryota; kingdom Metazoa; phylum Chordata; class Mammalia; order Rodentia; family Muridae; genus Mus; species Mus musculus. Next base: position 138,574,005 of record NC_000086.7, on the reverse strand, counting down.
TCTTTTTTTTGTGCTAGAGATTCCAGGTGTGCTGTTAAACTGCTAGTGTATGCTCTCTGCAGTTTCTTTTTGGAGGCACTCAGAGCTATGAGTTTTCCTCTTAGAAATGCTTTCATTGTGCCTCATAAGTTTGGGTATGTTGTAGCTTCATTTTCATTAAATTCTAAATAGTCTTTAATTTCTATCTTTATTTCTTCCTTGATGAAGTTATCATTGAGTAGGGTGTTGTTCAGCTTCCATGAGTATGTGGGCTTTCTGTTGGTGGTGTTTTTTTTTTTTTTTTTTTTTTTTTTTTTTTTTTTTTTTTTTTTTTTTTTTGCTATTGAAGACCAGCCTTAGTGCATGATGACCTGATAGGATGCATGGGATTATTTCAATCTTCTTGTATTTGTTGAGGCATGTTTTGTGAAAGATCTCTATGATAAGAACTTCAAGTCTTTGAAGAAAGAAATCAAAGAAGACCTCAGAAGATGGAAAGATCTCCAATGCTCATGAATTGGCAGGATTAATATAGTGAAAATGACCATCTTGTTGAAAGCAGTCTACAGATTCAATACAATCCCCATAAAAATTACAACTCAATTCTTCACAGTTAGAAAGAGCAATTCTCAAATTCACTTGGAATAACAAAAAACCCAGGATAGCTAAAAAAAAATCTCAACTCTAAAAAAATTCTGGGGGAGTCATGATCCCCAACCTCAAGCTATACTACAGAGCAATTGTGATTAAAAAACCAAAACAAAACTTCATGGTGCAGTGACAGGCAAGTAGATCAGTGGAATAGAAATGAGGACCCAGAAATGAACCCACACACCTGTCGTCACTTGATCTTTGCCAAAGAGCTAGAATTATCCACTGCAAAAAAGACAGCATTTTCCTTTTTCTTTCTTTCTTTTTTTTTTATTTTTAAAATTAGATATTTTCTTCATTTATATTTCAAGTGCTATCCCAAAAGTTCCCTATTCTCTCCCCCTGCCCTGCTCCCCAACCCACCCACTCCTGCTTCCTGGCCCTGGCATCCCCCTGTACTGGGGCATATAATCTTTGCAAGACCAAGGGCCTCTCCTCCCAATGATGGCCGACTAGGCCATCTTCTGCTACATATGCAGCTAGAGACATGAGCTCTAGGGGTACTGGTTAGTTCATATTGTTGTTCCTCCTAGAGGATTGCAGACCCCTTTGCTACATCAACTCTAGTAGTGACTTGCGTGACAGGCCAAGAAACCTGGATGCAGTCCTGAGGTGAAAAGTTCACAGAAACTTAGTCTCCTGGAACCGTGGCATCCCATAGCACATATGCTCCAATTTTGTCCTTGCGTTAGTCAGAGTATGGATCTATCTGCTTTCTTTAAGTATTGTTTTATTATAGATGTCTCCAAGCAATGACTTGTCAAATGCCTAAGCAAAATTGAACTTTGTTTCCTGGACTTCACCAATGCCCTAGGTAGTCCTTGAGCCAACCCTGGGTTTGGAATTCAGTAAGAATCTTACCTATTCAGTAACATTCAGAATTGTCTCCAGTATTGTAAGAGAGATAGTGAAATAAATCAGGCATTACTATCTACTACATAGAGTTAGAAATCTCAGGGCAAGCTTAGCAAAGTAATTTTAGATTTCTTATTATAGTTATGTATGGCAGATTACATTACTCATTAGTAGAAAGTCCCCCCACACAATCACTTAGAATAAAAGCCGAGTCACTCCCATATACAGGAATTTACAATGGTTTAGAAAGTAGATTGGGCTGTGGTTAAGGAGGAACTAGAGTATTGCATTATTCATGAGGTTAGCTAGAGCTGAACTCCCTAATTGAATCTGTGGCTTGGGCGTGAAAGCCCTTGCCCTGGGAGCATAAAGACCTCACACCTGGCTTCTAAGAATATAGCTGACCTTAGATAGAGCTACCTTTGTCTCAGTTGTTTAATTTCCCAGTTACTGTCAGTCTTTATGTTTGTATTCCTTTGTTTTGTGTAAGAGTCATTAAGCATCCAATAACCTCATTGTACCTTGCCGATGCGTCACCTAACTTCCCTATTTTCTTTTCTTTTTAAAATATTTTTTATTATTACGTATTTTCCTCAATTACATTTAGAATGCTATCCCAAAAGTCCCCCATACCCTCCCCCACACTTCCCTACCCACCCATTTCCATTTTTTTGGCCCTGGCATTCCCCTGTACTGGGGCATATAAAGTTTGCGTGTCCAATGGGCCTCTCTTTCCAGTGATGGCCGACTAGGCCATCTTTTGATACATATACAGCTAGAGTCAAGAGCTCTGGGGTACTGGTTAGTTCATAATGTTGTTCCACCTATTGGGTTGCAGATCCCTTTAGCTCCTTGGATACGTTCTCTAGCTCCTCCATGTATTAAAAGTCTGGTGCTTACTTTGAGAAATTACATTCAGATACAGCACACTCCCTTTTGTCCGTGTCTGTTTGTCACCCCTTTCACCCACTCCTGCCAACATATACCAGAGCCCTGATTTCTCCCGTGGATGGAGAGGGGCCAACTGAGGCCGGTCATAAGCACCCCTTTAGCTCCTTGGGTACTTTCTCTAGCTCCTCCATTAGGGGCCCTGTGTTCCATCCAATAGAGAACTGTGAGCATCCACTTCTGTATTTGCCAGGCAATGGCATAGCCTCAGAAGAGACAGCTATAACAGGGTCCTGTCAGCAAAATCTTGCTGACATATGCAATAGTGTCTGGGTTTGGTGGCTATTTATGGGATAGATTCCCCCCCCCCCCACCGTGGGGTAGAAAAGACATCATTTTCAACAATTGGTGTTGGCTTAACTGAAGGTCAACATATAGAAGAATGCAAATTGACCAATTCTTATTTCCCTGTAGAAAGCTCAAGTCCAAATGGATCAAAGGCCTCTAAATAAAACCAGAAATTCTGAATCTAATAGAAGATAAAGTGGGAAAAGTCTCAAACACATGGGCTCAAGGGAACATTTCCTGAACAGAACACCAATGGCTTATGCTCTAATATCTAGAATTGACAAATGGGACTTCATCGCAAAGAACACTGTCAATAGGACAAAACGGCAACCAACAGATTGGGAAAAGTTCCATACCAATCCTACATCCGATAGAGGGCTAATATACAATATATTTTTAAAAAACCTCAAGAAGTTAGACTTCAGAAAACCAATAACCCTATTAAAAATGGGGAACAGAGTTAAACAGAAAATTCTCACCTGAGGAATCTCAAAGGGCTGAGAAGCACCTAAAGAAATATCAAATAGTCGGGCATGGTGGTGCACACCTTTAATCCCAGCACTTGGGAGGCAGAGGCAGGTGGATTTCTGAGTTCGAGGCTAGCTTGGTCTACAGAGTGAGTTTCAGGACAGCCAGGGCTACACAGAGAAACCCTGTCTTAAAAAACCAAACCAAACCAAACCAAACCAAACCAAACCAAACCAAACCAAAAGCAAAAAGGAAAGAAATGTTGAACATCCTTAATCATCAGGGAAATGCAAATCAAAAGAATTCTAAGATTCCACCTCACACCAGTCAGAATGGCTAAGACAAAAAAATCAGGAGACAGCAGATGCTGGCAAGGATGTGGAGAAAGAGGAACACTCTTCCATTGCTGGTGGGAATGCAAGCTGGTACAACCACTCTGGAAATCAGTTTGGTGTTTCCTCAGAAAATTGGACCTGAGGACCCAGCTATACCATTCCTGGGCATATACCCATATAACAAGGACACATGCTCTACTATGTTCATAGTATCCTTATTTATAATATCAAGAAGCTGGAAAGAACCCAGATGTCCTTCAACAGAGGAATGGATATAGAAAATGTGGTGCATTTACACAATGGAGTACTACTCAGCTATTAAAAATAATGACTTCATGAGCAGAGACTGAAGGAAAGGCCATCCAGAGACTGTCCCACTTGGGGATTCATCCCAGATACAGTCACCAAACTCCGACACTATTGTGAATGCTAAGAAATGTTTGCTGAAAGGTGTCTGATATAGCTGTGTCCTAAGAGGCCCTGTCAGAGCCTTACCAATACAGAATTGGCTGCTCACAGTCAACCATTGCACTGAGTGCAAGGTCCCAATGGAGGATTTAGAGAATGGACTGAAGGAGCTGAAGGGGTTTGCAATCCCATAGGAAGAACAACAATATTAAACAATGAGACCCCCCCAGAGCTCCCACGGACTAAAACACCAACCAAAATGCATACATGGACGGGCCCATGGCACCAGCTGTATATGTAGCAGAGGATGGCCTTATCTGGTATGAATGGGAGGATATGATCTTGATCCTATGAAGGCTCCATGAATGCCCCAGTGTAGGGGAATACCAGGACAGGGAGGTGGGATTGGGTGGGTGAGTGGTTAGGGGAGCACCCTAATAGAAACAGGGAAAGGGTGGATGGGATAAGGGGTTTCTGGGGGTGTAAGACCAGGTAAGGGGATAACACTTGAAATGTTAATAAATTAAAATAAATAAATAAATAAATAAATAAATAAATAAATAATAACAAAGAAAATATAAAAAATAACTAGTATTGTTGCTGCTATGCATATAGAAATTCCAAAACAAATAAATACACATATTGATGTTATATAAAATCTGGGTTCATAATTTGGGTGAAGGGACAGGTACCCAAGAAGTGAAATCAAGATAGGAAAGAACCAGTGTTGCTAGATTGCTAATCTGATTTTCATTAGGAATTCACTTAGCTCAAAAAAGTGTATGATTGCTGATATTTTAACAACAATAGCTTCAAGACACTGTTTCATGCTCAAGTGAACCACAGCTTTGAGTGCCAGAGCAGGGAGAATGTACAGTAAGTTCAGAACACGATGTCACCATAAGTAAGGAAATGTTCAAACCTTGTGGCCATGGTACAAAAGTGCAAAAATGCAAGCTTAAAGAAGTACATCCCAGGCTAAGTTGGCAAAAATGTAATAGAAAATGAATAATATGGGCTTCCGCAAATTTTAAAGCATCTCATCACAAAATATGATTAGCTGTGTGCAAAGAAAAAAACACAGTGGGGAGAGATCATTTCTCTCCTTTTCATTTTCCTTCCTCCACTCCTTACAGAATATGCAAAGAATTAAAAAACCTCAAGAACAAGCATAGGAACCAGTTCCTGAATATGTACTGTTACTGAAGAACTGATCTTCATGAGCAGAAAAGCAGGTGGTGCATGTCATCTGTGATCAGGGAAAGCACAGAGGAGCAAGAAAGGCAATACACTTTTAAATCAACCCAAGCCTGCCAATCCAGTTTTCAGTATTCAATGTTTTTAGTTCTTTGATTCATTATTTTCTAAATATTTAATATTTGTGATAACTATAATAATTTGAGTTTTACACTACTTTCTTTATTAGATTATTTATTGTTAATGTTCAAAATTTCCTGTATCTAGCTCGTATGTGACTACTTCTTCAAGTGATTATCCCTTGTTTAATTAAATCTTACGTTTCTTGATGGCCTGGATTTTGTTTCATATTTCTGTACAGCTGCCAAATCCTTGACATATTTATCTAACAAAATACAAGCAACAAATAAATTGCCGTTCCCTATAAATTGCTGTTCTCTAAAACAAACATACTGTACAATAGGATGTGTATTGTTTGATTCTATTTTATGAAGTTCAAAAACAGACCAATCAAATCTATCTTTATGGATGCCACAACATTTGTTTTTTTTATGGAGGATTGACTGGACAGGAACCTGAAGTAATGTCTCCTGAGATTACTAAAACTTCCCATAGATCAGTGTGATAAATTCAAAGATGTATAGCTAGGTAATGATTCATTAACTCAGGCAAAATAATACCAAAACATCAGTTAAAAATGTGAACATTTACAATATATAGCCTAATAAAAAAGTGGCAAAAAGCTCAAATTACCACAGGTATCACAAAAATTAAATACTTAGAAATATAATTAATCAAAGAAGTAAAAACATTGAATACTGAAAACTATAAAATACTGTTGAAAATACTAACACAAATTAATGAGAGGCAGGCTGCACTCATGGATTTGGTGGCATATATTGTTAAGATACCACCAATACCCAAAGCAATCTATAACTTCAATAACCTCTCTATCAAAATCCCAACAGGATTTTTGCATAAAAACTTTCTTAAAATTCAGATGAACTCTTAACCAATCACAAAGAATAAAGTGACCCAAAAGACGACAGGACTCAAAAAAATAATATACCTCATAGGGAATTAATAGCCACAATATAAAAATAACCACCACAGTTTGGTAAAGACAAGACCAAACAATCTGCTTTACAAATGTGCAAAGGAATTAAATAGGCATTTGACCAAAGTACAAATAACTACTTAGCATATGAAAAGACGGTCACAATTACTAGTCATTAAGCCAAATCAGAACTATATATTTTTATTTTACTCAAACAAACAAACAAACAAACAAAAATGTAGAGACTGGTCCATCTTGGGACCCTTGCCATGACACTGTTAATGATATTCTGCAATTCTCGGAGACAGGAGTCTAGCATAACTGTTATCAGAGCAGCTTTCACCCAGCAACTGATGGAAACAGGCACAGAAATCTACATCCAAACTTTAGGCAGAGCTTGAGGAATCCTGCAGAAGTACAGGAGGAAGGATTGTAGGACCCATAGGGGTCAAGGACAACACAAGAAAACCTACAGAATTAACTAACCTGAGACTGAACCACCAACTAAAGAGCATACTTGGGACTCATCTAGGTCCTCTGAACATAAAATTGTGTAGCTTGGTCTTCATATGGGACTCCTAAGAGCAGGAACAAGGGCTGTTTTTGACTTGCTTCCTATCTGTGGGACCCTTTCTTCCTACTGAGCTGTCTCATTTTAGCTTCAATAAGAGAAGTTGCTCCTAGTCTTACTGCAACTTGATATGTCAAGACTGGTTGATATCCATGGGATGCTGCCCTTTTTCTAAAGAGAAAGAGAGAAGTAGATGGGGGAGTTGGGTGGGGAACTGGGAGTAGAGGAAGGAGAGGAAGCTAAGGTTTGGATATAAATATATTTAATTAATTTTAAAAGTAGGGAATAAGATACACCTGAGGCTGTGGAGAAACTGAAATGCTTTTTAAATTTCTGTACCAATGTTCATATCAGTATTTCTAACAATAGCCAAATGGGTTCATTCGATGAATGGATAAACATTCACAGTATATCTACAGAATGAAATGTTTTTCACCCATAAAAAGGATGGATCTTCTAACATATACCATAACTTGGATGAAGACATTATTCCAAGTTAAATAAATTAATCACAAAATGATGTGTATAATATGATTCAATAGAGGCACTTAGAATTATCAAAAGCATAGAATATCAAATAGACATAGTATTGCTCAAGCTGTCTTCCTGTCAGAAATGTATTATGTGAATTTTATCATGAGGAAACAAAGGTAATTTCAAACTGAAAAATATAAAAAAACAAATCTGGATAATTAAAATGGTCAGTGTTATAAAATAAAATTCAAATCTACTAACTTGAGCAAAAGATGTTTATTAATTGTAAGTCAATGAAGCCACAAAAAATAAAAATCAAGTAAAACAAACAGCTATGAAATTTAAAATATTAAAGAAGAAGACATGAAAACATGGAATGTATGATCTCCATATGGATTGTAGATCAGAAAAATACTCTAATGGACATTTGCAGAACTAATAGAGAAATTTTAATGTGTAATGTATATTTGATGTGTACAATGTTAAATTTATTTAACTTGTCAAATAAATTAGTAAGAAGTATCATATCTACTATTGACTATGTTCAGAAAATGTATAAATGAATAAACAAATAATAAATGTAGGTGAAAATCTAATCATGCAGTGATATTAACAATTGATGAATATATATATAAAGTTAATGTATGTTTACTATAATTAGTTTATAATTGTTCTCTGGGTTTGAACATTTTGAAGTTTTAAAACACGTGTTTAAAATCTTCTTTTAAATATCTACTCTCCTTAAAGGTATCTTATACACCAAGGCTGAATTTTCTCTATCTGAAGGAAGGAAAGGATTCTTGGATAGATAAGCAGTTTGGAGTGAGATGTTCTAAATCCAAGTACAGGTTCAGTCATTTCACTTAGGTTTGTCATGTGTGAAATTGAGAGTGATAATACCCCCTTGCCATGTCTACTTTATAAGGTTGCTATGAGGATTAAATTAGATAACAGATGGAAAAGTTCACTGAAAAGGGGGAAGTGATAGTCAAGTTCAAAACATATATTATTATTGTCATGTTAGAATAATATTGCTATGGTTGCTTCAAAATCCACCTCAAGAAACTGATGACTACTGATATACATTACATTCGGTGGTATGCATTTTCCTCTTTTCGTTTCAAATCCCTATATCTTATGGCATGGGTATTCCCTGAAATGACTGATAGCCACTGCAGGTTATCATTAGCACTAAATGAGACCACGGGCGTACAAAAGGATTCTACTGATTGCCTGTTTTTCTGGCCAGCAGCTCTGCATATTTTCCATCTGAGTCAGTGGTAGGAGCTCTAGTTAAATCAAATGTAACCAGAGATAGTGGAAAAGGAAGGTTGGTGGAAGGAAAGAGAAAGGGAAGTGGTAGGGTCATAAACTACTTAATACAAGTTAAGAAAGAGAAGGACTAAATTGTCAAATATAGAAATTACCATATACCAATTTTCCATGAAGTCAGTAATAAGAAAATTTCTCAAAGGTCAATGTCTTATTCATACTCTTTGTTAATACACAAGATAGTTTTGTTTCAATAATCATGGCATGAAATTGGGCTTATTTTTATTTTGATTAAATAACTTAAGAAATATAAATTTCATCATAGATCATCTGAAGATGATTTTTGGTTAAAAAACCTAAATAACCAAGATCCTCAAAGTATTTCAGAAATGCACTTGTGAGTGCATGGCATGTCCTGTTTTTCCTATAACTTTTGAGGAGAAAGAAATGTTCCTACCTTAAGATGTTGTCCTTGTTTATTATATTTCTTCGTAGATATTTTGACTTGCTTGGGGATATAAATAGTAGATACCTAGAAACCCAGTTCCATTAAAGAAAATAATCTTATAAATAATAAAAAGCAAGGTAATGTTAGTTTCTGTATTCATTGAATCATTTGTGTGTTCATTCTTACAACTGCCTCCTGGCTGGTGGTCAAATGCTGTTTGTTAAATTCTCATTAACAAAACAATGAGAGAGAAATGCATGACTTTCATAATCTTTAGAAATAATAACAATGTTCTTAACTTGATAACTTTAAAAAATAGACTTAATAGTTCTCATCCAATATTAATAAAATAATCAGTCAGAAACATATTTAACACAATTAAGACTGTACATGTAAACATATATTATTATATAATTTATATATAATATAATTTATATTGATTATATTTATATATTTTATAATTTATATTGAGTACACACACACACACACACACACACACATATATATATATATATATATTATATATATATATATATATTGCCCTGTGTGAAATGAAATACATGTCTCTTATCCATAAAGCACTACAGAAAAGAAAAAGGAAGGGAACACAGACACAATCTAATTTGTTTTTCAATTATGACTAAGTCAACTGCCCAGATGTCAAATAGCCCTCTTATAATTGCATGTCAAATAGCCCTCTTAGAATTGCCCTGTAGCCAACGTGTAAAGCTTAAAAGAAAGTTTAGAACCTGGCAGAGAACAACTGCCAAAATGCCAGAGTCCCTTTTTCCTGGCAGCACTGATGGAACCCATAATAGCAAAGAGGGACCACAGTCCTGTCAATAACCAACAGTGAGGGAACAAGAGCTGTACAGTACTTGTCTAGGCATGATGGAACGCTTGCTATTTCTAAATGCTCTGCTTTGTCCAAGATTAAATATTTGACTTGAGATTTAATCTTTAAATGTGAAAACACAATCAAGGCAGAGCGAGCTGGGAGAAACACTGAAGAAGGCTGCTATTTAATCATTAAGTGCATTTTCCAAGTGGCAATATCTTTTGAAGAGTTTGATCTTTCTAAGAGCAGTGTTTTGGCTTGAGTTCTTCCAGAAGAGGATTGTACAATTAAGACATGTATTTCTTAGAAAACAACACATAAAGGCCTAATTGGGGGCTACACTGATCATACATGATGAAATTCAAGGTTTTACATATCTAACATGGAGAGAATTATTGTTGTCCAAGAAGCTGACAGAAGAAATTAACTATAAAGAAAGAGAAAGACTATATTAAGACACCAAACCCTGACACTAATGCTGATGCCAAGAAGTGCTTGCTGACAGGAGCCTGGTATAGCTGTCCTGATACTCATAGCCAACCATTGTAGTGAGCCCAGGAACCCCAATGGAGGCGTTAGGGGAAAGACTGAAGGAGCTGAAGGGGATTGCTATCCCATAGGAAGAACAACAATAGCAACTAAGAGGCCCCCTACCCCACCCCAGATATCTCCCATGGACTAAACTAACCAACCCCAGAGTACACATGGAGGGACCCATGGCTCCAGCTCCAGAGGATGACCTTGTTGGACATGGGAAGGGAGGCCCTTGGTCCTGTGAAGGGGAATGCTAGGGTGGGGAGTTGGAAGTGGTTGGGTGGGTAGAGGAACAATGTCTTAGAGGCAAAAGGGGAGGGGAGAAGGGATGGGAGGCTTGTGGAGGGGAGACTGGGAAGGGGGACCAACTTTTGGAATGTAAATAAATAAAATAACCAATGAAAAATCTGAAGTGACCAAAGAAAATACACATTGTATTTAATATTTTAAAAAAAGGCAAGAAAAAAGAAATTGTAAAATGAGAATCGTATGGTTTATCTTAGAACCATAACAGTTGATAGAGTTGATATTGTAACTATTTTAATTCTCTGAAGACAGTCTGTTGCAATTGTATGGCTATGGCATGACTTATTCCTCAACTTTCCTTTATAACTCTTCAAGGGTCTAATAAACATGAATTACCTTTCATGAGAAAGAGGAAGTCAGTAATGTTTGCCCATGCAGAAAGAAGATGCACAGAGCAGTGGATCAAGTTAGCGGTCACCTCTGTGAGTTTGCAGTAAGTGAGAAGAATTTAATTTTCCTCGGTCTTTTCTTTCTTGCTAGCCAGAAGAGTCGGGGGAGGAGAGAACAAGAATAACACATTTCATTTTTCTTTCTTGTGTGATCCAGAGTATGAACTGAAGAAATTGAATGAAACTCTACCAGTCAATTGACCAGGCAATCCACAAAGGTGAACTAGTCATAAATTCCCATGCCTGTGCTGGTTAGTGTGGGGAGTGAAAGAAGCCAATGTCTTAGTCCTTCATAGAGCCAAAACTCTTAAAATGAACTAATTCACATTTTCAGTGACATGAGTGACTAGAAAAGAAAATGTCTTTAGTCTTCACACATGTATGGTGATATGCTTAGGAACAATATCATGATATTTGTAGTTATGGTGAAACAAACTTTGGAAAGAATTTCTTTTTTTTTTTTTACTTTTGGTTGCTTTCTCATAGTTTTGGTTAAGTTGTTTTTATGTTTTATCAGTTGTTTGGTTGATCGACCCAAATTTTTTTTAAAAAGAGGATAAATAATTTAATGCCAAACAAAGTTAAAATAACAATGGAAACAAACAAACAAATGAAATTAAAAAAAAAAACAGAATTTACAACATGCAATATAAATTCTAATCTTATCCCAACCAGGCCACAAGTTGTACCAAAAGCAAATTTTGATATGATTATAGATAATAGTTAATGAGTATTCTTTATGTCAGTGTAGTTCTGGCCATGTATATTTTATGGGGTTTACAGGGAAAAAAATGAATAACATCCTCAAGGAAAGATTTTTACTGTAAACACAGTGGCAGGTTTCACCAGGCTTGTCATTATGATTTATAATTATCATGTCTAGTATTTCCTACAAATGAGTTCTTAGGTACTTGAAAATGATGAGTTATAAGTAGCCAAAACACACCTCCCTCCATCTACTAAAACTGTTAACACTGCCAAGGAAGTATGTACCCTCTCTTTGCAAAATCTGAGTCATCATAAATCCTGAATTGCTATAACCCGAATCTTTGATATGTTAGAAGTGGCAAGGCACATTCAAACTTAATTCATGCTTATTTAAGACAGAATCATGTATGGCAGGCTTAGAAGATTGTGACAGATTAAATGATGAAGTCAAATGGTGGGAAATTAAGGATAAGTAGTTTGACTGAATTTTAAATCCCATTATGCTAATAGACTGGGAATTTGGTCTTGAACAAATCAAGCAAGTCTGCAACCTTTAGCCTACTTCTACATCTTTCCTCTATTTATTTGTCCTGTAAGTAGCACCTTTAAATGCAGAATTTCTACTTACAGGATATCTTAGTAGCACTTATAATACAGTGATATAGGGGAATGCAAGGCTTTTCTTAAAATCTAGAATTATATGATTAGGTAATATTAAAAATTGAAATAAGCTGTCATGAAACTACATTACCGCATCTCAAAATCTAAGTTTCTTACTTCAGAATACAACAATGTTCTGAGTAGGAGGTAGGGGAAGCAGGTGGCCTATTACTAGATCCATTAAACAAGAGATTCATGCATTACATATCCATCTTGAGGCAATTAGGCAGATCAATTTTTTTTTCCTTTACAGCTTCATTCAGAACACTTGGCAATAAAGCAATTATTATGTATTCTAACATTTATCTGATATCAAATGCAATGGTCTCTTCATGCATTAGAAATAAAGTGGACCCACATCTTCTATTTTCACAAAAAATTAAGCACATTTATGGCAAATTAACTATTCTGAGAGAGAAATATAAGAAGAGATACTGTGTTTAAGTGACAAACAGGATAGGTGAAGTAATTTGCTGATTTTATATGGATGAAAATGTTATCTACCAGGTAGAAAAATCAAACATGCTTGCTAATGTGGATTGAGCATGCTTTGTATAAGATGTAATATAAACACTATTTTCTCAAAATTGACACTTCAATATTTATAATATAATTTTTCATTTTATAGATACGAAAACTGAGGCTCAAAGAAGGTACCAAATTTCAGCTCACATAGTGTAAATCTGAAGTCCAGGTACAAATTAACTAGTCTAAGTTGGTTTTAAAAGAATGATGTTAAAGTATTTGTGGATACTAGTGCTTTGAATCAAATTAAAACTGATAAGCTGGGATGTATTGAAGCTCAAACATCATAGTCTAGTTTGATAACTACATTTGACCAAAGGTCAAAATCAGGGTATCAAAGAAAGGAGAACACTGGGGAAAAATCAGGTTCTAAAACCTATTTTAGGCGTAAGAAGTTCAGATCAAGCAAGAGATTCAGTTTGAAATAGAAAGCATTTAGCAGGTACCAAAGTAAGGCATTAATTGGTATGTGAAAAATATATTTTAAAAACTAAGAACCTCTGGGGAAATTATCTTCTAACTAGGAAACTAATTATTGGCAGAGTTTTGAAAGTCTGTGTTAGCTAGGACCCCGTGGTTGAATGAACTATTTCATCATCTTTTATTTCATCTTCATATGAGACATACCTAGTGAACTTTTTAAAATGTCCTGATATTTCAACCATAGTCTACACCTATTACATCAAAACTTATGGGTATCAGAATAAGGCATCAAACAAAATACAATTTCTGTAGCCTGGGTTCCTCTCAGCCTTGCAATTACTGGCATATACAAATACTACCCAGATCTAAAGTTCTCCCAAATATTTTGGTTTTTTTCATGTGGAGATAGAAATGGAGGCCCTATTCATAATACAAAACACTAATATCTAGATGACTGTGCTTTAGTCTTGGCCAAATACCCATTCTGTGCCTGGGCTTCATTGTTAGCTAAGGCATCAATACTTTTCAGTGTTCTCCATTTGTTATAATGTGTAACAAACTTTAGAACCACTTCATTAGAAGCTGGATGATATACTAGTTGGAATGTTTTATCTTTCTATATATAGATATTAAAAATATTCCATTGGGGAAGATGGCTTTGAATCTGTAAGGTAATACTAGTAATACAGTAATGTACACTGTAAGCATATCATTATGCTTCTAAATAACAGTCAATCCTACAGGGCTCCACACTTGATTGATGCAAGGTTTTGAATATACAGATTAGATATTACAATTGATATTATGTAGGTAATTCACCTTGATGAAATAAAATTGGACTTTATGGAGAAAGGTTGATTAAAAAGGATAATTTCTAATATAGCTACAAAACTGATCATTATATTGATTCAGGTATATTTTACATCAAGTCATCTCTTTCAAACAACACAATGCTAAGTAATAAAAACTGCATAATACAACCTACAACAAGCTTGTCACAGCCACAGATAAAGTTCCAACTATTGATGTCCTGACTTTAGATTTTAATTCAAATTCCTAGTGGTACACCATTTACCAAAATACTGCTTTATTATATATTATCAAAGTATGACATTAAGACTTTGTGATAACCAAGTTACAGAATGATTTACAGGATCCATTGAAGTACATGGAACTCCTGATCCTAGCAACTTACAGAAAATATTAGAAATAAAATGCTACTTAATGAAATGTCCTCAAACCATGTGTGGCTCCTGTGTACTATGGGCAGCACTTGCACTAGACAGGACATCTTCTGTTACTTCAGTCATGCTACTGATTTATAGCATCAACCTCTATGATGTGCATCTAAATGTCAAGTGACCAACTGCCTTCTGGAGTGTTTGGTATCATACAACTTTAGTGAGACATTAATAGGAAATTAAACCTCAATAAAAGTTAGTCTGTTAGCTGTTTGTGTCATGTGAGCTTCCGACACATTTTATGAAGCTGCTAATCTTCAGATGCTCCAAATCTGGACTGCATTTCTCAGAAATAATCATAATAAAATGACTTTATTTAACATAGAATACATGTAATCAAATGGCGGGGTCTTTCCTCAGGTAACATTTCTTCACAACTCTGAAACTACATGTATATATCTGAGTAAAATGGAAAAGTAAGTAGTTTATAGGCTGTTTTTTCAATAATAAAATATTTGCTACCTTTTAAATTCTTCACTATATTGTGATATAAATTTGATAACAATAATTTAAAAGTTGGGGACAGTTTTATTATATAACTAAGAAGACACAAAATTATCTCTTTTACTATTCATAAATTATTATTGAATGTTATTAATTACATGCTTGCATGTATACATGCACACCCTTGTACGTATGCATGTATACATGTCACAGTGCACATGTGGAGGTCAGAGGACAACTTGTAGAGTTTGTTCTCTCCTTTTGTTGCAAGTTCCAGGGATCAAACTCAGGGTATCTGGCTTTTGAGGCAAATGCCTTTACTCACTGACCCATCTCACAAGCTCACATTGTTACCTCACCTTCAGAAATCAAATTTGACAAATGACTAGATTATAATAAGTACTAATCAACATGCCTCATGAAATAATTCCATAAGTATTAAAGCATAGATTTGAAAAGCAGTATCTGATAGCCACATGAGTGTATGTAACTGAAATACAAATGGTCACTACAATTTAGTAACAAATGATGAGTTAGTAATGTGGGCATAAATAAAGCCTATCATATTTTTTTCTTAGTGAGAAGGTAAATAGAATGATCTATTCTTCATATGTAATTCTTTTGAAGGTTTAGTTTATTTGTAGATGTGCATTGTGTGTAGTGCACATGATATGAGTGCAGATATCTACACAGGTCAGAGGCTTTCAATGCCATAGATATGGAGTTACTAGGAGCCTCTGTAGCTGGAGTTACAGAAGGTTGGGAGTTGCTCATCATGGGTACGGGGAACTGAACTCTGGTACTTTGTAAGAGCACTAAGTGCTCTTAACTGTATAGCCATCACAACAGCCTACTACACTTAATTCTTGTACACTACTGGGTCTCTATCTTAAAACTTCACAACTGTACCACTTCTCAGGGCCAGGAATAACCCTTCTGTATCACATCAGAAAAGGACCCCAGTGACGACCACCTGATCAGCCACCATAACAATTGCTAAAATAAGGGAAAAATACATGATGAATTGTACTTAATGTTGCCAAGAAATTTACAACTAACCAAACTTTGGTGGTTGTTTAGTTTAAGTGTCTTGCGGTGTTGTTCAGGTTAACCTCAAATCTATACTCCTTCTACCACAGACTCCCTTTTATTTTTTTTTAAATTGGGTATTTATTTCTTTTACATTACCAATGCAATCCTAAAAGTCCCCCACAGCTCCCCCACCCACTCCCACTTCTTGGCCCTAGCATTCCCCTGTACTGAGGCATATAAAGTTTGCACAACCAATGGGCCTCTCTTCCCACTGATGGCCAACTAGGACATCTTCTGATTCATATGCAGCTAGAGACACGAGCTCCGGGGGGGGGGGGGAGGGGGAGTATTGGTTAGTTCATATTGTTGTTCCACCTATAGGATTGCCGATCCCTTCAGCTCCTTGGGTACTTTCTCTAGCTCCTCCATTGGGGGCCCTGTGACCCATCCAATAGCTGACTGTGAGCATCCACTTCTGTGTTTGCCAGGCCCTGGCATAGTCTCACAAGAGACAACCATATCTGGGTCCTTTCAGCAAAATCTTGCTAGTGTATGCAATGGTGTCAGTGTTTAGAAGCTGATTATGGGATGGATCCCCGGATATGGCAGTCTCTAGATGGTCCATCCTTTTGTCTCAGCTCCAAACTTTGTCTCTGTAACTCCTTCCCTGGGTGTTTTGTTCCCAATTCTAAGAAGGGGCAAAGTGTCCACACTTTGGTCTTCATTCTTCTTGAGTTTCATGCATTTAGCAAATTGTATCTTATATTGTGGGTATTCTAAGTTTCTGGGCTAATAGCCACTTATCAGTGAGTACATATTGTGCGAGTTCTTTTGTGATTGGGGTACCTCACTCAGGATGATGCCCTCCAGGTCCATCCATTTGCCTAGGAATTTCATAAATTCATTCTTTTTAATAGCTGAGTAGTACTCCATTGTTATGGCAATGCACCACCTTTTTCAACTACAGAATGGTCAACATCTGAATAAATTCTAAGTGACTATGTTTTTTTTTTTTTTTTTGTAAAAACAAAACAGAACGCCTATTACTGAAGTTTGAATAATCAGCCAGGATTCATATGTAAGAATGTCATTTCACTTCTTAGTGTTTCCATTGCTATGAAGAGACACTATGACCAAGGCCACTCTTATAAAGAACAACATTTAATTGTGGATGGCTTACAGTTTCAAAGGTTTCATTCTTTATGGCAGGAAGCATGGCAAATGCAGCATCCAAGCAGACGCAGTGCTGAAGAAGGAGCTAGGAGTTCGACATCTTGATCAGAAGGCAGCCGGGAAGAGTCTCTCTCTTCTGCCCTAGGTAGAGCTTAAGCAGAGGACCTCAAAGGCCACCCTTCACAGTGATGCACTTCCACCAAAAAGGCCACACCTACTCCAACAAGGCCACACTCCCTAACAGTGACACTCTCCATGGGCCAAGCATATTCAAACCCACACCATCCAATGGTATGAATTAATGGTGTTTCATTTAATAGGTAAATGGGTCACTGGGGGTAAAAGATCTCTAGTTCATTGTTGCAATGATTCTTTACTCGTATAATAAGTAATTCAGTTACCAGAGTAGTGGCTTATTATATCAATAAAATTGGCACACAGTTTTGTCTTTTCTGTGTGTATTTCCTTGCCCTTTTGCATTTCTGTCATGTTTTGACACAGCATGAAGGCACTGACCAGAGATCTAGCTGATTCTTTGAATTTTCCATATTTGTAAGTGTGAGTATTTTCCCCCACCAGATCTTTATTAGTTCAGAAATTTCCCAGTCGAGTATTCTGTTATAGCAATATAAAATGAAAACGATGCAGCTTTTTTTAAAAATGAATGTGCTTAATGTGAAAGCTAGGGTTTTATAGTCAGATATGTATTAAAGATGTCTAGGCTACTAATATAAGCCTTCTCTTTGGTTTTAATAATATACATTGTTAAATGATCTAGTCTCATATTTGGTTTGGACAATGGGACAAAAGTCTATAATAACATGACTACCATTTCTTTGTCTTCTTTAATTGATTTCCATCTTCTAAGAATAAACTGCCCATAGAAATCATTTAAGTTTCCATTACAGGAAATTCCAATTGACTAATTGAAACTTTCATAGCTTCAAACTTCAGTCTTAAATAATTTCTTAAAATTGTCACATATTGTCTCCATTAATCCTAAGGTTACTTTATAATAACCCGAATAGTCCCCACATTGAAATACCTATCGTAAAGCAATGCTCAAATCTTAAGAAATTCTATCCTTATTTCATCACCAGAGTAAACAAAAACAAACAAGCAAAATAACAATAACAACAGAAAGAAAAAAGCATTAGAGATTTTAGCGATACTTAAGTATTTAGTTTCAGTTCTCCCTTACACATTAGTGGTTTGGCTTATATCTAGGAAGAACTATGTCAGTTTCTTCAAAAAATTACAGAGCTTCTAATTTCCTTCCCTTTCCTTTCCTTTCCTTTCCTTTCCTTTCCTTTCCTTTCCTTTCCTTTCCTTTCCTTTCCTTTCCTTCCCCTCCCCTCCCCCCCTCCCCTCCCCTCCCCTCCCCTCCCCTCCCCTCCCCTCCCCTCCTCTCCTCTCCTCTCCTCTCCTCTCCTCTCCTTTCTCTCCCTCTCTCTCCTTAATTTTTTTCTTTTAGTTGTATTTTTGTGTGCCTAAATGTATGTTTGTGTGTAACATGGGGGCAGGTACCCAAGAAGACAAGAAGAAGATATGAGATCCCCTGGAGCTATAATTACAGGTGATTATGTGTTGCCTGATACAGGTACTGGGACCCAAACCTGGGTCCTCTTTAAAAACCAACAAGGGGTGCAGACAGTGCCTATGATTTTTTAAAAAAATATTTGAATACTTCCAGCATACAATACATAATTTGTTGAATATGAAGGTGTATATACACATTTGTATGTATAGTATCTTACATATAATACAGTAGAATGGACCATGAATTATTATGAATTATTATTCTGTATTCTACTTCTGACTCACTCAGTTTCTATATACTTATGTTTTGTGATAGATAGCTTTAATTGTCAACTTGACACAATCTAGAATCACATGACAAATGACTCCCAAAGAGCGATTGTCTATATTAAGTTAAACTGTGAGCATGTCTGTGGCAGATTTTCTTGATTAAGTTAATTTATGTGGGAGGTCACATCTTAATTTGGACAGGACCATTCTCTGAGCAGGAGATCATCAATTGCACAAAAGTGGAGTAATCAAGGTGAGTACGCACATGGACACATTCATTCCATTTCTGACCTTCATTGTAGATGCAATTATCTGTTCTAAGTTCCTACTGCCTTGACTTCCTTGATTCATAAATATTTGTATATAGATGGTTTCTAGTGACACTGGACAATGAGTAAGATAGAATGATTTGACAGCCAGTCATGTTGATAACTTTCCCATCACTGCTATTCATTGTATTACCTTGAAGATTACAGAGGAATAAGTGATATATGATTAATTCTGGAAATATACCTTTAAAAGTTCCCTGCCTGTTGACTTTTATAACCTTACATAATATGTTTTTGTGTTTATTAGAAAATGGTACTAAAATTGCCTTTAATAGGTATAAGAATAACTATGTGAAAGCTTGTTTTGAATATCATTGCTCTTAATGTTCATTTCCTTGCATGTACAATATGCGCTCATTAATACAGTGACATATAAAATATCATGTGCTTTCAAACCATTTAAATAGTAAGTATATGACCTATATCACACATATACTCACAGAGGGATACATATACATATACATATACATATACATATACATATACATGTGCATACATACACACACACATACACAGAGCAAGGGTAATATATCTAAGCAGGAGCATTTACTGGCTCTCTAAGTCTTACATCAAATCCAGATATTTGGCATCCTAGATACCCAATACCTGACTAATACCAGGATTTTGCTACAGATGGCATTGTCTTATAATCATGGATTATAAATATTATTTCTTTGTTCTGGGGTTATATTCCAAAGCAACACTTAATAACTTGCTGTTACTTTGAAAACAGTTCAGCAAATTTTAGTGATAGCTTAAGTAAAAAACAAAAAGAAAACCAAAACCCAAACAGAACCAAACCACAACACAACAACAACAAAAACAAACAAACACCTTTGTCCTGTATAAAAAGAAATAGTTTCTTTTTTGCCAAGTCACAGATTGTGTGGAGTTATTTGCTCTCTGAGTAAGGAGTGGGTATTCAGTGAGAATCCTGTGAGGCTGAGGAAAGAGCAGTATTAAATCATTCTGAAAGAAAATGCTTGAGCGTGCACATTATTTATTCATGTTCATTCCCTCTCCTTCCTCTGACATGGTGACTTTGATCTTTTCACAGAAACACATTTTACATCTTACAACCACTTAAACCCTACTGACAACCTCTCACATTCTCCAGGAACAGCTCAGATTCTTCTCTTGTCACTTATACTCAGCACAAGGATAAAGGAGCTTTTCTTATAGGTTTATATCATATGTCCATAGTACTCTTATCAAGTAAACTCATCTGTTTCCTAGATGGCAAGCAACAATTGAATATTTGAATGCTAAATGACTCATGCCACAGTTTTCCTACCTCTTGTACTCTTGCTACATGAAGATTTTTAAATGTCAATTATTTGTTTAGAGAGAGAGAGAGAGAGAGAGAGAGAGAGAGAGAGAGAGAGAGAGTGTGTTCCATTCTCTTATTTTACCACATGGGGTTTGGGGTACCAAAGTAAGTTTTTTAAGCTTGGTGGTATGTCTTTATTCACTCAGTCATCTGGAAGGCCTCAAATTTCTGACTATCATTCTCAGAACAACTTTAATAAATGTCTTCCATACTTTCTTTACATTCTCCAAATCTGACTCAGGTTTTTGGGGCTTAGTGATTCCTGGACTACTCCTGCCTCCAGTAATCTCCCCAATTACTTATTCATTGTATTCTAATTTTGCTCACTTTTGCCAGTTCCTAGTTAGAATTTAAATCCTAAGTATTTAAGTCAGGAAAAGAATCTAACCTCACTGCTGATCTTCAATTGTAAGTCTGGTAAGTGAATGCGCAAAACAATAAGAAATCAGTGCAATGGTAAGCAGGTTTCTAATCTAGGGTCCACAATATGATGACTCTATAGAAACTGCCTGCATGTTTTCAAACTATGAACCTAATTTTCTCCACAGAGTTCCTCTGGTTCTCATAAGATTCTCAAAATAATACCTGATTGCTAAATGTGAAAGGAATATATAATCTATAGTTTATGACCTCATCAAAAATATGTTTGTGGTTCTATCTTCACCTGAAAAAAAATGTGATCAGAGAACACATTTCCTCTGGACTTCCCAGGAACTGTGAAGGAGAAAATAGGCAAAACCCCATAGATATACCTAAATAAAGGACACTCAGTAATGGGACTGTGAGTGGCATAGTCATCATTGCTATTTTCTTCTTGGCATGTTCATAACACTGGACAATTTAGTGCTCTTAGTAGGTACTATCTCCAATTCCATCCTGTGTCCAGCCTTTCTCCTCTCCTTCTCCTGGACTGTGTTTAGATTGATTTTCTATAGCAGGATCTTCCCTGGGGGTTGACACAGGTTAATGTTTTAAACAAATAAAGACAGCAGGACCTTTGTTTCTAGGGAGTTACTGGTGTAACTGGTCATTCCAGAACTTGGTTAAGTAGAACTGTAAAGCAAAATGTTTTTAACCATTTAGTTCTTCTTGCTTCTGTCATTATCCACTTGATCATATTGGCTTTTCATGAATATCCTTTTATCACCAACTTCTTCTTCATCATATACCTTGGACATTTCTGCCTATTTAGTTTAGCTACAACTAATACTATGGGTAAATTACACTTTCTATGTTTTCAGAGTATTTTACCATACATAAGATTTTTATTGTGCCATGAAAGGCATCATTTCTTACATTTGGTAAAGAAATTAGTATCAGAAGGAGGATATGGTAACGTGGGCAAGATTTAGCAGGAAGGTGAATAAAAAGATTCCTGAAATACCATCTCTTTCCACATTACATTAACTCGTGCCTGTTCTATATTGATTTAGGACTGAGGTTCCAATGGCTATTGTTTGGAAATCTCAAACTGAAATGAACAGCTTTTCTTATTAATCTTTAGGGAGGGGATCTTTGCTAATGAGCTGAAGTCTGATTGTAGAGAATTGGTTACATATTCTACTTTTCTTAGGAAATACTTACTGAAAGTAGATTGCTAGTTGTTAACACGGGGTTGTTTTGATGCAACGCTTTGCTGAACATCCACAGATTTTCAGATAACAAACTCAGCCTTTTCTGTTCCATGACCATCTTATATCACTTTTTAGAGAGGATAAATTTACTTAGAAGGAATCAGCTTACACTTTTAAAACTTGCTGTTTCAATATAGATACACCTAGAAAATTAAAAGTTCATACACATGCCTGCCAGATGGTCTTTTGCTCTTGCCTTAATTCCATAATCATCTGTTATTATCACCAAAATGCCAGAAATCTTGTCCCCTTCTTTCTAAATTTTCAGTTCTAGAAAGAACACCCAAGTCATGTCATAAATAATGACAACGGCTTGTTACAAAACCTAATACTTCAATGAAATTAAATGAGGGCCAAAGAACAGAAAACTGCTAGATTCATGCTTCTGGCAAGGGGAAGACTTACAAGTGTCAATCTCATCCTGTATAGGAAGTGATTCAAACCCTTAAGGTAAATAGAATTGTCAAACCCTAAATGAATTGTGTGAATGATTTCGAAACTATTCAGAGAATGGTTTAAGCAAAATGCAATACTTCAGTTTTAAAAGATTTAAGCCAGCTAAATATATGCCTTTCTTTCAAGAAATTTGTCCATGGAAATTCAGGTTGTTGTAAATGGTAAGATTTGGTTAAGCAAGAGAACAATTTAGACAAAATCATTATACCAAATTATATAAGCAGTGTATTAGTGATTATATTTTGTTATTTCTCTGTGTCTCCATTATTCAGGACATACTCTGTTAATTCATGCAGAGCTGGATATATATTTTTGAAAAAAAAGAAGGTTTATTTGATTGCATTCATTATGTTTTAAGGAACAGAAAAAGAAATGATCCAGCATTGATGTTTTATCCATTTGTGGCATCCATTGGTTGTCCCTCAGGTGGAAGACGACTAAGATTACTTGGATTTTTAAAAATCATCATCATTTCCAAATTTTCATTCTTTTGCTTAAACACATGCCAAAATGTGACTTAATTTCCCCAATGTTTAGAATTTTCCATATAATTAAATTCACAAATAAGAGAAAAAGATTGTTAAGTAATAAATTCTTATTTGTGTGTTAAAATATGGTTATGAATATGACATTTCTTTTGTTGAATCTAACAAAAGAAGAGGAACACTTAAAGTATCACTTTGGTTCCCATGTTATGGATGCAAATATTGACCAAAATATGGAGAAAGATAGTGACTTATAGGAAAACACCATCCTGCAGACTCAGAAAATCATCTCTGTTAAACGAACACATGACAAATGTCTACAGCTAATACTTACTACTGACTTGAGTCAGTAAGAAACCATAGGAAATTTCCTATCTAATATCTATGTTTGTTCAGTTGTAACAACTTAATAATCCTTGAAGACAAAAACAGTTTTTAATGTTCCTTTGGCCAGACGTCCCATATAGTAGCACTGAAATTAAGGGAAAAAGACTCATACAGTTTGAAGTTAGAGACATCGAGTATTTGAATTACACTCAATATTTTAAAATTGTTATCATTCAAATATTGAGTTCCTCTGTTAGTTTTTACTCATACAATCAACCATTTGCAACTAAATTTATTTATGTGTAAATTTATTATTTACATTAAATATATTGAAATAATTTTTTAATTTGGCACGTTAAAAGAATTCCAAGTACATGCATAATTACTTCAAGATGTTTGATAGAGGGAAGTTTCAATCTCTTGCTCAGTATTATGTTAATCATAAAATGCTAGAAGAATCATTCTGTTTTAAAAAAGCCTTTTACTTTTTGAAATTATAATACTATCTGTATTTTCCCTCTTCTTCTTCAAAATCTTCTCATATACCCCTATTTGCTCTTTTTCAATTTATAACCTTTTTTCCATTAATGGTTGTTATATATGTGTGCTGATGCATACATTCACACACCCACAGCCCCTCCCCCCATATACAGTGCAACCTACCCATTATATATAATGTTACTTATATGTATGTATGTTTTTAGGGATGAACAATTGGTCTTAAATCTAAAGTAGTAATATTTTTTTCTTGTTAAATTATCTGGCTAATGGTGAAGCCAAGTTCATGGATTTTGTTGTAAAAGCCAAGCAGTTTCTCCTTAATAGAAATCCATAGCCACAGCCACCCAAACAGTCATCTTGATATTGACCAATGAGATGTTGTCTGTTGATTATGAATAAGACATATGTAGATGGATAGGTAATTAAGAGAATATTGTGTCTAAAAAATACCTCAAAGCATATGCTCTACTTGTGATTAAGTTAGTAGTGTTCTTTTTGTGCACATATGTTAGAACAAAATAGATCATTGGAAAGGAGTTTGCTAGAAAATTGCTATCAGCTTTGAACAATTAGGCCATAAGAATACTAGCAGAAATGAAATGGAAAAACCCACATTGTTGATACTTATGATGTACTGGTAAACTTGAAGCTACAAAGTTCATGAAGTGAAAAATAACTGTTTCAACATGAGCAATATTGGTAGGAGCATGGAGAAGGGAGATAGGGTCTTGCTATGTGGCTCAGGTTAGCCTTATACTCACAATCACCTGCAACACTTTCTAATACTGGAGCTAGAAGATTATTTATTATGCACTCGAGTGCAATTGAGTTGAGTGTACTAAAAATATAAGAGTAAGTTTTAGTAAACTGTATGGAAACCAGATGAATTCTATGTCTGGTACCACTAGGCTTCCTTTTGTCTCATGTAATAGAATAATGGACCCTCAACAGATGTTCGCAGAGGTTAATACTATTAACCAGATTAATACTATTTCTTTCTTTTTTAATCTTAAGAGCTTGTTAGGCAGAAGCAGGAAAACAAACAAACAACTCCTACCCCCCCCCCCCCCAAAAAAAAAAACTCTTTGCCTTACAGGAATCCATTAGATTTTAATTTGCAGTAAAACTAAGTATAGAAGGTCAGTGGGATTCCTCTGTAGTTCTGGTTGCTCTTCAGTACAAGGTCCGTGAAAGGAGGACCAGCAGTTATCTACTACTGTTGTGAAAAGTGGCCACAAACCTAGTATAATAGTATAATTTCACTGAGATCACAAGCCTGACAGGACTCTCGTTAGAATCAGCATGTTGACAGGCTACATTTCTGTCTTTATACTCCAGTGACAGTCTGCTTCCTTGGCTTTTGTGGCATCTAACTACTGCCTCATTCCTTGGCTAGTAGCCTCTTCACTGCTCACATCAGTGGCATAACCATTTGCATGTGGCATCACATCATTCTTCCCCAATCTTCTGACTCTCACTTTCATTTCCAGGAACCTTTATAACCTGGGTCTTTGTAGATAATTCTGGCTGCAGTCTTAATTCTGTCATAAAAGTTATCATATTGATTGGTTCCAGCAATTACTCTGTGAACATCTGTTGAGAGGCCATTATTCTATTACATGAGACAAAATGAAGCCTAGTGGTACCAGACATAGAATTCATCTGGTTTCCATACAGTTTGCCAGAACTTACTCTTATATTTTTAGTACCCTCAACTCAATTGCACTTGAGGGATACAACAAACATATACATACATATATACACATAAAAACACATGTACAGATACATACATATTTTCACACAAAAGACTCCAAGATGAAATATATTTAAGAAATTATTGATAAAAACATTTATCAGGTGTCTTTATACTTAATATGATAGAAAAATAGATGGACAAATATTTATTATCAATATGTAAGATGAGAAGAGAGCATGAGGCTTTTCCAGAACTTAACTTATTATATAACTTGATTCTGGACAGCCCACCAGTCATGGGACTTGGACCACCTGGAGCAAAATCTAGACCCTACTTAGGGATTTCAAGAGTCAACCCCCTTTCCCTGCTTGCTTTCTTATCAGCCACCTCAGCCATTGATCAAATCTGTACTACTTAGAGTATGATAATCTAGTTCATACCAGAACTTCAGGCAGTGAATCTCAGATCACATTATCTACCCACTATTTCCAACTGTAAGACATAACACCTATACTGGGCCCTGGACCTCATGGTGACAGATATCAAATACTACTTAAAGATACCTACAGAGTCAGCCCTCTCCCCCACTCCCCATCTGTTTTCTACTAAACACTGCCTCATTCTTTACTGTTATTGAAGAACTTGGAATCAGAATCCTCAGATGTAAACACAGTTTAAGGTAGGGAATATCAGAGCCAAATGCCCTGACTCCTCTTCCCTAATTTCAGCTCCTACCAACTACTGAGCACCAGAATTAAGGGTCACAGGAGTTCAGAACACAAACCCTATTTAAGATACCATCATAGTCATCACCCTTCTTCTCCCACCTGCTCACATATTAGCCACATTATTCACCATGCTGATGTGGCACTGGCTAGGGTCTTCAGCTTAGATTTCAAACCAATTGTCCCAACAGAAAATTCCAAAGTCAGTCTACAAGTTATACAGACTCTCAGCTCTCCCTTCACATTGCTTATCCCTGAGACTTTGTGGAACCCCATTTAGAACTCAAGTTAGAGGCATTGAAAAACAAACCACCCCCTAGCTGTCTGCTTGCCTAACAACCATACTACCTAGCACTCTGATCTTGGACCAGTCAAAGTCTAATCTCTGAAAACCAGAGTGACCCAGCAAGAAGACTTGAAACCAAGTGACATTCAGCTGATTCATAACCCAACATGTTTGGTTAATAGCAAGAAAATACCAGAACACACACTTAACAGAGGTGAGACTTGATATTCAACACCAAGAAATACTACAAGCATTGTAACTTGTAGATCCTTAGACCTCAGAACAAAAACATAGATATGAACAATCAAGACAATATGTTGCACTCCCAAATCAGCACCCCTAGTATAGTATTCCCTGAGAAAGCAACTTAGCTGTAGCATGGACAAAGACCATGAGTATAGTCAAGGACCTTAAAAAGAATATGAATAAATGATTTAATTAATACAGTAAAACACAAACAGTTAAATGCAATAACAAAGCAACTCAAGATATGAAACAGATTAAAAATCAAATTACTAGAGTAAAGACAAATTGAAATAATACTCTAAATGGGTTAACCAAGAAGTTAAATATAAATCTCAGAGGAAAGCTGCACAACAGATCAGATGGAGTAGGAGAGAAACTATCAGTTCCCAAAGACAAGGTAGAACAACTAGATCACTCGACCAAAGAACTGTTTTTAGTCTAACCAAAAAAATCTAGTCATAAAACTCAGACACTATGAAAAGAATAAACTTATAAATAATAGGTATAAATTAAGGAAAAGAAACACTGGTCAAAGATATAAAAATATTTTTAACAAAATCATAGATGAAAATTTCCCTAGCCTAGAGAATGATATGTCTATCAAAGTACAAGAAACATATAGAATATCAAATAGACTAGACCAGAAAAGAAATTCTCCATAACATGTAATAATCAAAGCACTAAATGCACAGAACAAAGAAAGGATATTAAAAGCTGCAAGGGAAAAAGACCAAGTTCATATAAAGCTAGATCTGTTAGCATAACACCTGACTTTCTGTGGAGACACCAAAAGTTAGAAAGGCCTCCACAGGTGATCTACAAATTCTAAGAGACCATAGATTGCAGCCTAGACTACTATAATGAGCAAAACTATCAATCATAATGGAAGGAGAACAATACATGTTTCATGATAAAAACAATTTTAAGGGATTTGTGTCTACCAACACAGCTCTGCAGAAGATACAAGAAAAGAAACTTTCATATAAAGTGGTTTTAGCCCTACCCAAGAGGACAAAGGAATAAATAACCTCACGACAGTAAACCATAAACATTGAAAATAACACTTCTATGACAAAGTAACAGGAATTGATACACACTGTTCAATAATAACTCTCAATATTAACTGTTTCAGTTCCCCAATAAAATAAACATTGAAAATAACACTTCCATGACAAAGAAACAGAAATTGATACACACTGTTCAATAATAACTCTCAATATTAGCTGTTTCGGTTCCCTAATAAAATAGACTAGCAGGTTGGATAATAAAATATGATCTATATTTCTGCTTCTTCTGGGAAACCCATTTAATCATCAAGTGAATTCACTGGCACAGGACCTCAATAGTGCAGGCACTAAAACTAACAATTAATAAGTGGAACCTCCAGAAACTAAAAAACGATTCTGTACATCATATGACAGTATCATTCAAGCAATGAATGAGAGTGAGAAAACATTTGTACAATTATAAAACTGAGAGATTTATATTTATAATATACAAAGAACTAAAAAATTAATATCAAGAAAACAACCCTATTTTTAAAAGGGATATAGAACTTAATAGAGAATTCTCAAGAGGTAAAACACAAAATGGCTGAGAAAACTTAAAATATTCAACATCTTTAGGTATCATGAAAATGAAAATTAAAACTGTGAGATTTCATCTCATATCAGTCAGAATGGCTGGCATAGCCACTACAGAAATCGCTGTGGTGGTTTCTCGAAAAGCTGTAAAGAAATCTATCAAATGATCCAGCTTTATAACTATTGAGCAAATACCCAAAGGACTACATATATTGCAGAGATACTTGCTCATTCATGTTCATTGCTGCTCCGGTCATAATAACCAGAACTTGGAAACAATGCAGAAATCCGTCAGTTGATGAAAGGATAATGAAAACACAGCACATTCATAGAACAGAATATTATTTGGCTGATAAGAAAAATGAAATTCATATGAATTGATAGAGCTAGAGGCAATCATCTTGTGCTGGTTATTTTTATGTCAACCTGGCACAAATATAGTCATTTTGGAATAAGGAACATAAATTGAAAAAGTTTCTCCACCAGATTGGCCAGTGGGCAAGCATGTGATAAACTTTTTTGATTGATGATCAAAATAGGAGGGGCCAGCTCAGTATGGGCAGTCCTATTCCTCGGCTGGCAGTCCTTCATACTAAAAGGAAGCAAGATGAGTAATCTAGGAAAAGCAAACCAGTAAATGACACTCCCCCATCAGCTCCTTTCTCCTTTTCTCCTGTGAAGGTAGAGCCCCCCCTGCCCCGCTGGATTTTCCTACACACTGTAACATCAAGTCTATGCAGAATTAAGCACATCCTCTCTCAATGTGACCAGACAAGCCAGTTCATTTGGGAAAGCAGATTCCACGGGTAACAGCTTTAAATAGAGACCCCCCTACTCCAGTTGTTAGGGGGCTCACCTGAAGACAGACTTGCACATCAGCTATATATGTGCCAGGAACCTAAGTACATATATAGCTTTTTGGTTGGTGGTTCAGTCTCTGGGAGCCCTTAAGTGTCCAGGTTAGATGACTATGTTGGTCTTCCTGTGGAGTTCTTTGGGACCCTCAATTCTTCCCCCAATCTTCTATAAGAGTCCTTGAGCTCTATCCAATGTTTGGCTGTGGGTCTCTGCATATGTTTTAGTCAGCTGTGGAGTCTCTTAGAGGACAGTTATTCTAGGCTTCTGTGTGCAAGCATAACAGAGTATCATGAATAGTATCAGGAACTGATGCTTGCCTGTGGAATGGGTATCAAGTTGGGCCGGATATTAGTTGGCCATTCCCTTAGTCTCTGCTCCATCCCACATGCCTGCATTTCTTATAGACAGGATAAATTTTGGGTCAAAAGTTTTGTGGGTGGGTTGGAGTCACTATTGATCTACTTGGGGTTTCTGCCTGGCTTCAAGTTCCATATCTCCAATGTTGTGAGTCTTAGCTAAGCTCACCCCCATTGATTCCTAGGAGCCTCCCCCATCCCATGTCTCCTTTATGTCCTCAAGATGATCCCTACCCTTGCTAGCTGTAGATTTCTATTCATTCTCCTGGCTCTCTCCCCACAACTAATCCTGAATTAGCCCCTTCATTTTCCTGCCCATTCCCTCTCTCACCCATTTCCCTTCCTCCATCTGCCTCCTATGACTAGATTCAAGAATCCTTGAATCTTTCTTATTTAGCTTCTTTGGGTTTGTGGAGTGTAGCTTGGAATTCCTGTACTTTATGGCTAATATTCATTTATAAGTGAGTGCATACCATTCATGGCCTTTTGGGTCTCGATTACCTCACTCAGGATGATATTTTCAAGTTTCATCCATTTGCCTGCAAAATTCATGATGTCTTTCTTTTTAATGGTTGAATAGTATTCCATTGTGTAGATGCACCCCAGGCCATATGGTTTCATCAAAGAAGTCTACCAGACTTTCAAAGAAGAAATTAGACACTAACAACACAAATAACCCAATTTTTTTAAAAATGGGATACAGAGTTAAACAGAGAATTCTCAGCAGAAAAATTGCCAATGGCTTAGAAACACTGATGAAATGTTCAATGTCCTTAGTCATCACAAAAATGCAAATCAACACGACCCTGAGATGAAAATCTTACACCTGTCAGAATGGCTAAGATCAAGACCTCAAGTCCTAGCACTTGCTGGTGAGGATGTGGAATAAGAGTGGCGAGGATAGTTACACTCCTCCATTGCTGGTGGGACTGCAAACCTGTACCTCAAGACCAACTATAACACTCCTGGGTATGTACTCAAAAAATGCTCCACCATCCCACAAAGACTATGTTCAACTATGTTCCTAGCATCTTTATTTGTAATAGCCCGAAACTGGAAACAACCTAGATGTTGCTAAACTAAAGAATGAATTAAAAAAAAATGTGGTACATCTACACAATGGAACACTCTTCAGCCAGCCAGTTTTTAGTGGCATTAATAACTACTTCATGACATGGAACCTAACACTGTTAATGATACCAAGAGCCAATGACTAGTGTGTGTTATAAGCCCTAGGATAAATCCCATTGACTCCTAATGATATTTTGTTAAATATATAGATCAGAGAATCACACAACCTTTAGCAAAGAAGCTTCTTCTAATAAATGGTACATGACATAGAGATCCACAAGGAGACCAGGTTTGGATAATGAAAGACTTTGATATGCTCATCCCTATATGGGATATCTTTACCACATTCCTCTGCGCAAGTGTCAGGGATGTATGTGGAAGAGGGTGTGGAACGATTGTAATAACCAGAGTTGTGGATGACTTGAAGGAAACAGCATGTTTCTGAACACAACAGGGCAGATGCATATATAAGAAATCTCACTAACTATAACAGAATAGGCAAGACATAAACTCAAGCCAGGCAAAATCTCAGCATGGAGGAGAGGAGGTGGCACAAAGCCCCATACCTAGCCAATAAGCAATTCACAATTGGCAGTTACTGGGAGACGGAAGAGCAGTTGTCTTCAATGGAGTGACACTGGATATATTGGCCATACTTCAAGGTAAACCTCATGCTCAGGAATTATTTGCCATCAGAACCCAGACGCTATGTATCTTTATGTGTCTGTTGGAGGAGTTGTTTGTTTGTTTGTTTGTTTGTTTGAGAGAGAAAAAACCCCCACAAAGTCAAGTGAGTATGGGGAGGGGAAAGAATACAATCAGATTTTCCAATTTTGTTGAATATAGGCTTTTGTAGTAGGATCTAATGATTTTTTGAGGTACCTCAGTTTGTGTTGTTACTTCTCCCTTTTCATTTCTAATTTTGTTAATTAGGATACTGTCCCTGTGCCCTCTGGTTAGACAGGCTAAGGGTTTATCTATCTGTTGATTTTCTCAAAGAACCAGCTTCTTTGTTTGTTGATTCTTTTTACAGTTCTTTTTGTTCCTACTTGGTTGTTTTCAGGCCTGAGTTTGATTATTTCCTGCCTTTTACTCCTCTTGGGTGTATTTGTTTTTGTTGTTGTTGTTGTTGCTGTTCTAGAGCTTTCAGGTTGCTGTCAAGCTGTTAGTGTATGATCTCTCCAGTTTCCTTGTGGAGGCACTCAGATCTATGAGTTTTTGTCTCAGCACTGTTTTCATTGTGTCCCATAAGTTTGGGTATGTTGTTCCTTCATTTTCATTAAATTCTAAAAACTCTTTAATTCTTTCATCTCTTCCTTGACCAAGTTATCATTGAGTAGGGCATTGTTCAGCTTCCATGTATGTATGGGCTTTCTGTTCTTTTTGTTGCTATTGAAGACCAGTCTTAGTCCTTGGTGATCTGATAGGATGCAAGGGGTTATTTCAACAGAGGAATGTACAGAAAATGTGGTACATTTACACAATGGAATACTACTCAGCTATTAAAAACAGTGACTTCATGAAATTCACAGGTAAATGGATGGAACTTGAAAATATCATTCTGAGTGAGGTAACTCAATCACAAAAGAACACAAATAGTATGTACCTACTGATAAGTGAATATTAGCCCAAAAGTTTGGAATACCCAAGATTCAATTCACAGACTACATGAAGCCCAAGAAGAAGGAAGACCAAAGTGTTCATGTTTCAGTGCTTCTTAGACAGGGGAACAAAATACTCACAGGAGGAAATTTGGAGACAATGTATGGAGCAGAGACTAAAGGAGAGGCCATACAGAGAGTGCCCTACCTGGTGATCAATCCCATATACTGTCACCAAACCCGAACACTATTTTGGATGCCGGGAAGTACATGCTGACAGGAGCTTGATATAGCAGTCTCCTGAGAGACTCTGTCAGAGCCTGACAAATACAGAGGAGGATGCTAGCAGCCAACTATTGGAGTGAGCATGGGGTCCTTGATGGAGGAGTTAGAGAAGGGACTGAAGGATCTGAGGGGGTTTGCAGCCTCATGGGGAGAGTAACAACATCAACTGGCCAGACCACCAACCAAAGAGTACACATGGAGTGAGCCATGGCTCCAGTTGCATTTGTAGCAGAGGATGGCCTTGTCAGACACCAATGGGAGGAGTGGCCCTTAGGCCTGAGGGTGTTTGATGCCACAATGTAGGGGAAAGATAGGGTAGGAAGATGGGAGTAGGTAGGTGAGTGGGGGAGCACCCTCATAGAGGCAGGGGAAAGGGAGATGGGATAGGAGGCTTCCAAAGGGGAGACCTGGAAAGGGGAAAACATTTGAAATGTAAATAAAGAAAATATAGATATTTTCCAAACAAACAATATGATCAAATTTATACTGTATGAAATTCTCAAAGAATAAATAGAAACATTAAAACTTGATTCCTTTTAAATAT
The DNA here is from genome assembly GCF_000001635.26 of Mus musculus. Lineage (NCBI taxonomy): Eukaryota > Metazoa > Chordata > Mammalia > Rodentia > Muridae > Mus > Mus musculus. Next base: position 138,540,659 of record NC_000086.7, on the reverse strand, counting down.
AAATACCTTTACTTCAGGAAAATAATAATAAAAATAACATGGGTGTAAATGAAAAGAAGACTAAAAAATGAAATATTCCCTGATTTAATTCTTTTGAATATAATATTTTATTAATCTTTTAAAGATTGTATATAGTTAAGTCTTTAAATCTTTGCTCATACTCATTCTCTTCTGCTGTATCTCAAAACTACAGCACAAGAGAAAACACATCTCTGGTTCTATAATCTGGCTAAGGGCACATGGCTGGGATGTTCACAGGCCCCGGGGGTGAGTCTAATGTTATTTTTCTAAATGAAAACAGTATCAAACTGCTGCCTAAATACATAGCTCTGTACCCACAGATTAGTACAGCTCTCAAACTTCATCACTGAAGTTTCTTTGTTTGGCGGACAGTGGGTAATGCAGAAACTCACAATTAGCCAATGGCAGAGAATAAAACTTGATTCTTAAACTGTCCTATTGGATTTGAGGGAAAGGCTGCCTTGATATTTTTAGGACCTTCGTCCAGTTGCTTTTAGAGACAAGTCCTAACTATATAACAACCCAACTGGTCTATTCTGTGACTATAAATCACATGTAATCTATCATCGTCTCCTCTGAAATGTTTTTAATTTTTTACTCCACTACTTCCAGACACTGGAAAGGACTTAGCACACAAATACACGTATTTACAACTCAAACTTACAACACTAAGTATGATATATATATTTAAAACATCTTTAAACAGGAGAAAAATGTTTATATTCTGTTCATTTCAAGCTCCCAATGAAGCCAAGTTTATGAGTCAATTGTTACTTATTTCTTTCCAGTTTTCCCGATCTGATAATCATGAGATCGGGCAGAGTAAACCTAGTTCTTTTGGCTGTAATTCCTCAAGCTTTTGGTGAACCCTTCACTTGGATTGTCAAGCTAAATATCTTCAGAAATATCTTTTCAGACCATATAATATTAATTAGGCTCTTCCAGTTAGTTTCCATTATATAATGTTGGTTTTTATGTAACTATTCCGATCGTTTGAAAGACTTATTGTTTGCTTACCCAGTAACTTACATTTTCCCAAACTAAAATGTGAGCCCAGAGGGCAGTGAAGTCAGATAGATACTTTAGTTCATCTTGTTTACTGCTGTTTTCCCAATGCCTAGGATTTTCCCTGATACATAGAAAGTGAACAATAAATACCCATTGAATGAATGAATCTCTGCTTTATGAATATGAGTTAAAGTGGCACATTGCTTACCAGTACAACACCTTTCTGTGACACAAGATCGAGTATACTCTGTCTTCTCATGCTTAGAGAACTGTTCTTTGCTTTATAGACAATAATTTGCTGTTTACTAGGATATCAATACACTGGGGTTTAATTGGTAGCTATTAGTAAATACTCTTGGAAACCCTGCCTGAGCTGCTTTGAGAATGAATCTGTAAGCACTGACTGGTTTTTGATCAATTAAGGCTTCCGGTGTCAGGCATAGAAAAAAGAGGAATGCGAAAGTTCCTATTACTTTATTCTCAGAAGTCAGCAATAAAGAATTTTTTCTCTCTTTTTGTTTTCTTTTCTGCTAGCTCCTGAAGGACCTCATATGGGTGGCCCCCACAACTGTTCTTCTTATGTCTGAAGTCTCATAGCATGTAATTAGTGAGCATTTTTTTAAAAAAAAAATCTGACAAACATTAGCTAAATGAGGCAAACCTTATAATGTTACAAGAAGTATGGAAGCAGTGTGAAATCCAAACATATTACTTTTGATAATAGAGAAAGGTTTGACGACTAAAGCTAAGTGACATGAAAAAACAAAAAATCAAACTATACATCTGTGGCTTATGAGCACTATTAGATTTCTTTAGTGTTGTAGAGCTGATTTCTAGTCTGGTGAGATAGTTCAGTACTACAGTGTTACATAGCACGTGGGAGGCCTTGAATTCAATCCTCAGGACAGCAAAAAAGTTATCTATGCTAATCTTAGTAACAAGCACCAAGATATCTGCAGAATATTCCAAAGTTGAGGGGTTATATTTCTAAGTAGTCTCAACTAGTTAATTTAATTTAAATGTAAACCTGGCACAGTCAACCTTGTTATATAAGGTCTGGTTAGAAACAATTCTCTCTTGCACTGAGGAAATCTTGGGTCTCATTTATCCTTGGGAGCAAGTTCAGTGGTAAAGAAAGGTCTTACTTAGTATGTAATGTTTCTGGTTCCATCTTTAGCACTTTACAACTCATCAAAGTTCAGGCTGGAGAAATTGCTCAGTGGGTAAAGAGCTTGCTGAACAAACATATGGATCTGACTTTGGTTCCCTAGCACCCATGTAGAAGCCAGATGTGTTAACATTCTCCTGGATCACCAATACTTGGTGGGGTTAGACACAGGCTGACCAAGGAAGTTTTATGGCCATATAAGCAACCCATAAGAAAACCTATCTCAAGAAATAGGGTAGATATCAACAAAAGAATGTACCTAATATAAGCCCCTGGCTGTCTCTTGTACAATTATGAATGGATATACATGTTTAATGCACACATATAACTTGTTTTGGGCTTGTCCTTGTCATAGTGGAGTTGTTTGTCTGTTTCTGAGAAAACTTCTCTCTGGACTTCAATTTGATCTTCCTACAGTGGCTTCTCAAATATTGGGATTACTGGAAAGCACTACTATTCCTGGCTAGAATTGGGTTTTCAAAAGACCCACTATATCTTAAAGCACTCATATTTTTGTTCTACCAGATTCCATTTTCAATAGGGGTCTTCTTCACTAAGCTACTTCTTCTCAATTGGTTGTATAACTTCAGTTTTACACTGATTTTGTAGACATGGTTCCTCTACTAAGTATAGAATATGACTGATATCCTATTTTTTTCACTTTCTTTGAAATCTGAATTTTGATTTCTAATCCCCAACCTGTATGTGCTAAGTGGGATTTCAATAGTTATATTGAAATAAATCGAATTGTAAACAAAACATTTTGAAACCAGAAATAGAAATTTATGATGTTTCTGGACTTATTGCAACTTTTTATTCTGTGTTCAGTTGATATCCTTGGGATGCCTGAGATTTTCTGAAAGGAAGCTGAGAAACAGTGAATCTAGTAGAGAGGGGAGGTGGGAGGGTTGAGAGGAGTGGAGGGAGGGGAAATTGTGGTCAGGATGGAATGTAAGAGATAGTAATGTTAACCTATTTTAAACTATTTTATTTTTGAGATTATAGTATAATATAATATAATATAATTTCTTCCTTTCCTTTATTTCATCCAAACCTTTCCATGTACCTCACCTATTTCTCTTTCAAATTCATGAATGTCTTTTCCTTTGATTGTTAGGTGGATATAGTCCTAAATATATAAATATAGACTCAGTAAATATAAGGTTACTCATACATATGTATATGTTTTCAGAGCTGACAAGTTGGATATCAATTCATTTTGAGATGGATCTTGGGTATACTCAAACATAGTAAACGTCATTTCAAAATGCATTTAAACACATGGTGTAGTTTTACTCATCACATCATTATTGATATCTTCTGCCTCATCATTAACATGTACATAATCTCTCCCTTACTACTTCTTTCTTTGAAATGGGACCACATTACACAATACTAGCTGTCTTCTAACTCGCTGTGTAGAACAGGCTCACTGTTATTTTGCAGTACTATTGACTCTGCCTTCTGAGGACTGGTATTACAAACATGTGCCCTCATGCTTAATCTCCATGGGTACGATGGGAGGGAAGAGACAGTAATAAGACAGATTTATCTTGATTTCAACCCTCACTTTGAGAATTGGTTTTATGATGCATTATTTTGACCTTCTCTGTATTGTATATTTTGATTTGATGGCTATCCCACCCCTTTTTCACAGTTCATTGAGGCTGTAAACAAGAAGCAATGTGCACTGGCATACCCTGAAAATTATACAGTGTTGAAAAGGTCAAAGGAGTAGAGTTGAATGTTGCTATTTGTAATTTACAGACTATATGAGGCATGCAACTGCAAGTAAGTCATTCTCTCGACAGATAGAATAAGCAAACATAAAATGGCACTGCATGAATCCGTTTGGGAAGCAGACATTCAAAATAAAACATAACCCCAACTCAATGTCTTCCTTAGTTTCCTAAGATGGCATAGCATCTATTTTTTCCCTCCACAGATAAAATAGTTTGTTATAATCCTCAGAAACAAGCTATATGGCATTTAAATGTTACTTAGAAAATGTGGAATGAAGAAAAAATATCCAAGTATATTGATCCCCCCTCCTTTAGGAAAAGAGAGGTAAAAGAATGTTTCATAAAAAAGCACTGGTTGAGAATAACTGCTTGGGATATGGTGTGTTCTGTGGATGTATGTGATGGTTGTGCCTTTTCGCTTGAGGCTTGAGTTTCTTCACAAGAAAAACAATGTGAGTGGACCATAAGTTCTCTTGAGAGTGCCCTACCTTGAAAAATCTGGACTTCTCATTTGATCATGCAATTTATAATCCTAGTCACCTTCCAGACTTTTCCATAATAGAGTTTTGCAAGGCTCACTCCTGACCATTGTATGCATGTAATTCCTTCTTTTGAAAGGTGGGGGCCATTTTGCCTCCTTTTATGTCTGTGCTGGACCTGGGATTTCCTTTGACCAATATATTGGAGCAGTGCTCCTCTTATTCAAAGTCTAGACCTTGACAGAATTGGCATCATCTGCCTTAGCAGAAATCCTTTCAGCTAAACAGATCTCCATTTAAAAGAACAGATAATATTGAAACATGCTTTGGACATAGATAGAGAAGCCACCTAAATTGTATCTGTGTAAGATGAGCACCAAAGCCCCAGAATTTTCAGTGACACAATGGTTTGACCATAATCAAATTTATTCACAGAAAAAGAACCAAATAAATGCTAACAGAATCAGGTCAATTACTGAATTATTATTCTTAAACCTCTAAATCTGGAAGAGGTAAATTTATAAAGTAATAAGTCATGGGACAGTTTTTAATAATATATTATCACTCTCACCTAACTATGCACAACCTATCACAAATTCTGCTACATTGCAAGGTTATTAGCCAGGAACTAGCTTCCTACAGTTCATTTCTAGCTTGTAACCTTATATCTAAGATGTAGAAGTTTAATTTTAAGTGAGTCTTCTTAATCTTACCACATGGGAATAACCACACCTTTCTTTTTCTGAACAGATCACTTCATGTCGCCTTTATCACTTGGCAGAAATTATACGATATTATTTTAACTAGAGCCCTCATAAACGAAGCTGTGTGGAAGAATGTACAGGGATTCTGTGTGCTACTTTGGCAACCATTTTGTCAGGTGTGAAATTATTTCAAGATAAAACGTTAAAAATAAAGGTATATATAATTAGCATCATCAGCCATCTTTGGTAGCAGTGTTTCTTTGAGATTCTGCATGACATAATCACAGCTCATCTATCTGGCCTTGCTATATGCCACGCTTACGTAGATCATTGCAAATTCTAATGCTCTAGCTATATTAGACTTAAGATGTGCAAAAATGGCTGGCCTTTTCTGCTTCTGTAGGACCTTAATATATGTTATTTCCATTTAGAAAACATATGTCTCCACTTTTTTTTTTGTATGACATTTCTTACTCATCCTTAAATTTTATGCTTTTGTACTTTTTCTATCCAGGCATCTTGACCCATCCACACATAGATAGACATTCTTTCTTCCTATTTAAACATGTAATAATAATGTGAAATGTTACATTCATGAAAATAGTAAGTTAATTTACTTACTCTCTCCCCTGCTGGGACAATAAAAGTCATAAGGAGAAAAAATGTATTACTTATACCCCCAGGGTTCAGAAAAGTGTTTCTTTTATACTTAGGGCTCAATAATTTTTTGTTGCATGATTTCAACCTAATAAATCATTGTTTAAATCATATATTATATGAATTACTATTTAAATATATGCAAATTACAGTACTTTTACAAAGGTCATATTTGGTGATGTAAAAAATGATCTCCAGGAAAAGAAGGGAATGTGAGAACTTATTTCACAGCTCTACACAGACCAAAGATTAAATCATAGCATATCACTCTACCATTACTAACAATGGAAGGATCATAGTATGAATGGTCTTCCTTTATTAACTGGCACAAAATAACAATACGTTATTTTACTCATTACTTCTTGATTGTCTTTTAGCTGAACTATATGTTTGCCTCTCTGTGGACACACGACATCTTCATTTCCATGTGTGAGGTACTAGAAATTGTACACAAGTTGCGTCATATGTCAAAACTAAATATAACCCAGGTGATATCACTTGTATATAAAAAGAATCTTGAAACTCAATTTATAATTATTGACAACCTACTTAATGTGCCAAAATACCCCATTGTTCTCTCTATTGTTTTAGTTTTTAAAGAGGAAGGGCTGGTTAAATAAGGAAATAACTCAAATTACAATGGTTCACAATAGTCCTTCTGTGATTTGCACATATGCTCCAAATATTACATTGCTCAGTATTTGCTTTCCTCAGAACTGTGGCAAAACAAAAGATTTTTATTATGTTTTAATTATAAATTGATATTTATTTATAAATACAGATTGATTGTATAAATACACTGGACTTTAGAATTTACAAGTACTAAGGATTTATTTCTTTCAAAGAAGACAAGTAAAATTAGTAATTCCTTATGTTCTCAGGAAATGGAAGAAAAAACAAAACAGTACTTGAAATGAATCTCAGTTTTGAAAGATTCTTCATGTGTATACAGGGATTTCTACTTCTGAACTTGGAAAGCAGGACATGTAGATTCAGCCCCAAGGTTAAAGCTCAAATGTACAAAAACACTTCCTTCTTAAAAGCTGCTTGAGACCTGCCTATGTTTGTCTACTGATGTGTTTCTCCAACAATTGAAATTACATGAAAATTCGCATATGCAGGATCCCAGGCGCTCAGATTTTGGCTTGTCAAACTTTCTACTCTGGAAATAAACTTTTTATATCTCATCCCACTATTAACTGTTCTTTGAACATAGATGTAAGTAGGCATGCCATTATGGATGGAACAATGTATACTTTGCAAGTTGTGTGCTTAACCATAACACCTGTGAACATAATATTTTTTTTGAAAAGGGCATCTTTTCAGTATTTGAATGATGTTAAACTATGATAAAGTGAACACCAGAATACAATGGATTGTTATAAGAAGATGAAATTTTACACACAGAAGAAACACTACACACAAAAGAAAGAACCCAAAGTGTTGACAGAGATACTGAAGATGGCTAGAGATGGGCAAAAGTTTGGAGAAGCATAAATTTCATTCTCCTTTGGTGCTGTCACAATAAACCAACACCACTAGGAGAGTGCTTTTAGATATCTGGTCTCAAAAATTGGAATACAAAATACTTATATCATTTTTTTTGCTACTCAGCTTGTAGCCCTTTTTGAAAGTTTGTCTAGGAAGCTGGCACATAGAGTAATGGAGGGCACCTGGGAGTAAAAGGCAGCCAATCCAAATGCGTAGGATATACCTATAGATGACACAGCACTGTATTCCTCTGGTGACCATCTCATGAGACACTAAACTTAGACCTAGCCAAAACTTCTGGGTACTTTTTATTATCCAAGAAGAAAGCTGATCATTTTTTTCTCTTACATAGAAAACTGGGGATTCTAGTCTACCAAGACCAAAGGGAGTTCATAAAACATTGTGTAATGCAGTAGCCTTTGCCTGATTGAAGTAATACAATTAATTAATTGGGAAGTTTTTGAAAGGCTCAATATTTGAAAATGCCATCAACAATTCCCTATGGAAGAGTACAAATAGACTAAGCAATTAAAGTAACTGCAATCAAAAAAACCTGATCCTTTCATTATGGTCCACTAATCCTGAATTTAGCAGATGGGCCCTGATTAATGGACTTGAAAAGTAAATGATCCAAAACGTTCCTAGAGGAAGAAGAATATAGTGGAAAAGGTATATATTTTTTCATATCTCTACTTAACTGTATTAATCATGCAATCTCAAGCTTACTATTATTTACACTTTCTATACTTTTGTATAATTTAAATTGTTCACACTGCTTGCAAAAATTCTTGGAAAAAAAAGTGCTCAATGCTTGCTCTAGAGAGCAGTTAATGAAAATAAGACCTTTAATTACTAAAGAAGAAATCAAAAGTTTTAAGACTGTCCCCAGCCCAATGCCACAAGTGGATACAAATCAAGTATTCAGTGTGATTCAGAGAAGAAAATATGCTTAGTTCACTGAATGCACACTTTTAAAAACATCAATTTTGGTTACAGTGGTTTGTGCTGGTTGATGGGACCTACACCTTGTCTAAAATTTAGGCTGGTATTTATCCCTGATATCTAGGCACTACTAGTACTATTTTTCTTAAAGACAGAAAAGTGAATGATTATTTATCACTGACCATGGAACCAATGATTATGGGCTCTTTCACATAGTAACTCCTGTGAAAAGGGTTGGGGAGTTTATCTAACCACAAGTTTAAAAGACAAGCCAACAGTGTGATGTGGCTGCTGAATAAGCTCACACAATTTCAAGCTACATTTATAAGGATAATGATACCTTCTATGAATGTGCTGTTTTATACTGTAAAAAGTGCTTGCAGATGGATGATCTCATTTCCACAGAAGCTGGAATATAGGAAGTCAGTTGTCCTACGCTCGAAGGGAGTTATGTATCTCTGGTATATGGACTCATATTTTGAGAATCACGCTTACATTCTTTGTTAGAATAGATCCAGAAAAGAGAAGACATAATGTTCTTAATAGTATATCATATATTAGCATATTCAGCTATTGGGAGAACTAAGTGGATTCTGTCTTATAGGAAAAGATTATATCTCAACATAAAGAAAAACTTTGCAAAGAAATGTTGTACAGTAATCAAACAGGCTGCTCTCTAGAAAGAGTGATTCTTGATTGTCATAGGTGTCTTTATTCGAGACAAAACTCTTAGGGATGCTCCCATAGGTAATTCTACATTGCTTCATTAAAACCAAAACTTATCTAAGTTTCTGTGCTCCTCTGCTTTCTAAAGGGTTGTGTGTGTGCGTGTGTGTGTGTATGTGTGTATGTGTTGTGTGTGAACCTATGAGTTTTATCTGGGTTTCAAAGAGGAATAAGTTTGAGGGGTTATTTACAGGGACCAAAAATGATTCATAGAAAGCTGCATCACCGAAGCTCACTCTAGCATGGAGGACAGCTCACAAAAGCTTGAAATCCAGAGCACATGAACGACTTGCAGAAAGCAAAAAGTCAGAAACTATCTTTCAGGCAGCCCAGGTGGTCCGAGCCTCCTACACATAGTTCAGTGGATCAATCTCTTAATTTGAGGGTGGGGTGGTAGTCAGATGGTCTCTATTTCTTTCCAAATGCTTGACCAGTTTGAGTCTCTTCTAGCAACTTAACTTACCTGATAGTGCCTATAAGTAGTCTTTACTGTGATACTTTGATTGGAATTCCATTGGAACGCTAAATTGTGGATAAGAAGATGTGGTAGGTAGTGATATCTTGTTTACTTGGCTATATGTGTATAGGAATTCCTGGAGGAGATTTTGAAAGATTATGTGAGAATGGAAAAAAAAAAAAAAGCTGGAGGTACAAAGTTATTTGAATACCCAACCAGTCTCTATGTTATCAAGAAGTAAATATTTCCCATTAAGCTATTGTGACTTTGGTTTTTAAAATATTAGTTATAATCTTTTTAAAAAAATTATTAGATAGTTTCTTCATTTACATTTGAAATGCTATCCCAAAAGTCCCCTATACCCTCTCCCCACCCTGCTCCCCTACCCACTCACTCCCACTTCTTGGCCCTGGCTTTCCCTTGTATGGGTCATATAAAGTTTGCTAGACCAAAGGGCCTCTCTTCACAGTGATGGCCAACTAGGCCATCTTCTGCTAGATATGCAGCTAGAGACATGAGTTCTGGAAGTACTGATTAGTCCATATTGTTGTTCCACCGATAGGGTTGCAGACCCCTTCAGCTCTTGGGTACTTTCTCTAGCTCTTACATTGAGGGCCCTGTGTTCCATCCTATAGATGACTGTGAGCATCCACTTCTGTATTTGCCAGGCACTGGCAAAGCCTCACAGGAGACAGCTATATCAGGGTCCTTTCAGCAAAATCTTGCTGGTGCATGCAATAGTGTCTGCGTTTGGTGGCTGATTATGGGATGGACCCCCGGGTAAAACCACCAAGTTTCTTTCCTATCTAGACATATTTTTTTTCCTTCTTAATCTCTTTAGATGGCTAACTATGGATGTAGCCCTGGCAGTAACCAAAGATGATCTTGAACTTCAGAATTTCTTTCCTACTTTGCCAATGTTGAAGGCTAGGATCATGGGTGTGGTGCTACCATGCTCAATGTATACAGTATGTAAACTTCATGAATGCCTCATGAATGTTGCCACTCTACCAACTAACAGAAATCTTCAGCCATACTACATTTCCTGAAAGCTACAAATGTAATCCTCTCTAAAGTTGCATTTTGAAAATGTAAAATAATTTATTTGCAAGGCTGAAGTGAGGGATATTGTTGGATCATTTTATTTATCACAGAAAAGCAGAAATCTTAACTGTGCTTCTCACGAATTCATATACATGTCTGTGCATATATTCATGAAACACAAATTACTGAGTCTCAGACACTGTACTTACTGCTAGGAATGAAATATCCCAAATCCCTAATTGTAAAGACTGAAGCCTACTAAAGGGAGACAGATGTACCAATAAGTAAATGCCCAACATACTGAGACAGAAGAATTCAAAAGATGGAATAAGAGTAAATTTTTCCTGCTACTGGGGGTCAGTGATAATGAAAGGTATTCTAGGCAGTTGATCGCAAGCTAGAAGGTGGGAATTAGAGAGGGAATGAGTGACCACATGAATGCAAGCAAGAAATTGGCTATAACTGGAATACTGGGTGCGAGAAGAGAATGGAACTAAAGTAATGGAACAAGGTAAGGATTTTTTTTTTTTTTTTTTTGCTAGCTAAGTGAAAGGGAGGAAATTGGATGAGTCGGGGAGGGGAACTGAGGTCAGGATGTACTGCATGAGAGATTAATGAATAAAGAAAAGAAAAGAAAAAGAAAATTACTAATGCTAGCAAATTAGGACAGACAGATGATACAATTCATATTTTCATTTTGCTCTGCAGTGATAACCCTATAGAACTAGAGGCAAAGATACCAGTTTGCAAATGCATTGACACAGAAAAGATTTTCTGAACAGGGACACTGTTAGCATGGACACTAAGATCAATAATTAATTAATGGAACCTCATGAAACTGAAAAGTTTCAGCACAGCAAAGGATAGTGCCATTCAACAAAGCAGAAGCCTACCAAATGGATATATATACATGTATATACATATATATACATATATATATTTACCAACTACAAATCCAAGAGAAGTCTAATATCCAAAATATAAAAATAACTTAAAAAATCTAGACATAAGAAAAATCCAATTAAAAATGAGGTACAGATCTAAGCAGAAAATACTCTATCTGTGAAACTCAAATGGCTGAGAAACAATTAAATGTTCAACATTCTTGACCATCAGGGAAACTTAAATCAAAATTACTTTGAGATTTGACCTTACACGTGTAAGGATGTTGAAGATTAATAAGAGAAGTGATGGCTCATGCTGGTGAGGATGTGGATTAAGGGAAACACTCATCCATTGCTGGTGGGAGTGCAAACTCAGACAGCCCTTACCTAAAGCAATGTGGTAGTTCCTTAGGAAGGTGAGAATCAATCAACCTCAAGATCCAACAATATCTTTCATGGGCATGTACCCAAAGGATATGCCATCCTTCCATAGAGACACTTTCTCAACCATGTTAATTGCTGCTATATTCATAATAGCCAGAAATGGCAACCAAATTAGATGTTTCTCAACAGAAGAATGGATAAAGAAATTGTGGTTCATTTACACAATGGGGTATTATTCAGCTGTCAAAAAAAGAAAGACAGTATTAAATTTGCAGGCAAATTGGTGGAACTAGAAAAAAAATCATCCTGCATGAGGCAACACAAACCAGAAAGACAAATATGCTATTTATTTACTTATATGAGGATATTAGAAGTTAATACAACAATAACCATCGTACAATCCATACAACCACAAAGATTAGTGACAGAATGAGGGGACTGGGGAACCAGATCTATCTAGGAATAGGAAACAGACTATATAGTTTTGGAAGTATGCAGGGGGATGGAATAGGAGGATAAAGTAGAACATGGTGTGTGTGTGTGTGTGTGTGTGTGTGTGTGTGTGTGTATGAACATGAAAGGGGGTTAGATCAGCTTATTCTATACAATCTACATAGTCTTAAAATGAATGCTTGAATGGAGAGGCCAAGCATATGGTAGCTGTAAACTTCACAAGACTAGGAGCCTCAGCACTTCCAATCAGGTACAGAAAGCCTGGAGGGATGCTGGAGAAGCACTGGTCTTACAGTGCATGTTTGGAACCTGAAGAAGATGAGTTGCAATACAACTAAAGGAATACAGCAGCAACAGTAGACGCCTCTACAAGATAAATCAATTTCCTAACCAGAGAGAAGACAGGCAGGCAAAGAAGAGTTTCCTTTCACTACTTGATTCTGTCTAGATTGCCATAGGACATCAACGTGGGTCTTCTTGCTTCATATAATTTGATCTTGTGGCTAGCTATTTAGTCAATTTCATATCCCATTAAGCAGACAACCAGGTTTTACCATCACAATATTTTTTTTCCATATTTACAGAATGTAAAATCGAAATTTTGATAGGTATTTTAATGATGTATAGTCCTACGTTGGAAATTTTAACAATATTAAATCTTCTAACTGGTGAAACAGATATCTTTCCATTTATTTATGCCTTTAACCTTTAAAAAATGCACATGAGTGCTTTGATTGCACGCATGCATGTGCCCATGTTTGTGTCTGGTGTCCATGAAGAGCACAAGAAGGTTTTGGATTCCCTGGAACTACAGTTGCAGGTGGTTGTATGCTGTCATAGAGGAGCTGAGAGTTAAACCTCATCCCACACTTGTGCCTTTTTATTTTCAATAGGGTTTTATAGTTTCCCATGTACATTGCTTTTACCTACTGAACAAAATGGGTTTCAGAGCATTTTATTGTTTTTACACCATCTTTTAATGACAGTTTCTTAGTTTGCCTTTTAGATTGTTCAGTGATAGACTGTAAAAGCACAAATGCTTTTTTTTTATTCCATGTCTTGAAGCTTTGCTTAGTTATGTGATCTAATGTCTTTTTTTTTTTAAATCCTATAAGTATTCTCCTACCAAGAAGACCATGTCATATGAGAATTAAGATACTTGTATAGTCTGTCCAGGTTTGGAGGTATCTCTTATTTCCCTTTTTTGATTGGTTGTATTGGTTAGGACTCCATGTACTATATTTAGGAGAAATATCAGATTGAGGATTCTTATAGGAAACGTTTTCAGTTTCTCAACATTCAGTATATAATTTAAGCTATGAGTTTTTTTCATATATGACCTTTATTCTGTTCAAGTAATTTCTTTCCATTTCTAATTTGTTCCATATGTTTTTATCATGAAAGGTTGTTGAGATTTTTCAAAAGCTTCACCCACAGCTATTAAGATGCTTATGCGATTTTCATATGGTGAGCCATCTGTACATTCCAGGGTAAATCCAAATTGGTCATGGTGTATAATCCTTTTAACATGCAATTGAATTCAGGTTGCTGGTATTTTGTGAAGACTTTTAAATTTATAATCATCAAGAATATTGATTAGACTGTAGTTTTCTAGCAATTTCTTGGCCTGGTCTTATTAGTTGTGTAATGTTGGTCTAGTAGAATGTGTTTAGAAGTGTCTCCATCTCTTAAACATTCTAGAAATATTGAGTATTCCTAATATTTCTGTAAATGTTAGCTAGAATTATCGAGTACTACCATGGGATCCTGGATTTTCTTGGTTGTGATACTTTTTATTATTTATGTAATAGTCACATTCAATAGTATTTTTTCAGTTTCTATTTATTTATGATTTAGCTTGCTTGGTTCATGTTTTTTTTTTTTTAGGAATTTATCCATTACCTTCAAATTATTCAAAATTTTCTCTGTACAGTTTTAAAACCACAGAAGTAACAAAAAGATATGTCATCAATTATTTTTATGCATTTATTTCTGGTTTTATTTATTCATTTATTTATTTGAGTGTTTCCTTCCATACTGAGAACTGAATCCAGCTTCAAATCTTACATTCTAGGCAAAAGCTATACCTCTGAGCTATAGTCATAACTGATTCCTTCCTCTTAAACTACTAAGAGCTTATCAGTTGTATCAATGTCCTTATACTGAAACAGCTCCTAGTATCATTGATAATTTTCAATTTTATTTTTATTCTCTTTTTTTATTATTTCCTTAGCCTCCTCTTCTCAAATTGGGTATTTAGGCATGGTTTGTTATTTTGAAGTATACAACTAGGTTGCTACTATAATTTTTGTTTAATTGGCATATTAAAGATTATAAACTTTCTTTTTATTACAATGTATTAACTGTACAAATGGATTTCATTGTGATATCTCAGAGTATGCATGCAGTGTATTTAGTCATAGTAACTCACTATATTGACTTTTATTACATGTTTTCAGTCCCTGATTCTACATATGACATAAAACATGGGATTCTTGTCTTAATGGGACTAGCTTTTCTTAAACAAAAAACTAAAATTGTTAGTACTATATTTGCAGTATCTCATAAATTTTAATATGCTGTGTTTTTATCTCCTTTGTCTCAAGATGTTACTTGCTCCTCTTGATTACTACTTCAACCCAGTCATTGTTCAAACGTATTCTTTACTTTCCACATATGAACTTTATCTTTGCTTCAAATATTTTGATTTCTACTTTCATTCCATGATGGAAAGAAATGTTACCTAGTAATTTGAGCCTTCTTAAATGTGTAAATAATTGTCTTAGGACATAGCATGTGACAAAACCTGGGAAAGGTTCCAGCTGCAGTTTTAAAAGAATGTATCATCTGCTGGATGGTATTTCAATGTGATACAGAAAGCTCTTTATATATGCCACTGCGAGCCATTTGGGTTATAGCATTAAGTTCTCTCTCTCTCTCTCTCTCTCTCTCTCTCTCTCTCTCTCTCTGTCTCTGTGTGTGTGTGTGTGTGTGTGTTTGTATGTGTGTGTGTGTGTGTGTGTGTGTGTGTGTGTGTGTTTTAAGGAGAGAGAAATAGAGTTCAAGTTAGAGACAGAGAAAGACTGAGAGAGGGAAGGAGACCATAAAAACAGGAAAAGGTATTTGGAAAGTAGAATGGGACCAGAACAAGAGAGAAATGAAACAAGAGGGGACAAATATAAACAAAGTGTGTTATTCATGTTTAGATATGTCATTATGAAATCCATTATTCTGTAGACTACCAAGAAGCTAATTAAAAATGTAAGGTTAATTAAACTGCTTAAAGTATATAGAACAGTTGAATGGATTCAGAAAAAAAAAAAGTACACTGGGTTATCGATTGAGCTCAGAGGTAGAAATTTTGCTTAGCACACATAACACCTTGGTTAAACCCCCAGAACCGCAAACTGTGAAAATAAAATTAGATGCTAATGTATGCTGTGAGACTAGCATCTGACTTAAGTGTGCAGATAGATGGAAAGAGAAAGGAAAGGTGAAGGTGAAGCAGTTTCCTAGCTGATCTTCCATCTCGGTATTCTATGCATTATTGAAAATGAACCTGAGTTCTCCAACAGTGTCACCAGCATTTGGCTTCTATGTTTCAGTGTTTGGAACTTGGGTTCACATGTATTGGTAACTGCCATGTATGACTTGAGAAAGAAAAATTTTACTATTATACAATATTCTTCCTTGGCTCAAGGACATTTTCTGAGTTAAAATATATTTTTTCTGTGACATCTAGGACCAGCCATGTTTTCACTTGAATAATATATGTAATATTTTCCATCCTTTCTCTTTCCACCTATGCTGTATATTTGGTTAGCAAATGAATGTAGTCACTACAGAAATCTGTATGGGGTTCAAAGAGGTCACAACCTAAAATACATCAATTACTTATTCAGCTATATTCTTTGGAGTATGAGCCTGTTAAATTGTACATTAGCACATTTTTATATTCTGACTAGAGATGATTACCCATAGGAAGGGCTTATTACTATTACTCTGTTATTTTCTGATTGATCTGTCCCACTATTACCTCTTGTTATTTGATAATGTAAGCCTGTATCCATTCTCATTGGCAGTAAACACAAAATTTTCCTGTGTTCATTTGGTATCTCAATGATCATTTTAATTATTTTTTCATTTAATTGTTATATGTCCATTTATCCAGATCCAGCTTATAGATATTTATTTGATTAGTCTGATTAGGTCATATGCCTTTGTTCAGGTGCCTTATAGCATTGTGTTGGAATGTACAGTGTTTACAGACCAACATAGAAGAAAGACCTGCATTACCCAGTCCAACCGGAAAGTCTTTGAGGTCCTTTTTCGGGCATCCAATGATTTTTGTCTTCTCTGGGCTTGCATTTATCATTTTTCAGTTAGAGAACTTTTCCAGCTTTTCCCCAAGAATGTGAAACTTATTTATCCTTCTTGTATCAGTCTATAGGGCTAAGCATGTAAGGGTTGTTGATTCCATTCACATTCAGTGATGAGAGTCAGAAATTAGTCTGTTGTGAAACCTTCACACAGAGTCAGAATATTAGATTTACAGGAAGAGATATCAGAAAGGGAGACTGATAGTTATGTTTACAAGCAAGATATACAGCAAGGGAATTGAAAGAAAAAGGAAATATTAATTAAGAAATTAATGCTTGAGCACATGAGGAGATGTCTGCCAGTGGGGCTGTGCATCCCGAGCTTGAGGAACAGCCAAGGGGTCCTTGTCCATTGTGGCTGGGTCATCAGCCATGGGGCCCTTCTTCTGGCCCCTCAACACTATGGATGAGGAGGAAGAGCCTATCAAAATCCCATCACTGTGCATGAACTGTTACCAGTCACAGTGCATGAACTGTTTCTAGAATGGCATGATGTAACTTTTGCTCACCAAGCTCGCCTTCTTTAGAGAAACAATCAATAGGGAGCTCCTTTTATTTCTGTGAGCACTGTGACTGGAACAACATGGAGATCCAGTCAGCAGGTAGGATCCAGAAACAGGGAGTGTGCTACCCATTAACCATTAGGGACCAAGAGAACATGAACAGAGAAGATATGAAGACTGACTCAGCCACCACTAGGATCCCAAGCTGTATTTTGAAATTCCATCTTTCAGCTAGAAGGGAGCTAATGACTATTATTATACGACTGATCAGTCATGCAGTCTCTGGCCTGGAACAGGACCAGCCCACAGGACAGGCAATGGAAGGTGCCATAACAGAAAGAATTGATGAGTTCATTGGCACAATGAAGGACCTAAAGCAAATGACTCAGTGATCACATACTACATCCGGATTCCACAGCAAGCTGAGATGCTGTGGCTCCAAGCAGGAGAACCTGAGAAATCACAAGAGAATGAACTTAGAAACAAAGTGTACCATTTCAACACAAACTGCCCAGAGTGCAATGCTCCAGCTGAAACCAACATGAACCTTGTCCAAAATCTCCCCCACTTTAAAGAGGTTATGATCATGGACACCAACTGTGAGAATTGTAGGCATCAGAATAATGAGGTGAAGTCTGGAGAAGCAGTAGAGTCCTTGGGTACCAGAATAATTCTTTACATCACAGTTCCCTCAGACATGACCAGAGACCTACTTAAGTCTGACACTTGTAGTGTGGAACTCTCCGAACTTGAGATTGAACTGGGAATGACTGTCCTTAAGGTCAAGCTCATCACTCTAGAAGAATTGATGAAAAACATCTGAGAATTGATAACTAAGAACCCATTCACACTGGGTGACAGCTCGAATCCTGACCAGTTGGAGAAACTTCAGGGGCTTAGCTAGAAGTTTAATCATATCACTGAGGGCAAGATGAAGGCCCACTTTTTTCATGAATGGTCCAGCAGGAAACAGTTACCTGAAGAATGTCTATGCACCTGAAGATGATCCGCAGATGAAGGTATAGCCATACAAGCACACCTTTGACCAAAATGAGGAGCTCAGCCCCTATGACTTGAAGACAGAAGGCTATGAGGGAGGTCTGGCCCCACAGTGGCAGCAGTGGGCAGATCACAGGCCCACTGCAGTGCCACTTACACCGCAGGGTATTTATTACTATTGGAAATCGATGAGTTTCCAAGCCCTTCCCCATGGTGGGAAGGATAACACTTTAGCTAGAAATCTAAGCACTCAACATGAGCAGTTGGTAATGCACCTGCAGGCCTAGTGTGTTCCTGGACCTTCTTTTGGAGGTTTCAAGTCAGTATGAGAAGAACCTCAGAAATACCATGTGGTGTTTTACCTGGCATCACCTTTTGCCTATCAATATTCTGCCCTTCAGTGATGGACCTTTGAAATTTGGGAATGTGAAATACAAGTTGCAGCTGGCATGGGCATATGAAGTACTAAGTTTCAGCAAGAGCAAACATCTGAAGGGTGCAGTGGGCACAGGTGAAGAAGCTCACCTTAAAGTGATGGCTTTTAAACAACAATAAAAAAGAAAAAAAAAACAAAAAATGAATGCCTATGATTTTTCAGGTGCCTTGATGGTGCAGTAAATTATATAAAAATTCCAAAGAGTCAAAGGAATTAGAAGTTATAGAAAAAATAATTAAAATATGAGTGAGCTATTGCTTTTGCTAGAGTAGTAAAAGTGGGTATATTTCACTGGCATATGAAATGAATATAGCGTAACTAAACAAATGCTCCTTATAAAATGTTCAGGCACATGAATGGTGACAGGCCACAAAGGGTGGAACAGTGTATCTTGTTATATTACAAAACATGTAGAATATGAAGAAGAAGTTGGTAAGTGAAGATGTAGATTACTGAGCTTCCCATTCTTTTTTTTTTTTTTTTTCAGGTATCTTCTTAAGATAGTGACTTTATATCTGGATCCATGTATAGAATTGGGATTGTCCACTCAAATGGTAGTTGTACTTATACATTCTTTTTTTTTTACATATTTTCCTCAATTACATTTCCAATGCTATCCCAAAAGTCCCCCACACCCTCCTCCCCACTTCCCTACCCACCCATTCCCAATTTTTTGACCTTGGCATTCCCCTGTACTGGGGCATATAAAGTTTAAGTGTCCAATGGGCCTCTCTTTCCAGTGATGGCCGACTAGGCCATCTTTTGATACATATGCATCTAGACTCAAGAGCTCCAGGGTACTGGTTAGTTCATAATGTTGTTCCACCTATAGGGTTGCAGTTCCCTTTAGCTCCTTGGGTACTTTCT
Organism: Mus musculus; assembly: GCF_000001635.26. NCBI lineage: Eukaryota > Metazoa > Chordata > Mammalia > Rodentia > Muridae > Mus > Mus musculus. The sequence continues at coordinate 138,521,315 of NC_000086.7, read as the reverse complement.
CTAGCTCCTCCATTGGGGGCCCTGTGATTGATCCAATAGCTGACTGTGAGCATCCACTTCTGTGTTTGCTAGGCCCCAGCATAGTCTCACAAGAGACAGCTATATCTGGGTCCTTTCAGCAAAATCTTGCTAGTGTATGCAATGGTGTCAGCGTTTGGAGGCTGATTATGGGATGGGTCACTGGATATGGCAGTCTCTAGATGGTCCATCCTTTCGTCACAGCTCAAACTTTGTCTTTGTAACTCCTTCCATGGGTGTTTTGTTCCCAATTCTAAGGAGGGGCATAGTGTCCTCACTTCAGTCTTCATTCTTCTTGAGTTTCATGTGTTTAGCAAATTGTATCTTATATCTTGGGAATCCTAAGTTTTGGGCTAATATCCACTTATCAGTGAGTACATATTGTGTGAGTTCCTTTGTGATTGTGTTACCTCACTCAGGATGATGCCCTCCAGGTCCATCCATTTGGCTACATTTACACAATGGAGTACTACTCAGCTATTAAAAAGAATGAACTTATGAAATTCCAAGCTTCCCATTCTTTTGGGGGAAAATTGTGTGGGTCTTCTTACTCTGCTACATGGCAATGTCAACTTCATTAATCATCAGATTAGTTACTTTTCTGTTGCTATTGTAAAACTCCATGGCCAAGACAACTCAACTGCAAAAGGAAGTTTCTATTTGGATTTATGATTCCAGAGGGAAAAGAGTCAATCATGGAAGCAAGCAGCAGACATGGCAGCAGGAACTCAATGGTGAATGTTTATATCCTGAACCATAACCAAAAAGGAGAGAGAGAGAAAACAGAGTGGTAGAGGCTCTGAGATCTCAAAGCTTACCTTCCTCTAGCAAGGCCACACCTTCAAAGCTTCCACAAACAGCATTAACAACTTGGAGCCTATCTACCTATGTGATAATGCTCATTTCAAATACTGCAGTCATCTATGAATTCTCATTTATTTAGTGAGGGAGACCATTTAGTATATTGACTAAGAAATCTAGTAAGTGCAGGTGCAGAAAGGGATAATTTATTGCTATCAAAACCTATGAGAATGAGAGAAATAAGAGCAGAGGTAGACACTTTAAATTATAAGATGACTCCTCTCTCTCTTAGATAGAGAGAAAGGAAAATATTAAGTGACATTTTGAAATAGAGGGGAGGAACTTGAAGCATTTTACATTGAATTGTCTGTGTTTTTTTATTGACTGGATGTAATATTTGGTTTTCAAAATATTATTATAATTTTTTCTGATTAAAATGTAATAAGTGTTGAAAATCCTGAACAATAAGAAAGATTCACTTTTCCTTCTGTTTGGAATTATGACCATTGGGTAAAATTGAAGCACTATGAAGAGTAGATTATTTATACTAAAACAATCTTCATGAAAAAGACAAATGAACAATAAATAATAGAATCATTTATCAGCATATACAGACATAATGAATGTCAAAGGAGTGTTTAGCAGAGACAAGAGTTTCATCAAATAAGGTGACCATGGTCTTGGCCTTGACACATGAAAACATAACTGACACTCAACTAATTTTGTACATTACAGGGAAGTATGATCCCCTGTTCTGTCAACCTATGAGCACCTTACTTGATGTCCTCTACTTTCCTTTTATTAAGAGTTCTTTATACATCAGAAGGTAGTAAAAACTGAAATCTCAGGAACCAAGACTGAGAGCAATAAACAAACAAACAAACAAACACATGGAGAACCAGTATGGAAAGTTTACAGATACAGTTTGTTTTGTTTCATAAACGAAATGGTCACTTAGGAGAACAGGTGTTTTTAGGTTAACAAACTACTTCATTGACAAAGAAAGTAGACATAATGAGAACTGAATATATAATCTTTGTAGTACATTCATGCATGTATAATAATAGCAGGGTAATAAGTCTGAGCTAACTCATTAATCAGTGATTCACTAGTGATGCAACTGATCCCTCTTGCATATGTTCAGCTAAGCTGCCTGTGCACATCATAAAGGCTTTAATCATCACACGTGCCAATGGTTAGTAGTATCTTATACTCATCCTACTTCACAGAACTATTAATGAAATCAATTAAATGGTGCCTGAAAGTTATTTGAGTGCTTTGGAAAAACACACAGTGTAACTATGAGGCGTTCTTAAAATTTACCTTCCCCCTTCCTTGAATCACTTATTTAGCATTTAGCCTGAGTCGCTTTCCTTCTTGAGTACTTTCATTGTTTTCCATAATTGAGAAAAGCAGATTTTCAAACTGGGCTTTAAATAATGACTCCTTTTCTAGTCTATGACCCCCATCGTGAACCATGCTCACACTTTTCGTGTATTACTAACTCATCAACAAAGTAAGCCTCAAGATATACTATGGTTGTCATCCCAACAAGTTAAATGTAATTAAACATCTTGGCTATAAATGGAAAATTGCCGTTATAGCAATGGGTATACTATAAACACATCTGCAACTAATGAAAAAATTAAACAGTTTGATATAGGCCCTCAGTGGGCCAGAGCTCTTCATGGAAATGAAGTGTCTTATAATCATATGCAAATTTTAAATATACATTAGCCTTACTCCCAGGTTAGTACTCTATTTATAAACTAAACCAAAGCATATTTGGTGACAGTTTTTATGCAGATGTGTATTGATGTTAGATTTATACTTTGTTGATTGTTAATTATAGCACCCATCTTTTAATGTATTTATTGGCTTTTGTATACTTTCTTGGAGAAATATCTCATTGTTTATATGATGAAAATGGTCTGTGAGTAATTACAAAATTTTTCTAAGCTAGGAAGCAGCTTATAAGTAATAAGGCCAAATTTGCAACATCCAACTTACCTGTGGCGCCTTTAATGCTCTGCGTGTTGTTTATTTAGTTCAATCATACTGGCTGCACTACTTTGCTCTCTCTTTCTTTTTTCCAAGAGATTTTTGGACAGAATGTGAGTAACCACCTTTGTGGAAATTATGTGAATATCTACCATAATTTGGCACAGTAAGGAAACAGAAAGTAGTGAGAGAATGATCTTTTGGCTTTCCACCTTTGAAACCAGGGCTCAAATTCCTTTTCAAGTGGCAAACTCACCTGACAACTAACTCTGAAGTGCAAGGTAATATCGGAAAGGTGTCTATAAGGCTGTATTTTTAAATGACCAGAAAGCTCTACTATAATATATTAATGAAAATCATTTGTATAAGAAGCATAAGTGAGAGGCAAAAATAACTTAAAAAACACGAACTTTCTATTTTTAGAATGAATTCATTTTTATGAATGTGTTCACTGAGGGCAGCTATCATTCCCCCAAATCTTGTTCTGTCTGCATTGACAGCAATAGCATCAATTCTGAAGTATATTTTAGTAGTTCGATCTTCTAATCCATGACATTCGGTGATTAATAGATGCTTTGCAAATGTCTGAGAATGAAAAATAAAATAGAGCAATGATTTTCACAATGTAATTTTGTACCACAAACTAGGGAAGAACACTATGTAGATACTCACTTAAAACCTGAATATTGTGTGTAATTTTATATCATACAAATGACTTTACATGGTTTATTTTACACTGTAGCTACAAATCTAGAAAGAGTCTAGCACATTCGAATATGTGTCCTCGCAGTTGAGGGTATCTCTGCATCATTTAGATAATAACCTTGAGTATCATTTATACTTTGTAAATATAGGCATGAAATAACCATTGGAAACTTTTTGCTCCCTCATAAATAGATTTTTCAGGATATGACCCAGACACATCAGGAGTGGTTTACATATATCTGGTTCTACTAATATATTTGAAAGAAGTTCATGCCTATAATTCAAACACTCAAGAGGCAAAAATGATTATTTCAGGTCTAGTTTGGACTACTAAGAGAGTTCGGGGGGAGGGTGTTGGTGAGATGGCTCAGTGGGTAAGAGCACCCGCCTGCTTTTCTGAAGGTCTGAAGTTCAAATCCCAGCAACCACATGGTGGCTCCCAACCACCCACGTAATGAGATCTGACTCCCTCTTCTGGAGTGTCTGAAGACAGCTACAGTGTACTTGCATGTAATAAATAAATAAGTCTTAAAAAAAAGAGAGAGGTGTTCAGGGACACACTGATTTAGATAGTGAGAAATCTCAGAAACATAGGAGTAGGAATATAGCTATTGTAGAAATATTTGCCCTGTATGTGCAAGGCTCAAGCTTCATCTTCATTGCAGTAATCATCATCATCGTCGTCGTCATCATCATCACATCATGCATACTTTGGTTCTTATCATAATATACATCTTTCAAATAACAAATGATATCATAGTTTAATGCAATAATGATGTATTGCTTTTCATATCAATAATTATTCGGGATCTCTCTTGGTTTGCTTATTCTTTGTGAAGTTTAGAAAGTTGAGTAATTCTAATATTGGTTTGCTTATTCTTTGAGAAGTTTAGAAAGTTGAGTAATTCTAATATTGTTTTGCTTATTCTTTGTGAAGTTTAGAAAGTTGAGTAATTCTAATAAATTAAACTGACTCAAGTATGTAATAAATAGATCCCCCCTTTCAGGTTCTGTGTGTCTGTTCATGTGTATGTGTACAGATGCACTCAATGTAGATGAAGTCACTTATGTGTGCATATGTAGTAGTCAAAAGAATAGCTTCAGCTATCTTTAGCATTCTTGACCTTACTTTTTGAGACAGTGGCTTTCAGTAACCTGGATTTTGCAGATTGGACTAGAACTTCATGCCATATGACTTCATATGTCCCCAATGCTCCAACCTAACACTGGGGTTACAGGTACATGTTATCACATTGGTGTTTATGTGAATGTTATGTGGATCAGAATTCAAGTCCTCCTGATTGTGTGACAATCACTTTACCAACTAAGAGGCCGTTAACCCAATTTTTATATTTACCACATTGAAGTAAATAGTGGTCAGGCTGTGGTTTTAACATTTTTACCCTTGTTAACAATTAATTATTTCTAATAAATCTAGTGTTTATGTTTACAGGTCTATGTAAGGATATTGAGCGAACATTTGCAATACATGGGATTTTACCACAAGAACAGTCACCAATTTCTATTTCAGTTTCAGAAATTCTCACATTGCTTTGAAATTGTGATTATCCACCTGCCTTCCCTACTAAACTGAGAACCTCTAAATACCAAAAACCTCATTTTATTCACCTCTGCCTCTCCAGAACTTAACACATTTAACATCTAGTAAGAACAAAATGGATGTACTTAGATAATGAAATTGCTTCAAAAAACTATTTTTTAAAATTAAACAGATAATTTCATAATTTGGAGCTCAATTAATCTCTTTAAACAAACTTTTGCCTTCTACTCCTGTGTTGCATTAAGTTTTACCTTCTGCTTCCTGTTTCTATAGAGTCTTTTCCAATGGTCTCTTAGGAGACCTTCAATTTTAGTAGAAGCAGATATGTTGTGGAAATTGCTTTATTGCTTGTTTGATTTTGGTTATTTCAAAACAGAGTTTAACATCCCTGGCTGTCCTGGAACTCACCCTAAAGACCAGGCTGGCCTAAAACTCAAGGAAATCCACTTGCCTCTGCCTCCCATGCCTGGTTGGAAAAATCGATTTTTGATGAAAGATGATTTGAGTCTGATGATTATGATGGAGACTGTTTGATCCAGTAGTACATAGCACTGTCATTAAATAGGAATTTAAACAGCCTGCAAAACCAAATAATTCTGGATGAAACTAGAAAAGAAAGAAAAAGAATCTTTTCTACCAGGTGAGAGCCATCTAAAGAACTATTCGATGTTTAAAACATCCAAGGTAATTACATTTGCTTTAACTCTTCTACTTTTCCAAAGTTTTCTGATATGCCTTAGAGCCTTAGGTCTTCTCGTTGAATGTTTAACATATAAAGTAAACTTACCTTTGTCTACCTTCTACATGATTCTCTATAGCTAGCTTTAGGAGTTAGAAAGCTTCCAAGAAAAAAATATCCCTATCTACGAGGGTACATTTTCAAATTTACCTTTAATCAAAATTAGATAACTGATCTCAACTTTTTGAGTTATACTTTGCTTATAGACTTTCAAATGTTCCAGAAGCTTCTACAGGATGGAAGGTTATGTATTTGTGTTCCATACTAAAAGTAGTGTATTAGTCAGGGTTCTCTAGAGTCACAGAACTTATGGATAATTTCTAAATAGTAAAGGAATTTATTGATGACTTACAGTCGGCAGCCCAATTCCCAACAATGGTTCAGTCGCAGCTGTGAATGGAAGTCCAAGGATCTAGCAGTTACTCAGTCTCACGCAGCAAGCAGGCGAAGGAGCAAGGGCTCGAGCTAGACTCCCTTCTTCCAATGTCCTTATATTGTCTCCAGCAAAAGGTGTAGCCCAGATTAAAGGTGTGTTCCACCACACCTTTAATCCCAGATGAAAGGCATAGCCAGATTAAAGGTGTGTTCCTTAACTCGGAGATTCAATCTTCTGGAATCCATAGCCACTATGGCTCAAGATCTTCAAACCAAGATCCAGATAAGGATCTCCAAGCCTCCAGATAAGGGTCACTGGTGAGCCTTCCAATTCCGGATTGTAGTTCATTCCAAATATTGTCAAGTTGACAACCAGGAATAGCCACTACAATCCACCCCTTGTCAACTTGACACAAATAATATCTCATGTTCACATGAAACAATAACAAGGTTGTAAATACGCCTAACATGATATAACTATCCCTCGTACAATCGCAAACGCAGTAAATTTACAATGGGCATTCATATTACTTTATAATCCTCGTTTCTGCAACTGGTTACGTGGCCTTAATTGGTATTTATAACTACCTTCCTCTACTACCCATTCTGTATTTCCTTCACCTTCAGCCAGCACCTCAGCAGGTCTTGGCTCTTTTCCTGGAGGATTGACCCATACCTTCATTCCTGATGGGTCTGCGTCCTTTGTCATCCTGCTTGGATTAGGCTGTTGTAGTTTCCCATTGACTTTAATCACAGGACATGGTAGTACTAAGAGACGCCCTAAGGGATCTCCTGCACTCCAGACATAATCTTGCTTACCACCATTGTGAAGAGGTAATCCAATTTCCCCATGGTAATCTGGATCTATCACCCCTCCTAACACTGTTATTCCTTTTTTAGCCTGTTGGTTTAAGGGCATTAGAAGCCCAAAATGACCAGGGGGAAGTTTGAGCTTCCAGTTCAATGGAATGTTTGTTGTAGCTCCTGGTAGGAGCACTCCCCTCTCTGGAGCCAAAACTTCTAAGCCAGCAGAACCTAGAGTTATGGGGACAGGAAGCAAAAATTTTCCTAGAGGGTCACTAGGAGTGATAGTAAGTGGAACTATTCCTTTTTCCACCCCTTGATTCCTGGACCCATGAATCCTGGCTATGGGTGAAACTGTACCATATATCGAGCGCTGATTCAAAGCATATACTGCCTTCTGAAGAACTCTACCCCAGCCTTCCAAGCTGTTACCACCTAATTGGCGCTGTAACTGCGTCTTCAAAAGGCCATTCCATCTTTCTATCAGCCCAGCTGCTTCAGGATGATGGGGAATGTGGTAAGACCAGTGTATTCCATGATCGTGGGCCCACTGTCGTACTTCTCTGGCTGTGAAATGAGTTCCTTGGTCAGAAGCAATACTGTGTGGAATACCATGACGATAGATAAGGCATTCTGTCAGTCCATGAATGGTGGTTTTAGCAGAGGCATTACGTGCAGGAAAGGCAAATCCATAACCAGAATAAGTATCTATTCCAGTAAGAACAAAACGCTGTCCTTTCCACGAAGGAAGTGGTCCAATGTAGTCAACCTGCCACCAGGTTGCTGGCTGGTCACCTCGAGGAATGGTGCCATATCTGGGGCTCAGTGTTGGTTTCTGCTGTTGGCAGATCTGGCAATCAGCAGCAGCTGTAGCCAGGTCAGCCTTGGTGAGTGGAAGCCCATGTTGCTGAGCCCAAGCATAACCTCCATCTCGACCACCATGGCCACTTTGTTCATGTGCCCATTGAGCAATGACAGGGATGGCTGGGGAGAGAGGCTGATTGTCCACAGAACGGGTCATCTTATCCACTTGATTATTGAACTCCTCCTCAGCTGAAGTCACCTTTTGGTGAGCATTTACATGGGACACAAATATCTTCACATCCTTTGCCCATTTGGAGAGATCTATCCACATACTTCTTCCCCAGATGTCTTTCTCACCAATTTTCCAATTGTGATCTTTCCAAGTCCCTGACCATCCAGCCAATCCATTGGCTACAGCCCATGAGTCAGTGTATAATCGTACATCTGGCCATTTCTTCTTGCAAACAAACTGTAATACCATGTGTACTGCCCGAAGTTCTGCCCACTGTGAAGATTTCCCTTCACCTGTGTCTTTCAAGGTTGTCCCAGAAAGGGGTTGTAATGCTGCAGCTGTCCACTTCTGGGTGGTGCCTGCATAACGTGCAGAGCCATCAGTAAACCAGGCTCTAGTCTTCTCCTCTTCGGTCAGTTGATCATAGGGAACACCCCATGAGGCTATAGGTGCATGCTTGGCAGCAGATGGCATTGTAACAGGAGTAGAAACCATAGGCATTTGAGCAACTTCTTCATGTAACTTGCTTGTGCCTTCAGGACCTGCTCTGGCCCGATCACGTATATACCACTTCCATTTGATAATAGACTGCTGCTGTGCGCGTCCCACTTTATGACTTGCAGGGTCTGATAGTACCCAGCTCATGATGGGTAGTTCAGGTCGCATAGTAACTTGGTGTCCTATTGTCAAACGTTCAGTTTCCACTAAGGCCCAATAGCAGGCCAAGAGCTGTTTTTCAAAGGGAGAATAGTTGTCTGCAGATGATGGCAGAGCTTTGCTCCAAAATCCCAAAGGTCTTTTCTGTGATTCACCTACAGGGGCCTGCCAGAGGCTCCAAACAGCATCTCTATCAGCCACAGACACCTCAAGTACCATCGGGTCTGCTGGGTCATATGGTCCAAGTGGTAGAGCAGCCTGCACAGCAGCCTGGACCTGTTGAAGGGCCTTCTCCTGTTCCAGGCCCCACACAAAGCTAGCAGCTTTCCGAGTCACTTGGTAAATAGGCCTAAGTAACACACCCAAGTGAGGGATGTGTTGTCTCCAGAATCCAAATAGACCCACTAAACGTTGTGCTTCTTTCTTGGTTGTAGGAGGGGCCAGGTGCAATAATTTATCTTTCACCTTAGAAGGAATATCTCTGCATGCCCCACACCACTGGACTCCTAAGAATTTCACTGAGGTAGATGGTCCTTGAATTTTGGTTGGATTTATTTCCCATCCTCTGATACGCATATGTGTTACCAATGAGTCCAAAGTGGTTGCTACTTCCTGCTCACTTGTTCCAATCAGCATAATGTCATCAATATAGTGCACCAATGTGATATTTTGTGGAAGATCCAAACGATCAAGATCCCTTCTAACTAAATTATGACACAGGGCAGGAGAGTTAATATATCCTTGAGGCAAAACTGTGAAGGTATACTGTTGGCCTTGCCAACTGAAAGCAAATTGCTTCTGGTGGTCCTTATGGACAGGTACTGAGAAGAAGGCATTTGCCAGATCAATAGCCGCATACCAGGTGCCAGGAGATGTGTTAATTTGCTCAAGTAACGAAACTACATCTGGTACAGCAGCTGCAATTGGAGTTACTACCTGATTTAGTTTTCGATAATCAACTGTCATTCTCCATGATCCATCTGTTTTCTGCACTGGCCAGATAGGAGAGTTAAACGGAGATGTGGTGGGAACCACCACCCCTGCGTCTTTCAAGTCCTTGATAGTGGCAGTAATTTCTGCAATGCCTCCAGGAATACGATACTGTTTTTGATTCACTATTTTCTTTGGCAAAGGCAACTCTAAAGGCTTCCATTTGGCCTTTCCAACCATAATAGCCCTCACTCTACAGTTCAGGGAACCAATATGAGAATTCTGCCAATTTCTGAGTATATCTATCCCAATTATACATTCTGGAACTGGGGAAATCACCACAGGATGTGTCCGGGGACCTACTGGACCTACTGTGAGTCGGACATCAGTCAAAACTCCATTAATCACCTGCCCTCCATAAGCCCCTACTTTAACTGGAGGGCCACAATGTTTCTTGGGATCCCCTGGGATCAGTGTCAACTCAGAACCAGTATCCAGCAGACCCCGAAAAGTCTGATTATTTCCTTTTCCCCAGTGTACAGTTACCCTTGTAAAAGGCCGTAGGTCCCTCTGGGGAAGAACTGGAGAAAGGGTAACAGCAAAACCTTTGAGTGTCTTATCAAGATCCTTCCTCAGAGGAACCTGGCCACCCCTTCATTCAAGGGGTTCCGGATCTGCAAACTGTCTCAAGTCTGGAAATTGATTCACTGGCCGAGATTGCTGTTTACCACGATCTAATGTAGCCTTTCTTTCATTTGTTTGAGAATTTTTCTGCTTATACAGATCAAACAAATATGCAGTAGGCTTCCTATGTATTTCATTCCTGGAAACACCATGATTGATTAGCCAGTGCCAAAGGTCCAAGCGAGTCATGCCATTATAAATTTCACCTCTCCTGTGCTGACCATTACTGGGTATGTTATTATAAACATTCTTTTGTCTACGCTGTCCATTATAATAACTAGGATCACCTTGTCTCCGGCGATTCAATGCTGCCACCTGGCCCTTGTTACCTCGGGATCCAACTAAACCCAGTGAATTTAATTCATCTAATTGAGCAGAAGCATCTCCAATGCTAAGATCTGGCACAAGGAAAAGGGAAAGAACAAAACCCTTCAAATGTGCTGGTGCCCCTCTCACCAATTTGCGTCTTATAGAGCTGGTGAAAGGCATATCTTCTGGACCTTCCCATTGTGGACAATTATGCTTTACACAATATATCCACTCTAGCATTGCAATTTCCCTAAGTCTTAAAATCCCTTCATCAACACTAAGCCACGGAATATCAGGCATCTCCAAGTCATTTCCAGTAGGCCATCTTTTGATAAACACCTCAGCCAACCATTCAAACAAACTTTTGACACCTTTTTTAACTATGCGAGCTTCCGTATTAAACCTAGAATCTCTACTCAGAGGACCCATGTCAATAAACTCAGCCTGCTCTAGTTTTATGTTCCTTCCACCCTTATCCCACACCCTTAAAATCCATTCCCACACATATTCACCAGGTTTCTGCTTGAATGAATTAGCAAACTCATTAAGCTCCTTAGTAGTGTAGCGAATTTCCTCATGGACTATACTTTCTACCTCCCCTCTAGGAGCCTGTTTTGCTTTGAGTCTGGTTACAGGTCTAGAAGAAACTATTGGTGGGCCGTGAGCAGACTCTGCAAAATTAATTTCCTCATGTGGGGAAGGCATTATTTCAAGAGGTGGGGCTGAGGGTACTACTTCCTCAGGTGGGGCAAACCCTTGAGAATCTGAGGATTCAAAATTCTCAGCTTCAACATGGTCTTCCCACACATCCCCGTCCCATGTTGTAGGATCCCATTCTTTGCCAATTAGAGCCCTTACTTTAACTGTCGACACACTCTGAGGCTGAGACTTGAATTTTCTCTGTAGTTCAGCCAACCTTACAATGAGAGTTTCTGTTTGATTTTCTGCAACTTGAGCTCTATTGCTACAAGAGAGAAGATTCTCCTCAAGGACACACTTAGCAACTTTTAGATCGTTTACTTGTGTCTGGAGCCTTTCGATTTTATCACACAACTCCTTCCTTTCATTCATCATTTTTTCCACAGATACTAAGAGCAGCCAGCCAGTAAAATCATTTTTCGATTTTTTCCCCATCTTGTAGAAAGCTTTGTGCACTGAATCACCTAATTCATTAAGAAAATCAAGGGCATTAGCTTCTTTAAGTTCGAAATATAGTTTCAACCATGGGTCTTCAAAATTCTCTGAGCTCCCAGGAGGGAGAGAATCTGGAGAGGTTTCAATATTTGAAAGTGCTGGTGGATCAACAAGCCAATTCCAGTATTTTAAAAGATTCATCCTTGTACTTCTGTTACTCTAGAACCACTCCTGGTACCAACTTCTGTATTAGTCAGGGTTCTCTAGAGTCACAGAACTTATGGATAATTTCTAAATAGTAAAGGAATTTATTGATGACTTACAGTCGGCAGCCCAATTCCCAACAATGGTTCAGTCGCAGCTGTGAATGGAAGTCCAAGGATCTAGCAGTTACTCAGTCTCACGCAGCAAGCAGGCGAAGGAGCAAGGGCTCGAGCTAGACTCCCTTCTTCCAATGTCCTTATATTGTCTCCAGCAAAAGGTGTAGCCCAGATTAAAGGTGTGTTCCACCACACCTTTAATCCCAGATGAAAGGCATAGCCAGATTAAAGGTGTGTTCCTTAACTCGGAGATTCAATCTTCTGGAATCCATAGCCACTATGGCTCAAGATCTTCAAACCAAGATCCAGATAAGGATCTCCAAGCCTCCAGATAAGGGTCACTGGTGAGCCTTCCAATTCCGGATTGTAGTTCATTCCAAATATTGTCAAGTTGACAACCAGGAATAGCCACTACAAGTAGTTTGTAGGAAAGACATTATCTAACAGAAATACACTTCATGTATTACATATGCCCCTATGTTTTAATATTGTTATTAAAAACAGCAGTATAAATTATACTCAATGTTAGTAGTTCTTGGGAAAAATATTACATGCTTTCTTTTTCATCTGTTGAGGAAATTACTAACATTGGTATAGTAAAGTTTATTTCTTAAATATAAAGCTAAACTTACTGTCAGAGAAAGAAAATAAACAGAAAGTAGGAAAATATTGGATTTACACATTCTTGGTGTTCATTCTTTTTTCTGTTTATATTTTGAGCATTATTCCAGACAGCTTCAGCTGCATAAGCTTGTTATACAGGAGTAGTAGTTTTCGTATTATTTTGTTAAGAATGTGTTTATCTCCTCCATTGGGGGCCCTGTGATCCATCCAATAGCTGACTGTGAGCATCCACTTCTGTGTTTGCTAGGCCCCGGCATAGTCTCACAAGAGACAGCTATATCAGGGTCCTTTCAGCAAAATCTTGCTAGTGTATGCAATGGTGTCTGCGTTTGGTGGCTGATTATGGGATGGATTCCCGGATATGATAGTCTCTAGATGGTCCATCCTTTTGTCTCAGCTCCAAACTTTGTCTCTGTAGAGAAAGTATCCAAGGAGCTAAAGGCATGTGCAACTTTATAGGTGGAACAACAATATGAACTAACCAGTATGCCCTGGAGCTCGTGTCTCTAGCTGCATATGTATCAGAAGATGGCCTAGCCGGCCATCAGTGGAAAGAGAGGCCCATTGGTCTTGCAAACTTTATATGCCTCAGTACAGGGGAACACCAGGGCCAAGAAGTGGGAGTGGGTGGGTAGGGTAGTAGGGGGTAGGGTATGGGGGACTTTTGGGATAGCATTGGAGATGTAAATGAGGAAAATACCCAATTAAAAAAAAAAGAATGTGTTTATCATCTCAAAGTGTATGGTTATTCAGTTAAGATTAATCTTCTTTCAGCATGATAATGCGAACACAATTTAGCAACAACCAAACTGTCATCACTACGTCAGCAAAAATGTATGTAAATTTCTAGAACCTTGTGGATGACTAATGAATTACACTATAGCAGAAAGGAAGTTGAGACTTTTATTTTCCTCTAGAGACACAACAAAATATCTTTACTGATACCAAATCTGTGTATTAAAAAGAATTTATTTTTGCTCAAAAATTACATTTAGGAACAGGCAAAACTGAAAACAGACTCCTTATAATTATTCCAAACCATGTTTCTAAAGCTACCTGGAAATTCATGCTCAATGTTTCCCATAAAATCTCCTTTTTGCATAATGAGTGAGCTTTTTTTCTGGAGTGGAGGAAATGGAATTGAAAATGCTGTAGACAACCCAATTGTTCTTCTTTTAAATAGTAGTATAACATTGCCTAGCAAAGTATCTCTATTTAATTGGCCACTGTCAATGAGTTGAGTTTCTTGAAGACATTATTTTTTGTCAGATGTAAAAACTATGCATGTGCTAGAACAGTTGGGCTTGATACTTCATTTCCAAAACAGTTTCTTCATTTAAATGTCTGATGCCTTGATACTTACTGGATTTTTCCTTCCATCTGATTGATGTCACACCCATGTGGCTTGAGTGAGTTTCATGTAGAATAGTGGTTTTACAGTTAATCAAGTGACTGAAAGGAATCAGCAAGTTTCTCTCAACCTAGCTTCTAGAATCTCAAAACATTGTTTGTCATACTCTCTAAGACAAGCTTATCCCACAAGAGCCAGGAGACTAACAAAAACCACAATCATATGGTAGGAGCAGCAGAAACACATATGTTTATCTTAACCCAGTATTGCCTCAAATTTTAAAAGAATGCATTTAGCAGACCCACATTTGATAAAATACTTAGGTATTTGGATTGGTCTGTTGCATTCTTTGGGAACTTCTAAAATTTTGCTCTAGTTTGAGTATGTCTAAAGCAGAATAGGTTTGAGAATAAACTTGAGAATCTGGTATAACATAATTTCTAGAGGTTGTCATTATTACAAAAGTATTGACCTTTGACACTACAATTTGAAATTCAACATGTTTAGCACAACAAGCATTCTAACATATACTAAAGTATCTTACCAACACTACCATACTGTATTGAAATTTAAATTTCCTCAGCCATAAATGGAGGCATACAATAAACCATTATCTTTCTCTATTTCTTTTTTCCTGTAGTGATATTTTTTCAAGTGTTTATCATTATGACTACAAATCTCCCATTAAGATCAGGAGTTGATGTTTACAGTGCTTATAATAGCATCTTTACTATTTGGGAATATAAGGAACTTACAAAATGATCTCTCATTCAAAGAAATGGTGGTGGAGAAATAAAAAGTTTTCAAATTATTGAACACTGTGCTTGTTGAAGTGCAGTAGATCTAGTGACCAATTTTGTTTTACTTTAAAAACAATATGGTTATTCCAATGTTTCATAGAAAACAGCTTTTCTTGGATAATTGGGCATTTCTCCATCTGTCTTTTTTTTTTTTCAGAATTAAAATTTGACTTTGTATCAGAACCAAATTGATGTAATAATTTTGTAAGGTGGTAATATTGGTGAGCTGTGGTTAGTATGTGCTGAAATACTTGTTCAAACTAAGCAAATATATTGTACATGTTACAAATAATCCACAGGAATTATTATACCACTCACAGCACAAATTTGGTTAAAACAGACTGAACTTGAGTACCCATGTTGGTAGACAGCATTTGAAAACTACATTTTAGAGTAGTGAACAAAATCTTAGGGACATAATTTTCTTTCTCCTCTTTTGAAGATTGAATAAACCTTTCCAAATCCAAGTTTGCTTGGAAAAAATCATAATGGGAGTAAAAAATTTCCCAAGAAAGGAATATTGGGATTAATTAATCCTGCTTGTCTGTATAATTGGTAGGACCCATCAAGGTCATAAATTGCAAAAGAACATGGATTTTCTAAAATTTACTCAGTTCTGTTTTGTTTTGTTTTTTAATTGAAAAACTTGAGAATATTAAGATTAAACTGAAGATAAGAGAAAGCTCACAAATGTTAAGTAATATAGTTTAGATTAAAGGCCACATTTTGTAAGAGAACCAAAGAGGTCTACCACAGAGTTTCATTCCTAAATTCTTTGAAATCACAAGGATTGGAAAAAGGCTACACACACACACACACACACACACACACACACACACACACCCTTAGCCTTTTATGTTCTTATTTGAGATTATAAAAAGACAGTAGCATTCATGAATCAACTTGTTACTGACCCTGACATCATATGATTCATAAATATTCAGGTCCTTAAAATGGATTTTAAATAGCACTGGATTGTGTTGTTGAAATAATATTATCAAATCATTTTAAAGGCTGCACTGTGCAGTGTCTTTTATGAAGTGCTTAGCCTCCAGAAGTTAATGGTCTCCAAATAATTTTTTTTTGGCTGACATGTATGAAAATATTTCTGTACCAATCACCAATACAAGACGACTATGAATCTATCAATCACAGAGTTAAAGAGCTCTGTCGTACAGCACACTTAATACACAGTGTAACAAATTAGTATTACCATTCCTTGATGCAATACAAACTCATTCCCTTAAACTGCTATTGTACTGAATGCCAGGGTTATAAATGAGCAGAACACAAATTGATTTGCATGTAATAACAGTGGCAATAAACCTTTCCTGGTTCGTGCAATTTTCCCCATCTGTTAACAGAGAACAAGTTTAGGATCTATTATTATTCCCAGAAGGAAACTTACCCAGCTGGACATCTATAACACTTGGCTGATTTTCCATGGGGAACAATGGCTTGGGAGGCTTGTCTGTGAGTAAAGCTAGAAGAGAAAATGAAAGAAAGTAATGGAAAAATTGAGACAAATTATAGGGTAAAGAATATTCTACCATGTATGATATTGAATGTTTTTAGACTTGATGGTGTGTAAACATTTATTAGACAGGTTTGTACTTGGGTACAATATCCATTTCCCAGGAATTTTAGAGCACCATTAATTCATTTAAGTTACGCTATCTCCACAGCTGTATTTTTCAACATGTACAACAAATGGACTATTTATTTTGGATGCATTTTTATAAGCATTTCTATATCAAGAAGTGTATTGTTTGAAAGTAAAATCAGAGAAACATCACATTCTCATATTTACTCTCTGGCACTAAATAGTCTTAATGAATTGCAGTGGAGATTTCCCGAGGCAAAAGGCTTCTAAGAGTCTACTTCATACCCATTCTGTGCCTTAATCTTCTGTGATAAAAGAAAGGAGAGATAGATTCTTTAGTGACAGATTTTTAAAAGCCAGAATCTTTTGTTTACCAAGTCAGATGTTTTGGGTTAACAGACAAGGAAATAAAATATGCTTCTTTGATCTCAATTTATAATCTAGCACAAAATAAAAAGAGAACAAACCATGATGAAATCTAATGAAAGGCTGTAGTTGCAGCACCTACATAGTAAGAAATATATACATACATGACTTGGAGAAAAGAGGGGTCAATGCTGGTTGAGAGAATCAGGAGGAAGTTTTATGAAGGGACCTTGATGCCCATGTGAAACTTAAAGAATGAAAAGAAAATGGGAATGCAGAGAGTAAAGAAGAAATTAAGGGAAACTTAACAACACAATCCATATCATAGTGATAAAGATATCAAGAATGATTTGCATACAAAAGAGTGGTCTGATGAGAAGTAACTGAATGGGTGATGCAGAAATCCAATTGCTCATGACAGAAACAATACAAAATGGACATGAAAGTACATAGATAGTGAAGGATGAAATTCTTAAGGATCATAAGAAATCTGCAGATAGATTTGGATATGAGGTGGTAGGCTAAAGTGTCATTGTTAATTCTTGGAATAAAACAATGACTCAAAGGTAGTGAATCTAATGATGATTAACTTAGTATGTGAGATACATGCTGGGGGAGAACACAGGTAGATAAGAAAACACAGTACTAGCGGGGCGTGGTGGCACACGCCTTTAATCCCAGCACTCTGGAGGCAAAGGCAGGCGGATTTCTGAGTTCAAGGCCAGCCTGGTCTGCAGAGTGTGTACCAGGACAGCCAGGGCTACACAGAGAAATCCTGTCAAAAACAGGACAAGACAAAACAAAACAAAACGACACAGTACTACAGTTGAGGCAGGGCAAACAATGAGTGAGACAAGGATGGAGTCTGGAAAATTAAAAGAAAGAAAAAGAAGAAACAAACCAGAGGTAACTAGAAGAAATCAACTAGAGTGCTTGGAGTACATAAAGATAATTGTACTGTTGTCATAGAGACAACCTTATTTCACCCTGTTATTCATAGCCTGATTTCAGTTCAATACTTACTGTATTTATGTATTGCTTAAGCTGTATAACTGCTTTTACCAATTTAAAATGTTTTATAGATCTTTATAATACACAAGAGGACTAGCACTGGGCTAGGTTATAAAAGATTATTGCTAAACCTTTCTTAATTGGCTTTTTAGGAAATTGCTGCTGATATGAAAGGGATGTCTCATATTTACAAGTCTAGAAGAGAAAGTGGTGTCTTGCTTCAGGATGCTTAAGGTTATAGAAATACAAAATTCTGTTGATATTCTCAAAACTAATTGTTCATAATCAAAAATATACCAGAAAGATATGGAGAAAATAGATTTGTATGGCATAAGCTCCATCTTGCTTAATTACCCAAGATAGAAAAATTTTAGTGAATTAATAGTTTGCATTTTTCAATAAGTCTTCATTGATAGCCTACAACATATATTGCTCTTACAAAACTTAAACAATTTAAAAATCAAACATATTTGTGGAAAATTTACACAGACCTAAATGTCTATTATATTATCTTCATATTGTATTCTTTCCAGTCATTTTTAATAATATGATCTTTAATTATTTTTAGAATATAAAGAATAAAAGCTTAAATATCTGAATTCAAAATACAATCACATCAGATGTGATATATATTTATATATTTTATTATATATATACATATATATATATACACACATATATGTACACACACACACACACACACATATATATAGGTATACACATATTTATAAAAGTGGTTTCCACTAAGATGAGGAATTTGTTTGCTGAGGAATAGTGGGAGATATGGGGATTGCAGAATGTGTGGCCCACATAACATTCAAGTGATATTATGCAGACTGAGAAGGAATATATTCAGGAATATACATATATGCATATATACACATATATGTATGTAACAAAATTAAATAAAAAGAGGGCATGAATTCTGAGAAAAATAATGAGTATTGATGGGTAGGTTTGGAAGAAGAAAAGGGAAAGGGGAATGATGTAATTATGGTATGACCTTACAAATAAAATAAATAATATACTTGGAGTAGTATACATGTAGTATGCTTTAAAAACATGGTTGAAGTGAAGTAAATTACAGACAATTTACATCTCATTTATATAAAAAGTAATTTTTATTTCCCTATAGAATTATTCCTATTTTTTCTTACATATCCAAATCATAGACACCAAGGGTCTCTGGAGAGTGTTCTTAATTTTTTTTTTTTTGCAAATTCACATCAGTAAATTTTTGAGTATAATGGCAGACAGGGAATGGAAGGAATGTGCTTCATGTGCAGAAATGACAAGCTTCTCGAGTCTCAGGAGGATATAAATCTAGGGACATTGTTGGCTCCTAGACATACCCTCAACATGATCTCCAGAGATATTTAGTTCAATTTCACAATTAAATATCAATTACTAAAGTCATATTTATTTATATTAAGGGATAATGTTAAGTATCTTATATGTATATGTTCAAATATCAAACATGTTTTAAATGCATTAGCATATGGGTCTGATGTGGTGTCCTAGAACTATAAAAGAGTCAGTTCAAGTTTTAGTCAATTTAGACAAATCTCAATGAAGTTTACAATATTTCATTTATGTGGTTTTATGACCAACATCCTTCATTTGCAGGATGAGTAGGAGGACACACATGCTGTAAGCAGCAGATAGGTGACATAGCTGAGAACACTCACCAAGAATTCTAGCCTCCTTGAGTCCACAGTAATTAAACTGTGCCTCCTAGGCTAATCAAGTGGTTTCATGGCAATCACCCAACTGAGTTATGATGGCTTTAGGAATTCTCACGTATATACACCTTTCAATCCAAAACCCATGAGAGAGAGAAAATGAAATTGCATTTGGAGTCCAACAATTCCCTATAGGACATGTAAGTGTTGAACCTCATTTAATTTTAGTATCATGCTCAGGACTGGGAGTTGCCAGAAGTACTAAGCATGTATGATAATAAACCAGCCTCTGAGCCATTCATCCAGCTCTTGACCACCAGCTTAGAGATAAACCTATCAGCACCACACATAATGATAACATTTAGAGAGCTAAAATACATGCTATCATGGTCAGCACAGCCCATTTGCTTCTTTTCTCTTCTCTTCTCTTCTCTTCTCTTCTCTTCTCTTCTCTTCTCTTCTCTTCTCTTCTCTTCTCTTCTCTTCTCCTCTCCTCTCCTCTCCTCTCCTCTCCTCTCCTCTTTCTCTTCTTTCTTCCTCTTCCTCTTCCCCTCCCCTCCCCTCACCCCTCCCCTCTCCTCCTCCCCTCCCCTCCCCTCTCCTCCTCCCCTCCCCTCCCCTTCCCTCTCCTCTCCTCTCCTCTGCTCTCCCTCTCCTTTTTCTCCCTCTCGCCTCTCTCCCTCTCCCTCTCTCCCCCCCTCTCTCGTGTGTGTGTGTGTGTGTGTGTGTGTGTGTGTGTGTCTATCTCTGTCTCTCTATTTCTGTCTCTGTCTCTGACTCTGACTCTGTTTCTTCAATTTATTCTCAAACAATTACTGCTTAGGAAATGAAGACAGAGTTTATGGATACCAATCCTCCTGAACAACTGAGTAGACATTTAGAATTTTATCAGACAATTCATCCAGTACATTCTAGACCTTGAGAGAGACTAATTTGGGTACGGCTAAATGTTACTTTGTGATTGAAAGAATGGAAACTAGGGGTTTAGTTTAATACACATGTTTCAGTCTGTATTCCCTCCCCTGTACTTCCATCTGTAGCTGCTTATCTGCTTGTGTTTAATTGTCCTTAAATATAATTGCTCTACAGAGTATAGCAACACACTGGGCTTAATGTGCTTAGTGAAGCTACTAGAGCTACTGTCTGCTGTTCCCTAAGTGAGTTTTTATGTGCTTGACACTAACACTCTTGAGGACTCTGCTCAAATTAACTTCTTTTCCATTGAAAGCAATGGTTTACACCATGCACCTCCAGATCATTCAGTGCAGATGAAAAGGTTTGACAACTCCATGCACTTAGTGAAAAGATATGAGTAGCATTATTTATTGAATGATATGAATGAGTTGATTACATTGCCTATACATTTTACACTATTATTACAATTTTATTGCTCTATTCTGTTTTTCATTTGCCTACTTAATTAGATTTCCAAAAAGATTATGTGGGATAGAGTGAAAAGCAGCCATTAATTTCTGTGGATGATGTCATTTTGGAATACGTTTGTTAAGGTCAATCAACTAGACCACTCCCACAAAGCCTATTCCATACCACAGCCTTAAAATCACATACTGAAATCACTATTTTCAGCGTACTTGAAATCACATACCAAAACTTCTCTTTTTATAGCAACATTTAGCTATTCATACCTAAAAATATCTTGTACATTTACTGGAAGATAAAATCTACAACTTTTCACAGAGGAACATAAATCATGACAACTATAAAATAGTCTTTAAAATGGTCTTGAAGTTTTACTTACTTTTAAACGTATCAACCCCACATATCAAACTTATTTCCTCATATCATATTATACTAGTTACCAAAGCAATCATGTGGTTGTTTAAATAGGAATGTTCCCTCAGGATCATTAGCTGAATGATTGGTCATGAGGAGGTAGTGCTACTTGGGAGGGATTATAAAAGATTTGGCCTTATTGGAGAAGGTGTCTCACTAGGGGTAGGCTTTGGGGTTTCAAATGCTCAAAACCAGGCCTGGTGTCTCGCTCTCTTTCTGATTCCTACAGATCCAGATGTAGAACTCTAAACTCCTCCTTCAGCAGCATGTCTACCTGCATGAGACCATGCTTCCTGGCATGCTGAAAATGACCAAAATCTATGAAATTGTAAGCAAGCCCAAATTAAATGCTTTCCTTTATAAGAGTTGCCATGGTCATGGCGTCCTTCATAGCAATTGAGTGTTCACTAAGACAAATTGTTTATTTAGAATCTGCTGTTACATGTTATTCTAGGGTATTTTACATTACATTTGATAAATAACTTGCACATAAGTTCCCACATATTTGATTTCCAAAGCAGCAATCTGAATAGAGGTTTATCTGGTATCAACATGTCCACAATTCTCTCCCTAATACCTCTCACTTCCATTGTGAAACCTAACCTCCAACAAAAGCTTCCCTGGTAACCACAAAAGCTAATTTTTTTTCTTGTCTTAAATCCCAAAGTATTTACAAGTTCTTTGAACTATTCATCTGGCAAATAGCAAGCATTGCCTTGAATATAAACTAATCCTCATTTTATTTGGGTATGCCAAGTCATCCCAACTGGAGTTTTAATCTCCTAGATGATGAGGTTCATGCCTCTAATAAGTCAGCATACAAAGTAATATTTGACCTTGTAGAATAAACAAACATAATCTCCAAATTAACTTTCACTTGAAAATAGGGCTTCCCACAGGCCTCTTTGATTGCAAGGAACAAAATTTTGCTGATTACAGTAAAAGGAGAACTTATCACAGGGAGCTCTCAAGGATGGCTGGGAAATCTGTTGGTCTAGGTCTTGGAATGAAAGAAACTAGACCAGATATACACACAAGGAGGATTAAACAATAGTTTCAGACTATCTACATAAAGTGGTTTATAGCTTTTCAAATGTGTTCCACTTTATTGTGTTTTACTTTTTTATTATTTCTCATTTTGGTCAAAATTTAAAAACCTGAAGAAAGATAAGCTGAATAGTTAAGCTTTGAATTTTTATTATAATCAAGTAGACATGTATATCACGAGGGAAAGAAGACTCCTCTACAAGCAGGTTAGCTCAACTTCCACATTATTAACACTTCTGGTAAACCAGTGGTTCTCAACCTGTAAGTTACAACTTCTTTGGGCATCATCATCTGATGACCTAAGATCACTAGAAAACACATATATTTCCACTATGGTTAATCACTAGCAAAATTACAGTTATGAAGTGGCAACAAAATTAATTTTATGGTTGGAGATCACTACAACATGAGGATCTATATTAAAGGGTAAAAGTGTTAGGAAGGCTGAGAACCATTGTGCTTGACAATTATTCATTATAAATGACTATTCTGTGAATTGCTGGATATATAAGAGCCTCTGCTCCATCAGATATCAGTAAAACCTGTCCTGTTGATAGATATTGGCCAGTTGTAAAAGGGGAACAAAATCATCCATTGGTAATAATCCCCAACCAAATAGGAAATATAAGCTGCTACTAGAGACAAAAAATGAAAACTAGATGGCCAGGTCAAAGCATGGGTATGTTTCATTAATTAATTACTTAATTAATTTTTTAGATATTTTTTGCCTTCTTATTAGATATTTTCTTTATTTACATTTCAAATGCTATCCTGAAAGTTCCCTATACCCCCCACCCCCGCCCTGCTCCCCTATCCACCCACTCCCAATTCTTGGCCCTGGCATTCCCCTGTACTGGGGCATATAAAGTTTGCAAGACTAAGGGCCTCTCTTCCCTGTGATGGCCGACTAGGCCATCTTCTGCTAGATATGCAGCTAGAGACAAGACCTCTGGGGTTACTGGTTAGTTCATATTGTTGTTCCACCTATAGGGTTGCAGATCCCTTCAGCTCTTGGGTACTTTCTCTAGCTCTTACATTGGGGGCCCTGTGTTCCATCCTATAGATGACTGTGTGCATTCACTTCTGTATTTGCCAGGCACTGGCATAGCCTCACACAAGACAGCTATATCAGGGTCCTTTCAGCAAAATCTTACTGGCATATGCAATAGTGTCTGTGTTAGGTGGCTGATTATGGGATGGATCCCAGGGTGGGGTTGTCCCTGGATGGTCCATCCTTTCATCTTAGCTCCAAACTTTGTTTCTGTAACTCCTTCCATGAGTATTTTGTTCCCTATTCTAAGGAGGAATGAAGTATCCACACTTTGGTCTTCCTTCTTTTTGATTTTCTTGTGTTTTGCAGATTGTATCTTGGATATTCTAAGTTTCTGGGCTAATATCCACTTATCAGTGAGTGCATATCAAGTGACTTCTTTTGTGATTGGGTTACCTCACTAAGGATGATATCCTCCAGATACATCAATTTGCCCAAGAATTTCATAAATTCATTGTTTTTAATAGCTGAGTAGTACTCCATTGTGTAAATGTACCACATTTTCTGTATCCATTCCTCTGTTGAGGGACATCTGGGTTCGTTTCAGCTTCTGACTATTATAAATAAGGCTGCTAGGAACATAGTGGAGCATGTGTCCTTCTTACCGGTTGGGACATCTTCTGAATATATGCCCAGGAGAGGTATTGCTGGATCCTCCGGTAGTACTATGTCCAATTTTCTGAGGAACCGCCAAACTGATTTCCAGAATGGTTGTACAAGCTTGCAATCCCACCAGCAATAGAGGAGTGTTCCTCTTTCTCCACATCCTTGCCAGCATCTGCTGTCACCTGAATTTTTTATCTTAGCCATTCTGACTGGAGTGAGGTGGAATCTCAAGGTTGTTTTGATTTGCATTTCTCTGATGATTAAGGATGCTGAGTATTTTTTCAGTCCTTTGGTATTCCTCACTCGAGAATTCTTTGGTTAGCTCTGTACCCCATTTTTAATAGGGCTATTTGATTTTCTGGAGTCCTGCTTCTTGACTTCTTTATATATATTGGATATTAGTCCCCTATCAGATTTAGGATTGGTAAAAATCTGTTTCCATTCTGTTGGTGGCCTTTTAGTCTTATTGACAGTTTCTTTTGCCTTACAAAAGCTTTGCAATTTCATGAGGTTCCATTTGTCAATTCTTGATCTTATAGCACAAGCCATTGCTGTTCTGTTTAGGAATTTTTCCCCTGTGCCCATATCTTTGAGACTTTTGCCCACTTTCTCTTCTATAAATTTCAGTGTCTATGGTTTTTTGTGGAGGTCTTTGATCCACTTAGACTTGTGCTTTGTACAATGAGATAAGAATGGATCAATTTGCATTCTTCTACATGATAACTGCCAGTTGTGCCAAGACCATTTGTTGAAAATGCTGTCTTTTTTCCACTGGATGGTTTTAGCTCCCTTGTCAAAGATCAAGTGACCATAGGTGTGTGGATTCATTTTTGGGTCTTTCCATTGATCTACCTGTTTGTTGCTGTACCAATATCATGCAGTTTTAATCACATATTGTTCTGTAGTACAGCTTGAGGTCAGGTATGGTGATTTCACCAGAGGTTCTTTTATTGTTGAGAATAGTTTTTGCTATCCTAGACTTTTTATTATTCCAGATGAATTTGCAAATTGCCCTTTCTATCTCAGTGAAGAATTGTGTTGGAATTTTGATAGGAATTGCATTGAATCTGTAGATTGCTTTCAGCAGGATAGCCATTTCGATGTTTCATTAATTTCTATGTCAACAATATTCCTTGGAAGATATTCTATTAATGGATGTCCTGAAGATGCATATTTTGCCACAGAGGTTCTACTCAAGACAAGGTGCACTTCACTAATCAACACAATATTTGTTCAATGTAGTTCTCAAGTACTGAAATAGTGAAGGAGTTTTGTTAATTGGTAGACACTGCTTACTGGACGTGTGTGTCTTCTACATTACCTAAACTCATAAAGTAACTCAGAAAAGGGGGGAGTGGATAGGGTCATAAAACACATCTATGCATCAGCCCCAAAGTTGCAAGGTGCATGAGAATCATAAACTATCTGGTGCTAAGAGGGAATGAAGGACTTTATTAGGAAAATTAGCTACAGTCTTTCAAGGAGAAGAAAAAAAAGGAATCTTTTCTTGAGCACATTTAATTGGGGCAAGCCAGGTATCTTGTTGAGAGCCTTCAACGTTTCCAATAGTTATGAAGAGAGATTTAACAATTTTAACCCATATTGTTGATTAGTATAAAGACTTCATACACTGAACAGAGAATTAACGCACTAGTTTCTAAACTGTGAACATACCAAAAGTAACATCACTCATTAATACAGTTTATATTTTCTTTTGGAAATTAGGTAACAGTTACCTAAGTCTAGGAATATATTTTTCTGAAAAAAACAAAACAAAACAAAACAAAACAAAAACAAAAACAAAAACAAAACCCAAATACATAGATTTTCTTAATCTAAATATGGTGTTCAAGTATCCTTCTGTGAATGCACACACATTACAAGGAAAATAAGAATCCTCTAAAATTATGAGTGGTGGATAACATGTAGAATGGAGCTTAGTAGAAGTGTATAAAATCAGAGAATTTTATTTTTATTGAAGTAATAATCCGAAATTTTATGATTGATTCTCCTACTTTTCGGCAGTTTAGGAAAAAGGTGCTGAGAATTATTTTATAAATAATTATCTGTGTTGCTGGTTTCTTCTTAATTACCACTAATTTCGTAGCTCCAACTAATCAGCATCAATTGTCCAAGTAGTACCTTCTATTCTTGACTCTTAAGCCAGAGCCATGTTACTAAGGTTGCCAAGTTCTGCTGCTTTCTGTCATTGGAACATGGGCTCCTTGTTATATTACATTATCACCTGCTTTCTGTTTTTCAACACCTTCACTGCCTAAGTCCTAGAACTTTCTCTGTAGATTGAACTCAGAGATAAACATGGCTGTGTCTCCTGAATGCTGGGATTAAAGGTGTGTATTACCACGGCTGGATTTAACTTTCTCCACCTAGAACTTGTTCTGTTCCAGGCTGGCCCTGAACTCAAAGATCTGTTTTCCTTTGTCTCCTGGGATTAAAGGTGTGTATCACCATGCCTGGGACAAAGCTTTTTATGTCTACTATTCTTCAAAAGCCTGTGTTTTCCAGCTTCAAGATCTGGATTACAAGTGTGCTCACCATTTCTGGAATGTATTCATTTCAGATTAAATATTCAAATGAAAATAACCAGGTAATAACACCTAACATAATTATTCTTTGTTCAACTGCAAACATATAAGCAATAAGTTTAACTGGGTGGGAACTTGCCCCAAGTTCACCACTGTCTTAATCAGTTTGTCTCTTTGAACATAGGATTCAGCTCCATTCTACTTTTTGGTTCCTCCTAATTCTTTGAACCAAGGATTTTATAATTTTTTTCTTCAAAGCTTGCTATGCTTCATCAAAATGCTCTTCATGATAGTAAACTTCAGGGCTGTGGGTGTGTGGGAAAGAGGGGAGTAGGAGAGTGTCCTCATTCCACCAGAGTTCCGGTGCTCTGGGCAGGCTGACACAGGAGGACTGCCGGACACTTTCCACATGGCCCCAGGTGGGCATCTGGCTGTGTTAGGCCACTGACCCCACATGACGGGTGGTGGACAAGGGGCAGGCCCAGGTAACATGTTCTCATCCTCCGGCATCCCACGCTGGATACAATGGAGGAGCTGAGAACAGAATAGGGGCCCCAGGGCAGCACTTGGCCCCGGAGATAAGGAAAGAGGGCAGAGGGAGAGTTGGGTGCTGGGTGATTCCCACACAGGGGAGAGTCCTTATTCAGGTCTGTAGCTGGAGCACAGGAAGGCCTTCCGTTGGGAGATTAGATGCAGCTTGTTATGAGAAAGTCTATCCCATCGTTTAAGCACAGTGGGCCTTGATGAGCAGAGACAGTCTATGGTTTTAGAGCTTTATTGTAGAAAGGCAAGGAGGAGGGAAGGTAGAAAGAGAGAGAGACCGGCCATGGCCACAAGGAGATAAGGGGAAAAAGAGAAGGTAGAAAGAGAAAGAGAAAGAGATCAGCCATGACCAAGAGGAGAGAAGGGGGGAAGAGAGAGAGAGAAGAAAGGCTAGAGATTAAGAGAGGTAAAAGCCCAAGTAATCGAGGAGGGGCCAAGCACCCCTTCTTATAGTGAGCTGCTATCTTGCTATTGTTAGGTAACTGTGGGGAGGAGTCTAGCAAGAAAGCCAGAAGCTTGGGACATTGTCTACATGACTGCTAGCCACATGTCCCTCTTGTGGGGGCTGTGGGGATGGTAGCTTCAACAGGAACCAGAGGTCCAGGAGACATGATCAAACACCTTCCATCCCATGTAAGTGGAAATTACCATCCATCGGATATCACTGGGGTTCAAGACCTCAGTTTGACTAGAGACCAGGCTTGTGGAGAGCCCTGCCATGAGCAATCACCATTATAAGATGGCACTGGCTTCCACTGTGCCTAACTAGTAAACAAGCCTTATGTGCAAGTGCAAGAGTGAATTCACGCCCAGTCACTGCCCATCTCAGGGCATAGTAATGAGGTGATGGGCGAGCAACTAATCAGGTGCTGTCATGCCACAGCAGGTGCTGAAATGTCATGCTGAGGGCTATATAAGCAGCACCATTTTCCTGGTTCGGGGTCTTCCTTATGTTGAAGCAATAAAAGCTTTGCCGTAGAAGGATCCAGTTGTCCGAGTGAATTCTTGCCGGCGAGATACTAGCTCGGGCAAGACAGGCTGTCTGTGCATAGCCCATTGCTCCACAGTAAACCAGAGGACAAAGTCTATGCTGGGCTTGTTTTTTTTTGTTTTTGTTTTTTGTTTTTTGTTTTTTTTTTTGAGACTTCCTTTGTCAATGCAGTTAATCTGAATATATTCACCTTAGCCTCATGCAGGCTCTTAAGATAAAGACAAAAAGCAGCCTTATTCTTCACCAAAACATCCTAAGAACAATCTACAGAGTTCAAATCACTCTCTTGAATCAGCAGACCTCCACAGTTCAAATCACGCTCAGCATGACCATCTTCCAAATTCCTTCTAGGATGGTCCATTATACCCCAATTGAAGCATTCCACTGCTTCCCAAATCCAAAGTACCCAAATCCACATTCTTCTAAACAAAAGCATGGTCAAGCCCATCATAGCAATACCCCAGTCCCTGGTACCAATTTCTTTTCTTAGGGTTTCCATTTCTATAGAGAGACACCATGACCAAGGCCATTTTATAAAGGACAACATTTAACTGGGGCTTGCTTTCAGGTTCAGTTCATTATCACCATGGCAGGAACCATGGTGGAGTCCATGTAGTCATGGTGTTGGAGGACCTGAGAGTTGTACATCTTCATCCAAAGGAAGCCAGAGGCAGACTGTCTTCAGACAACTAGGAAGAGTCTACTTCCACAGTGACACAATGCCACCAACAAGGCCATATCTCCTAAAAGTACCACTCCCCGAGCCAAGCATATCCAAACCACCACAAAGAGTAAATACTTACAATGCTGTTAGGTATTATACTGGTTTAGGAGAATGGCAATAGTAGGCGTTCTAAGGTCTATGAGTTGTTAGCCATGGGTAATTAGCTAGTTTTAAAATACCAGGCATGAATTTCATCCTACTTCTCAGGTATAAACTCAATGGGGGTATTTGTTGGTTTTCATGAAGATATAGGTGCCCCTATTGAAAAAACATCGGGATGTCTTGTTGGGCTGATCAGTTAGTGGTTCATAGGCTTTACAGCTATGTAGGAATGTATATTGCTTTTCTCCATTGGTAGCCTACACAACTTGTTCAGAAACTATTACAGGCAGTTCTCAAAGAGGTGTCCGGACAGTTTCATCTCAGTTCCTCCAGGTCTTATGTCTTAAGCACGTGGTGTCCGGGTATCATATATTTTTCTTTAATTTATTTATTTTTATTTTATTTATTCCCTGCCCCCATCTACCCTCCAGCTGCTCCACATCCCACACCTCCTCCCCACTCCACCCTGTCTCCACGTGGCTTCCCCCACCTCCCCTCACCCCACATGACCTCTAAACTCCCAGGGGCCTCCAGTCTCTTGGGGGTTAGGTGCATCATCTCTGAGTGAAAGCAGACATGGAGGTCCTCTACTGTATGTGTGTTGGGGGCCTCATATCAGCTTGTGTATGCTGTCTGTTTGGTGGTCCAGTGTTTGAGAGATCTAGGGAGTCCAGATTAATTGAGACTGCCAGTCCTCCTGCAGGATTGCCCTTCTTCTCAGCTGTTTTCAGCCTTCCCTAATTCAACAACAGGTGTCAGCTGCTTCTGTACATTGGTTGGGTGGAAATATCTGCATCTCACTCTTTCAGCTGCTTGTTGGGTCTTTCAGAGGGCAGTCACGATAGGTCCCTTTTTGTGAATGCTCCATAGCCTCAGTAATAGTGTCAGGTCTTGGGGCCTCCCCTTGATCTGGATCCCACTTTGAGCCTGTTGCTGGACCTTCTTTTCCTCAGGCTCCTCTCCATTATCATTCCTGTAATTCTTTCAGACAGGAACAATTATTGGTCAGAGATGTGACTGTGGGATGGCAAGCACATTCCTCAATTGATGCCTGTTTCCATTCTTTCTGCTGGCCCTTGGGGCTTCAGTTCTTTTCCCTCGTCCAATACCAGATCAGGTTCCCCTCTCCCCCTGACTCTCCCCACACCGTCCATTTTCCCTCCCAGGTCCCTCCCTCCCTCCCCACTAGTGATTGCTTTCTTCTCTCTCCCATGTGGGACTGAGGTGTCCTCACTTGGACACTTCAGCTTGTTGACCTTTTTGAGTTCTGTGAACTGTATCGTGGGTATTCTATACTTTTTTTTTTTTTATTTTTGGCTAATATCCACTTATTAGTGAGTACATACCATGCATGTCCATTTGGCTCTGAGTTACCACACTCATGATGATATTTTCTAGTTCTATCCATTTGCCTGCAAAATTCAGAATGTCCGCATTCTTAATAGCTAAGTAGTATTCCATTGTGTAAATGAATCACCTTTTCTGTATCCATTCATCTGTCATGGGACATCTAGGTTGTTTCCAACTTCTGGCTATCACAAATAAGACTGCTATGATCATAGTGGAACATGTGCCTCTGTGGCATGGTGGGGCATCTTTTGGGTATATTCCCAAGAGTGGTATAGCTGGATCTTCAGGTAGATCTATTTTCAATTTTCTGAGGAACCTCCAGATTGATTTCCAGAGTGGTTGTACCCATTTGCAATCCTACCAGCAATGGAGGAGTGTTTCTTTCTCCACATCCTTTCCAACATGTGTTGTCACCTGAGGTTTTGATCTTAGCCATTCTAATTGGTGTAAGGTGGAATCTCAGGGTTGCTTTGATTTGCATTTCTCTGATCACTAAGGACTTTGAACATTTCTTTTTTTTAGTTAGGTGTTTATTTCATTTACATTTCCAATGCTGGTATTTATTTCATTTACATTTCCAATGCTATCCCAAAAGTCCCCCACACCCTCCCACACCCACCCACCTCCACTTCTTGGCCCTGGCGTTCCCCCATACTGGGGCATATAAAGTTTTCATGACCAATGGGCCTCTCTTTCCACTGATGGCCGACTAGGCCATCTTCTGATACATGTGCAGCTAGAGACACGAGCTCTGGGAGGTATTGGTTAGTTCATATTGTTGTTCCACCTATAGGGTTGCAGATCCCCCCAGCTCCTTGGATACTTTCTCTAGCTCCTCCATTGGGGGCCCTGTGATCCATCCAAGACTGGGAACATCTACTTCTGTGTTTGCTAGGCCCTGGCATAGTCTCACAAGAGACAGCTATATCAGGGTCCTTTCAGCAAAATCTTGCTAGTGTATGCAATGGTGTCAGAGTTTGGAGGCTGATTATGGGATGGATCCCTGGGTATGGCAGTCTCTACATGGTCCATCCTTTCATCTCAGCTCCAAACTTTGTCTCTGTAACTCCCTCCATGGGTGTTTTGTTCCCAATTCTACTTCTCAGCCATCAAGATTCTTCAGTTGTGAATTCTCGGTTTAGTTCTATACCCCATTTTTTGATTGGGTTGTTTGGTTTTTTGATATTAACTTTTTGAGTTCTTTATATATTTTGGACATTAGCCCTCTATAGGATGTGGGGGGGGGGGGTTAGTGAATTTTTTTCCCAGTCTGTACATTGCCAATTTGTCTTATCGACTATATCTTTTCCCTTACAGAAGCTTTCCATTTCCATGAGGTCCCATTTACCAATTGTTGATCTTAGAACATGAGCCACTGGAATTCTTTTTAGGAAATTTACCCCTGTGGCAATGAGTTCAAGGCTCTTTCCCACTTTTTCTTCTATTAGATTCAGTGTATCTGGTTTTATGTTTAGGTCCTTGATCCCCTTGGACTTGAACTTCGTACAAGGTGACAAATATAGGTCTATTTTCATTCTTCTACATAGAGCCAGCCAGTTAGACCAGCACCATTTATTAAAGATGCTTTCTTTTTTACATTGTCAAAGATGAAGTGACTGTAAGTATGTGGGACAGCCACCAAGAACAGCAGCAGCAATGAAGTGGAGTCAACCAGAACCTTGAGTACTACAGGAGGCAGAGGTGGAGAAGTGACGTAAACCATTTGGAGGAGTCTAGGAGATCACATGTGGATCTCAAACCCTGGAACAAAAAACCGTAGAGTTGAAATTTCCTTGTATACCCCAAGATGTCAGAGGCATGGGATACCTCCCTTGGAAAGCTGCTAAGAGAGAGTGGAACAAGCCAAAGACAAAGTACTGTGTTGTTGTCAACAAAGCTGAAAGGATTTGGATATCAGAATACTACTTTGACTCCAGTCATGGTGATGCAGAGTTTGGAGTTTGCCCAGCTTCTTTTCTGTCTTGCTTCGCTCCAGTATTTCCTCATCATGATGGTCTGGAATAGTAATGTATATCCTACATATTGTTAGAGGTATATTTATTTGGATTTTGATTTCTTTAGGCTATTAGACTTTAGATATTGTATGAGTCTTAGAAGAGACTTTGAACTTTGGATCTTTAATATTGTTGAGACTAGTATAGACTGTGGGACTTCTGAAATTGAACTAAATATATTGCATTATGTTATGGCTAGGTATTGTCCCAAAAGACTCACATGTTTGAACAAGCCTATGTGGACCATGGAGTGGAATAAATAAGCTTGGCCCAGAGAGTGGCACTACTAGGATGTGTGGCCTTGTTGGAGTAGTTGTGGCCTTGTTGGATGAAGTATGTCACTGTGGGGGTGGCCTTTGAGACTCTCCTAGCTGCCTGAAGACAGTCTGCTCCTGGGTTCCTTTAGATGAAAATGTACAACTCTTACCTCCTCCAGCCACATGACTTCCTGGACACTACCATGCTTCCTGCCATGATAATAATGGACTGAACCTCTGAGTCTATAAGCCAGCCCCAATTAAATGTTGTCCTTTAATAAGAAAGAAAAATAATCCATGAAAACTCATGCTTTGTTTTCAATTCATCCTGTTATTACCTTCTTCAAATATCTACTTTAGCAGTTAATTTTTATAATTACATTCAGCTTCCCAAACTAATGTATACCCTGCTTTATTTGTAACCGCAGACAAAATAATACAAACTGTTTATTAAGTCCACTTACAAAAATGGGTGCTTTCTCTAGATGTTTCAATTACAAGAAAAAGCCTCTGCAGTGATTCTCATAATTGTTTGGAGTTTGTCAAACCATTCAGTTAGTTGTGTCACACACTTCACTATCTCCCATTAGAAAGTCTCTTTACTATCTAACTTATGGATGAAAATGGCTCATATCTTTTATATGTGTGTTAGAAAGACAAAATTGTCAACTAACAACTAATATAGAAGCAGATAGGAAGTCATATTTAGAGGACTAAATTATTTTGAAAAGCACGTTCTTGTTGCATAAAAAAAAATCCCTGACACAATTTAACATCCCTGCAAGCCTTTACATATTTTTCCAGCATAGAACATAAGGTTGGTTATCTCATTTAATAAACAAACAACCCTTTAGCAGGGCTATGATACATTCCTGGACAAATAACATGCAATTTACTTAGACATTGCCCCTGTACAGCTCAGAGCCTCCCTGGCAACTGGCTCAGTGCCTGTGTCCTTCCTTGCAACTCAGAAGATGTGCCCTGAGGGTAGTGAATGGTCAGGGCTGCTGTGAAGTTGCCCTGAGATGACCTTTTCTCTAGATCCCATATTTATTTCTACTAATATTTGAGTTTGAGCAATGCATAAGCTTGAGAAAAGATTTAGCACAAAAGTAGGGCAATTTCTTCTCAATGCCATTTGACACAGGGTCTTTCTCTGGAGAGAAGATTGTTTATTCAGCACAAATCTACTCAGACATAAAGCAACTTCTTCAAACTTAAAGAAAAAAAACAACCTTGGGGAGAAATGGAAATTTAAACAGAGTTTGGGATGGTAGCCCCTACCCTTTTCCTTCACAATGTATTTTTGCCTGTTCTTGCCTTTTCTTTCTTGGGTAATATATGTGCCTTCTTTCTCTAAAATAATACTCCCAGGATTTTCATATTGCTGATGTCAAAGAAATTCCATGGTTGTTATCAAAGAAATTAATAGGATAGTATACATTCTGTCTGTACACAGAATCTGGGATGTAGTTAGAATTAAAATAAATATGAAAGGTTAAACATTGGAGTTGGGACATTTTATACCTTGCAATAAGATTATCATTTTCTTTTATGGTTGCTGATCTGTGAAGTTCTAGGATTTCACTCAGAATTTCAATTCATAGGAATATAAGACACTCAAAGATATGTAATTTGAGAACTAGACCAATCATTAAAGTTTTGACAGATGAAGAAATAGAATTCCAGAAAAGAAATGGATATGTTCAGCATCAGGTTGCACATTAGTCCTCAAAGAATTAAAATCCAAGATTTTAAAAGTCCAATATTTTTATCACTGCACAATGGGTAACCTTCATTAAGCATAGATTGTAAAAAGAAAAAAAGTTACCTTTTACCTTTATTTTCTCATTAAATACAACATTACATAAAGCAAGTTTTATGATTATCAGTATTTGAAAAGTAAGAAAAAAGTATGCTCACCAAGATTAAATTATTTGCCCAAAGTTAAACAGCTAGTAAATATACTATAGCTCTAGGGCACAAATCTAGCTTACCCTTGAGTTCAAGCTGGTAACCATTATACTACACTGTCACCATTATTCATTGTTCTTAGATTTAAGACTGGTTCTTTTGTTTTAATTTTTTAAATATAGCTTATTAGAGCCAGATGTGGCAGAATACACTTGTAATTGCACTATAATTGAGACAGAACAGTCTCTATTTGAAGCTACTCTGAAATATGTAGTGTGTTTCAAGCAAGATGTGTCTATATAGTGACGCCCTGTCTAAAAAAAATAACATCACCATATATGTTGTGGAATTAATGACATTGTGTATGCTGTCCTAGTTTTCTGCTATAGTTCCCACTAGATTAAATCAAGGGTAAGGCTGGGTGTATAAACTATACCTAGGAGTGAGATTCCTTCATTTTTGTTTTCTAGATTCCATACAGTAACAACTGTAAATGTGTTGATTTTATTTCCTTAGAGGAGGGGATGAGATTAGAGCCATACCTAAGCTATATGAATACATAGCTTGGGCTGAGCCCACGGCATTTCTATCTAACCATCCCTAGGCCTAGGCTTGGAAGCTTCTAGCCTCTGTACAATCTAATCTTCTGCAAGGCTGGACCTTGAAGGCTTCATTTTCCAGACTCCCTCTGATAACATAGGCCTAGAATGCTTCAGTCTCCAAGTGTTACTGCTGAATAAAATCACTCTTTCTAGCTCTTTCTAAGCTCTGGTTAGCTGGGTAAACTCAGCTGTTCTTGCTCAAACTCCTCTCCAAGTTGAATGATTCAAATAGGCTTCTCTTGGCTTCTGACTGAATCGCTCCCCTTGAAAAGACTGCCTCTGAACTTCATTAACTGAACTGGTCTGAACTGAAATAGACTGAACTGAACTAATCTGATCTGAACTGAATTCCAGACTCTCTCCCTCAGTACTCATAAAGTAGTCCCTCTTTCCTGTCTGTTCTCCTGAAATTTGGATGTATCTTATCTCTGATTCATTCTGTTAAGTTTTTCTCTGGTTAATCACTTTGTCTACCCCCTCAATTAGACATCATTGTTTGGGATTAAAGGTGTGTGGTGTGTCTGCATTCTAGTTGGATCCT
Organism: Mus musculus; assembly: GCF_000001635.26. Taxonomy (NCBI): domain Eukaryota; kingdom Metazoa; phylum Chordata; class Mammalia; order Rodentia; family Muridae; genus Mus; species Mus musculus. The sequence goes on along the minus strand of NC_000086.7, from coordinate 138,485,721 downwards.
ATCTTTGAATGTGATACCTTGCCAGAGCAGCCATGTTGCTGTATTAGAATTCCTCTACACTCCACATTTCTTTAGGTTTGTTCCCCTTTCATCCTCAATGCTAGCAAAGGCAAGCTAAATCCTCATCATTTTATACTCAATTTCTCTTACTCCTCTCTTTTATAGATAATCTTGATTTTAAACTTGATGGGATTTAGAATCATGATGGAAGTGAATCTCTGGCCATCTCTCTCTCTCTCTTGAGGGAGTCTCTTGATTAGGTTAATTGAGGTAGAAAGATTCACCGTAAAACTGGGTGATACTGTTTGAAGGACTAGAGTTCAGGGATGAATATAAAAAACTTGAGCTGGGCACAAGAAATCATCTCTCCCCTCTTCCACAGTGCTGATTCAATGTGGCCAGAGCTACCATGAGGGACCGTAACTGCAAACTGTGAGCAAAAGTAAACACTCCCTTCTTAAGTTGCTTTTCTCACTATTTTGTTACAGCAACAAGTTACTGCATTAGCCTTGTCTGGATCTCCCAAATAAATTTTCCAGGTAGGTAGCAACCATAATTTCATTTTCAGCATTATTATCCATTTTCAACACCATGTAATGTATTCATAGCAGATGAGATTATGGTCTCTTTGAAAAGGGACATTCTTTAGCCTAGCTCCATGCCACCCGAAATAATCAAATTAAATATCAGTAGGATTTTTCTTGTTTGGCTTTTGAGATTGGTTATTGTGTAACCTGGGTAAGCTTCAGAACCTGTAGGAAGCCAAAGATAACCTTGAACATAGCATCTTCCTGCCCCTGCATTGGAGTATTGAAATTAGAAGTATATCCAACCACAACCAGTCTGTCAAGGGCTTCATTCATACTAGACAATCATTCTAACAACTGAGCTACATTCCCAGGCCTAAATAGACTGTAAGGAAAAGAAATGTTGTGTTTTGGCTGACACATAGTAAGATGTGTATTGCATGTTTTATATAGTTGTCAAATGGACTTTTGTTTACAGGTTTCATTACAACCAAATTAACTTGTTGATATACTGTTTGTATTTCAAATAAAAATCCATGAAGACAATTATTAATACTTTTATTTTCAGGCTAGTATTAAAACTTTTGTTTTCAGCTTAATGCCTAATTTCTTTATGGCTGCCAAAATTCATTAGGCATTCATAGCCTGTCAATGTAATGGTTTGTAATGCAAAAGAACCGGAAAAAGAGAATACCGCTTAAGCAAGTTTAGCTCTGTAGATGTGTTAATAGTCCCTAATGAGGATGACAAGACAAGTGTTGGTATTAAGTAAACACTATCTTCAGATTCAAGTGTTTCATGACAAAAATGATTATGTGATTCACAGAATGTTCTTTTGGAGTACATAAACGAAATGTCATATTTAGAACCCAGGAAGAAATTTTCCTAAGTGTAGAACCATTCTAACATAAAGAGTTATTTGATTCAGGATTTGAAGTGGAAATCGAGCTGGTGTCAATCACAGACATTATCCTTTTCGCCTTCTCCATGTGAGCTATTTCCGCATTTATTTTTGACAACTGTCAGTAACTAATTTGTTTGCGTAAGAGAAAGCCAAATGCATAATCATCAAACCCTATAAAATGTTGTCAGGCATGATGATGCAGCCATTTTGGCAGGAAGGAAGATGCTCTCTAAAGAGAGACATTCATACCTATCCCTTTGGCTATTGAGTTACTGAAATAATGTACCACAAGAATTAAAATATCTGTTAAGTATGTCATGCTTTTGGAAGAGGAAGCCTTAAGTTTGAGAGCATTTAGAGAGCAACCTTAGCTCTCAGGAAAGTATTTCTCAAATTTCTGAAAGATTCAGAGACTACCTTGCAGGAGAGCCTGAAGCCCAGGCAATTGTGGATCAATGGTGGACAGGACCATATCTTGACCAGGACATTTTCCTTATGTATACCTCTTAACTGCTACTAAACCTTCAACATTCTGTCCATTCCCCAGATGGGAGTTACTGGATCCATTTTTTCGTGTTTCCCTTTTATCAATGTTATCATAGTGAATAAATTTCCTGTGCTTTTCACTGCTACTTATCCTTTTAATGGGTGAACTGGGAATTGGTAGCTGTGCTTATCTCGTTGGAGCTGCCAGAGTCAATTGTTTTACCCTAAAAATTCTGGTAGCAGTGACACCAAAATTCACTTGGATGGCAGACACAGAAGGATCACAAGTTCACAATCAGTATAGGTCATATGGTGAGACCCTGTCACTAAATAAAACAAAAGCTAAATTAAGATAGACCTATAAATTGAAAGTTTTTGTTTTTGTTTTTGTTTTGTTTTTGTTTTTGTTTTTACATTTCAAAGATGGAGAAAATGAGACTTGGAGAAGTTAATTTTTTACCTAAGAACTCACTTCTAGACTCTAATGGTTAGAACCACTATTTAAGTCTCATTTTACTGACAACTACTTTGTGGAATCTTATTTTTACTTGAGTCTTATAATAGTGATATGAGGTAAGGGCTACTTTTGTCTTATGATAGAAAAAATTTTCAAGGAGGTTGGGTAAATTCAACAGTCATGTAGCTAGCAAAATGTGCAGAACAGTCATTGAAGCTCATCTGTTTGAACTTAAATCTAGAATCTTTGCTCCTAATCTCTCTAGGATGAATATGCAATAGTGTTTTAATTGAACTCAATCACACTAAAATATCTGAAAATCATTTTCATCACTGAAGTCAAGACCCAGCCCTTAGAAATCTTGATTAATTTTTCCCACATGATAGAAGCTCTCTGGGAGGTCCCAAAGCATGTTCCCTGTCTTCATAACACTGATGAACACTAATTTAATTAATCAAATATAAGCTGTTGATATATGATGTCGAAATTGATTTTCAAATGAAGCCAATTATGTCTGCTCACAACAGTTCCAAGAAGAAAATATAAGCTGTGTGATTTGAAGATGCGATTAGTGGATGTAGAAAAATCAATGTGGGGGACTAAACTAAACTTACAAAGCACTTTCGACTCTCTAGTCTTCTCATATTAAGTCCAACTGGAAAACTCCAGAGGCAAGAATTGCCTTTAGAAGCTGAAACAGGGAAATGTACAATATTTCTAACTAGGATGAAACTCTTGCAAAACAGGTGCCTTGCTTATTTGAATTTAACCTTATATAAAAATTGTCCACTAAATACAATTTTGAAGATGGCCCTAGATTTTTATTTTATAAGATTGGCATCTCCTAAGCTGTCATTAGTTATTCCATGGCATAGCTTTGATAAGAAATTGGGTTCAAAGCTCAGAAAAAGTGCCTGCTTGTTTTAGAAAAAGTGTCTGAAATCCTATAAGTCAGGCTAATGCTTTGACAGGTAAGCCATTGCCACCAGCCTTCCTTATAAGGAGTTAAATGAAATAACTTCTAAGTGTAATCTGAATTTACCTAAGGGTCTGTACATTTTCCCCATGCCATCTGACCTTTTCATCCCTTGGTCTAGAGACTAACACTTCCTCTGTAGAATGGTCCAGTATAGACAGAAACCCAGGTGTTCAAGGCTGTTCTGGCTTTCTGCCCAGTTGTCCTGATGCCAGTGGATGTTTCAACAGCTAACATAAGCTTTCCCTGAGAATGTCTGCAGTCAAGAAGTGATCAGGTCATTTGTGAGAGAACAAAAGGCTTTTTAGGAAACTCTTCTTGGTGTGTGTGTGTGTGTGTGTGTGTGTGTGTGTGTGTGTGTATGTGTTGGGGGGATGGGGGGGTTGCTTGCTTTTACAAACCAGAGAAAATCCTGCAAGTGGTATTTGTTGCCTTAGGTGAATTAGTGTGTGCTGATTTGCTTTTAGCCTGACAGGCTAGTTACACATCTGAGTGAAAATCAGACCTTTAGAATCTTCATCTAAGGACATCTAGTCCATCAGTATTTTAACATGAGCCTGACAGCTGGAGCTTAGGAGCACAGAGCCACTTACCCTCACACAGTCTTAAAGAAGACAATGACACTGCTTAGTTCTTGAGAAGGGAAATTCAGTTCCCAGGACATCAGAACTCTCCTCACCCTTGCCTGTTTTATGTCTATCCAGACCTTGGAAATGTCTGTGATGTTCATCAGCGTCTAGCTGATCGCACCCTAATTCAGAGCAGATGGCAGCTTGTAGGTTAGGATTTTATAAGGAAAGTCTCTCCCAACTTTCAAAAACACCTGCCACCCACTTATCTAGGTCACAAAACTTTATAGCATTGCTGCTGAAAGCATACTCTCCAGATAAAGAATACTTGAGTTTAAATTCATGCTCTGCCACTTGTCCTTTGACCTGAATCATTTTCTTTACCTCTGATGAGACTGTTTCCTTAATGCAAAACTAAGGATAAGAAATGCACCCAATTTGGGGAATTGTGAGGATTAAATAATATTGTGCTTATAAGATGCTAGGAAAAGGGCCAATTGATAAATTTGCTTTTAATAAATGATAGCAAATTGTACTGAGACTATCCAGTTGTCTTTCCCCGTATGAATGAAAACCAGTTAATTATTTGAGGATGAATGAATGACGGGAAATAGGTATGTGAGTAGGAATGTTGAAATGGAAGGGGTGGAATGCTGATGGGAAGATGGCAGTATGTGACAAACATGAAGAGAACCCACAGCAAATATCTTGAACTTGAAAAAAAATCAGGTCTCCCATACCATGAGATGTTATAGTACTCTGTGCCTAGAGGTCTAGCTTAATGCCTTGCTAAGGGCATAGACTTTTTATCTATAAGCTTAAACACATATACAATAATGCACAAGGAAATGGATGAGCTAGCAGAAACTCTCCCTCCCCCAATTCCACCACTGGGTCTTGGAAAATCACAGGGAAATTCAGCTGGATGACTGGAGTTTTAGCAAGATGTCAGCAATTTGGCTGAAAAGCAAACAGGCAAATTATTGGCAGGATAACAGAAGCCATTTCATCAGCTTAAATACTGTCTTCCTCAGACTAGATAATTTAAAAGTGGCTCACTTTCTATGTTATGGTGTCTCTGACTCTGGGATAAAATTGAAGAGACCGGGTTTGGAATCCTGAAACATGTAGTACTTTATACCCAAACTTTCCTGCGTTTCAGATAATATTCCTATTGTTTTATGTCCTCATCTTCAAGATGGGGATGGAAATTTACCTGTATAGCTGTACAATTAATATGAGAAGCAAATAAAATAAGAAATTATAGAAACCCTAGAAGGTATATAAAAAGAGATCTTAAATATGTGTTATGAAACTGTAAATGTCTTCTTAATGTCACAACTTTCAACAATACATCCAACAAACCAAGCTGCCACAGACCATTCTTAGGGGCTGCTAAGAATATGTACAGGAATATTTTCAGTTGCCTGTTCAGTACTTTAAAAAATATTCCCACAAAACTACTCTTGTTTTATGCATCTTATAAATTGACCTAATTGGAATGTAAGGTACAATTGTTGAAGACAGTGGAGAGTTATAAAATATATTTCTGGAAAATAATGCACAACACTTAATATACAATTACTATGCGCCAGGTACTATTCTAAAGGCTTATTTATTAATCCATTTAATGTTTCTAAAAACTCTACTTATAAGGGATCTCTACTTTACAGACTGAAATCTGTAAGACTGAATCAGGACTGATATCAGGAACATATGTATGTGATATGCCCAAGGTGACATAGCTACTAAGAAACAGGGCTAATGTAAGAATTTAGACAGTATGTCTCTAGTGTTCCTGTTAAGTATAATCTGAACAGTATCTTAGTGAATTTACAGCATGCCCATGTTATTTAGTTGTAGATAACCTTAAAAAGACTGCAGTTCTCTTGCCTAATACATGGAAGGCTAAAGAGGCCCCGACTTTCTAACTTAGATAATATATATATATATATACATATATATATATATAAATTATATGATTAAGTTGTTATATAGTTATATTAAAACTTCAGTTTTTTATTCAGCTAATTTTATCATTTTTTACACTTTACCATTTAGACCTATTTTACTGGTGTCAGAAAGAATATAGAATAAATTCTTAGTAATGTCTAAGCAAATAGCCCCTTCTCTTTCTACCTCCTGTCTTCCTTAAAATTCTGCCACCCCCTATTCATGTTGAACATTTATTGTTTCTTCAATTGTCCATTGTCTTTTAGGTGACATGTTTTCCAAAACCTTTGTCCATTTTATACATCCTTTTATGGATACAATTTACTTTGTCATTAGCCCTCCTAAAAATGGCACAATAGATAGAATACTAAGTTGTCATCTAATGTGCAATTGAACCAATACTTCTATTGTTCTGGGTCCTAAGTTTTTGTGATCTGGACTAAGAGGGGAATTAGTACTTTTGGCAATCAAGCCACTCTGCTCATGCTCTTAGCCAAATAAAATCCCAAGACTGTACTTTTGCAGTTGGAATTTTGGACGTGAATGAAAAGTTTTGCATTTCTTTTTTATATTGAGTGTGATCTGGTTAGTTTCAACCCATCATTCCAAACTACTGAGGTCTTTTTGAATAAGAATGATGTATTCTAAAGAATTAACTGTCCCTCCCAACTTCCTCCCATCTGGCAAAGTGATAAATACAATTTACATGTCATGTAAGTCACTGATAAAAAATGCAAAACAGGATAGCACCCTGAGACAGGATGCTCTAATGGTCAACATGGGTTCAGTATAGAATGCTCAAGTTCAGATCTTTGTGTCCAAACAAATTCCTACCCTTTGCTGTGTCTCGTTGACTCTGTTTTACATTCTTAACCAAAGTGCATCAACAAAATAGTTTGTGAGTATCAATGAAAAGTTAAAATGTAAGACCTATTGTCCAAAAAATATTATTAAGGATTTCAAGACCGTAGTGACAGAATATTAATGCAAGTGCTAGGTCTCTAGATATCAGACCCCCTACATCTGTGCAAGTCAAATGAATCCGAATCCAATGATGTTGTATAATTCCTATGAAAAGGATAGCTATCTGTTCAATAAAATCTGTTCCTTTTTCTTTCTGAGCACATAGCCTCCACATTTGCCAACTTCCCTTGCAGTTAGGTGTGACTAAATGTCTGAGTTCTAGCCAAAGCAACATACATGGGAGATAGAATAAGCATTACTTCCAGATTTGACTCATAAAAAATTCTCCCACGTAATATTTTTGTCATGTTTGGTTCCACAACTTTCATACAGATGATAACAATGTCCTTGGAAGCTATTTGCTGAAGACTGTGAAACTTTAAGAATAATACAGCTTAGGTCCTTAAAGTAAGAATATTTGCTATAAAAGAAGCCAAAAATAAATGTATACCACATGTATATTATTATACTTCTTTGAATCTGCTTGGTAAAACTGCTAGCATCATTAAATAATTTATTGTCTGATTACCAGAATTATCCTGAGGGTTAAGAGAATTTACAATTTCCCTATTAAAAAAAAGAATCCAGTGGGTGAGGAGTGAGAAGAAACCTATACATTTACAAGCCCTCCTTCAGCTAATTCTGATGACAAAGGCAATTTGAGACCTTGTCAAGCTTGGGTTTTCTTTTCATTTTTTCTATCACAATGTGCCTTGGCTGATGCTCTAGCCATAGATTTTAAAATATGTTTTATTTTTAAAAATTACTGAGTTTTATGTTTGTCAATTTTATGCATATATGATGTGCTTTCTGATTATGAAACCCCACAGTGCCCTTCCTATTTCTATGGTCTTCTCATCCTCATTGCATATACCCATACCACATTAATAAATGTTGCTGTTACTGTCACTTTATTTTGGGGGATTTTTAACTAGGATCAAATATGTGAGAGTGGGTTTAGAACAATGTACTGGGAGTTGGTAAGAGAGTATACCACAGAAGATAGTAGTAGCACTTTCTGGTGTTTTGAATATGCTTGGACCAAGGAATAGCACCATTAGGAGGTGTGGTCTTTTTGGAGAAAGTTTATCACTATGGGGAGTAGGCTTTGAGAGACCCTCCTCCTAGCTGCCTGGAAACCAGTCTTCTCTTTGTCTTTACCAAAGTATGGATACTTCGTTCCTTCTTAGAATGGGGAACAAAATACCCATGGAAGGAGTTACAGAGACAAAGTTTGGAGCAGAGACAGAAGGAAGGATCATCCAGAGACTGCCCCACCCAGAGAATCCATCCCATAAACAACCACCAAACCCAGACACTATTGAATATGCCAGCAAGATTTTGTTGAAAGGACCCTGATATAGCTATTTCTTGTGAGGCTATGCCAGTGCCTGGCAAATATAGAAGTGGATGCTCACAGTGGATGGAAAACAGGGCCCCCAGTGAAGGAACTAGAGATAGTACCTAAAGAGCTAAAAGGGGTCTGCAACCCTATAGGAGGAACAACAATATGAACTAACCAGTACCCCCCAGAGCTTGTGTCTCTAGCTGCATATGTAGCAGAAGATGACCTAGTTGGCCATCAGGCCATCAATGGGAGGAGAGGCCCCTTGGTCTTGCGAAGATCATATGCCCTAGTACAGGGGAACGCCAGGGCCAGGAAGTAGGAGTGGGTGGGTTGGGGAGCAGGGTGAGGGGAGGGTATAGTGGACTTTCGGGATAGCATTTGAAATGTAAATGAAAACAAAATCTAATAAAAAAAAAGAACAGGATATAGAGGATATAGAACTCTCGGGTCCTCCAGTGCTATGTATGTCTGGATACTGCCATGCTTCCTGGCATTATGAGAATGGACTTCACCTCAGAATCAGTAACCCAGCCCCAAATAAATGCTACCCTTTTATGTTTCATTGGTCAAGGTATCTCTTTACAGCAATGGAAAACGTATTCCTCCTTTCAACCCCCTCAAATATTTAATAGTTTAGCAGAAGGGCTTAGGACACATAACCTCCTCCCTAACCGATAACTTACTGTCGATAGGCCCATATCTCATGTTTTTGTTAATTTCCTCAATAAAAGAGAGACTTTGTTTTTGAAGCAAATACTCTCCTTATACATATGGGATGAAAGTTTATATGCAAATGATGGATGGGGGAAAAGCAGAAGTAAAGGTTCATAACTTTCTCCAAGCTGGGTTTTGAACTAAATTATAATACCAAATCTCAGAGAGTTATATTGAACTTTGGCGCTTGTGTCAGATATTTACATTGGTGTTCACAAACACATGAGAGAAATAATTTGAAGAAAGGATGATTTATTTTGGTTTGTGGTTTCAGAGATTTCAGTCCACGGTCAGCTATCACAGTTTCTTCTAGGCTGATGCCAAGGTAGAAGCACAGTGGAGGAAAGCCATCCACTGTGGAGAAGGTTGCTGACTATGTGGCCTTTAAGAAACTATGAGGACTAACAGAGGGGGATCTGAGATGAAGAATACCTTTCCAGCTCATATATACAATGAACCACTTACCCTAAGAAGGCCTTACTTTCTCTTCCTACTACTTTACTAGTCTGTCATGACTCTATCAAGGGATTGACTCATTGATCTGATCAGAGCCCTCAGGATCTATTCCAAATGCCATCTCCTGGCAAGCAAGCCCTTAATATTTAACCTTCAAAAAATGTCTCAGGTTCAACCATAATGCTCCATTTTCGGGATCTATGATGTGTATTTCCTCATGTTGATGCTTACTTCTTACCTTCAAATAAAACCAGGATATCTGAGCAGTTTGTGAATAAATTGAGTGACAAGGTAAATGACATCAAAGTCAGGGGTACATTTCACTAAGATCTTACTCAGCCTCTAATTCTCTTCGGTTAATAATAATAAAAAAAATCTCATAAAAGGCAAGAGACACAACCAAGTTTCAAAATATTAAATATAATACGCTCTATTTTCTACACTTTAATTTAAAAAGTTTGCATCTTATACCAGCTCACACCTGTCATAACCCAATGAATAGTAAATATACGTGCTATTAAAGCAGCAACAAGATCGCTGAAGCACTCCATTTGCTTCAAGGCAGTTTTGTAAAGTGTGATGGAGATTGGGTCTCTTATTTGCCTTTTTTTTCCATATTAAAAAGTAAAGGATGAGTGGGGACTAAAGAAGGATCTGATCATTCTGAACAGATAGTTGGAGTCTTTGCATACAAATGAAAGCTATCATTCTTGTCATCTGTAAATTGGAGCCCTAAACACTATGTCTGCAGCCGATTAATATTCTGTGACCAATCAGAACACTCAGCCAGACTGTGTTGCCACTCTGAAACATAATACCAGTGCCAAGAATTATTAGCTGCAGAAGATAGAGTAGTTTTAATTCACGATTTCCAACCAACTTGAGTCGATACATTATTCATTTATGCTGAGAGCATGTATTTTCCAAAAATATTTTGACAGAATATATCTTGACAATGAAAATCAGCTGAATAATAGGTCAAAATTACTTGAAATTAGTCAGTCTGAAAAGTAACAGCATCCAATTCCACAAAGGTTAACTTCCTAAGGACCTTAGTCATGGCTGTGGTCTTACACACTTCTGATTTCTGATTCAGGAGACAAAAATCACTGCTTGGCTAGGTGACATTGACCATCCATTCTCGCTTTCAGTGATGACACTACTATTTCTTGCAAATCCTAGAATATGTCAATTTGGATGTTCTAAAAAGATATATGTGCAACATCAATAATGTCAGGGATAAAATATGCCTACTGAGCATGCTCAAGGGATCTCATGCCCTTAAAAGAAAAGCTAGAGGAAAAAAACCCACAAGAGATATTGACAGCTAACAAAGGAGCCAAACATAGCTTTAAAAGTAGAGTTGTGCAGATAAAGTATTTGTGAGGAAGCCCATTGTCCTTCAATAAAGAGAAAAGTTCTCTTACACAGAAAACAAAGGTCAGTTTTCTGGTTCCAAATTGTTGACACCACTTTCATTGTCAGTGTAGTAATCCAATAAATGCAAAAACTGCTGATATCTTGACTCCTTACATGGGCAACATACCTACAGTGAAGCTCTTTTGGTCACTCAGATTCAGTGTCAATTTAGGAGGATTTGTAGTAGTCCTTATCAGGTTGGACGTCTGTCTATGTTTCTACAGGTATAGAATATAATTTTTTAACATATTTATACATTTACTTCAGGGTCTTTAAAGTAAAAAATGCAATTCTGCCTTTAAGTCATACAAGGATAAAATATACCAATAAATGTATAAACAGTAAACTGTTTTTAAAATAAGACCTGAGATGCAGATCTATAATTATGCATTCTATGCCTTGATAAATTCAAGTGAGAATATATCTTACCCATTCATATTCTCAAAATGTTTATTTTATATTCTCTGGAAAAATTAGAAAGAGTACATTTCAAGGAGAAAAAAAAATCAATGTCTTTTAGGATTGAAATAAGGAATAAAAGCAAATGGTATGTTTTCTTCTTTGTAGATAAAACAAGAAGCTAAGACTATAGGATTAGAGTATGTGAGTTCACAGCAAGATGTTTTCCACTATTGTCATTAGCCAGTACATTAGCAATTATTTAGGTCTTCAAGCTAGATTTAGGTTAAAACTCAAGCTCTACAGTGTCATGAAAATGATGTAACTCCTCTTTACCTCTGTTTCCTTTTCAGTAAGTGAAAATAATACCATTTATAGGACAACTTGATATAAGAATTAAATAAACTAATGTGTGAAATGTATGTCACCTAGGAATCACTTAAGAACTTGGAGCTGTTGCTGTGATTTTTATTATCACCACAGTCCTATGCCATTGGCCCACATTACGAACTTTACAAAATTTCAGGAAATATTTTAGAGCATTGGTGCCCTATATCATAACTTTTCAAATATTTCTCTCCCAGAAGGTATTGACCAAGTCTCTTTTATAGGCTTGGTACTATACATAAACAAATGAAACTTATTCCATCCACACATTTAAGGAATGTACAGCAAATTTAGAAGTATGCAGACTATTTTGGCAAAACACTATAAATATTCTTTGGCAGAAGTAAGAAGGATTCATCTATAATGAGTAAAATAAGCCCAATACTATAATCTAACACTCTCCTAAATATATTTCTGTATATAGAAATAAACTGGGATGACAGGCAGATACAAATACAATGTCACTCATGGTTCATTCATTGTATAGACTAAACTGGATATTTAATTATGGTAAAATTTCTCAGCATAGCCATTAGTCTGTACATTTAAGAGGCTATCTAAAAATTAAAACTCACTTACTAGAAGGATTTAGTGGTGGATTATTCTAAATTCGGTGTTTTTAATTGGCACATCTTCCATGCTGGTACATGAAAGTACACATGTGCATTTGAATGTGTGTTTGTGTTTTCTAGGCCCATGATATCTGTACATATTACCAAAATGGTATTGGATGTAATATCTACTCCATGATATCTCTTAAAGAGAAAATGATTAAAAGACAAATTTTAGCAAAATAATGGCCATGTGAACTAAGCAGTATACATTACATTTAATGTAGATAAGATGAAGTATTTTTGGCCAACATTTGGCGCAAGACAAGAATCTCTATTTTTACCATTATAATTCACCATCCTCATGCTTGCCGTTCTAGGAAGTGAAATAAATAAAGAGAAAGCAATAATGAACATCAAAGTTGGAAGAAAATTAATTAAGTTGCTATTGTTTAATGAGGGTATAATATTAGACATAGAAAAACCTCAAACATTCTACACATTACACACACACACACACACACACACACACACACACACACACAAACACACACAACACAAACACACTTACTTTAAACTAATCACTTAATTTAGCAAGGTTTCAGGATAAAAATTAATGTATAAAGTCAATACCATTGTTCTGGATCAGAAATAAAGTGAGCATATCTATAATAGCTAAAAATAAGTTAAATTCCTGGTTATAGCTTCCACCAAACAGGTGAAAGTGTTCTACATTGAAAAGCTTACAACACTGAAGATTACAAACAAAAACAAAAGGCAAAAATATGGAAAGCCACAAAATCTATCAAAACCACTGTTGTCAAATACTCAAAGGACTCTATATATTATTTATAATACCTATATTTATAACCTATTTATAATGTATAAAAATGGACAACATCTTAAATGTCCATGAAGTAATTAATTGATAATGAAAATGTTGCATGTTGATGCAATAGAATTGTGTTAACTGCTGCTAAGAAATATGGAGTTATGAAATTTACAGGTAAGTGGAAAGAGCTGGAAACAATCAATCTGAGTGAAGTAACTCAGGCCTAAAATGAAAAATATCTTATGGCTTTCACTTATATGAGGATATTAGCTTTTAAATTTCAGATATGTGTGTTTCAATCCAAATAATTACAGAGGTTAGGTAGCTAATAAGGGATCCTATAGATGAAGGGATCCTCTAAAGAAGGGAAAATAACATTTAATATTATAAACAGATAAAGCAGGAAATACAATATGATGATTAAAGAAGGAGGGAGATGGAATAGAAAATTAAATGAGGGAATATGGAGAAGGAGAACTAACACTAATAGCCATTAGAACAAATTTATGGAAACTTACTACTGTAGAAACTTCCAAAAATATAAACATATGTAGAAGGGATATAAATGGAGTTACCATATAATGGAGAAGACAATGGCCTAATTAGACATGTAATGCTACCAAGTAAAACTTCCGGTGCCAGGAATGGGTTACATCTTGTTGAGTCATGGAACAAGGGGTCCCATAGAAAACCTCCTCCAAAACAGCACAGCTTATTTCCAAGGCTACTTGTTACTCTCCATAACTTGATAGTAAGGCCCAATTGCTGCAAACACAACTTATTTATGTCATTAAAAGTGGAAAAATCAAGCTGGTACCTAACTAGAAACTTTATCCCTACTGACTGGTGTACATGATACTGCAAGATAGTATGCACATGACTGAAGAAGAAAAAAATAATAATCAGTTTAATCTAGCCATTAGCTCTTTGATCTGCAACAAAGACTTTCTTGCAAGAGATACTGTTGAAATAGTGGCACACATGTTATGGGAGAAACTAACAGCATTTTGATTGGACTTTAAGCTCACTCTGACATGAAACCCAAATTTGACACTGCTAAAAGTATTCAAGAACCTGAGACTAGCTAGGTCATATGTCTAAGGGTAGCCTACTACTTTTGGAACATAGCAATAAGATGACTCCATGAGAGAAGATTCTTCTTTTTTGTTTTTATTTATTTATTAGGTATTTTCTTCATTTACATTTCCAATGCTATCCCAAAAGTCCTCCATACCCTCCCCCTCACTCTCCTCCCCGCCAGTCCCACTTCTTGGCCCTGGCGTTCCCCTGTACTGAGGCATATAAAGTTTGCAAGACCAAGGGGCCTCTCTTTCCAATGATGGCCGACTAAGCCATCTTCTGATACATATGCAGCTAGAGACAGGAGCTCCGGGGGGTACTGGTTAGTTCAAATTTTTTTTTCTACCTATAGGGTTGCAGACCCCTTTAGCTCATTGGGTACTTTCTCTAGCTCCTCCATTGGGGGCATGATATGTACTCACTGATAAGTGGATATTAGCCCAGAAACTTAGAGTACCCAAGATACAAGATACAATTTGCAAAACACATGAAACTCAAGAAGAACAAAGACCAAAGTGTGGACACTTTGCCCCTTCTTAGAATTGGGAACAAAACACCCATGGAAGGAGTTACAGAGACAAAGTTTGGAGCTGAGATGAAATGATGGGCCATGTAGAGACTGCCATACCCGGGGATCCATCCCATAATCAGTCTCCAAATGCTGACACCATTGCATACACTAGCAAGATTTTGCTGAAAGGACCCTGATATAGCTGTCTCTTGTGAGGCTATGCCGGGGCCTAGCAAACACAAAAGTGGATGCTTGCAGTCAGCTATTGGATGGAGAAGTTTCTTCTTGAATTAACAAAGAGATCCGCAATTGAACTAAAGAGATTTTGAAGTATTCAGCCCTAAATTAGATGTCTTTATCAACCACCACTTCTCAGGACTCAGGGAACTGTGTAGAAGAGGAGATAGAAAAAAAAATGTAAGAGCCAAAGTTATGGATAACTTGAAAAAAACAGTGTCTTCTAAACACAACAAGACTGATGCACATATGAACTTACAGAGGCTATCACAACATGCCTAAGACCTGCACCTTTTAAACCAGACAAAATCCAAGGGCTAAGAAGGGGAAGTGGACACAATGCCCAACCCCTAGTGAAAATATATTTGCAAATGACACCTGCTGGAAAAGAAAAAAAAATTTTTCTAAGGGAGTATCACTCTAGGGCAGGCCTTATGCCTTGGAGCTGGCTAACACACACGATGGCCTTTTTTTTTTTTTTTTTTTTTTTTTTTTTTGCGTGTGCTTTTTATTTTGTTTTGCTTGGGCATTTTTTCTTATTAATCATTTTTAATCTTTTTTTATTTCAAGTTTTGTTTTGGTAGTATTTCTTTTCCTTTTGAGCTAAAGAAATAACAGGAATTTGGCTGGGTATGGGTATGGTGATTGTATCTAAGAATAGTTGAGGTAAGGAAAATAATGTTATTAAAATACATTGTATGAAAAAATATTTACTAAGCATTTTAAAATATGGAAACCCATGAGTTCAGGTACTAAGAAAAACTGTATTGTTAAAATGTCCATGTAGTTTAAAGTAATTTACATATTAAATGTAATCTATATTGAAATGTCATTGTATTCTTCATAGAAGAGGAAAAATAACATTCTACACTTTAAGTGGAATCAAAATTAGCCACAAGAGCCAAAAACATTCTAAAAGAACAAAACAAGAAGTACTATACATTCTGAATTCAAAATATATTACAAAGCAACAATAATCAAAATAGCACACTATTGGCATAAAATCAGATACATAGATGTATAGAAATAAATAGAAAGGTTATAAGCTATCCACTGATGTTCAACAAAGGTTCAAAGAATGTACATTGGAGAAAGGATAACATTTTCAACAAGTGAGGCAAATAGAACCAAACATTTGCATGCCTAAGAATTAAATGTGTTTCTCCAAAGGTGATTCATTGTTAAAGTTTTAAATGCCTGTACTGAAATTATCAAATAAAATATAACAACAAAACTGCACCACCACCAATACCACCAACTAACCTCATCTAACAAGTGGGAGGTCAATCTAAACCATATATTTTATAATATATACAGACTGACAACAAGAATAAGTAAATTAAAAATATTAAAGATTACAAAGATTAATCCAGTAAGAATGGCTATGGTGAGAAACACCAAAAGTGACAACAGGTTGTGACAATGTGTAGAAAAGGAAGCCCTTACACAACATTGGTAGAAATATAAACTAGTACAGTCATGAAAAGCTGGATGCAATTTTATCACAAATTAAAAGTCAAGTTAACAGATGACCCACCAATTCTACAACTAGGCATGTAGCCAAAAGGAAAATGAATCATTTGAGATATGTCTACACTCCCACGATAATGACAATAGTATTCCCAACAGCCAAGATATACAAATGACTTAAGCATCCATACACTGATGCATGAATAAAGAAAGTGCTACATATGTACAATGAAATATTATGCAGCTGTCAAATCTCATAATTTGCAATAACATAGATGGAACCAGAAATTATTTTAAGTGAAAAAATCCAGAGAGAATTAAGCACTGTATAATCTTTCTAGTAGATTAAGCAGACAGGAAAGGTTGATTTGATAGAAGAATGAAAAGGAGTCAAGTTTGGGATGTGGCTCAGCAGGTATGATCACTTGCCTGCAAACTTCAGGATCTGAGTTTTATCCTTAGAACCACAAAACGGCTTGCATTCTCAAGGCAATATGGCAGGACTGGCTGTGAAGACAGTAGAATCATACCAGCTAGTGTGGAGTAAATGCACATTGGTATGAACCAACTTGGAAAATTTGTCCTGTGATCTCTATACAGACACAGTAGCAGACAAGTACCCAATCCACTCCCAAGAGTCCCTTCTCTCTAGGTCTACCATTGTCTCTTTCTCTCTCACACAAGAAATAAAGACAGAAACAAACAAACAAACAATAAACACATTGTCATTCTTTCATAAAAGTGTAGAATGTCAGCTCACCAGAGGCAAGCCTAAGGAGTAAGGTTGATTGATGAATATTAAGGTACAGTTAAGATAAAGGTATATGTACATAACATTATATGTATGTTTAGAAATACATAAAATAAAAATTTCCAAATATATAGCCCAATGGTTCAGTTTCATATAAACAGGGACACAAAGAAGAAGTGTTTTCACTGAAAGTCAAATACTTGATTGCTAACCAATGAGAATTACAACACTAAACTTTAACCTCTCTCAATCCTGGGAAGATTATTTTGTCAGTGAATTCGTGTCTGCAGAATAATCCAAGCTTGCTTACAGATTTAAGAAGGGAACTTACATCACCTGCATCCTTTATCTAACCCTCTCATCTATCCCTTACAGTGCATTGCACCAAAAACCCTTGTGGCCTGATGCAGTACTGGTAAAAAAAATGCACAAAGTGAACTTTTCCACACAAGGTTCACAAGGAGTCATGATACTTTCCATCTTGCCATACTCATTAAATTAACATGACACTTATTTATTGTTATAGCAGAGGATCTCACTTCATAGAATGAAGGTTCTTGGTGATTTTAGTGTGATGGTTGTGGGCCATGGGGGAGAAACTTCAGAAATGTCTGTCTTCCTGGCGTTTACTAGTCACAAAAGGAAATGGGGATCAGAGCTACAGGTAGTAGGTCAGGAGAAAGTTCTAGAGAGTTGAATACAGGGTAAGTAGTGTAGCCTGATTTGGGCAAGAGGTCCTTTGGGCTTGGAAATAAGAATTTAACCTCTTTATTTGGAACTAGGTCTGTAAAACTATACTGGTTTTCTTTTTAAAAAAGGGAAAATGCTGATGTTAAAGAAACTGGGCTGCTTTTCTCAGAGGCTGCGCTTTGATGAACTGCCAGGCACTATGGAATTGCATTGATTTTTTTATTATTATTATTCTCTGAAAACAATCATTCTGAACTTAAAATTTTTCAATCACTATTTTAACAAACTAGTCCATTAAACTCCTAAACTGATAGCAAAAGCTGAGGGCAAGAAGATATTTCTTCCCCTCTGAACACAATTGTGTAATTAAAACCAGCAGCTATTTCAGGAGTCTTCTGTAATAAATATGACCCAAACACAATGCTGGTTATGTATAAATTCCAAGCATTTCTCATCTTAACTAAAATGACATGAGGAATGCAAATCCATAGCTTCAGCAAATTCTCTCTCTCAAACAGTGATTTATCACTGTCAGATTACACTGCAATTTCATGAAATGGGCTTTGGTGTCATTTTGAAAAATTAGGAAAGGGGATTGCAATTGGAATGAAATAAAGAAAATATTACATAACCTCAAGTGAGATATTAATCTCCATCCAGATGGTCACTGTACTTGGATTATTGGAAAATAAGGCCATACATAGTTTCTTAATAAAACAAATTTTGATAGCACTAAGTAACCCAGTAATGAGATCATTTAAATTTGGAGTCTATCCACAGGAAGGAATTAATGATGCAGTTTGGAAATCCTGCATGAGGAACACTTAGCTTGGAGGGAAAACCAGGAGTATAAATTAAGGAGGATGCTTTTCAGTGTCCTGTTTAATTAGGAACCAAAAGAGTAAGAGCTCTAATAAGATACAAAGTGCTTCTTCTCAAAAGATGAATACCTTATAAATTATACAAACACACATATGGATATTCTGACTCACTCCTATATATACTGATCGTGGTGGTTTGAATGAAAATGGTCCCCAGAGGCTCGTATATTTGAATATTTGGTTTCTAATTGGTGGAACTTTTTGCAAAGTATTAGGAGGTATGGCCTTACTAGAGGTACTACGTCATTGAGAGTGGGATTTGAGGTTTCAAAGGCCCACAGCATTCCCGGTTGGCTTTCTCTCTTCTTCATAGTTGTCTCAACCTGTAAGTCCTCAGTTACTGCTTCAGCATCATGTCTGTCTGTCTGCCTGCTGCCATGCTCCCCACCATGATGGTTAGGAATTAACTTACTGAAACTGTAAGCAAGTCCCAGTAAACTTTCTTTTATAAGCTGCCTACCAAGGTCATGGTATCTTTTCACACCAATACAAAAGTAATTAAGACACTCATTTATACATGTACCTATACATAATCCACATATACCTAGGTATCACTTCATAATCCTATATGTTGCCTTAAAAATTTACATGTATGTTGGCTGCCATTCTTTCCATTTAATCCTGTATTTTGCTACTTCTTACCATGTTCCTTTTAAGATGGTTAAGAACAGTACACAATTGTTTGGTAAAATAATAGAAAGTAGTTCTCAGTGTTCAGTGGTTTTCAGGAATATGGGTTTAAAGAAACTACAGACTTACTGTTCAGACAGCCAGAGCCTTCAAGGGGACAAGAAAAGCAGACTAAGTTTAATTTATGAAGATGTGTATGTATTTTTATTCAGATTTCTTTTAGTGCCTAATATGGTTGAGATAAGTTAACCCATTCAAGTCATTTGTGGTGACATTCAATTAAATATCATTTCCAACCCAAGTAGCTTTGGTAATTATTAAACAAACAAACAAACAAATAACTAAAGGAAAATATCTACATAATGAAACCATTAGGCCTAGCTACTTCTTGCTCCAGTACCTAATCCTCACCATGTACAGACAAGCTGGTTCTCCAGAAATGCTCTACTGATAATAGATGAATTTAATCTACAGGACTTGGGTATATCATAACTCCCCTTGAATATCAAAGCAACCGGTAGTAATGGCTTAGTACTAGGTGGTAGACACAGAAATTGACACTTAGTACTAATTATCTCATTTAATAATTTTCACCTCTTTTCACTTTAATACAACATAGGAAATTCACCTTTCACTTGTCAAGAATATACTATGAAGCACGGGCACAAGCCTATTTCCATCTTTAGTATTTATATTCCTTTAAAAAAATTGTCTTAGCTGGGCAGTGGTGGTGCATGCCTTTAATCCCAGTTCTTGGGAGGCAGAGGCAGGCACATCTCTGAGTTTGAGGCAAGCCTGGTCTACAGAGTGAGTTCCAGGATAGCCAGGGCTACATAGAGAAACCCTGTCTCGAAATCAAAACAAAACAAAACAAAACAAAACAAAACAAAACTTGTCTTAAGAAGAAAGGAAAATGTTTATTTTTATTAAATTTACTTTATGACATTTCCCTTCTTTATAAACATATACATTTTTTTTTCTGGGTAAATGAGTACATGCCTGTGTGCTGTCTGGTTTGGTTACATAGAGAATGAATTTTAGCTGAACATTTCTGTAAAAGTTTATCATCTACTTAGCTCAAAGTGCTTTACAGGGAGAGATTACACAGAAAAAGAGAGAAGAAATAAGAATACTTCTTACCTATTGATAAGCAAACATTATCAGATATTTGGAATGTTCACTGTTATAGTACTATGATAGTTTATCTACCATTTGCTTTCAGAGTGAAAGAAAAGGTTACAATGCGTTTATAATCTAGATTTCTAAACTCCAGTACTTGGAAAAATTCCCAGAGGCACAATATGCCATTATCTATGTGCTTGCATGAGTAATTCTCCATATAAGAGAGAAATAATAATAAAAAAAAGTTGTTTGCATGAGACTAGAGGGAAAGAGAGAAAGGACAAAAAGATGTTAGAGAGGAAGGGGAAGAAGAAAGAGCAGTGTATATAAGAAAGCGGGAAATGAGGGAGGGCTGAAGGAGATATGGATGCATCCTATACGGATTCTGTTTTATATATCTGCACGTGGTAAGACTATAGATCAGTTGTTTTCCCTTTTGTACTTTGCCCTGCCTTTACTTTAACCATGCTACTTAGTCTAAAAACATTTTGGTGCTCACTTGGAGAGCCTTATACAGACCAGGATCACCTGATTGCCTATTTATTATGAAAAAAAGAGGACATTTTGGATAGTACTCTTGATAACAAGGTTTTCCTGTAGCAATTTAATGAGCATGCATTTCCTTTTTTATATATTTGTGATTTGTATGCTTGGTTTGTACCATACTCTCAGATAGGTTGGAAATTCAAATTAGAAAAGGGAATTTAAAAGACTTTGATAATAAAGCTGTTTTTCCCTCCCGGTGCCTAAAAATTTTATTAGCATATATTAATTATGTATAATGGGTTTTGTGGTGCCATTTTCATACATGGATATAATGTTTTAAATCACATTCACCTCCGATTTTCCTCTTTAGTTCTTTCTCCCCCAGTCTCTGACCTGATCCTCTTCCTCTCCTGAACTAGAACCCTTTCTATGTTAGTAATACTTTAGTGACACAATGAGTTTAATTAGAATTTCTTACAGGCTATTTAGAGGAACACAGACAACTTATACTGGCAATGAATGCTGGAAAAAAAGTCTCTCTCCTCTCCTAGCACTCCTGTTTTGCTTTAATTTTATTGTATTTTTACATCCCAACTTCACTCCCCTCCCCCTCCACACACACTGTCTTCCCAGTCTATCCATTCCACTCCCCACTCCATCTACTCCTCTTCTGTTTCTCTTCAGAAAAAGAGCAGCTTGACTTCTGATGGATATCACCCATCCATGGCATATGGAGTTGCAGTAAGACTAGGCACCACCTCTCCTATTAAGGTTAGACAAGTCAAAGCAACACAGTAGGGAAAAAGGGTCCCCAAAGCAGGGAACAGAGTCCTACACATCCCCTGCTCCCACTGTTAGGAGACACCCAGGAACACCAAGCAACAAATATGTAAAATGTGTGAGGAGTGCCTAGGTCAGTCTTAATGGCCCCTATCAGTCCTTAATTACCTATAGTTCATCAAGAGGTGATGGGGCTTTGTGAGTCTCCTATTTTATCCATGGCAGAATATGAGGGGTCCAATCTTGTGCAAGCTTTTGAAAGTCATACATGAGTACAGGGCCATGCATAGTCCCGAAAGTCAGTGTTTTATAGTAGTCCTCTCTAACTACTGCATTGTACACTTTTCCTGTCCTTGGTTCACATAATTTTTCTTAGCTTTAGAGAGAGTTTGATACATTTCTAATTTAGGGTCAAAACATGGAATACTTGTAAAGTTTATTTTAGTTGGAACAGAAAATATGCATTCACACATATGTTTGTACATGTTCACACAATTAATATTGTGTGTATGTGTGTGTGTGTATGTGTGTGTTTGTGTAGATTAATGTATTTTTACAGGAAGGTCTTTGGTCTCTTAAAGAAATATTGTTATTGTGATCTATTTTATAGTCATATCCTAAGCTAGAAAAAAATGGCTCCTCAAATTTAAACTAGATACATAAATAATAATACAAATGGAAAAAAGACAGATATTCCAAGAAAACCACAAAGATTGTGTGAAAATTATACAATTTTTAAAATAAATATTAAAAAGAATGCTTATATAGAAGATAGTCTAACTGGATTAATCAGAGAAAAATATACTCACATATGTAAGAGATTAATATATACATGCATACAAATACCCATACATTAACTCTCTTTTGAAGAAATTAAAAGAATTTTTCTTAGAAAACTTTTTGATGGTGGAATAAGTTCCTTCAAAATTTACACCTACACACACACACACACAAAAAGACAACACTAGAAAATAAAAACTGTTAAATTCATCTTTTTCTTTTTACTCGAAATGTAGAAATTAATTTTGGCTTGCAACAATCTAATGAGTGATTATTTCAGAAATGTGGCTGGCAGTAAAGAAAATAGCTTTGTTCTTTCTGCTTTAACTTGGCTGAAACCCTACCTCCACAGCAGCCTAAAACCAATCTTCATACAACGATGGTAGCTTCAAGATTCATAGTCTAGAAGCCAGTAAAAGAAACAGATGGACTGAGAATAATCCAAAAGCAATATCCCCAGAGAACCATCATTATCTGACTTGTCTAAAAAGTTCCATTCTCAGGCCATAATTTCTTTGACCAGATGAAGTTTTATTCAACAAAATAAGGGAGAAAAAATTCACTATGAATTGCTTTACTTTATAATTATGGTAGTATTTCCAAATGGATTAACAGCAATGACCAAAAATGGAAGAAAGTAAAACTGGAACAATGAGATATACCCCCCACCACCACCACCACCAATTGACTTTGAGATGCTCTGAGGTGTTCTTGTACATTTGGAAAGCCAATGGGCTGAGCAAGATTATAAACATGCCCAAAAAACTACATATGAAATATGCTAATAGTCAAGGGTTTCTTTGTTCAATTATCAAAGGATAGTAAAATTGATTTAGGAAATGGTTGCATATGGTGCTTATAATATAATCAGATGTTTTAGTGTCTATCCATTCATCCATTAGTGATTCTTTTTTTACTAGTGAATAAATTTTGTACAATTAAAGCATGTTTTCTATTTCTACCCATCAAATGATGAACAAATTGGTAATTTCACATTTGGCTATAATGGCTATATGAATTGTGCTACTGTAAATATTTGTGTAAAAGTATTTTATTTTTACACATGCTTTCACTTAATCAGAACCAGGAAAACTATGCAGATGAGAGCAATTTGAAATTTAAATGGATATTGGGATTTATGACTTTACAAAGGTACCAGGCCTCGGGTATTAGATATTAATAACTCAATTCTTGCCAAGGTGAAATAGTTAAACAGGCCTTGCTGCTACTATTATGTAACAGACAAAATGTATAGGAAATAAAAAAATACCCATCACATTAAGGACTAAAAGTATTTTCAACTTTCACAAGAAAAATTTAAAAACTAACACAAACATTAATATTGCATGCTATAGCTATTTAAGGTGAATTATAAGTCAATTATCATAATAAAATTATTTCAAAATTAATTAATTTTTTCATGGAAAGAATGAGATATCAAGATATCATAAATATCAAGTTATTAATATTAAAACTATAGAGATAAAAGGTATTATGATACTCTACAAACTGTGTGGGTATAATCATATTCATGATGAAAGCTATTGAGAACCTATAAGCTTAAGGATAAATAGTAGATTGCATATAATCTAAACAGCACAAAGAAAATATACCAAGTATTAATTAAAACATCTCAAAGACTTATGGGGTCACAACAAATGCAGTGATATTTGTCGCACCTGAATCCTAGTAGGAAAGCAACAGTATTGAAATAACGATTCAAAAAATAGAAAATAATAATTAAAAACATTTTACAATTCTTTAAAAATAATATTTTTTGTTTGTTTTTGTTTTTCAAGACAGGGTTTCTCTGTATAGCCCTGGCTATTCTGGAACTCACTTTGTAGACCAGGCTGGCCTCGAACTCAGAAATCCGCCTGCCTCTGCCTCCCGAGTGCTGGGATTAAAGAAGTGCGCCACCACGCCCGGCTAAAAATACTATTTTAAGGGAAGGAAAATGAAATCAGTAATAGGGAGTTTGCAAAGGGGAAACTGGGAAAGAGGATAGCATTTGAAATGTAAATAAATAAAATAAAAAAAAATAAAATGAAAACAGTAAAGCTAACCTTGACTATTGGTAAAGGGTAAATTACTTGGAACATTAGAAGACAAAAATAGATAAATGCAACTATGAATGCACATACCATAGGAAATATTCATGAGTTTTAAAAAACACTTGATGATGGAACATAAGAGTAATATAATCCTGTTTTATATGAAATGCAATGAATCTTATAAGTAAGAGAATAAAAGTGCCCTAACTGAAGGGGAGACTTGTTTAGTTCACTTAAACTGTTAACATGTTACAAAAATTGATAGTTCATAAGACTACATTACACTACACAACAAAAATGGTTAGAAAAGTTAAATAATAGATTAAAAACCTCAAATAGTATAAATAATGTTTTAAAAATTTTTAAGCAACACACAAGAACACAATGTGTGTGTGTGTGTGTGCGCTTGTGTGTGTGTGTGTGTATTTAGAATTATTTATGTTGTTTAATTTGAATGCATTTGTAGATTTTTGCTATTGATATGTCATTGACTATGAGTTTGGTACTATTATGATCAAATAAAATGATATATTTGTGTGTGTGTGTGTGTGTGTGTGATATGCACATTTACAAATATAGTATGCATACAAATATATGAGAAAAAGTCTACAATTCTACATGACACCTTTTTTGTCCTAGAGAAAGACAGGAAGATAAGACAATTGTGAGAAGATAAAACGACAATACATTTCTTATTACAAACAGACCAAGGCTTCACTTTTTTCTTCTCAGTTTAATTAGATGTTTACTGGCTAATGGTTAAATAAGCAACCCATTTGACTTATTTGCCTTAATTATTATACAGTACTTAATACATGACCTATAATGCATTCTATAGAATTGTCAAAAAGAAGGGTGTGTGCCTTAGATGACTGGTCAACATGGAGTCTACACCATATAAATCATGTGAATTCCAAAACTTAGTGTTCCAAGTAAGCCAGTTTTTTGCATGTGGAAAAACAACTAGAATTAAGCCAAGGAAACATTTATCCACACCATTAGCCAATATTTTAGTTTTTGCCTTGAATGCTTTTACCCTGAGTTTGAGGTGTAGAATACTTGGAGTAGGTTCTTGTGATGAACTGAAGGCACACCCGGGGATGCATCACATAAACAACCACCAAACCCAGACACTATTGCATATGCCAACAAGATTTTGCTGACAGGACCCTGATATAGCTGTCTCTTGTGAGGCTATGCCAGTGCCTGGCAAATACAGAAGTGTATGCTCGAAAACATGTATTGGATGGAACACAGGACCCCCAGTGAAGGAGCTAGAGAAAGTACCCAAGGAGTTTAAGGGGTCTGCAACACTATAGGAGAAACAGCAATATGAACTAACCAGTACCACCCAGAGCTTGTGTCTCTAGCTGCATATGTAGCAGAGGATGGCCTAGTCGGCCATCAATGGAGGAGAGGTCCTTGGTCTTGCAAAGATTATATGCCCCAGTACAAGCGAGTGCCAGGGCCAGGAAGAGGTAGTGGGTGGGTTGGGGAGCAGGGTGGGGGGGTATAGTGGACTTTCAGAGAGGAAACTAGCAAAGAGGATAGCATTTGAAATGTAAATGAAGAAAATATCTAACAATAATAAAAAAGTCTATTAATGTGAATTCACCAAAGTAAGATATGGAGAGCAAGATGAAGGGATCCTAAAATACACTTAGGCCCTTCCCCAGTGTGAAATTTCAGTGGAGACAGATAATATTGAATATCTCAATGTTTCTCTTCAAATGCACTGAAATACTTGCCATGACGCTCATTTTGTATTTTCACAGTGAATATATATCATATACCACCATATCGTCTTTACAGAGTAACTTTAAATATGTTTTACATACTAAAAATACTTTCAAAATGCAAATACTAAATATATAGTGCAGGGCCAGGAGTACTAAAATATAAAATACCATACAACTGTGTTGACCTTTACTTTTTATTCTTAAGTGAAGTGGACAACTGATCATATAAGCTCTATATGACATGTAGAATTAAATCTAATAAAAATTTTAATTCAGAATCTTTAGGATATTCAACAACGCCTTTAATATATATTGAATATAAAATCACACAGAAACACTGTCCTTCTCCTGGAAGTAAACAGATGTTACCCAATAAAAAGAAGATATCTCAGATACATCAACAAAGCTAGGACTCTTCCACAAAATTCTTTAAGGTAATCCTAAAGTGCAAAGTATCAAAAGATTTGCCATATAAAAGATCAACACTTTTGCATGAGATTTTTTTTTTTTACTGTAGCTTCTAAAACCTATGCTTCTAAACTCTCACTCACTTAGTTGAATAAATTTATTCACTTGTTATGGCAGAACAATGGGCAAGGTCACTTCACAATCTTTCCTTGAGTCTAAAGTGGTCTATGGTTTCTGATATTTGTATTGTTTTTAAGCTCACATTAGAAAAAATAAGAACTTAAAAATACTGATAGTCTTAAAAATAGAAAAAAAAATCTCACTTTGGGTACTAGAGTTGGCCAAAATTACTGAGGTTTCATCTTTTGTGTGTGAACTGGTTTTTCCATTCTGTCTTTTTACCATACACATTAAGTTGAGATCATTACCAGATGATGCAAAGCATTTTCAATGTGTTATTTAGCATAACAGGAAAGATTCCACACTAGAGACCGAAGCATAGTTTTTCCCCAATATCTCCTATGGCAAAAGGTGCAATTGAAAATGTTACTTCAAAAAGCATCTAGTAGTGTTATAGAGATGTTTTCGTTAGGCCACATGTCTATATTTGCTGTAGTAAGTATGTACTAGGTAACTTACCAAAGCATCATATGGCGATATCTTTAAGTTTATGATTAGTACCTACAATATGTTCAACTTATGTGTCTATTAAATGTAGTTAATAGCTAATCACTAAATACCTTTAAATCTTTCATTCATCATACAGATAAAGGCAGCATTAAACTTGACTTGAAGCCATGAGTCTTGCAAGCAGTACGTGTGCCGAAGTGGTTTTGACCTCTCTTTATAGATATTAAACTTGCACACATACCTCATCTTTTCACAGATGTTTTTATGGATAGACTAATCTGGGAAACAAGAATGTTTATGTAATCAAAGCACAGATGTTCATGGGGAGCAGTGGAAACACAGGCATGTCTAAAGCCAATGAGAACCACTGTGAAGGCTGAAAGGATTTAAAATACTGTCTTTCCATTCTCTTCTTCCCCTTAACACATTCATGTCTGTTTCCCACAAATACCTGTGATTTTTTTGGTGTTTTATATGATAGAGACAAGGCCAAATGATTCTAATTTTTATTTTTATTCAGTTTTCACATTGTTTAAAGAATTATAATTTATTATCCTCATCTTGACAGATTAATAATGACTAAGAGAAACATAAATCAAATAAGGCCATGGGTATAAGGTGAGTGGTCAAAGGACAAGGCAGTCTAAAGGAAAATTATGCTAAGATAACAGTTTGTATCTCATTTTCTGTTCACTTTTGCCAAATTTGGGTGATATTTAAATGCTTGATTTTCAAGTAAAAGTTCATTAGTTAATTGGTAATGGCTTCATGGAGAAGTAGACGATCCTAAGATAAAGGGGTGAGCATTATTGGCATGAGAGCACAGTATGAAATAATGCAGATGTAAAAAGAAAGAGTTGTATTGATTATTTCATGTTAGTACATGAACTGATTTTACTGTTGACAATGGAAATTCTGAAAACGTAGTTACAAACAGACTGAGGATGCTAGAGGGATGGCTGAATTGTTAAGAACACTTAGTGATCTTTCCAAGAACCTGAATTTAGTTCCTAGCACCCATGTCTGACAGCTTATAAGTTCCTGTAACTGTAGTTCTAGAGGATTCACTGCCTTCTACCTTCAGGTGTTTGCACCCAAGCTCATGCATGTGCACACACCCAAACACACACATACACACACACACACACACAGAGAGAGAGAGAGAGAGAGAGAGACAGAGACACACAGAGAGAGACACACAGAGAGGAACAGAGAGACAAAGACAGAGAGAGACATATAATATATAAAAATAAATATTTAAAGATAAACATACACCTATGATTAAGTTCTGTTCTTTACAACATTAGCAAAGTTAATTAAGCTTGAGGATTTACAAAACAATAAAGAAAATATCCCAGAAAATTATTGTAGAAAACACATCAACTAATTTGTGTGTTTACACTATGTGTAGATTTACTCAGAGACAATATTGTTATTCAATGTTATACAAGGTCATCTTTCTGCATAAATATCTATTCTTGAAAATTCCCAGAGAAACACATTGAAGATTTTGTACAGTTTTGGTCTTTCTTCTCAGAGTTCTTCATTTTGACTATATCTAATGTAGTCCATGAGGACTGTTGAAGGACTAAGAAAGCCCTTGAAGAAGACAAGCTTATATTTAGTTCTGGTTTAATGTGTTGAACTGGTATTTTTGGCTGGCAACCATTAAAAGGATAGTCGAAGCAGTAGCCACAGAGTGTGCATAGTTGAAGAGAAGACTTTGTTTTGGCACAAAGGAAAACAGACCTAGGATTTGATATATGACAGACAGAGCAGTTGGAGAACAGAATTTCTGCTATATATTACATAGGCAATATATATTACATAGGCTATATATTACATAGGCAATTGATTAAGAAAATACTACAAAATGGGTGTGTCCTTCTAAAGCCATTACTTAGAGTGAAACTCTTTTTACTACCTCTCAGTGTCCTGCTATTTCCCTATACATAATGATATGATATACATTCTAAAGACTTTATGCACAAAACAAAGCCCTGGATAAATGCACATACATACCCAATCAATTTTATTCCAGTGCCTCCCTTCCTACCTCTCTCCCCCATCCCTTCTCTCTCCCTGGCTCTCTTTTATTTTAAAAAACTAGAACTAAAGGATTTCATATAAAGGACATTAAGCCTGAGAGCATCCTGTACCTAAAAAATGAAATTAATCTCCCAGCACATTTACTAGTCAGGGTCAGTTTAAGGATATAAGTCAGTATGAAAGAATGTCTTGTGTCTTATAATTTATATGAACTGGGGTGTATTTGGAAAGACTTGTAATCATTTAACACTAGAAATGTAGTAGCTCACCTCAAGGCCTTATGCCCCAATGGAATATAACATTACTCAAAAACCCTGAGATACAGCTTGATCGCTTATCAATTTATTTTAAGTTCTCTTTTCCCCTATTTATAACACTTGGCTACTAATATTCTGGTAGAAGGAAGCATTGTCTAACTCCATGATGTAGTAGCTACACTGAAGAAGTAATAGGGACAAACCCTGAATTTTCTCCTCACTGTAACATTTGCAAGTCAAAAAGACAGAGACTATCATTCACCAGTGAGGAATACACTAATTGAAAAAAAATATTTTACAATCTTTTTTTTTTCTCTAACTTTCAGTGTACTCACCCTAAATCGTATGCTCATCAGTCTCCATATAATACTGCCTAAAGCCAAACAGTAGACTGGACGTATTTTGTAATTACTTGTATTTTACTGTGTGTATAATTATTTTAACAAACCTTGAAAGCATCTGAGCATTCCATAACCAATTTTCAGAGAACACATTATTTTTGAAAAAGAAAAACTGTTTCTTTAGCCCAATTTATGCTGAAATTATAGCTGTCAGTGATTGTTCCCCTCCATTTGGTCCCAGCTGTACAAACCTCTTAAGTTACTCTTAGTGGCATATACCGATTTTACCAGGCGTTCAAAACTCTGGTTATTTCGTAGCAACGCAATGTAGCCTTCAGCTTTTGCATCACTGAAGGATGAGCAACATTACTTTAAACGACATGATTTTGTCAAAGTCGCTTGGGCAAAAGACAGAATGAATCTATTTGTATAAATTGCAGCTTCACTATTGAAAGAGTATAAAAATGTATTGTGCTACATTCACCCTTAAAACTATGGATGCAATAAAACTCTGATAGCTTTCGCTGTAAAATCTAGCACATGGGTAAAATGATAGCATCAATCATAACTAATTTAACAAATATACAACTGTAGGAGCAAAAAAAGAAAGGAAATGCAGGGAAGATCGTCTGTTACTAAATCAAACATCCCAATTATTGACTACATGAAGTGGCTAAAGATTTTCAAGGTCTACAGCACAGATAATTCAAAGTTGAATTTGTTTTCTAAGGGGACACCACTTCTCATGTCATTTGGGTGGATGTTTTCTGGGTTGGTAAATGAACTTATTTTGAAAGGTAAAACTCCAGGACTTAAAACAAAAATAACAAAAACCAAAAACAAACTTGAGCCCCCTATGTTTCAATTTAGTTGTGAAAGACATTCACGCAGGCAGGCTTTTTCAATTCTGCATCCACAAATAGTCATCAACGGGGAAAGATACCTGACAATTCTTGTTCTTAAAACTCCAAACCATCTCTTAAGTCGTGTTAAATTTAGTAGTCGGCTAAGGTCACCAGATGTTTTTCATTACACATGATAATCTTGGATTTCAACTTCCTATCCCGTTCTCATTGATACTTTCTGTCCTCACTGAGCCTGGCTCATTTCCAGGCATACATAACACCACTGTGAGCCAGAGCAATTATCTATCCGGTTCAGTGTGATTTGTGTTCTGACCTGAACTAAAATGTTTTACAGAAGAAATGGGTCAGGTTACCTGCAGGATAGAATGTAAAGCGGGAAGTAGGACTACTTCCTATACATCCCCCTTACCGCAGTTTTTCATGTTCATCAAGAGATAAATTTTGAAGAAAATGGTGATGAGCCTTTTTCCTGAGTCACTACGGTGAGATTAATAGGAATCATGGTAGAGTCCACGTAAAAACAATGCCCAAACCATTCATGCAAAAAGAAATTAGGAATGTGGTTGGGCTTTGAGTCGCAGAAACACAGGATTTAATTAGAATCTGAAGGAAAGCAGATGCAGCTAAAAAAGAAGTGAGATCATAAACAGACAAAAGCTAGGTCAACAGCGAAGCCAAGAACATAGTCAGAATAGGTACAATTCAAGGTCTCAAAAGGCGATAGCATAGAGACAGAAGACAGGTCACTAGCATGAGAGAGGACACTCTATATGAACTTGAGGACCACATAACTTTCTTATGAGCACTTATTTGTCTTCTATTTGTGGTTGTGAGGACTAAAGCAACAAAAGGGATACAACAAGGATAGCATCTAGTGTGGCCATTCAAATATGTTTAAAAAGAAAAAGAAAAGAAAAACGTCAACTTTCAATGGTTGGAGTTCATCAGAAAGAAGCACATTTAACAGAAGCAAAGTGATCAAAACAAAAGACAAGCTCGGTCAGATTATCTTGGCAAAGAGGATCTTAAATTTGTGTGACTCTTTTGCCACAGCACACCATCACTTCTGATACACATAGATATCCGATCCTAAATTTTGTCCTAAAGTTAGCCCTGAACCGAATCATTGAACGCTTTGATCTCTTTGAGGTATTTGTTTACTTGTATATTCGGTGTCTCAATTTCTTTCAGATTGAAAATCTTGTATCTTTTTACCTGGAGTCTAGCTACTTCAACAACTTGTTTTATGTGAATTCAATATTTCCTCTGTTCCTAACCAAAGCTGCTCTTTAATTCCTGGCCCATGGCCGTTAGCTGGCAGTTAAGCAAACCATGAACCTCTGTGTTATTGCTTAGGTTTTTTTTCCGGGTTACAGAGAGTAGGTGAAAGAAGAAGTTACTGAAAGTTAGAGGGAGACATAAAATGATTAGGGGAATGATGAAATGATGACATTTATATTTAGATGGAATTTATTGACAGTTTATTTTTATGGGAAATCAAGGTATGTCATGTCTACTGATTTTGATGAGTTATACTCTTTCAAATGGAAACAATTTGCTTTAGTAGCTTTGCTGCTCTTCCTTCTCTTTACTACGCTCACACTTTTGAACTCTATTAATAAATATTGATTAAGTCACTTAGTTAATTTTCCTAATGAAACCAAAGTATTCTTCCTCAAAATAATCATCTAAGGCTAATGGTGATAATTAAATATTCAGCACCCCAACTCCTTTTTTTAATCTCTACAATGCTTCATATTTTACTGTTGTTTCCATAAACAATTGGAATAGGTTACTTTTAAATATATTCTTTAGTGAAATTGGAATAGGATAGATACAACTCAAAGTAGCATTTCCTTCTACCCGCCTCTAGCTAGGCAATAACAGCATGTTGTGCAGCTATAAATTCCTGTGTTGCTGGAGCTTGTGATACCAAGAGTAGCAAAATATACAATTAACAACATATGCCTTGGGCATTGATAAAGTTCACATAGAACATCTTTGGGTGAAAATATAGACAAAATATTCCAATTCAGACAGGTTGCATTTAGAAAGAAATGCAGCTTTAGTGTATTTTGGGGTTATTTATTACTTTTACTGTGATATTATGAAGATGAATATATAGACTGAATTATAAACACTCTCTACATTGCTTTTAAAGTCTAATTCACCTGTACCTTAGGTCAACATAGTGAAAACTATTCAAGTTCTATGGTGCTCAAAAACACTATTCTTGCACATTTTGCTGGTTGATATTGATTCTTAACATGACAGATTCTATATTAACCTAGGAGAGAAGCCTCTGGAAATGCCTTAGGATGGCTTGCCTAGCTATGTCAATTGAGACAGGGGGACCTCCATTAACTCTAGTCAGCACTAATTTATGAGCTGGGTCATAGACTGACCATAGAGAAAGGAAAAAGTGAACTAAGCATTATCATTTTTCTATTCTCTCTCTCTCTCTCTCTCTCTCTCTCTCTCTCTCTCTCTCCCTCCCTCCCTCCCTCCCTCCCTCCCTCCCTCTCTCCTTCTCTTTCTTCCTCCCTCCCTCCCTTCCTTCCTTCCTTCCTTCCTTCCTTCCTTCCTTCCTTCCTTCCTTCCTTCCTTCCTTCCTTCCTTCCTTCCTCTCTCTCTCTCTCTCTCTCTCTTTCTCTCTTTCTTCCTTTCTTTCTCTTTCTCTCTCTTTCTTCTTTCTTTTTCTGCTTCTTGATCATTGGTCAGAGGCTCCATTAAAGTTCTGTTGCCATACCTTCTTTACCATGGGAATCTATTGATATAGAGCCCTCTGGGTGGGCTACAAGGGGAATCAAAGCATTTATAAGTAGGTATTGTAAAATATAAGCCTACAACCTGTATTCTCATAATTGGAGTCAAAACAAACCCTTCCTTTCAAACATTGCTTTTGCTGGGATTTTTTATCACTGCAATGAGCCTGTAAATAAGTCTACATGGCTATGCTTCACTTTAAGAAAGTCTCACATGCAGATATATCTTTAAACATGGATTAAAATACTTGAAATCATGAGTTAATATACCATATCTTCCAAAAGTTCTCATTATTAAAGCAATTTATATTCAAGTATAGTTAATCATTTCTCAGAAAGTAACAATAAATTTTTATAAGGAGATACTTGAAATGAGCCTGGATAGTTTCAGATTTTTGACGTAAGAACTCAATCTTTTAAACAATTTCTATTATTAACAAGTTTAGATTTTGAGATATTGTTTTCATCATTTCATAGGGTTTCTCTTTAGACTGAGTATATTCAGTATTTGGCATGGTCTCATATATTTCCTTATATTTATCTGTAGTGCCACACAGACTATGCTATTTTATCACACAAGATGTAAAACACGAACTTAAACAGTTCGTCACTATTGTCATTGTTCTGGTCTTGATGGTATAGCCATTTCTAGGGAGACTTTTCAACAGGAGAGATCCTTGTATTCTGTTCCTCTCTAACATAATGCTCCCTGAACCACAGATGCAGAAGCAGGGATGTAAATGTTTATATTGGGACTTGGCTCGCCGTGATACAATGATCTCTGCATTGTGTCCAGTTGTCATTATCTATAGTGCTCTCTGTTTGCTGCAGAAGGGATAAAAAAAATTGTGGGATTCCACCCGTCAGAAAAGAACCCTAGGCAGCTATGGACTTCTAGGAGAAGGTGAATTAGCTTCTGCCGGGGACAAGCCCTGCTGCTTGATTGTCCAATGCCTAGTGGTCAGTCTGGAAACCATGTATACAAACAATAAAAAGTAACTCATGTGGTTCTATTTACGTATGCTTT
Source organism: Mus musculus (assembly GCF_000001635.26). Classification (NCBI taxonomy): domain Eukaryota; kingdom Metazoa; phylum Chordata; class Mammalia; order Rodentia; family Muridae; genus Mus; species Mus musculus. The sequence continues at coordinate 138,451,226 of NC_000086.7, read as the reverse complement.
TGCACAAAAACATGTAACAAATATAATACAAGTAGTTAAATATGAAAGTAGGAGGCATGGGAGGGTTTTAAGGGAGGTTAGCTGGAAAGGGCTGGAGAAGGAGTAACTGATGTAATTCCATTTCAATTAAAAGTTTTTTTAAAGACTTAAACATATGTACATTCTTTTTAATAATGTAAAAGAGGCAGTACTGACTCTTTCTCCAAATATATTCTTTACCCACTGACCAGTCATTGAATTCTCATCCACTATTGAACATGGAAGTCTTTAGGTTAAAAATGAGGCATCATTTTTAACACCATAGAGAAAACACACAAGGCTATTTGCAATTATTTTGAACTTTGGGAAGATTAATCATCAAATTATACCCTGAAATCTGAGTGTGGCAACTGAGCAAAGATTTGCCTATCTATCTATAAAAATATCTATGGGGATACTGCTGATAGACAAAAGTAACAGAAGTGTTAAACAGTGCTAAATTCCAATATCACTTATTTCAAATTTTGTCTAGGACTAAGTTTATATCAGGGTTAATGTAAAGTAATTATTTTGTAACATGTGCCTATGAATATGTCTAGGAGATTTACCACATACACAAGTTAATGTAATTGCAATTAGAAAGACGATACACAACGAAGAGAAAGCATCTCAGGCTTTCTTCATGCTGGTCTTTCAAGTCTTTCTTTTCCCTCATTCTTAACCTTTTGGTAATTACCAGTCTCTTTTCTCTCCATATTGTTTTTCCTTTTCCAGAATGTCATCTAAACAGAGCTATACAGTTGGGAACATTTTTGTATTAGCTTCTTTTACTTTGCATAGTATGTTTAACTTCCATTCATACTGTTCTGTTTTCACTGCGGGGGAGTGTTTCATTGTGCCCACACCCCGGTTTCTTATCATTCGACTATGTAAGGACATCTGCATGTCTCTGTAGTTTTGAGGGTAATTGTGAGTAGTGCTGCTGTACTATGCTACTCTTTTCAATGTAAGATATCTGGTTGTACAACTGTGTGTTTAGCTTTACCCATGGAAAGCTATCTCAAGAGCACTTGCATTCCCAGTAGAAGTGTAAGAGAGTTCCGGTTTCTCCATATCCTTTCCAGTATTGCCTTTTAAAAAAAATGTTAGCTATTTTAATGGATGTTAATGGTCGCTCATTATAGTTCCAATTTGCATTTCTCTAATGACTAGTGCTGGTTTAGCATCTTTTCATGTGCTAATTTTCCATCTGTATATATTCTTGTTTCAAGTGACTATTCATGCTATTTTTACTTCAGGTTATTGGCCTTCTTATTGTTGTGTTTTAAGAGCTGTTTATGTTTTTGAGAATCAAGGTCATTGATACATATATAATTTGCAATTTTTCCCTCCTTAGCTGTGACTTGTCTGTTCATTATTTAATGTTATTCACAGAACAAAGTTTAAAATTTTGCTGAAGTTCAACTTACACATTTTTCTTCTCTTCTTTTCTTCTTTGGTGTCACATTCACATTGCTAAGATTTTCATGTCTGTCTTGTCTAATTACACAATAGAGGCAGAAAGACTGGGAGTATCAACAGATTAAGTCCACAAACTTGAAATTCTATGCTAAGTCCACAAATATTGCAACATTTTGTCTCTAAACTTGCTTGAGTTTCCATTTTTTTCCTCTAAAATTGAGATGATATACTCTAGACTGGCTATTGTAACTTTATATTCTCTGCAACTAGTGATGACATCAGCACTTGGTAAGAGCTCAGTAAATAGGCAAATCATAGGATAAATGCAAGGGTCAGGTAAACATATAAGGACACTGGAATGTTAGCAGAGATAATGTATTAATTTTTCTGTGGAATCAATTCAGTACGTAAATTTGGTTTTGGAGAAATATTAAGAGAATATAGCTAGGGTATGTTATCCAAATGGTGAATTTTACTGATTCAGCAACTAAGAAAAAAAAAAAAGAACATTCAGTTTTTTGTGTTGGCTTATTTTTCATCAGTAAAATAAACTAATGATCCCTTCCACTTGGGAGGTAGTTTTAATAAGCCAAGGAAAATGGGGCTAGCCAAATATTTGATGACTTCCAACTTTGAATATAAATATAGCCACTATGAATGAAGAAGGAACTCGATAGTCACTAACATGATACAATGAATCATACTCCAAATATTTTTCAGATGTTGTTACTTTCCAAAGAGGGTGACTGAATGCAACAGAGAATATTGAGCATCAAATGTGACACAGTAGGAACTTACTGGGGTGAGAAAAGTATAGAAAAAAATAAGCCGAGAACACTGAATTTGATACTTGAATTTTTCGGGGCCTAATCTTCACGGTAAAATGCTAGAACATGAAGTTGCTTGGTTTGGTAACCTGAGTTTGCTGATATGAATGTTATAATCCCAGGCTTTTTGTTCCAGTTCATACTCCCAAAATAGTGAGATCTAATTCCCTTCACTGTGTCCAAACCTCCTATAGTAGGTTTCTAATTCACACTGTATTTTCTAATCCATCCTTTACCACAATATCCCTTTTCAACTGTCTTTTTCTTCTTTCCATACAATTTCATACAAATTCTATGCGTTTCATTTGTTAACATTCACTTACAAATGCTCATAAATTCACACATGCTATTAGGACATGTCTAGACTAGAGAATACCTAAAGTAGACAGGTTCATGTTTGTCTCAAAAACAGACATCAAAAGTATAAATGTGGGGAATATGTTATTTCTGGAGATGTCTCCCTAGAGCCGTTAACAAATGCCCTCTCTTTGCCTAAAGCTGTTGGCAGTTTTGTTGAGTTGCTAGAAGATATTTTCCATGTTTTAAAACAAGCAAGTTGGTTAAAAATAAATATAGTCAGATTCTGTTATGGAGATTTGGAAATATCAGAGGTCAGATCATGTCCCCAAGGCCTAACAGAGGCATGTAGGAAAAGTCTGGAGAATGTAGGTTGTCTGTAAGGAAGGTTTTGTTGCAGAAACATGAATACCAGATATAGTCACTACTATCCATCTGCTTCACTCTGGTATATGCATGTCTTTCACGTTTTCGAGGTGTCTGGTAGAGATTGAGTCTCAGATCTCATTCCAGTGGAAATGTTCCATTTATCCCTGTTCTGGCTTAGAAACTTTAGGGGAAGCAACCAGGGAAGACTGTTTTAGTCCTTTGCATTTGTATTTCAATACCATGTAGTTCTTCATATTCAGTACTACTAGTCATAAAACATTTGGTACCAGATCAGTGAATATTTAGATACAGTCCTGTGGCACGTGAGCTGTATGTACCAAGATGGAATTGCAAATGTTTTGAAAATTGCTTTGCTTTGTTAAATGGTAATTTGTCTTCAAGTTTTCCTAGATAAGTTCTACTGAAATAGCTAGCAGATGACTGGATGTTTGCAGAGTCAGTAGCATGCTGTGCAATGGAGTTCATTTAACGCTATAAACTACGTTGTACTTAGTAAGCGAACATTTTGATTATGTAGCCAAACAATGTTTTAACAGTGAATATCAACCTAAATAGAACTAAAAGGCAATTTCAAAGAATAGTTTATAGCTTTATAGATCTCTGAACAGAATACAGACAAGGACTCTACAATTTACATATTGGCCACAATATCAGATTTTATTAGGTGATGAATAGTAATTTTCAGCATATCAATCATATACTAATCATGATGAACACTGAAATTTTAATTTTAAGACATGCTTTATAAACCAGCAGTAAATGTTTCTGGAATGACCTCAAAAGAGCACATGATAAAATAGACAGTTTCCAGATTTAACATATTTACATTCAAATAAGAAAATAATAAACAATTAACATCTCTTCTATGAAAGTCTATCAAGCAAGGTTCAAAATTGCCTGGATAGAAATAATAGAAGAAATAAGATGTACCCTGTAATATAATACCGTGATAGTGAAGGTAGTTTATTAGTGATGGAAACACAATTTTCATCTCAATGCCAACTCTGATAATCTATTAACCTGTACTTGATAATTTGCAAAAGTCCAGATATGGAAATAATGTGCTCAGAAAGAGTGGGTACTATGAATTGCTGCCAATAGTTGCCTTGGTGTAGGAAATGCCAGTACAAATGGCAGGCAATTTTCCTATTAAACTGCAAAATTTACCTTGTTGAAATTTGTTGACCCACATTACTTGAAAAAATAAATTAAAAGGAAGAACATGACTGCTCATAGGTATGATGGAAGAAAACATTTATTGTAGATCTGAGGAAAAGCATAGTGAGGCAGGTCAGGGTAAACAAAACCCTGAGCTGGGATATATGAGAAGGTTAAGGGGAGAGGAAAGAGTCAGACCAAGATGCCAGGAGGGTAAAGGGTAGACCAAAGGAGTGGGTAATCAAAATGGCTGGATCATAAGTGGAAGGGCAGCTAGAAGAAGGGCAGGATAACTCCTGGTCTGGAGAAGTTTGGGATAGTGTATAAGACATGTAGGTGGGGACTGATGGATGCTGGGAATATCTGGTAGCTGGGCCTGCTTTGATTTGCTAAATAGGCACATCAGTTAGCCATTTGTCCTGGGTTGGAGAACTAACAATAGTTATCCAGATGCTTAAAACTACCCTTTTCAGCTATAGTGAAAGCATAAGCAAGACAATACTGATAGTTATACTGGAGTTTGAGTTTAGTTACCATAAGAAAATTTGGGGTTGGAAAGACTGCTCACTGGTTAAAAGCACGTACTGCTTTTTTTTTTTTAATTAGGTACTTTCCACTTTTACATTTCCAATGCTATCCCAAAAGTCCCCCACACCCTCCCCCCACTCCCCTACCCACCCATTCCCATTTTTTGGCCCTGGAGTTCCCCTGTACTGGGACATATAAAGTTTGCCTGTCCAATGGGCCTCTCTTTCCAGTGATGGCCGACGAGGCCATCTTCTGATACAGATGCAGCTAGAGACACAGCTCTGGGTTAGTTCATATTGTTGTTCCACCTATAGGGTTGCTGATGCCCCATCCCATAATCAGCCTCCAAACGCTGACACCATTGCATACACTAGCAAGCGTTTGCTGAAAGGACCCTGATATAGCTGTCTCTTGTGAGACTATGCTGGGGCATGTACTGTTCTTGAAGAGGACCTAAATTTGGGTTTCAGCACCAAAATCAGATGTCTCAAAACTGTCTATTATTCCAGATCCAGGGATATGGCACCACACATGTAAGTAGTGTACAGAAATACATCAATGCAGAACACTAACACACATTAAATTTTTTTAAAAAATTAAATTTAAATAAAATAAACCTTTTAAAAGGATTTTTGAGAAGATGGACCATGAGAAAAGCTTGAGGAATTTTGTTCACCCACTTCTTTGATATAATGGTTAATCTTGGTTGTCAACTTGATTGGATCTGGAATCAACTAAGAGTTATGTCTTAAGTGGATCTATGAGAGGATTTCTTAAGGAATGACTAAATGGAGAGGATGGTCTTGCAAAATTTCTACTGCAATGGGCAGTACATTCTGGCAGCAGCCAAGATATACAGAGGTCTAAGTGATAAGAAGGGGTACTTCTGCTGTTTCCCTTCACTTCTTGCTGGTAAGGACATCTAATATTTGGCTACGGTTGCTTCCATCCTTCTCTGGTTTGGGGACCAGTTTCTTTAGCCTTCCAATATAGACCAAATACCAGCATCTGTGCAGTAATTCTCTAGACCTTCAGAGCAAAATTGGAACTACTGAGGCATCTAGACGTCTGGATTGAGTAGCTACTAGGTTTTCAGCTTCCATTTTTAAATTACCAAGCCTGGCTTTTATAAGCCAGTCATTCTATTGGGTCATTTTCTCTAGAGAACCCTGACTTTGGTATTCAGAATAATAAATGAAACTTCAAAGCAACAGTTCAACAATTCATAAATTGTAACAGATATTTAAAGAATCATTAGACTGGAGGGTTTAGATTCATAAGACAGGTTAATTCTTTAGACTTAAGGGTTGGAAAACTGTGCTTGCTATACATCCCATGGGTCAAATCCTGCCTAATCCCCCTTTTTACAAAAAAGTTTTATTTGATCAAAATCACTCCTGTTTGTTTATTTATTGTCTATGGTTGATCCCAGGTTACAGTAGAAGAGCTGATTAGTTGTAGATCAATCATTTACTTAGCAAGCAGAAATTATTTTCTGTGTTCCTTTGCAGAAAATATCTGCTAACTCTTGTTTGCCAAAAAGTAATCTGGGTTTAGCTAGCTTTGGAATCCTGCATCTGTGAAAATACTGATACCTAGGACGATCCATACATATTAAGTATGACAGTTGATTATGAAGCATGTAGTATTTTGAAAACCACTGTTTTATATCACCAAATTGCTTCATTATTAAATCTCCCAATAAAAAACAATGTCTGTCATATATTTAATTTGTCACATTGACTTGATCTAGACATGGTGTTTTTATCGCCATCCAACAGAAAGTGCATTGTTAAATGTTGTATTCTGCCTGAGTTGAGGCTCAATGAAGCTCTTTAGTACCCTGAATTCAATTTTTACAATTTTCATCAATGTATTAATTTCTCCTACCCCATTCTTATTTAGAATCTGCATATTATGGCACCCAGTTCTTATTAAGAATCTGCATATTATAATATGCATCTTTGTGCATTCTTTGTGCAAAAAAGTAAGATTCGGAACAGCAAGGTGGTTTAGCAGATAGAGATACTTGTTGACAAATCTGAGGACCTGAGTTTGATCTCTGGGACCCTCATAGTAGAAGGAAAAAGACCAAGTACACAAAAATCGTTCTCTGACTTACACACACACACACACACACACACACACACGCGCGCGCGCGCATGCACACATGCACACACACAGGAAAAAGAGGCGAGAGAGATAGAGAGGAAGGGAGGAGTAGATAGGGGAGGAGGTAATATGCTCAATATTTATTGTATGAAATTCTTAAATAATTTATGAAAGCATTATTTTAAGCATCTTTAAAGTAAGATTTAGTGTAACACTGGGGGGGTTCTCATTTAATCTTATTTTTACACTCTAAAACTTTGTTCAGTTAAGTAAAAAATGATGCTCATTTTAGATCTAGATATTTGTGGGTGCTCTGGAGTTTCTGTCTTTGAAGCAGAACATTCTACTTCCTAATACAAAAGACTTCTTCTAGGAGATGAAAATCATAGATTTTTTTTTTTCAGTTTTAAGAAAGTAAAAACCAAGCACAAATTTCCCAATTTCCAAGTCTCTCAATCAGGTTGGAGTTCTCAAAACAGCTGATTTTTATGCACTTATTTTACATAATTAAGTGTAGTGATCCTGGGAATCAGAAAGTGGGGCTAATGTCTCTTGTGAGACTAGGCCAGGGCCTAGCAAACACAGAAGTGGATGCTCACAGGCAGCTATTGGATGGATCACAGGGCCCCCAATGGAGGAGCTAGAGAAAGTACCCAAGGAGCTAAAGGGGTCTGCAACCCTACAGGTGGAACAACATTATGAACTAACCAGTATCCTGGAGCTCTTGACTCTAGCTGCATAAGTATCAAAAGATGGCCTAGTTGGCCATCACTGGAAAGAGAGGCCCATTGGACACGCAAACTTTATATGCCCCAGTACAGGGGAACTCCAGGGCCAAAAAATGGGAATGGGTGGGTAGGGGAGTGGGGGGAGGGTGTGGGGGACTTTTGGGATAGCATTGGAAATGTAATTGAGGAAAATACGTAATAAAAAAAAAGAAAGAAAGTGGGGCTAAACAGCATAAATGGCTAGTTCTATCAAATGTATATCCTTGAGGTACTCATATTAATACAAGAACATATGTAATACAGATTTAATTCTGACTTAAATCTTGCAAGTCTACTTTGAACCATTTCTGCATTGTCTCTCAACTACTTATGTTGAAAATTATAAGTACTATTGGTTGCTTTTCACTTGCTAAATAAAAAAGGGCAAAGATTCCTCTCATTGCAACAGGAGATGGATGGTGATGGTAGAATCTGATGACCCCTAGAGACCTAGTTGAGTCATCTAGATCTGGATATTGTCATAGACTCAGAAGGAATTAGATTCTTAGATGATCAAAGAAAAGTGTATTAGCGAAATCTCAACCTGTAAATGAGAATAAATCTGAGATTTGATGAAATTCAGCTCTAAAAAAGGCACATTACCATATTTATTTGTGTCCCTGGGGTCTGTTTCTAGATAATTTTTATAACTTATAAAATGATTGTCAATATGTAAGAAACTTTAAGGGTTCATAGAGACATGATTAATTTGTAAAGTAGAACCCATTTTCTACTCTGAGAATTTGTCTTTCAGTTTTCATGATTCCTTTATTTTTATGCTATTTTCTAAAAATAAAGAAATTTAGATACTAATAATGTGATGGTCCAAGATAGTGCAGAAGTTTCTCAAACTTGTACTCTTGCTGAGGCAACTTCACATATACATAGTATTTGATCTCCTTGATGGAGAATCCCATGGAAATTTATCCAACTTTATTCTAGGAGCCTTAGGTCAAGCTAACTTAACTTAGCTTCTGTTAAACTGCCTGCTTATATAACCCCTTTCCAGATAACAGCTTATTGTAGCTTCCTGTTAAACGTCTTGCTTGTATAGAATCCTCCCTCCAGCTAACTGCTTATCTTAGCTTCTGTTAAATTGCTTACTTGTGTGAACCACTCTCCACCCCAAAAATTCAGAGCAAGGTGGCAGGTTTTTCCCTTCAAACATCCCATGCTCTGGATATTCAGTGGTACACTTATGTTCTGAGTGCAATCCCAATCTGCAGTAATGAAGACTTTCAATTGACTAAAAACTGTGTCTGAGTCACCAGCTCCACACAACACTAGATGAATCTGTTGTATTTCGTTTTCTAACAGAAAAATATTTTGTTCATAAGTCTTCACTTCATTTCATTTTTCTAAGATGCAATTTTCAATATTTTAAGCCAGACCTTTTGTGTAATGTTCCCAACCTCCAACAACTACTTCTGATAATTTTGAATATATATTATTTTAATTAGAAACTGAAGCAAAAACTCAGCTACAGACTTGATAAATGTGCCTTGTTGTTCCTGACATAGGCCAAGTTGTTAGTGCTTAAGTCTCAGGCCACAGACCAATTCTCGTCATCTTTATATGTGGCCCAAAGAAATGGAATTTTCAAAATGTCAATGCCATGAATTTATCAGGAATGATAGCCTAGACCTCAATTGTAGAACTCAGGGCACTGCGGAAAGAGTATTGCTGTGAGGTCAAGGCTAGTCTGGGCTACATAGTAATTCTCTGGCCAGTCTGGGCTACAGAATGCAACTTTGTCTCAAAATAAACAAGTTAAAAAAATAAAGGCAATTTATTCCTAGGAAAATATATCTTGGGGGATTTATTCCTGCTAATGATATCAATAAAGCTTTAGGTTTGATTCAATTCAAATCAATGATACTGAACAGTACAGAACCTAAGGATTTTGACAGGAGGTAAAATCAGCAATGTCTGCCTACAGACCGGTTGCAGTTATAAACAGGACTCCAGAAGGTGTAGAGACGTGATGCTAGGATGGATACAAAGTCAAGAGGACATATTAAAAAGAAAACAAAGCTCTGGAGGTGGCTACATTTGGGGAAATTCCCCCCAACCTACTAGTTATAGAGCCTCCTCACTCTCAATAGACTTATGCTTCACTTAGAGGCAGAGACAACAGCTGCTGAAAGTCAGAGTATCACAGTTCCAAAACAGGTAAAAGGTTAAAAAGCCAGGCAGCAGTAGGCCTGAGCAGGACCCTGCAAAAGGCCTTTCTCTCAACACTGTAAGGGAAATCCTAGAGCCTAGATAACTAACCCAAGGTGACCTAATTCAAGTGTGTCACTGAGCCTAACTAGCCATGTTCCTAAAGCAAACTGTGGCAACCATCAGGGAATTAGCTATTTGTGATTTTATTTTTTAAAAGGGTGTCTTTGCGGGAGTGGGAGGGTTGGGGAACAGCGCAGGGGGAGGGTATAGGGGGCTTTGGAGGATAACATTTGAAATGTAAATGAAGAAAATATTTAATTAAAAGAAATGCCTTAAAAAGAGGGTGTCTTTGTTGTTACAAGAGTAATGAGTTTATAAGGAAATTCCACCTTTGTACAGAAACGATTTGGAGGATAACAAATAAAACTAAAAGTGTTTCTTCTCCTTTAAAAATACATTATTTTGTAATCTTCAGTTCCGATCACCCTAGTGTGACTCGGGTTATCCAGGCCTTTCTAATTCAAGGTTTCCGCTAGTGGGGTCTAAGGTACACTAAGGTAAAAGAGACAGCCTAATAAGCATATCAGGCTTCAAGGTGAGAGTTTAGGAAAGAACAGTGGCAATTAAATCATTCACCTTTCCCTGTGCAATCAGCAAGTATTCAGGTGTTAGTTTTGTACCAAAGATGGTACTTGTTTTGTGGGGATACCAAAGAAAAGAAAAAGGCAGAGTCTTAGTCTTTGTGGACATCACACTGGAGCACAAATAATAAGGAAGTGAATATATAATTACAGATTATCAGCCACAGCTTGTTTGAAGACAACCACACAGTACTATGAAAGAATAAAAATTGAGGAGTTAATCTATGTAGATTATTTTGGTGCAACTAGATGTAATCATCCAGCAGTTCTCACTTGGCTATTCATTTGTCTGAGACCTCCAACAGTAGAGGTTACTAGGCCATGAGAGAACAACTCAGGTAAAAGGAATGCTGCAGAGCTTGTAACTCCCTGAGGTAGAGGGGGTAGGGAGGACACAGAACAGGAAAGGAATTCGACGACTGAGGAAGAACAGACTGTGAAGTTGAGGAGGTATGAAAGCATCAAATGACAAGGAGATTTAAACACTACTGGTTTCTGTCTTTCTTAAGAGCCGTCTGGCTGCTCCTGGAGTTTTACTAGCCCTTCATTCAGTACATTTTCTTGAGTACCTGCGATATCCAGGTGCTCTTCTAGACCATTAAATAGAAAACAGTGACTAACACAGTCAATAATCCCTGTCCTAACTGATCTTCCGTTCTACTGGAAGGCACACATGCATCCCATAAATAAAAAGGAAACCAAAAACAGACAGATGCTCAAAGCTTTTGCTAGTGCTGTCACTGAGAGAAACGGGTAGTAGAGATCTCTTGACTGAAGGTGGGGGAGGGGATTTTTGGTTTAGTTATGGTTTTGTTGTTGCTCCCTTAAAAAAAGAAATAATTGAAATATAACTACACTATTCTCTTGTCTTCCCTTCCCCCCCTCCTCCAACTCCTTCCAGGTCCTCCTACATTTCTTCACAAATGTATCAATATACAAATACAACCTGATGAATCCATTTACTCCGGTTTATATGATTTCAGGGCTGACCCTTGCAATTAGATAGTCTATTAGAGGCTGTCTAATAGCCTCATCTGTGGGACAACTAACTCTTCGTCTGTAACCAGTTCTTAGTTTCTTGAAGCTACATAGATCTGGGGTTGGGGTACTGAAGCTAGCTTCCTTTGTTTAGGGTTGGGGCCCCATGAGATTTCCACCTTCAGCACTAGCATGTCTACTGTTATTATCATTATTCAAGTCTTGTTGAGTGCTACAGTTTTCCTGTCACTTCAATATCACAGTAGACTTCCTGGTTCTCTGGCTCTTACAGTCTTTCCACATGCCCCCCCCCCCTTCATTGATGTTTGCTGGGCCTTACTTTTAATAGCTTCTGCAATTCAACCAAGTACAATGGCAATAGACTGTATTTTTTGAGGAGTCTACTGAACTCCCCTCGCCAACAACTGAAAATAGCACTGGAATTTCTGCTACATAGTCTATGCCTTTCAGGAGATGCATTATATTTCTATCTTCATTTTGTTAAGGTTTCAAGGCATCTCCTAGTACCAGCACCATGTGGAAAAACCTCCAAGTACATAGATCTGGGGCCATGGCACTGAGCTCTAAAAGAGTCTAAGACAGACCATATCGCTAACAACTGTCTTTAATTTGTATATTAACATATAGACAGGTTTGAGGATCAGTGGAGCAAATGACTACATAAATTACTCTCTCTAAAATTAAAAGTTCTCTTTTTCGATGCACTCAAATTTTAAGAAATAAAAGAAAGAAAAAAAAGAAGTTTCTTATTTAATTATATATACATACATACACACACAAACACACACATATAAAGTTTTACATTCCACACACTTCCCCTATTTTCCTATTCCACTCCTTCTCTAGTAATTCCATCTCTATCACCCTCTCAAACAATCTATCTTTTTTTAGTATTTTTTATTGAAATGATCTAAATTATGAGCAGAAAATTATTGATGATCACAGGCAGCAAACTTTCATTCTTGTTTTCCCCTCCCTGACATAATAAATTCAAAATGCCATTCTCATGAGAATAATTAGGAGTTGGAGGAGACAAGGTCAGTTGGCTCTGTCAGCTGCCGTTCCTCTAGATAATGGGCATGCTCACAGAATAGCAAAAGAAAAACAGGAATGGAGGCAAGGATAGTCCCGTGGAAGCAAAAAGCTGGTTAGTGACATTTCTTTTCAAACTTTTTGCAACTTATCCACAAAAGTCTGCTTAAGGACAGGAAAAAATAGTTAAGAGTGCAGCTGCAGTTCTGACAATTCCTAGAGGGGAGGCAGCCAGTCTTCTAAATTAAATTCCTTCCCTTTCCTATATCCTCAATTTCCCTTTTCTTTATTCTTCCCTGCTCTCACCAGTTTTTCCCATTTCACTATTTTTCTTCTCCTTCATGTCTTTGTCACGAGTCTGCTGGGTGCTTAAGGAAAAAAAAAAAAAAAAAAGCATCTACCTCCCTAGTATTATTCTGCACAGAATGTTGTTAGGACTTGAACCTAGAAATTCACCTTCACACTAAACCCCAATCTGGGATGGCCAGCGAAGAGTTGGGATGAGTCATATTGTTGTCTTCAGTTAGGGCTCTGGGTTGTGACATTTCTCTGGAACAAGCTGAAGTTTAAATTTCTCACAGCCAGGCTGGCTGAACTCTGGAACTGAGGACTCCGGTTTATCTGTCAGGGCAGACTATTTGCTGCCCTGGATTTCTTTCAAGTCTGACCCTGTTCTGGTGGCTCAGTTGGAGAGAGACTCAGAGTAAACAGCATGTCTCTCCACACCCAGCTGGTCACTAAAATAGGACACCCCTGGGTGGTTTCCCAAAGTATCACGAGGCATGACAGCGCTGTGAACAGAGTTAAGCAAGAGATAAGCTTACTGGAAGGGAAGATGAGGTGGGAAGCAACAGCTTGTCACTTTACAGTCCTCCCATTCACTGTTTACCAAATTTGCCCCCAGATATTTTCTCCCAGTTTCAATCTAAATGCTCTGTATGATCCTATTCCTCCCACCAATGCCACTCATGTAACTGCTCGTTTCCTCAGTTATACCATTTTGACAAGGATTTCTGAGCCATATCTGCCTGCAGGTAGATGGTGCCATTTCTGTCCAGCAAAAGCCTGGGGCAGTGGCTCAGCGTGGTTGAAACACTGATAACAGGCTAATGGGCCATTTCAATCACATTTCTTAAGAGTCCCGATATTGAGAGAAATTTGCTATCAATGATTTAAAACACGTTCATGTTAAATACTTAACTGTGATGCAAATTATAGGAAGCCATTGGTGAAAGGACTGTCTCATGCCGCATGCCCAAGAATTAAGGAAACTGCTGATTTTATATTTCTGATATGAATGTAGCTTTGCACTGCAACTGTGTTGCATGTTACGTACACTCCTTTGGTCTTGAGACAAGAAAAAGAAGGAATCCTAGATGGATCAAGTATATATGTAAATATGCATTGTTTACAATGAAATGGATAGGTGTCTATTATTGGGGGATAGTTCTGGAACTTTGGTTTAACATTAAAGAACTTTCAATTTGAGAAGGGAGATGTGGCTGAGGGTTTAAGAGTGGTTTGCTTCTTGAATTTCATGTGTTTGGCAAGTTGTATCTTATATCTTGGGTATCCTAAGTTTCTGGGCTAATATCCACTTATCAGTGAGTACATATTGTGCGAGTTCCTTTGTGATCAGGTTACTTCACTCAGGATGATACCCTCCAGGTCCATCCATTTGCCTAGGAATTTCATAAATTCATTTTTTAAATAGCTGAGTAGTATTCCATTGTGTAAATGTACCACATTTTCTGTATCCATTCCTCTGTTGAGGGGCATCTGGGTTCTTTCCAGCTTCTGGCTATTATAAACAAGGCTGCTATGAACATATTGGAGCATGTGTCCTTCTTACCGGTTAGGACATTTTCTGGATATATGCCCAGGAGAGGTATTGCGGGATCCTCAGTTAGTACTATGTCCAATTTTCTGAGGAACCGCCAGACTGATTTCCAGAGTGGTTGTACAAGCTTGCAATCCCACCAACAATGGAGGAGTGTTCCCCTTTCTCCACATCCTCGCCAGCATCTGCTGTCACCTGAATTTTTGATCTTAGCCATTCTGACTGGAGTGAAGTGGAATCTCAGTGTTGTTTTGATTTGCATTTCCCTGATGATTAAGGATGTTGAACATTTTTTCAGGTGCTTCTCTGCCATTTGGTATTCCTCAGGTGAAGACCAAAGTGTGGACACTTTACCCTTTCTTAGAAATGGGAACAAAACACCCATGGAAGGAGTTACAGAGACAAAATTTGGAGCTGTGACGAAAGGATGGACCATCTAGTGATTGCCATATGCAGGGATCCATCCCATAATCAGCTTCCAAATGCTGACACCATTGCATACATTAGCAAGATTTTGCTGAAAGGACCCAGATATAGCTCTCTCTTGTGAGACTATGCCGGGGCCTAGCAAACACAGAAGTGGATGATCACAGTCAGCTATTGGATGGGTCACACGGCCCCCAATGGAGGAGCTAGAGAAATTACCCAAGGAGCTAAAGGGAACTGCAACCCTATAGGTGGAACAACAATATGAACTAACCAGTACCCGGGAGCTCTTGTCTTTAGCTGCATATGTATCAAAAGATGGCGTAGTTGGCCATCACTGCAAAGAGAGGCCCATTGGACTTGCAAACTTTATATGCCCCAGTACAGGGGAACGCCAGGGCCAAAAAGGGGAAGTGGGTGGGTAGGGGATTGGGGGGTGGGTATGGGGGACCTTTGGGATAGCATTGAAAATGTAAACGAGGAAAATACCTAATTAAAAAAAAGAGTGGTTTGCTGTTCTTCTAGAGGACACAAGTTCAGTTCCTAGAACCTATATGAGACAGCTCACAACCACCTGTAACTTTAGGTCCAAAGTAGTCTAAGGTCAATTTCTGGCCTCTCATGGCACCTGCACACATAATAGCCACAACCTCACATGTAAATAATTAAAAATAGATTTTTAAAGAACTACAAAGTAAAGTTTTGTGCAGATGGAGTGGGCTGTCAATGACCACATTAAGGAATTGGTAATGGTCAAAGGGTCGTAATAGCTTAGTAACCCTGGAATGATGAATCCAAAAAATTACTGTAAATACTCTGGAAGTACTTTCAGGTCTATAAAATAGAAATTTCAGACAGAGACTTTTATTAGCTTTCATTGCTGCAGTGAAATACCTAGAGATGGGAAGTTCATTTACTGCATATTTTCATTTTTTTGCTATTATTTAATTCTTTTATACAGTGCAGTCTTCATCCCTTTCCTAGTCCACACTCCCTGACTGCTCCCTATCCCGTACCTCCTCCCCCCATCTGTAAGAGGATGTCCATATCCCCACCCCTACCCCACGAGACCTCCCCACTCCCTGGGGCCTGAAGTCTCTCAAGGGTTAGGTTCATCTTCTCTCACTGAGGCCAGACCTGGCAGTCCTCTGCTGTATATATGTTGGGGGCCTCATCTCAGCTGGTGTATGCAACCTGGTTGGTGGCTCAGTGTCTGAGAGATCTTGGGGGTCCAGGTTAGTTGCGACTGCTAGTCTTCCCATGGGGCTGCCCTTCTTAAATGTTAAGTCCAAGTGGCATACAACAGGATAGCTAGTTATTACTTTACTGTGCCAATTCATATCAGGTAGAAACTATGCAAGGCCATGCAAAACCAGGATGCAGGGGTTGGATGGTCAGTCCTTTTATAAGAACTTCCTGTTGGGATTCAAGAGTCATATCGCAAACATCTGAATGGCTTTTGAGGGCATCTTTCCTACTGATCAAAGATTTAGTAGTTTCCATCTTTTAAGGTTTCAATGCATCTCCTACTACCACCACAATATAGAAAAACCTCCAAGTACATAGATCTGGGGCCAGGGCACTGAAGCTATATCAGAGTCTAGGGCTGATCAAATTGTTAACAACTGCTCTTAATTTGTATATAATACATAGACAGGTTTGAGGATCAGTGGAGCAAATGACTAAATGAGTTAATCTCTCTAAAATTACAAGTTTTCTTTTTTGAGACACTCAATAAATAGAACAAAAACAACCTGGAATTATTTTTAACACAAGACTTCAAAATACCAATTAATATGCTATTATATTCAAATATATATATATATATATATATATATATATATATATACATATACATACATACACATATATAATTTTTGAAGCCTATCACACTCATGAACTCACAGGAATTATGGTTACTTGAAAAAGATCTGTATAACATCAAGACAGCTAACATTTTGGCATAGATAAGAGAAGTAATCTCCAGGTCACACATTCCTTACTGAGGAGATATTAGCAGTTGTTAGTTGCTGAGGAAGACAGAATCATGTGGGTTTTTTTGTTTGTTTGTTTTACTTTTGGTTGTTCTAATGGAAGGTATGGCCACTGGTAGGTTTTCCACACTTTGGTGGGTTACCAAAACTAAAACACATGTATTTGGGAGGGAACATTTTGGAGAAATATGAAGGGAGTGAGAGGGGAAAAATGGAGTATAGATATAATTGTACATCATTGTATATACATTTGTGAAATTCTCAAAAATGAAGAAAAAAATAATATAAATAGATATTCAGAATGTAAATATTTTTAACAAAATGAAGAACCCAAAAAACATATAAAATAATACCCCCAAAATTCCTTCTTTCCACAACAATCTTGCTTTACAGAAGTTAAGAACAGAAGTGAATAATTTGACAATAACATTTTATATTAATGCTGATTGTCTCCCAAAGTAAAAAAAAAAAAAAAAAAAAAAAAAAAAGCGAATACCAAGGTGAAGAAACATCTGCTGAAAGCTGTAACTGACCCAAAAACTCCTAGTTGATTTCATTTATTGACTCAAATTTTCTCTATCAATGTGGAGCTGTCTCTGGGTGAAACTTGCTGACTCTGCACTTCAGCAGCTTTGTACACCAAGCTGTCAGCAAAAGAATGTGCATAATCATTGGCACACACTTGCACTGATACTTGCATTTTTCTCTGGGTTTGAAATAAATATAGCATTTTTCTTTACATCTGTTGCCGTCACATGAGGATGTGTTTGGGAGCATTTGCTCAAAATATAGTAGCATGCAAGTTTATTTCTGGAACACTACAAACAACATCCCCAATCTCAATTCAGTAGAATTCTGGTTTTGAAGGAGGCTTATGTAAATAGATGTGGCATCCTTCATAGAGAATGAAGACAAACACTGAAGTAACTGATTATGTGGTGACTGTAAAATTCTTGCTATACTGAATGATGTTTCTATCACAATTCATCCATTATTATTATTTCTTTTTTAGAAAGCCAGGAAAATCTGAATGAATTCCTAGTGGTTATAACAAAGAATATCATTGACATTTCTAAAGATGTAGCGTGTTAATAATACAAGCCAAATTTCATAAAACACCAAAATTTTCTTGTTTCAGCATGACTTTTAGCAAAACAGTATGCTTGAGCAAGTGCGTATTATGATTATTCCCTTGACAATTGTTTTAATGGACTCTCTTGTATGTTATTCCATTAATTACTATGGAATGACTAAACAGATATAATCTTAAATAATTCTAGTATAATTAGTGAAAATTTAACCAAGCACAATAGTCCTGTACTTCTGAAAAATCAATGATTATTTTCTACAAAATACTTTTAAAAATATTCAATTAACTCATATCTGGTATGAATAATTATGCATGTTTACATTGTTTCAAATGAATATTTTCAACTGTTTTCATATAAATATTTTGCTATATTCTCATGAAACCTCTCGTAACAGGCAATGATACTGACAATTTCAAGGACAGTCAAATGGTATACTAGCTTTCCAAAACAAAAGAGGAGTTTGACTAAAGTGTAGAGAATTTTAACCAAGAAAAACAGGGTTTGAACTTGGCACTTGAGAACCTTGTACATTTAAGAATCATTCATATATTTGCTTTTGCTCTCTTTAGAGTTGAATAGTTGATCCAGTTATTCTTTTTCCATTAACCAAGTGCTGCGTAGCTATAACCCTGCTAGACAGTATTGTCCCTTTCAGAAGTGCTTTAACACTTTGATCAGTGTGAAGCTTACATTAAAACTGGAAGGATGACAAAAACATTTTGCTCAGTGTAATTTTTCTAAGGGAGACATGTATAAATACTAAAAAAACATATGCAAGGGAGGAAACTATCAGAGAGTATGTCAATGAAAAGACATTATTAGTTTATTCTTTGCAAAAGGAGTAAGAGTAAAGCAGAAAACTAGAGACAGAGAGTTCTAGGTATTAAAAACCTATAGAGTAAACATATAAGCATATAGACTGTATGTCTGTCTGGCTACTTACAGAGTGCAAGAGAAGAGAAAATAGGATTTGACATCATTGCTATTTATTCATACTCACAGGTAGTCTCCTCTGACTCTATGTATATATGTATATGGGTGGCTGTAAAAGCCAAAAGACGGTATTGAATCCCCTGAAGCTGGACTTACAGGTAGTTTTGAGTTTCCTGGCATGGATTCTGAGAAACAACTCAGGCCCTCTGCAAGAGCATTGAACTCCCTCTGCTGCTGAATCATCTCTCCATCAAAAACTCTAAGATTCTTAGGTATCAAATCCCAGTTTCCTTCCTTTATCCTTCCACATGTGCATAGCTGATAAACATCTGTGCTTCTACTCAACACAGAGACTCGAGTAGATACTATTAATGAGGCCCTGAATGTACATGAAAGGAGTTATGGTAATGAACAAAAAAGTAAAAATGACTAGTGGCAGTGTGTAGCCAGTGTTAACTGAACAACTACTCTTTCTTGGGGAATTTTCTCTCTTTCTTTGTTTCATTTTTACTTTTATTAAATTTATTAATTGATTCACTTTACATCCTAATACAAGCCCCCCTCACAGTACCCCCTTATACAGATAATCTCCCCATTCTACTCCTTCTCCTTTTAGAAGGGGAGCCTCCCTCTATAAAACCGCACTCTTTTCCCTATAACCCCACCTGTAGGCTCATCAAGTTGCTGCAGGTTTTTAGACACGTGCTCTCACACTGAGGCCAGACAAGGTGTTCCATTTAGGGAAATAAGTCTGGTGGTTCCTCAGAAAGTTGGACATAGAACTATCCGGAAATACCTCTCCTGGGCATATATCCAGAAGATGTTCCAACCAGTAAGAAGGACACATGCTCCACTATGTTCATAGCAGCCTTATTTATAATAGCCAGAAGCTGTAAAGAACCCAGATGCCCCTCAACAGAGGAATGGATACAGAAAATGTGGTACATTTACACAATGGAGTACTACTCAGCTATTAAAAAGAATGAATTTATGAAATTCCTAGGCAAATGGATGGACCTGGAGGGCATCATCCTGAGTGAGGTAACCTAATCACAAAAGAACTCACACAATATGTACTCACTGATAAGTGGCTATTAGCCAAGAAACTTAAAATACCCAAGATATAAGATACAATTTGCAAAACACATGAAACTCAAGAAGAACAAAGACCAAAGTGTGGACACTTTGCCCCTTCTTAGAATTGGGAACAAAACACCCATTAAAGGAGTTACAGAGGCAAAGTTTGGAGCTGAGACGAAAGGATGGACCATTTAGAGACTGCCATATCCGGGGATCCATCCCATAATCAGCTTCCAAACGCTGACACCATTGCATACACTAGCAAGATTTTGCTGAAAGGACCCAGATATAGCTGTCTCTTGTGAGACTATGCCAGGGCCTAATAAACACAGAAGTGGATGCTCACAGTCAGCTATTGAAGGCCCCCAATGGAGGAGCTAAAGAAAGTACCCAAGGAGCTGGGGGAATCTGCAACCCTACAGGTGTAACAACAATATGAACTAACCAGTACCCCCAGAGCTCATGTCTCTAGCTGCATATGTATCAGAAGATGGCCTAGTCGGCCATCAGTAGAAAGAGAGGCCCATTGGTCGTGCAAACATTATATGCCTCATTACAGGGGAATGCCAGGGCCAAGAAGTGGGAGTGGGTGGGTGGGGGAGTGGGTGGGGGAGCGTGTGGGGGATAGCATTGGAAATGTAAATGAAATAAATACCTAATAAAAATATTTAAAAATGTAAAGATAAAGTATATATATGTCTATATATATATATGTATGTATATATATATATATATATATATATATATATATATATATATATATATATATATATATATATAAAATGAAAGATAGGTTATATTAAAAAAAAAGATCCACAGACAGGTAGGCAAGAGATTCAGGGACAGCTTCCACAAGTGTGGTTGAGGGACTTCTTGCAGGACTTTGTAATAGTATCAGTTAAATCTCATAGAAATACAATTTCTGTATCAGCAATAAAAAGAAGCAGCGACTCATGATTTTATTGGTTGGAGGGAGCACGTGAATATGAATGCTTTTGTTTCTTACGAGCTCTCTTTACTTCTGACTTCTTAGTATAGGGGTGCCTGCTCATGAAGGACTTGCTAATTGTGAATGAAATGAACTAGATGTGGAAGAAAGAAGAAAACCAGTGGTACAACTTGTAAGTTGGAGGTTAGATAGCATGACTTAGGTTAGGGGAGGAAACTGAGAACAAACTCTTAAGAAATAGTGGCTTGGGTGGTGATGTTTAATGGAAATAGAGGGCTTATTCAAGAAAACAGTTTGATGTACTACTGCATTTTAAGATATATTATATTTAGAATTTAGATAGCACTAATCAAAGGTATCTTCCTCATAACAATGAGAAGCTAATGAAGCTGAGGCAGAAATGGCACACTCTCCCATTTAATCTAGTAAGGACATGGAAGGAGGATGCATTGGGGAATTGCTTTAATAAACACAAGTGATTTAGAAGGCTGGTATTAGAAAATCAGAAAAGCTAGCATTCGTAGCACAATTTAAAAGACTAGCTTGCAACCACCACTAGCAATTATGACAAAATGTATGTTACACTGGCTACTTTTCATCTTCATACACTGGTTACTTTTCATCTTCATCACAATCCTATCATTATGTCCTTTCCAGAAACAAATACTGAAGTACAGAAAAAAATTGAATGTCTAGATAAGGCTAGAGATTTAACATATGATAAAAGACACATGCAAATTCAGCTATGTCATTGGAAACACCCTGAGTAGAGCAGGTAGAGAGGCAAAGGCGAAAACACTTTGGCTGTCATGATAGAAACAAAATGGTATATATGCATGGGCTAAGAGGACCAATGAAGCAGAAGACAGTAATTTTCCATGTGATAGGACTGCCATGTGGCTTACTGAGTACAAAGCATCTCCTAGCAATGACACTCTTCTACTCTTAAACTATCCTGCCTGATACATCTGTATCTATATGCATATCTAAAGATTATTAACATAGAGAAGCTAAAAGGCTTATCATGTTGTTTTCTTGAAGTTGAAATAAGCAAATCTGTCTTGCTCCTGAAAGCATCATATCATGTAAAGCATTTTTCTAATACCACATTAGACTGTGCATGCTCCAGTTAGAGAACTGATGCTGTTAACAGTTGCTTGAGAATTAATTCAGTAACTTCAAAAGGAAAGGCTTTTTCTAAAAAGCCTTCTTAAAAAGACATAAAATGTTTATGCCACAGGGAAACACAATAACAAAAGCAAGAAAAACAACTTTTTAAATGTAATTTTTATGTTGCTTTCTTTACAACTTTCCTACTTAAATGCAGATTATAATTCACTAATAAGTGGATGATAGATTTTTTAGCTATTAAAATGCTAATGAGAAGGTTAACTTTACGTCAGAATCTATTATTGGAAAGATAGGAAGGTAGGAAAATTCACTTTAAGGTCATTTAAGATTTTATCAGGAAAAAAAAAAAGCCCTACATTTCTTATTAGAAAAAAATATGCAGAAATCTTGGAGCAATTATATGTGTGTGTGTGTGTGTGTGTCTAAACATTACACTAAGGGAAATAATATTTTAACTTGGTGTTGCAAAAACTAACATTCTTGAGTGGATTTGAATCTCTGGACAGCTTCACCTGCAGCAGGGAGGGGGAAATAACAGATTGTACAAATACTCACTAGAATGTGATGGATTGCACAAGACCCTAAGACAGGTACACAGAATGACTGCAGATAGATTTGAGACTGCCTGAAATCTCTCCAAGCTTTGTCTTTTGCAGCAACCAGTTTTCAAATAGTGAATCACACTATTTTTTCAACCTCGTGCTTTGTAACGGCATTCTCACATCTATCAATCCATGATTATAAGATATGCGGCTAAATGACTTAAAAAGTTCTTGATATTATGGAGAACAAGTTGAACACTTAGCTCTAAGAAAGACATGAATCCTATTTCAATAGCTCAGACTAATACTGGGGAATAGAGATAGGAAAAACTGTGGGAGCCAGAAGAACTGAAGAGATACAAAACACCAACTTCTGAAGAAGAAGCCACAGCAATGATGACCTTCCAGAGCTGTGCATTGGATCTTCCAAAGAGTGGGCTGATTAACAGCTAGGCATGGACTGGGGAGTGACTTATTGGGCTGTAAAACTCATAAGAACAACATGACCACTAGGAAACTAAAGTTACCAATAGAATGTCAAAAAAATGTTTCCTATTGGTCCATTTGTGTTTTTAAAAATATTTTCCAGCCTTAGTATATTTTCTGGTCCTATGACATAATATTATAAACTGTAATTTATAAGTAACAGAAATTTACTTGACTTTATTGACTCTAGATGCTGAGAACTTCAAAACTGTGGGTTTAGCATCAGGTAAGTGTTTCTATGATGCATTACAGCATCATGAGAAAGGTTAGTGGGACTTGGAGAGATGGTTCAGCAGTTAAGAGCACTGGCTGCCCTTCCAGAGGACCTAGGTTAGTTTCTAGGACACTTCATAGCCATCGAGAAAAGTGATTCCAAGGGATCCATCACTTTCTTTAGGCCTCTGTGGGCACTGTATGCACATGGTTCACAAATGCACATACAGGGAAAATACTCATATACAAAAAAAAATAGATCCTTTTAAAGAATGGTAAGTGGGCATACATTCAAAAGGGATTTGATAGGGCTTGGAGTTAACCTTTTATTAGAAACTCATAAGACCAAAGTGTGGATACTTCGCTCCTTCTTAGAATTGGGGAACAAAATACCCATGGAAGGAGTTACAGAGACAAAGTTCGGAGCTGAGATGGAAGGAAGGAACATCCAGAGACTAACCCACCTGAGGATCCATCCCATATACAACCACCAAACCCCCAGATACTATTGCATATGCCAGAAAGATTTTGCTGACAGGACCCTAATAAGGCTGTCCCTTGTGAGACTATGCCAGTGCCTGGCAAATACAGAAGTGGATGCTCACAGTCATCTATCAGATGGAACACAGGGCCCCTAATTAAGGAGCTAGAGAAAGTACCCAAGGAGCTAAAGGGGTATGCAACCCTATAGGAGGAACAGCATTATGAACTAACCAGTACCCTCCCCCACCCCCAGAGCTGTGTCTCTAGTTGCATATATAGCAGAGGATGGCCTAGTCTGCCATCACTGGGAGGAGAGGCCCTTGGTCTTGTGAAGATTATATACCCCAGTACAGGGGAATGCCAGGGCCAGGAAGCAGGAGTGGGTGGGTTGGGGAGCAGAGCAGCATGAGTCTATAGGCCCTGGCATTCCCCAGTATTGGGGCATATAATCTTTTCAAGAACAAGGGCCTCTCCTCCCAATATCTAGCTTTTATATCCTCTTAAAGTTGTCACCTCTTAATATTTTTACAATGGGAAATAAATAAATTTCAGTTTTAAGAACAGATGAGAGCAAACCCAGCAGCAGCAAGTTCCACCAGATACTCTATATGTACTCCAATAATCACTTCTGTAAATGTTCAACATTTTTAGTCATCAGGGAAATGCAAATCAAAACAACTCTGAGATTCCACCTTACAGCCATTAGATTAAAATTTTAAGTGACCACACATGCTGGCGAGGATGTGGTACAAAGGGAACAGTCCTCCATTGATGGTCGGAATGCAAACTTGTGCAATCACTCTGGAAATCAATTTGGCAGTTTCTCAGAAAATTGGAAATAGCTCTATCTCAAGAAACAGCTATACAAATTCTGGGCATATACCCAAAGATGTTCTACCATTCCATACTTGCTCAACTGTGTTCATAGCAGCTTTGTTCGTAGTAGCCAGAAACTGGAAACAAAGCAGATTCCCCTCAATTGAAGAATGGATAAAGAAAATGTGTTTCATTTACATAATGGAATACTACTAAGCTAAAGCAAAGACATCATGAAAATTTTCGGCAAATGTATGAAATTAAGTGAGGTAATCCAGGACTAGACAGTCATGTATGGTATGTGCTCAGTTATATGTTGAAACTAGCCACAAAGTACAGGATACCCATGATACAATCCACAGACCAAAAGAAGCTAAATAAGGAGGGTCCAAGAGAGAATGATTGAATCTCACTCTGAAGAGTAAATAAAACAGACATCAGATATGGATGGAGAAAAGGAAGTGGGTAGTGTATAGGGAGGGAACTGGATGGGAGAGGGGATAGGGAGGTAAAAAGTAGGTGGGGGATCAAGTGTAGGGATAGCTTAGGAGAGAATGAAAATCTGAGGCCAGCTGTGGAGTGATGGGCAACTCTAGAACTTGCTAGAGCCTAGAGATGGGGGAGCCTCCATTGAGTCTATGAGAGAGACTCTATCTGAGACTCCTAGCAGTGGGGGATATGGAGCCTGAAAAGACTACCTCCTGTATCCAGGCAGTATTCGCCATAGAACAGTAGAGGGATAACTTACCCATAAAACCTTCTTCCATAATGTGTCCTGCCTATAGCAACTGTACAGACAAAGATGGAGCTGAGACAAAGGGAATGACCAAACAATGACTGTCCCAACATGAGACTCATCCCACAGGCATGAATCAATCCTTAACACTTTTAATGATACTCCATTATGCCTGCAGACAGGAGCCTAGCATAATTGTCCTCTGAGGGGTCTACTCAGGAGCTCCCCAAAACAGATACAGAGGTCCAAATATTTGGTGGTACTCAGGGCATCTTAAGGAAGAGTTGGGGAAAAGATTGAGGGACTCAGAGGGAATATGAACTCCACAAGAATACCAACAGAGTCAGATAACCTAGACCCTTGAGACTCTCAGAGGCTGAACCACCATACAAAGTATATATATATGGGTTGGACCAAGGCCTCCTTCACATATCTAGGAGATGTGCAGCTTCGTCTTCATGAAGGTTCCCAGCAAGTGGAGCAGGGGCTTCCCATGAATCTGTTGCCTGTCTGTGGGTCCTGTTCCTCTAACTGGGATGCCTTGTCTTGGCCTCAGTGGGAGAGGATATGCTTAGTCCTACAGTGACTTAAGGTGCCATAGTGGGTTGGTACAGAGTGGATCCTCCCTTTCATAGAGAAGAAGGATATGGGGGAATGGAAGGAGGAGCTGTGTGTGAAGCGGGACTGGGAGGAGATGAGGGATCTGGGATTGTGATGTAAAGTGATTAAATAAATAATTTCTTTTTAAAAAAGAATACAGGAAACATTCAAAATATAGTAATGTCAATTAACATTTTACCTTTCTCTGTCATTCTTTTATTTTAGTGCCACATGTCCCTTCTCTGTAGAAATTGAAATTGTGCTTTAGGGAAGACAAATATAAACCTGAGTGACCAGCAAACTGTTTAACAAGAAGAAATTGAAATATAACTTCTAATAAAGAAGTTGTTTTCTGTTATAAAGTCAATACATTATTGGGCTATTCATCTCCAATGGTTTAAAAGCAACACTGCAGATTCTGGGTATCCTGTTGTTTTCTGTTGCTGTGATAAAACAGTGATCAAAAGCAATTTTTGGAAGTAAGGTTTTTATTCTTCCTCTGAGGTTACAATATATAATAAAGAGAAGACAGCAGACAATCAAGGCAGAAGTCTGGAGGCAGGAATTGAAACAGAAGCTATGGAAGAGTAAAAGTTACTGGCTTGTTCCCCCTGGCTTGTTCAGTCTGCTTTCTTATATACTGCAGCCTCCCCAGGGGTGGCATAAATGTTGCCACAGGTCAATCTTCTCAACCATGTTTACTTTTACACAGAGACCTCAGGCTGTGTTGAGTTGACAAAACACAACCAGGACACTAAAAATTGCTTCCTTTTCTTCTTTATTTTTTCCTTTAATTTCTCTTTTTCCTTCCTATCCTCACTCTTTTCTTTCTATTATTTTTAAAGATTTTTATTAATTTTTAGGGATATTTTGATCATATTTACCCCCTTCTTATCCTCCTAATTATTCGTGGATCCATCTCCTTACTTGCCCACACTCACCTTCACGATCTTCTCTTTAAATAACCCATCAATTTGTTGCCTGCTACTATTTTAAGACTAATAATTCTTGTGTAATTTATTATAATTTACAATCTCCTTATTTATTCAACATCTGATTGGATCATTTTACAATTTTTAATATTTACCCAAATAGTTATGCCATGTATAGTCTTAAGTCATAATTGTATGTAAAGTAGACACTGAACTGATTATTTGTTAACTAATATATTTATTTTATGGATATGAGTGTAATGCATGAAAATTTATGTGCCATATTTGTGAAGTGCCCATAGAGGGCAGAAGATGATACCAGATCACCTGGAACTAAAGTTCTGAGCTACTGCATTGGTGCTGAGAATCATACCAAGATGTTCTGGTACACCAGCCAGTGTTCTTAACTGATGAGGTATCCTCCAGCCCCAAACTGATCATTTTTAAAGAAAAAAATTAAAATTGATTCCTCATTATTTATGAAAAGCACAATTAAATACAGAAGTATAGTGCTAAGAATGGGGGAACACAAAAGATGTCACTGCATCATACTTAAGCTGAGAAGAATGTGAAGTTGCAGTTAGATATAGAGTGAAATGAGGGATCTCTTGAACCTCTTGAACAACATTCAGAAAGACCCTAGCAGAAATGAGTTTAGCCTATAATGATAGAGTAGAAAAGGCAAAATGCTATGGCAGGCGTCAGAAGAAGGAAGATACAAAAACCATAGATGATCAAGTAAAAGAGTTCAAACTAATTTTTGGATATAGTTAGGATAAAATTGAAGGATTTGATATACAGAAATAGTATTCTACTCATCTGTTATATTGGTACTGAGTAATATAAGTATAATGTGAATTTCATAAATTACTTTGAGTTCTCTAACCCACAGTAAAAAAATAAATAAAAATGGGATGTATGAAATTAAACTTTAATTTACTTAATATATTTAAAAATACTATTCTAACATAAAGCCAACATTTAAAATGAAGAAATATCTTTTTGACATTTCTATGCAAAGGTTACAAGATCCTGCATATATTTTTACATGGATAGAAGATCATATACACATTTTATGTGTTCATTTGCCTTATGTGTCTAGTTGTTATCATAACAGCCAATCCAAGTCTGTAAAACTAACTTTGCCAGGTGGGTAGAAAAATAAATTATAGAAGAATGAGCAAAAGAAAGTGTATTTATATCCTATGGCTTCTGTACAGCAAGTCATCACAAAGCCAGTTACTTTAACAAAAATATGTTATGCTATAGTTGTGGATGTTAGGGTTCTAAGATGAGGCTCAGTGGATTAATACCAAGGTGTTGTCTAGGATATTTTCCTTCTAGAACCTCTAGGAATGAATTGATTCCCTTACATTTCCAGCTTCCACGCACATTTTCTGCTTTTATTTTATCATTACTCTGCCTGCAAAGCAAATCTTATCAGGTCAAATCTATTTCCTTTTGCTATCTTTCTCATCTTCTCACTTCTGCTTTTTTTTTTCTTATAAACTCACTGGAATCATCTTTGTAAGCTATTGTGATCTCTATGTCTTCAGGTGTGTAGTTTAGGCACTGTAATTCACTGTCACCTATGTAACCTAACATGTTCATATGTTCTAAGGAATAGAGCAGGTCCCTTTCATTCGTGGCTTTATTTTGTTTATTGTCATTCTAAACAAGAAACAATAAAAGGTTACTGTTCTATAGAAGAACTATCTTATGACAAAACTCCTAAAATACAGAAAAAAATGCAAACTAAAAATTAAATACCAAACATATTCCTATAATACTTCATCATATGCTCACTTCGCAGAACTTACACTAAAATTAAAATGATAAAGAGAAAAATAACATGGCTCCGGGAAAGGAAGACATGCAAGTTCATGAAACATTCTATATATTTTTTCTGACTTTTCTTTGAGGATATGGTGACTGATAGGCTTCGTATAGGTCAGTGGATGACTCCCACAGCCATTTGCATATGGGAAGCACCAATTGATCCAAGTAGGTTACACATGAAAGGAAGAGAAGTTAAAATAATATGTTTGGAGGATGTGGTAAAAGACAAACACTCCTTCATTGCTGGTAGGATTGCAAACTGGTACAACCACTCTGGAAATCAGTCTGGAGATTCCTCAGAAAATTGGAAATAGATATACCTGAAGACGGAGTTACACTACTCTTGTGCATATGCTCAAATGATGCCCCATCATACCACAATGGCATGGACTCTACCATGTTCATAGCAGCCTTATTTGTAATAGCCAGAAGCTGGAAACAACCCAGATGTCCCTCAATCAAAGAGTGTATGCAGAAAATGTGGTTCATTTACACAATGGAATACTATTCAGCTATTAAAAATGAGGACTTCATGACTTTTGCAGGCAATGGATGTAACTAGAAAATATCCTGAGGAAGGTAACTCAGACCTAAAAGGCCATGCATGGTATGTACTCACTGATAAGTGGTATTAGGCAAAAGTGTACAGATACAACTCACAGACTGTAAGAAGAGTAAGAAGCAGAAATGCCCAAGTGAGGAGGTTTCAATCCCACTTTGAAGGTGGAAGGAAATAATCACTGGAGGCTGAGGAAGGGAGGAACCTTGGAGGGAGAGGAGAGGGGGAGAGGAAAGGGAAACAGGATCAGATATGGTGGGAGGGGACAGGAGAGAAGCTCAGAGGGTCAAGAGAATAAATGGAAATAAGTAGCCTCTGGGAGTGGGAGGTGGGGGACCCTCTAGAGAATACCAGAGGCAGAAGAGGTGAGACACTCTCAGGACTCATTGGGGGCAACCTTAGTCAAAATGCTGAACATCGGAGAAAGGGAATTCTAAGAGTCCACCTCCAGTAGATTGGCAGGGTCTCAAATAGTGGGACAGGGTTACTAACCCACAGTCAAAATTCCTGACCCAGAATTGTTCCTGTTTAAAAGAACTGCAGGGAAAAAAATGGAGAAGAGACAGAAGGAAAGGAGGGCCAATGACTGGCCCAAATTGACATTCATCTCATAGGGGGAGGGGTGGGTGCCAAGGCCTGACAATATTACTGATTCTATGGCATGCTTACAGACAGAAGCCTAGCATGACTGTCCTCTGAGAGGCCCTACCAGCACTGACTAAGATAGGTGCAGATACTTACCATTGGACTGAAATCTGGGACCCCTATGGTTGAATTACTGAAAGTATTAAAAATGCTGAAAGAAAGAGTGACCCATAGGAAGGAAGATCAGCAGTCTCAACTAACCCACAGCCCAGGGAGCTCCCAGAGTCTGAACCACCAACCAGGAGCATAAACTGGCTGGTCCCAAGTCCCTGGCACACATATAGCAGAGGTCTATCTGGTCTGGCCTCAGTGGGAGAAGATGTACCTAATCCTCTAGAGACTTGAGGTCCCAGACAAGGATGATGTCTAGTGGTGGTGAAGGAAAGAACCCTCTCAGAGGCAAAGGGGAGGAGAAATGGGATGAGGAACTGTGGAAGAGGGGACTGAGGGAAGGCAATGCCTGGAATATAAGTAAATAAAATAATTTAAATTTAAAAAAGGATATATTTGGGAGAATCTAGAAGGAGCAAATGAATATAACTGAGATGCACTTTATATACACACATATATACAAATATATGTATGTATAAATTATATATTCATTTATATATATAATTTTCAAACAACTAAAATTTTAAACTTCATAACATAAAATATTTTATTAATATTTATTAAGCATCATTTTATCCATCTCTCTGTGTAGAGATGGAAATATGAAGATGGAGTAAATGTAATTTTATAAAGATATTATTACATAATTACTAATTAAGATAGAAATTATAAAAATAAAATTATACATTTAATACTTTGACCTGAAACAAAGAGAACACAAATAAAAGCTAATTAGGATGAATTATTGAGTTTTCATGTATTTTTCTCCACCAAAACATGCATTAATTTGTAAATTTTGTCCCTGAGGTTTATAAATTCTTTCAAAGTATTGAAGATTGGGCTATTGTACATCAAATTTCACAATTTAAACTTTAAACAATATCCTATGATACACTTTTAATGACAAAGGATGCTGAAACCTAGGCAGTTGAAATAATCTGTCCAAAATCTAAGTATCTTACTGTTCTGCTGTCCTTAGTAGGTCCTTTATTTCATAGACTATGAGTATAGCTTCATTGTTTTCTTCTTATCTATTCCTTTTTGTGCAAGGAGAGATCCCTGGTTGAGACCATGATATACTTTACTGAGAAAATAATAGTAACTAGTAAGGAGTTTTATAAGTAGAAAATTAAAGCATGCTTATTCTTCCATATTCTTCCTTCATTCTTTTAGTTATATATAAAAGTCTTCCTAAACTCTTTGTGCAATGTACCCTACTACTTTCAGATTTTCATAAGCATTTGCATTACAATTAACTCCCCTTTCTCTTCCAGGATAAAAATATCTCTGTGCACCAAGTTGCTTCCAGCCACAATGGTCAAACTCTTGTATCTCCAATCCTGAAATAAACAAAATCCCACCTATTGAAGGGGCGGTAGAATCTTGTTTCCTTTTCCTTCATGCTTTCTTAAAATTCCACAATCTCATTCCATAGCCTCTGCTCAATGAACATTTATGATGCTTCTTGTTTCACTCCTTAATTTCTCTATTGCTAAATCTGATAAGGATTATTTCTCAGTGCTTTCTTGAAGAGTTTTTTAGCTTGATGAGTTCAATATCCAGCCCAGTTGTAGGAAGTAAATTGATAGGAATAGGGTCTTAAGATATATCTTAGCGCCGGGCAGTGGTGGCACACACCTTTAATCCCAGCACTTGGGAAGCAGAGGCAGGCAGATTTCTGAGTTCGAGGACAGCCTGGTCTACAGAGTGAGTTCCAGGACAGCCAGGGCTACAGAGAGAAACCCTGTCTCGAAAAAAACCAAAAAACCAAACCAAACCAAACCAAACCAAACAAAGATATGTTTTAGGGTTTTACTGCTATGAAGAGAAACCATGACCAAGGCAACTCTTATAAAGGACAACATTTAATTGGGGCTGGCTTACAGGTTCATTATAATCAAGGCAGGAGCATGGCAGCATTCAGGCAGGCATCCTGCTGAAGGAGCTGAGTTCTACATCTTGTTCCAAAGGCAAACAGAAGACTATCTTCCATGTGGTTAGGAAGATGGTCTCAAAGCACATCCCACAGTGACACACTTCCTGCAACAAGGCCACACCTCCTAATAGTGCCACACTCAAACATATTCAAACCATCACAGGACTGTATATTGCCTTGGCCATTTCCTCTATTCTCTCTTTCTCTGTTTTGTCGTATTTGTTTGCTTACTTGTTTGTTGATATGAGATATTCTATTGCACTATTCTCACCATAGTGGACTGAAACTGTTGAGTAAAATAAATCCTTCCACCCTTAGGTTGTTTCTGTCAGTGACCTGAACAGAAAAAGAAAATGTGGTTCACTTACATGATGGAATACTACTCAGCTACTAAAAACAAAGACATCATAAAATTTGCAGGCAAATGAATGAAACCAGAAAACATCATCTTGAGTAAGGTAACCCAGTTCCAAAAGGACATGCATTATATGTACTCACTGATAAGTAGATATTATCTATAAAGTGTAAAATACCTATGCTACATTCTTCAGACCAAAAAGAAGTTAATTAACTAGGTCTCAAAGGAGGATGGTTGAATTTCACTCAGATCAGAAGGGAAAATAAAATAGTCATCAGAGGTGGACAGAGGTAGAGAGCTAAGTGGCAGAGGAAATGGAGATGGAAATGGGAGTTGGGATCAGGTAGAGGGAGAGCCTGGGACAGAGCAAGCCAGGAGAGTAAATGGAAATTATCAACAGCCCAGGGTGAGGGAGCATCTCTAAGACTTAACAGTTGGGGGGTGGGTATAGGGGACTTTTGGGATAGCATTGGAAATGTAAACGAGGAAAATACCTAAAAAAAAAAAAAGACTTAACAGAGAGTCAAAGAGGATGACTCTACCGGAGACTCCTAGCAGTGGTAGATATGGAGCCTGAAGTGGCTACCTTCTATCGCCAGGCAGTATTCACAGAAGAATAAAGATACGAACTCACCCCTAAAACCTTCACCCAAAATTTGTCCTGTCTACAGCAACTACAGGAACAAAAATGGACCCAAGACTGGTTGGATATTCTCTCAGTCTCTGTTCCAGGCCCCATGCTTGTGTTTCTTGTAAACAGGATACATTTTGGGTTGAAGGACAGTCACCCCCATTGATTCCTGGGCACCTCCCTTATCCCACGTCTTTGACTTATCTTGAAGGTACTTCTCACCTCCACATTCCTATCAGTTGCAGATTTACATTCATTCTCATGGCCATCTCTCCTGTCCCTCTCCATACCTGACCCTGAACCTACCCATTCCTCTCCTCAACCCCTCTCTTACTCAGTTCCCTCCCTCTCCCATCTGCCACTTATGACTATTTTATTTGCCCTTCTAAATAAGATTCAAGCATCCTCTTCTGTTTATTCCTTCTTGTTTTACTTCTTTGGGTCTGTGGAGGATAGCATGGGTATCCTGGATTTTATGGCTAATATCTTCTTATCAGGGAGTACATACCATGCATGTCCTTTGGGGACAGAGTAACCTCACTCAAGATGATATCCTCAATTTCCATCCAGTTGCCTGCAAAATCTGTGATGTCTTTTTAAAAAAATAACTGAATACTATTCCGTTGTGTAAATGTACCCCATTTTCCTTATCTGTTCATTAGTTGAGGGACATCTAGGTTGTTTACAGTTTAAGGAGGTAAAAGATCTCTACAGTGAAAACTTTTAATTATTGAAGAAAGAAATAGAGAAGAATGTTAGGCAATGGAAAGAACTCCTAGACTCATGGACTTGTAGAATTAATGTTGTGAAAATAACTATTATTCAATTTACAGATTTACTACAATCCCAATAAAAAAAGGGAAAAAAAACTTAAATTTATATGGAACAGTAAAAGACTCCTGATAACCAAAGTAGTCCCAGCATAGGGGGAATGCTAAGGCAGTGAGGTGGGAGTAGGAGGTCCATGGGGGAGCACCCTCATAGGAGCCTTGATATATGATGTATGTCTGGTCTTATTGTCATTTGTTATGTCATATTTGGTTGATGTCCCTGAGAGGCCTGCTCTTTTCTGAGTGGAGACAGAGGAGGGGTGAATCAGGAGGAGATGGAAAGCAGAGGGGGCAAAGAGCTTGAGGGAGTTGAGGGAGGCAAAACAGCAGTCGGGATTTAATACATGACAGAAGAACTAAAAAAAAAAAAAAGCTAACCTATATAATTCCTAATTTTCTTTCAACATTTGAAGTTAATGAAACACTGTATACATGATACATGATGTTTTACACTTATTAGACTGCACTTTATTTTCTGACACTTTCTATGTTATCATGAAAGTGTGTGATGTTAATATAAGATTTTAATCACTCACTTCACTTTCTCTAGAAACCTACGTTTATATCACTGTGAGTCCATGCTACAAAAATCAAACCAAAGTGGAATATTGTGGTAAAGAAAAGATGTTTTGAAATTTTTCATGTACAGTACAAGTTTTATGACAATTGAAAATTTGTGGATTTTTTTTTTACTGTTCTGAACCAACCAACACATGTTTCAAAAAATGCAAAAGTTAAATACATTCACAAACTAAATACAATGCAATATTATTATTATATCTACAAATGATGCTAAAATAATCTGTAACAAAGACAATGAAAATTAATATTCTGAGCCATTAAAGTGGGATAACAATAATCTAGGGGCGCTATAAATTTGTGAACACATCATGGCAGTATTCTAATATAGTTTCTTTGAATAGCTCATCAAAACAAATAAGCCTGTGTTAACATCCATTAGGCAAACTCACCTCAAAAACTCTCATGCTCTGACAGAGAAGAATGAAGCAGACAATATGCCCCCATCCACCCCTCCTCCGATTTGCAGCTCATGTCTCCCTGGCTGGAAGAATTGTGAAGCTGAATGATAAATTAGCTGCTCTATTTATCTTCTAAGTGTAATTTATGACTAGTTGAGTGAGTGGATACAATAATCAATCAATAGATATGTCAATTGATGGATAACATTTATAACTAACACTATTATAGGCACATGGGAATAAAGAAGCATAAAATTCTACATTTCATCATAAGAAGTTTCTTGTTGATAGAGCACTTTCTTGCACATACAATTGCTAAACAAGAACAACAACAACAAACAAATAAGAACAGGTTGGTATCTAAAATCATTGCGTGCTTGGGATATCAGAGGAAGCAACAATACATTCTTTGTCTCACCAAAGGCAAATCAGTTAACTGTTTATGTAACAAAGGAGGAAAGCAGAGGCTAAAATTGGGAAAGGGACAGAGATTAGATAATTAATACCAAATTACAAATAATTAAAATACAAATTATATTATTTTTGGTATTCTATAGAACAGCAAGATCACTATAGTGTACAACAATTTATAATGTATTTTGAAACAACTAGCAAGACAAAACTATGAATGCTTAGAAATATGAATATTTGAAATGAAAATGCTAATTATGTTTAACTGGTTATTACATATTGTGTACATGTATTGAATTGACATTACTTGGCTCATTAACATAAATACTTATAATAAGCCACTTAAAACTAATTAAAGGGGCCTGTAGAGATGGTTCAGAGTTTAGCAGCACTGGCTGCTCTTCCAGAGTACCTGGGTAAAATTCCTAGCCCCCATATGGCATCTGAGAACTGTCTGTAACTCCAGTTCCAAGGGATCTGATATCTTTATACAAATATATATTCAGGAAAAATGCCAGTGCACATAGGATAAAAATAAATCGATCATTTAAAAATTTATTGCAGAAATTCAAAATATGTAAAAATGTGGACTTGGGCAGTTTAGTTTAAATGTAAACTTTGGAATGTTTAGTTGCATTTGCTAGTTTTTTTTTTTTAAAAAGGGAAAAGCATAACATAAATGATATGACCAAAAATAAACAAATACATAAGCAAAAATCAAAGAAGAAATAGAAATGGAAAAATGGGGGGCAGGGAACAAAGATAACGAAAAGCCTGTCTAATCTTAAGAGTTAATTCCTTTTTTATAGAGGTTTGAAATAATTAGTCAGGAATAGGATGTCGAGCCAGTTTGCTATATTACAGGATAAAAGGAGGAATAATCAAAATATGGGAGTTTGATATATCCACTCCACATATATTGGAATGTCAGAAGGCACAAGGATTCAAATACTTACCATAGCATTAGCATTAAACAAAAATGACAAAGCATGATGAATGTGACATGCGTACCATGTTATACCTAAGTCATTTGGGTTTTTTTTTACACAGATTCTGTCTTTTTCCATGAATTTTTTTTATAAATCATAAGCTTGTACAAACAAATTACACCAGTAAATCTCATAAAACAGCTTCCCAGTGAATTGAGAATGTTAACACAGCAAGAATATTTTCCTCATTTTATATAATGGCTGAATGGATTTTTCATACTTAAAAAATAATACTTCAAATCACCATCTTCTTGTTGGAGAAACACCAGGAAAATGACATTGTTGAATCTCTAATAAATTGCAAAACTGTAGTTGTTGGTCTTTGAAGGCATTTGGAATGCAAAGTGTTAAAGTTCAGGTATTTGATAAAATCCCCAGCATTTTTTAAAGCAATAAATGCTGATTTCTTTTTTCCTCCAGCAGCCTGCTTAGCACCATCCAGCAGGGTGAAAGCTAGCCACTGGAGAGGCTATCTTTCTTGTCTGCATATCCTATGGCTCAAGTATATGGTATCCTCAGCAAAAGGGACTTCCCTGCCAGTACTATTGGGTAACCAAGATCAATGGCAATAACTTGTGTGGACATTTCTATACCAAGGCTCGGGGATCATAGTGAAGGAAACAAGCTAAAAGACTGTTAGAGCTAGAGGTTTTGGAGGACTTCTACAGAATAAGGTTCTCAAAATAATACAGGACATATGAACTTGCACATATGAACTCACCGAGGCTGTGGCTACCTGCTCAAGACCTGCACAAGGTTAAGTCTGCTAAAATTCCAGCATGAATAAGGGATGGAATTACAAGCTAAGAAGCTACTTAAAATTGATAATTATTGAA
The DNA here is from genome assembly GCF_000001635.26 of Mus musculus. Classification (NCBI taxonomy): domain Eukaryota; kingdom Metazoa; phylum Chordata; class Mammalia; order Rodentia; family Muridae; genus Mus; species Mus musculus. The sequence continues at coordinate 138,414,492 of NC_000086.7, read as the reverse complement.
GGAAGAAGAGTCAGTATTCTTCAGCAATGTCGCCCCTAGTAAGTTGTCTATGCTCCATTGGATTGCCACATATCCATTCATATACTGGTAGCAAAAAAAAAAAATGAATTCAGTAGATTAACAAAAAAGCACATGAAGTTGGAAGGGAGATGTGGGAGGTAACAAGGGAAGTAATGAACAGGAGAGAATAAAGGGCAGATTTGATCAAAACATATTATATACATGCATGAAATTCTCAAAGAATAAAAAGATGACATTCTCTTCATCTAATTTAACATATATATGGAGATGATAAAATAAACAAATAAATAAATAAATAAATAATAAAAGATCTTAAGAACTATCTAGGTGTTGCATGAGGAAGAGAATCTGGCTGAGAAGTATCAATAAACCCATGTGTCATATTTTCCTCCACAAACCAGTACTTATGTTTTTTCCCATTATGTTGCAGTGCAGTTTAATTGATAAAGTTTTTCCTTTAACGTTTGTGGGATTTTTCAAGAACCGAAAGCTTTGAGAAGGCAATAAAAGAAAGAGAAATAAAATAAGCTAGAAATATGAAGAGCTTGAGCCTCTGTTATGAATTCATAAATGCCTTAAATTGGAAAGAATTATAGTGGGATTTAGAGCTATTGGGATGTATTTGCATCTTGATCTGGTCTTTTCACGACTAAGCAAAATAATTTACTCTTCCCTTCACAGGAAACAAAAGCACTGTTACTTTCTTAATATGTTAAATAAAGTATTGTGAATATAGTGTATCATGGGCACATAGAGTTCAAAATATATGCTCCCTGCTAAATGTGTAAAAAAAATAATTTTAATCAAAGTCTGACTCAGGATGTCCATCTGTTCTCCACCAAATACAAAAGAAAATGGAGACAGGCATAGTTGTTTTTCTTCCTCCTATATTCACATTGTTATAATATAATTTTATGGTGAAGATATGAAATATACTAAAAAGAGACCTAAAATAAGTTCATTAAGGGAATACTCTAATTCATAGCTAAGTGCTCCCCTTCACGGTTTTTAAAATTTTATAAATGAAAAGCAAATTTTTGTTACAGTTATCTTGTTGAGTGCTTCCGACAAGCAAAGAGGACATCCTATTTATAAAAGCTCTGTCTTATATTTATTAATACTTCATCACGAGTTTTAAATAGCAAGCTGTTACACCCTTTAGATTTATCTATTTTCATGATAATGTCTTTTGACTTCATATTGCTTCAGTTCAAATAGCCAAATATTAAAAGAGTTTTTAACCTTCTCTCTGCTGTTCCTGTTCCTACCTACCCCTAGTCTACCTGCAATATCTATTCTATTTCTCATGTCCAAGGATAGCTATGGATCTCCTCTCCCTCCTTTTTGATCCCTCTTTGGGTCTGTAGATTGTAGCATGATTATCTTTTATTTTACATTTAATATCTACTCATAAGTGAGTATATATCATGTTTTTCCTTCTGAGCATGGGTTACCTCACTCTGGATAATTTTTTTCTAGTTCCATCCATTTGTCTCCAAATTTCATGATGTCATTGTTTTTAATCTGCTGGATAATACTCCATGGTGTAAATGTACCACTTTTTTCTTCCATTCTTCAGCTAGGGACATCTAGATTGTTTTCAGTTTGGGGCTATAGTAAATAAAGCTGCTATGAACATAGTTGAGCAAGTGTGTTTGGTGTAGAATGGAGCATTTTGTGGGTATAATTTTTCATGATGTGGGGAGAGAGGACTGGAAGAGATAGCTGGAGTGGGGTTCAGTTCAGGGACAAGGTAGAAATCCAGTTCAATGAGAACTCCTAGGAAACTATTGCTATCGCCCTAGCTAAGACTCCTAGTAATGGGGGATACAGACCATGCAACAGCCATATCCAATAACCAAGACAGACTTCCAGTGGAAGGTTTGGGACACCAACCAAGTCACAAAACCTTCAACCTAAACTTTGTCTTGAGAGAGTAATATGTTGGGGTAGAACAGAAAACGTGGGGGTGATGAACTAATGAGTGGTCCAGATTGATATACATGCCATTAGAGGGATCCCACCCCTGGCACTGCTTGGGTGTCCAGAAACTAGAGGCCAAATGGCCCAGAGTCTTAGGATAGAACCAAATACAACTGGCAAACATTAATGAAATGATGCCTAATGATATTCTCTTATACTCATAAATAGGTTCCTACTCCAATTGTCATGAAAGAGGCTTCATGTAGCATCTGATATAAACAGATGCAGAGATCCACAGCCAAACACTCAGAGTTTGGGGACTACTGAAGAAGAGAAGGAAGGCTTGTAGAAGCCAGCGGAGTCAGGATACAAGAAAATCTATAGAATCAACAAACCTAGGCCCATAGGAGCTCATTGTGAATGAAGGGGAAATGATGCAGGAGTAGATGGGGAGGTGGGGAGATACAAGAGGTGAGGAGCAGAGGGAGGGTGGGATAATTGTTGTCTAGATGTAAAATATGAGAGAATAAATACACTATTTTTTCAATAGTAATAAGTTATTATACTTATCATTATTTTGCAATTTTAGTTGATGGTTTCTAAATGAGAGTTGCTGCAGTTTAAATAAGAATGGGGTGATCACGTATATATTTGAATACTCAGAGCCCAATTGGCAGAACTTTTTGGAAAGGATTGGGAGGTTTTACTAGAGGAATAGGGATAGGCTTTGAGGTTTCAAAATCCCTTGACATTCTCAATTAATTTTCTCTGCTTTATGGTACTTGTGGATCAAGAAGTCAGATTTCAGCTTCTAGTTTAACACCATGACTGCTAAGAGGGTCATAGATTCTAATGCCCTGAAACTGTAAGCCCCAAATTAAATGTTTTCTTTCTATAAGTTCCATTGGTTATGGAGTGTTATAACAACTATAAAACAGTAACTACGGCAGAAGCTGGTAACAAGTGGATTATTAGGATGGTAATTTATATTCTATGCCAATGAATGTTGGAAGAACATATTTTATTTATTTTATTTTTTATTTAAGAAAGGGTTATACTTGAGAGATTGATTTGAGTCTTAGAAAATATTCTGGGCTTTTAAGCTGTTGAGACTGAAAGACTACAGGGACTTTTGACATTTGTCTGCATTTGGCATTATTATGTGGACACAAGCCTATGGCACCAGGGAGTAGAGTGTGGTGTTTTGAATGAGAAAACTTTCCACAGTCTTGTCTACTTGAATATGTGCCCCCCAGTTGGCACACATTTAAATGCTCTACTCTTCTATTATTCACCTATACTATAAATCTTGGTCTTTGTTTTTTTTTTTTTTTTTTTTTTTTGAAGTCCTGTGATTCTCAACTACTTTATGACCACAGCTCCTTTCAGTTTAAAACACAATTCCTGAAAGTAAATTTATAATGAATAATCAGAATTCTACCTGCTTTGCCAAGTCTTTTTTTAATGTAAATTATCAGTAGCTGGTCAATGATGTCTATTTTAGATTTCATCATAATTTTCAAAGTGTTATCACAAAGCATGCCATGAACCTCAGGGAGTACTGCATATGGATTGTCTTGAAATTGGAAGCAAATTTGATAGGCTATATTACAATATGTGGATGAGCTATTTCCCCATAAAACTTCCCTTTTAATATTACCTATCCAGTGCCTAAGGGTTTAATGTCAAGAACTACAATGATGCAGGGAAAATTATTTTTGCTGTATTACTTTAATGATGAACACATCCTAAAATATTCCAACTTTGCAATACTAGACATACGGTGACATTACATTCTCTAATGAAAATGAAAAGCACCATTTGCTTATGGACTGACTGACTGACAACATAAACTACATTATCTTTTTGGCAGATGAAATGGATATATATATCTATATCATCTATATCATCTATATCATCTATATCATCTATATCATCTATATCATCTATATCATCTATATCATCTATATCATCTATATCATCTATATCATCTATATCATCTATATCATCTATATCATCTATATCATCATCTATCTATCTATCTATCTATCTATCTATCTATCTATTTATCTATCTACCTACCTACCTATCTATCTATCTACTTATGGATAGGATTAAACCTAACCTTCTTTCTTCTTGCCATGGCAAGAGAATGTGTCATTTTTGACATTGTCTTGGAAGCAGAGTTCCTAAATCATCTCATGCTCTGATACTGAGTTTTCCAGTCTCCAGAACTATCAGCCTGCAGTTTCTATTCATTGTGAATTACTCAATCTCAGATATCCTATCACTGTATTAGAAAACTAAGACAATGGTCAAGATCGTGTTTTACTCATGTTGAGCCCCCATTACACATCTTTACATTGACTATTTTATATTGTGCAGTCAATATATTTTTGTGAATCAGTAAAGCTTTGATAAATGTAGTGAAAGACAAGTCAACACAGTGAAATAATTGCCAGGATATAGCAAGTGATATTCATTGTTATAGCTGTATCTTACATTTTTATGAGACTGACATACTACCTACAGCACGAATGAAACTCCTTATGTATCTTACATTTTTGAATGATTACCCTTAGGTCACCAGTAAAAGCATTTGTATCACCATTCCAAGATTGAGTTTTCCTTTGTTTGGGGGCTCTATGTATCTTGTGGATTCAACATGAATAAACTGCCCGGATGTGAGTATTTAAGAGGAATTCAGAAGGGAAATAGTACAGAGTATCTTAAGCAAAAAGTTACACACACACACACACACACACACACACACACACACACACACACACACATGTCATTACAAATCTATTTTATTCTCCTTGAAAGGCTATTTATTCTACCTAGACTGATATAATCAAAGAGTATTCTTGGAGGATATAAGACTGAATATACAACTAAACCTCAAATGGGATTAGAACATTTAGAAAGGAATTGTGGTCATAAATAGTTGAGAATCACATGACTAGGAAAAAACAGAGACTAAGATTTATAGTGTAGGAGAATAATAGAACAGTGAAGCATGTGAAAGAATTCATTTCTTGTTGCTTTTATCATAAAGACAAAAGTACTTTAACATGGCTTGCCTGACAATGCATGATTTACTACTTGTGTAATCCTCTAGTTCCATCTGTCCCCCTTTTTTATCTTTGGCTCAACTTCATAGGGACTTCTAACTTCTTGGAATTATTTATTTTTGCTTCCTACATAAGAAATATTGATTTATCACTATAATCTAAGTTTAAGGGTTCTGCTTGTAGTTGAGTGGTACTGTATTCAACTAGTATTCATAAAAACACAGGTTCTATTTCTATTTGGAAAAAAAAATCTCAGTTTAGGTATTAAGTTTTCCCTGCAATTCAGGTCAGGTTCTCAAGTAGCCAAGTATATTAGTTCTTATTTTGATAAGTGTGATCTTTCAAGACACTTAGCACAGTTGTCATTTTACACTTATTTGTATAACTATTTTTCTGCCCAGGTCAGTCATGTAGAGTAGGAACCATTTTAATTAACTATCATATTCCCAGAGTCAAAATATGATAGGTTATTCATGAATAAATAAATTGAAATAATAATTTTCCCAAATTTTTTATTATGTATTTTCTTCATTTACACTTCAAATGCTATCTTGAAAGTCCTCCATACCCTCCCCCCCCCCCCGCTCTCCTACTCAACCACTCCCACTTCTTGGCCCTGGTGTTCCCCTGTACTGGGGCATATAAAGTTTGCAAGACCAACTGGGGCCTCTCTTCCCAATGATGGCTGACTAGGCCATCTTTTGATACATATGCAGCTACAGACACGAGCTCTGGGGTTACTGGTTAGTTCATATTGTTGTTCCACCTATAGGGTTGCAGACCCCTTTGGCTCCTTGGGTACTTTCTCTAGCTCCTCCATTTGGGGCCCTGTGTTCCATTCAATAGATGATTGTGAGCATCCAATTCTGTGTTTGCCAGGCTGCGGCATAGCCTCACAAGAGACAGCTATATCAGGGCCCTTTCAGCAAAATCTTGCTGGCATATGCAATGGTGTCAGCATTTGGAGGCTGATTATGGGATGGATCCCTGGGTGCGGCAGTCTCTAGGTGGTCCATCCTTTTGTCTCAGCTCCAAACTTTGTCTCTGTAACTCCTTCCATGGGTGTTTTGTTCCCAATTGGGCAAAGTGTCCACACTGGTCTTCATTCTTCTTGAGTTTCATGTGTTTTGCAAATTGTATCTTGGATATTCTAAGTTTCTGGGTTAATATCTGCTTATCAGTGAGTACATATCATGTGAGCTCTTTTGTGATTGGGTTACCTCATTCAGGATAAAAAGATCCTATCAACATATCCCTTGAAAATTAACTTGAGAGCTCTGACTATATTAGAGCACCATATATCCTTTATATTCTTTAGTCTAACACATATGTACTGGTTAGTCAAGGATATGATAGACTTTGTTTGTGAAAGGTATAGGAGATACAAACATTGAGGAAGCATTTGTCTATAATTCAAAATGTGGAAGATAGAGAAAAAACTATTGTGAATAAAATAGAATAATCAGTGCTAAGATAGAAAGAAGTATTGAGAGCTTTGGGACCATTGATAAATGGACTTCTAAAAATGATGACAATGGTAAGGTGAGAGTGCATTGTGTATACAACTACTATGTGTATTACATGACTCCCACTGTGTTGATAAGAAAAAGTCCAGGGCTAGAGATATAGCTCAGTGGGTAAAGGTTCTTGTTGCAGAAGGCTTTGAACCTGAGAACCCAAATGGTAGAGGAGAACCAACTCCTCCAAGTTGTTCTCTGATCTACACACACACTGTGACACAAACACAGAAGTGGATGCTCACAGTCAGCTATTGGATGGATCACAGGGTCCCCAATGGAGGAGCTAGAGAAAGTACCCAAGGAGCTGGGGGGATCTGCAACCCTATAGGTGGAACAACAATATGAACTAACCAGTACTCCCCGGGGCTCATGTCTGTAGCTGCATATGTATCAGAAGATGGCCTAGTTGGCCATCAGTGGAAAGAGAGCCCCATTGGTCGTGCAAGCTTTATATGCCTCAGTACAGGGGAATTTCAGGGCCAAGAAGTGGGAGTGGGTGGGTGGGGGAGTGGGTGGGGGAGCGTGTGTGGGACTTTTGGGATAGCATTGGCAATGTAAATGAAATAAATACCTAATAAATAAATAAATAAATAAATAAATAAATAAATAAATTTGAACAATTATAAAAAGTGAAAAACTTATTGTTGTTCCTCCTATAGGGTTGCAGACCCCTTCAGCTCCTTGGTTACTTTCTCTAGCTCCTCCATTGAGGGCCCTGTGTTCCACCCAATAGATAATCAGGAGTGGTTGGGTTGTGGAGCAGGGTGGGGGCAGGGTATAGGGGACTTTCAGGATAGCATTTGAAATGTAAATGAAGAGAATATCTAATAAAAATTGTTTAAAAAAAGAAATGTAAATGAAGAAAATATCTAATAAAAAAAAAAAGAAATGGTCGACAAAAACGTGAGAAACAATCACAGTGTCTACTTAAGTGCCATTGTATATAATAACAAAGTGGTTTTTAAAGTTTATAAATTTATTTTAAAAGATTGAGGAATTCTACTTACTCAGGAGGCTGAAGTAGAAAAATCATACCTTTAAGTCCAGCACACACATATTTCCTTAACCCTGACTCAAGGTCCAAACAGGGGCTGGAGAGATGATTCATAAATAAGGATACTTGCTATTTGAACATGATGACTTTAATTTAAATTCTTATTCTCAACATAAGAATCTGAGGATGATCACATGTGCCTGAAACCCTAATATAGCAGGGAACAGAGACAAGAGTTCACTTCAGGTTCAATGGAACATCTTCCCCGCACCCCCCCCCCCCAGAGAGAGAATGTAAAAAATTGTAGAACAGGATGCCTGATATCTCTCTCTGGCCTCTGAATGAATGCAGGGGTATGCAAAGCTGCACACACTTGTGCACATAATACCTCTCTCTCTTTTCTCTCTCCTCCCCCTCTCTCTCCATCCCTAAATTAAAACAGAAAAGGGGGGTGTTGTGTGGTTCAGTGGTAGAGCCCTCTCTTAGCATATACAAGGCCCATGTTTCAATCTTTAGTGTTTACCCTCCTATAAGAGAGAAAAGAAAAGATAAATGTACTTAAAAAGAAGAGGAACAAAATTCACAGAACTGAAATAGATAAGCTAGGATGATGAGTTGACCAAGCCTTTTTATGCCTTTCAAAGGGATTTCTGGAGATTATACAAAGTACCTCATGATTTTTCTAATTTTTTTCTTCAACATGCATATGAACCATAATGAGCATCTGTTCTACAGATATAACCTTGTCTCCAGACTCAGACAGGAATCTGTTCTCTAAATATAGGGTTGACAGGGATAAACTCAATGAGGATCTAGAGGACACCATGTCTCTAAATTTTTCAGATCAACAGGTTTGAAATTTCCTGCTGTTTATCCTGAACTGTGTTAAACACTGTGAACAAGATGAATGAAAGGAACTGACTTTCTGTAAGGGATGATGCTGTCCCCTTTCTAATGGCTGGAATTCAAATCTAGTGTTCAGGAAATCAAGGGGAAATATCCTTTCCCCTTTTATTTGAAATATATTTCATTCATACACCAAAATAGAAAGTCATAAGCCAAGAGTGCAAGGGTTAAAACTTAAATATCCATGACTTTCCAAAGCACATTGGTTCATTTCCCAGGCCTTTCCTAAAATTAGCCATGAAGCATTACTTTGACATAAATATAGTAAATTACCACTTTGGAAATTGGGCTCTTGGGCAACTCTGTTTCTATTTCAAATGGTCATTCCTAATTGCATACATGAAGAAAATAAAATAAATCTCTAGTTCAGATTTTTCACTTAGAATAAAAATAGTAATTCTGCTTCAACCTATATATAATATTCTCTCACAGTGAAGCTGCTTATATCTTTTGGGAAAAAAGTTGGCAAAGTCAAAATGAAGTGAAATCAAAATATGTGGCAATAGGTATGAAAATCATCAATAATCTCTAAAACTTTTCTCAGATGTAGAAGGTGAGCAACAAGGTAACTCTTAGTGGTTTCAGACAAAGTCTCACACAGTTTCCCAGGCTAGCCTGGTACTACCATATGGTCTAGGTTGACCTTACACTGCAATACTCCTGCTTCAGGTTCTGAAGAGCTGAACTACAGTCTCAGGAGATAGCATGCCCAGGTTCAAGATTCGTTGTCATGGGTAAAATGGAAGCAAGTATGGAAAGTGAAAATCCCTGAGGTTGAAGAGTTGGGGAGAATCCAGGCAGGACTATGATGTCAAAGGGCTTCTATGAACATCTCCTTCATTCATATTCAGGAACATAACTCTCCAAGTCATTCCAATTGTGCTTCCTATAGATAATTAAGAAGACAAAGAGGAGGCCAGGGACACTATAACTGATCATTCTATATTACTCTGAGTGTGAGAGGTATATCAGAACATCTCCTTGCCTGTTAAAGATTGATGAGATGTCTTCAAGCTATTTAATATATTTACAAGAGGAGATGGATGAAGAGGGAAAAATGGGGTGGGGGTAATAATGAGGAACTGGGAGAAAGAATCATGGAAAGAAATTCATAAATAGTTTTCATTCATTCAACAAACATTCCTATCTTTTACTGAGGGTCTGAAAAGAGTAGCTGCATTCAAGCAGGAAGGAAAAGGAAATGAGAAATGATGCAATTATATTATAATCTTAAACAATTGTTTAAACAAAGACAAGAAGAGTGCACTATTTAATACTACTTTTCCCTGTTCCATGTTTCTCTCTTCTTGCCTATACTCTGAGATATTTTTCTACCAAGTTCTCTTCTCTTTGCATATACAAAACTTTGTGCATCACTTTAATTTTTCAGAATGCAAACATATATAATTTATTTTAAAAATGTAACTGATATGCCTCAATCATACTGGACTGTGCCCTCTTTACTATATTTCATTTATAACTTGTATTTCACATTTTAATCTCTCCATTCATATTCACTCAATTTGCTGTAATCTAGTATTAAAATCTTCTCCAAATGTGTGATGGTTCAGGACATCATTGAGTCAATGTTTCTTGCTTTTCTTTCTTGATCTACCTATGGTATTTGACAGTGCTCATTTTTGAAACTATGACCTTCTTGTGTCTCTATAATATCTCCTTCTCTGTAGCCACTTTTCATACTGTAAATGCCTCTCTTAAATTTGGCTTATGTAGCACACCATCCTTAAATTTCTTTTTAATCCTCAACAGTCTTCTGTGTTGTTCAGTCCATTTAATTCATCCACAGGTAGCATGCAATTGATTCCAAAATCTTTACCTGTAGCTATGTCCTCTCTCCTCAGGTCTAAGAAAAATACCCAACTTTTCAAAACATTTTTACCTAATTACATTTAAGTGACCTCTACTTTGTGGGAAAACAGAAAGAAAAAAATGTTTCCTGATTATTTTTCAACATGTTAACCAACATATTTATTTACAGTTCAATTTAGTTACTATTTCTACCTCTTCAACTTGTTTATGCAAATGGGAACAAATCAACGAAAGGTAACTCTTTAATATTCTCTTTCTATTTTTTAAAAGTATGCTTATATTTATGTATACCTGTACAGATAGGTTTGTGCACATGTATGTGTATGCATGCATATGCATATACACATATTTTATAGTACTTATGTGAAGGTCACCACATAATTTGGAGGAGTTTATTTTCTTTTTCCACCATGTAAGTCCCAGAAATTAAACACAAATAGTAAGGCTTAGTGGCAGGTACTTTTAACTGCTAAGCCCCCACTCTGGCCTTCTTTACCTATGCTGATCCTTAGTCTGCTAAGTGGTGATATTTTTAGATTTATTCTTTTCCAAAACATGTTTCAGATAAGTAGAACAAATCTTTGAAAATGTTACACCCTATTAGGTCAGCATCCTGTTTCAAGTCTCTCAAAGTTAGTTATAAGCTTTGTACGCTTAAAAATTACCTGGGAACTTGCTTTAAAACATGTTATGTTCCTTCCGGCCCACTCCAGCACCAGGGTGCCTTGCCAGCAGAGTCTCCGAACACCAGCAAGGAACCACAGAGGATTCCCCATGGGATCTTAAGACCTCTGGTGAGTGGAACACATCATTTGCTCCAATCCAACCACTGGGGACCTGAGACTGCATTAATTAAGGAAGCAGATAACCTGGCTTAATCAGGGGCACAAGTCCCTTCCGGTTCACTCCAGCAGCTGACTTCCTTATGCGCAGAGTTTCTGGACACCCCCAAGGTCCTCACAGGACCCTCCACGGGATCTTAAGACCTCTGGTGAGTGAAACACAACTTCTGCCAGGAGGCAGGTTCGAACACCAGATATCTGGGCACCTTCCCTGCAAGAGGAGAGCTTGCCTGCAGAGAGTACTCTGACCACTGAAAGTAAGGATAGAGCTAGTCTACCAGGTCTGCTGATAGAGGCTAATATAATCACCTGAGGAACAAGCTCTAACCAGAGACAACTATAACAACTAGCTCCAGAGAATACCAGATGGCAAAAGGCAAATGTAAGAATCCTACTAACAGAAATCAAGACCACTCACCATCATCAGAACGCAGCACTCCCACCCCACCTAGTCCTGGGCACCCCAACAAAACCGAAAAGCTAGACCCGGATTTAAAAGCATATCTCATGATGATGGTATAGGACATCAAGAAGGACTTTAATAACTCACTTAAAGAAATACAGGAGAACACTGCTAAAGAATTACAAGTCCTTAAAGAAAAACAGGAAAACACAACCAAACAGAAGTCCTTAAAGAAAAACAAGAAAACACGTCCAAACAGGTGATGGAAATGAACAAAACCATACTAGACCTAAAAAGGGAAGTAGACACAATAAAGAAAACACAAAGTGAGGCAACGCTGGAGATAGAAACCCTAGGAAAGAAATCTGGAACCATAGATGTGAGCATCAGCAACAGAATACAAGAGATGGAAGAGAGAATCTCAGGTGCAGAAGATTCCATAGAGAACATTGGCACAACAATCAAAGAAAAAACAAAACGGAAAAAAAGATCCTAACTCAAAACATCCAGGAAATCCAGGACACAACGAGAAGACCAAACCTACGGATAATAGGAGTTGATGAGAATGAAGATTTTCAACTTAAAGGGCCGGCAAATATCTTCAACAAAATTATAGACGAAAACTTCCCAAACATAAAGAAAGACATGCCCATGATCATACAAGAAGCCTACAGAATCCAAATAGACTGGACCAGAAAAGAAATTCCTCCTGACACATAATAATCAGAACAACAAATGCACTAAATAAAGATAGAATATTAAAAGCAGTAAGGGAGAAAGGTCAAGTAACATATAAAGGCAGGACTATCAGAATTACACCAGACTTTTCACCAGAGACTATGAAAGCCAGAAGAGCCTGGACAGATGTTATACAGACACTAAGAGAACACAAATGCCATCCCAGGCTACTATACCCGGCCAAACTCTCAATCACCATAGATGGAGAAACCAAAGTATTCCACGACAAAACCAAATTCACACATTGTCTTTCCACGAATCCAGCACTTCAAAGGATAATAACTGAAAAAAAAAAAAAAAAAAACAATACAAGGACGGAAATCACACCCTAGAAAAAGCAAGAAAGTAATCCCTCAACAAACCAAAAAGAAGACAGCCACTAGAACAGAATGCCAACTGCAACAACAAAAATAAAAGGAAGCAACAATTACTTTTCCTTAATATCTCTTAATACCAATGGACTCAATTCCCCAATAAAAAGACATAGACTAACAGACTGGCTACACAAACAGGACCCAACATTCTGCTGCTTACAGGAAACCCATCTCAGGGAAATAGACAGACACTACCTTAGAGTAAAAGGCTGGAAAACAATTTTCCAAGCAAATGGTCTGAAGAAACAAGCTGGAGTAGCCATTCTAATATCGAATAATATCAACTTCCAACCCAAAGTTATCAAAAAAGACAAGGAGGGACACTTCATACTCATCACAGGTAAAATCCTCCAAGAGGAACTCTCAATTCTGAATATCTATGCTCCAAATGCAAGGGCAGCCACATTCATTAAAGGCACTTTAGTAAAGCTCAAAGCACATATTGCACCTCACACAATAATAGTGGGAGACTTCAACACACCACTTTCATTAAAGGACAGATCGTGGAAACAGAAACTAAACAGGAACACAGTGAAACTAACAGAAGGTATGAAATAAATGGATCTGGCAGATATCTACACAACATTTTATCCAAAAAAAAAAAAAAAAAAAAAAAAAAAAGGATATACCATCTTCTCAGCACCTCACGGGACCTTCTTCAAAATTGACCATATAATTGGTCAGAAAACAGGCCTCAACAAATACAAAAATATTGAAATTGTCCCATGCATCCTATCAGAACACCATGGACTAAGGCTGATCTTCAATAACAACATAAATAATGGAAAGCCAACATTCACGTGGAAACTGAACAATACTCTTCTCAATGATACCTTGGTCAAGGAAGGAATAAAGAAAGAAATTAAAGACTTTTTAGAGTTTAATGATAATGAAGCCACAACATACCCAAACCTATGGGACACAATGAAAGCATTTCTAAGAGGGAAACTCATAGCTCTGAGTGCCTCCAAAAAGAAACTAGAGAGAGCACACACTAGCATCTGGACAACACATCTAAATGCTCTTGAAAGAAAAGGAAGGAAATTCACCCAAGAGGAGTAGACTGCAGGAAATAATCAAACTCAAGGGCGAAATCAACCAAGTGGAAACAAGAAGAACTATTCAAAGAATTAACTAAATGAGGAGTTGGTTCTTTGAGAAAAACAACAAGATAGATAAACCCTTAGCTAGACTCACTAGAGGGCACAGGGACAGCATCCTAATTAACAAAATCAGAAATGAAAAGGGAGACGTAACAACAGATCCTTAAGAAGTACAAAACACCATCAGATCCTTCTACAAAAGGCTATACTCAACAAAACTGGAAGACCTGGACCAAACGGACAAATTTCTAAACAGATACCAGGTACCAAAGTTAAATCAGGATCAAGATAACCATCTAAAACATCCCATATCCCCTAAAGAAATAGAAGCAGTCATTAATAGTCTCCAAGCCAAAAAGAGCCCAGGACAAGATAGGTTTAGTGCAGAGTTCTATCAGACCATCAAAGAAGATCTAATTCCAGTTCTGCACAAACTATTCCACAAAATAGAAGTAGAAGGTATTCTACCCAACTCATTATATGAAGCCACAATTACTCTGATACCTAAACCACAGAAAGATCCAACAAAGATAGACAACTTCCGACCAATTTCCCTTATGAATATCAATGCAAAAATACTCAATAAAATTCTTGCTAAGCGAATCCAAGAACACATTAATGCAATCATCCATCCTGACAAGTAGGTTTTATTCCAGGGATGCAGGGATGGTTTAATATACGGAAATCCATCAACGTAATCCACTGTATAAACAAACTCAGAGACAAAAACCACATGATCATCTCATTAGATTCAGAGAAAGCATTTGACAAGATCCAACACCCATTCATGATAAAAGTCTTGGAAAGGTCAGGAATTCAAGGCCCATACCAAAACATGATAAAAGCAATCTACAGCAAACCAGTAGCCAACATCAAAGTAAATGGTGAGAAGCTGGAAGCAATCCCACTAAAATCAGGGACTAGACAAGGCTGCCCACTTTCTCCCTACGTCTTCAACATAGTACTTGAAGTCCTAGCCAGAGCAATTCGACAACAAAAGGAGATCAAGGGGATACAAATTGGAAAAGATGAAGTCAAAACATCACTATTTGCAGATGATACGATAGTATATACAAGTGACCCTAAAAATTCCACCAGAGAACTCCTAAACCTGATAAACAGCTTCGGTGAAGTAGCTGGATAAAAAATTAACTCAAGTCAATGGCCTTTCTCTACACAAAGAATAAACAAGCTGAGAAAAAAATTAGGGAAACAACACCCTTCTCAATAGTCACAAATAATATAAAATACCTTGGCGTGACTCTAACTAAGGAAGTGAAATATCTATATAATAAGAACTTCAAGTCTCTGAATAAAGAAATTAAAGAAGATCTCACATGATGGAAAGATCCCCCATGCTCATGGATTGGCAGGATCAACATTGTAAAAATGGCTATATTGCCAAAAGCAATCTACAGATTCAATGCAATCCCCATCAAAATTCCAACTCAATTCTTCAACGAATTAGAAAGAGCAATCTCCAAATTCATCTGGAATAACAAAAAACCTAGGATAGCAAAATCTCTTCTCAAGGATAAAAGAACCTCTGGTGGAATCACCATGCCTGACCTAAAGCTTTACTACAGAGCAATTGTGATAAAAAAAAAAAAAAAAAAAAAAAAAACAAACAAAAAAAAACATGGTACTGGTATAATGACAGACAAGTAGACCAATGGAATAGATAGAATTGAAGACCCAGAAAAGAACCCACACACCTATGGTCACTTGATCTTTGACAAGGGAGCTAAAACTATCCAGTGGAAGAAAGACAGCATTTTCAACAATTGGTGCTGGCACAACTGGTTGTTATCGTGTAGAAGAATGCGAATTGATCCATACTTATCTCCTTGTACTAAGGTCAAATCTAAGTGGATCAAGGAACTTCACATAAAACCAGAGACACTGAAACTTATAGAGGAGAAATTTGGGAAAAGCCTCGAAGATATGGGCACAGGGGAAAAATTCCTGAATAGAACAGCAATGGCTTGTGCTGTAAGATCAAGAATTGACAAATGGGACCTCATGAAACTGCAAAGCTTCTGTAAGGCAAAAGACACCGTCAATAAGACAAAAAGGCCACCAACAGATTGGGAAAGGATCTTTACCTATCCTAAATCAGATAGGGGACTAATATCCAATATATATATATATAGAACTCAAGAAGGTGGACTCCAGAAAATCAAATAACCCCATTAAATAATGGGGTTCAGAGCTAAACAAAGAATTCTCACCTGAGGAATACCGAATGGCTGAGAAGCACCTGAAAAAATGCTCAGCCTCCTTAATCATCAGAGAAATGCAAATCAAAACAACCCTCAGATTCTATCTCACACTAGTCAGAATGGCTAAGATAAAAAATTCAGGTGACAGCAGATGCTGGCGAGGATGTGGAGAAAGAGGAACACTCCTCCATTGTTGGTGGAATTGCAAGCTTGTACAACCACTCTGGAAATCAGTCTGGTGGTTCCTCAGAAAATTGGACATAGTACTACCGGAGGATCCCACAATACCTCTCCTGGGCATTTATCCAGAAGATGTCCCAACTGGTAAGAAGGACACATGCTCTACTATGTTCATAGCAGCCTTATTTATAATAGCCAAAAGCTGGAAAGAACGCAGATGCCCCTCAACATAAGAATGGATACAAAAAATGTGGTACATCTACATAATGGAGTACTACTCAGCTATTAAAAAGAATGAATTTATGAAATTCCTAGGCAAATGGATGGACTTAGAGGGCATCATCCTGACTGGGGTAACACAATCAGAAAAGAACTCAAATGATATTTACTCACTGATAAGTGGATATTTGTAGAGAGCCGTGCTGTGAGCAATCGCCGTTATAAGAAGGTGCTGGCTTCCACTGCGCCTAACTAGTAAATAAGCCTTATGGGCAAGTGCAAGAGTGAACTCACGGCTAATCACTGCCCATCTCGGTGCATATTAATGGGGTGATGGGCGAGCAACGAATCAGGAGCTGTCGCGCCACATCAGGTGCTGAAATGTCATGCTGCGGGCTATATAAGCAGTGCCATTTTCTGGGTTTGGGGTCTTCCTCCTGAGAAGTAAGCAATAAAGCTTTTTGCCGCAGAAGATTCCGGTTGTCCTGAGTGTGTTCTCGCTGGCGGGGACAAAAGCTCGTACAATAAGTGGTGCAGAAACCCAGGAACTACCATCACACTGGCGCAAGGGAGATCCATCATTCGCGGGGCAGAACCAGAACTGCCGGACAAGTTATAGCTTTATGAGGTATGTCTGGCCTTGAACTTTCTCCAGCGTTAGAAGCCTTTCTGTTCCTTTTCACATGTCAAGAAGTGGTTAAGGCAGGGCAGAGAATTCTGGACGAAATTCAAAACAGTCTATCAGAGGTAAAGCGGGGAGAGAGAGCAGGAGCAAAGAGGAAACATGGTGCACCAATTAAGCATAGAGGCCTTTTCACGGGTCTCGAACCTGAGGAAAAGATCATGTCAGGGAAGAATACCTGGGGAGAGTTTGGAAGGAAGGAGAAGGAAAAAGAGAAGAAAAAAGATCAATCAGCGGAGGTTTCTAGGAGAAGGAGCCTATACCGGCCACTAGATGAGTTTAAGCGGCTAGCTCTTAGTAGCTCAGAATCAGATGAAGGACTTAGCTCCTCTGAAGAAACGGACTTGGAGGAGGAAGCAGTTCGTTATAAGGGAGAAAAACCAGCAAGATAAAATGCAAGCTACTCAATCCAGAAAAAGGCAAAAACCGGCTGGCGAAAGCCAGCTTGCTGCTTGGCCTCCAGACTGTCAGCTTCAGGGTCCTAGTGCACCTCCGCCTTATGTGCAGAGGTACCATTCAGAATCTTATGTGCAGAGGTACCATTCAGAACCTTATGTGCAGAGATACCATTCAGACTCGTTCATTCCAAAAGAGGAACAGAGGAAAATGCAACAGGCATTTCCAGTTTTTGAGGGAGCTGAGGGTGGGCATGTTCACGTTCCGGTAGAGTATATACAGATTAAGGAGCTTGCAGAAGCAGTCTGCAATTATGGAATCAGCGCTAATTTCACTATAGCACAAGTCGAAAGGCTTGTGAATCACGCTATGACACCTGGTGATTGGCAGACTGTAGTAAAAGCTGCAGCCCCCAGTATGGGAATGTATCTTGAGTGGAAAGCCTTGTGGCAGGACTCCTGCCAGATGCAGGCAAGGGCCAATGCCACCATGGAAGAGGACCAAAGAACATGGACGTTTGAATTGCTTACAGGTCAGGGACAGCTGCTAACCAATCAAATTATCATTGGGGAGCGTACACTCAGGTCTCAGCTGCCGCTGTTAAGGCATGGAAGGCACTCTCTAGGAAGGGGGAGGTGAGTGGACATTTGACAAAAATCACCCAGGGTACACAGGAGTCATTCTCAGATTTTGTGGTCAGAATGACGGAGGCAGCAGGGAGGATATTTGGTGATCCAGAGGCAGCTATGCCTTTAATTGAACAGCTGGTTTATGAACAAGCTACGCAGGAATGCAGGTCAGCAATCACACCTAGAAAGATTAAGGGGTTACAGGATTGGTTAAAGGTTTGCCGTGAGCTTGGAGGGCCGCTGACTAATGCTGGATTGGCAGCCGCCATTCTGCAGGGGCGGAGGCGCTCGGACTCAGCGGAGCTCAAACTTTGCTTTAATTGTGGCAAACCAGGGCATTTAAAAAAGGACTGCAGAGCCCCCATAAAAAGGACAGCACCAGGATTGTGTACTAAATGTAGGAAAGGATATCATTGGGCTAAGGACTGTCGTTCAATTAGAGATATAAGAGGCAGGCTCTTGCAGCCAAGGCCCCCTCAAGTGATAGAAAATGAGACTGAAAGCATTTCAAAAAACGAGTTTCGGGCCCTCAAGTCCCAGGGCCCCAAAACATATGGGACTCCGATGGGCAACAGGTGGACACCACGGTCCGCAGGGCAACAGAAGGCTCGGCTGGATTGGACCTCCGTGCTTCCACCCGATTCATGCTGATGCCTCAGCTGGGAGTGCAGCCAATTCCTACTGATTATAAGGGGCCTCTGCCATCTGAAAGTTTCAGCCTAATTTTGGGCCGGGCTTCCCTCACCTTACAGGGCCTTATTGTCCACCCTGGAGTTGTAGATCAACATTATGAAGGGGAACTTCAATTTCTCTGTTCCTGCCCTCAATGTGTCTTTTCTATATCACAAGGGGGTAGAATAGCTCAACTAATAATTTTGCCAAGCCTACATGGCTGTTTTCCCTCCTCTGGTATTCCTCGAGCTCCCAGAGGGATTGGTTCTACTGGAAATGATTCTGATTACTTAATAATGCCTTTAGATTGTTGTCAAATTTTACCTACTCCTCATGTAGGGGTAAACCCCCATGGTGTCAGGCCATTACAGGTCTGGCAAATGGATGTCACGTATATTTTCTCCTTTGGGAGAAATCAATATTTACATGTTTCTATTGACACCTGCTCTGGTGTAATGTTTTCCACACCTTTAACAGGTGAAAAGCCTCTCATGTTGTACAGCACTGCCTAGAAGCCTGGAGTGCTTGGGGCAAGCCCACAATCCTAAAAACGGATAATGGGCCAGCATATACTTCTGCAGAATTTCAACAATTTTGTCATCAAATGGATGTCACTCTACTGACTGGCCTTCCTCATAATCCTCAAGGACAAGGCATTGTGGAACGTGCCCACCGCACACTCAAGTCTTATTTTATAAAACAAAAGGGGGGAGTTGATGAGACTCTGCCCTCAGTGCCAAGAGTAGTTGTCTCCATGGCACCCATTTTCGTGATTAAGAAAGGATCTGGCAGATGGCGCTTATTACATGATCTCAGAGCAATTAAAGCACAAAAGCACCTGTTTGGGCCAGTTCAGCGAGGACTGCCATTGCTTTCTGCCTTACCAAAAAATTGGGAGATTATAATCATAGATATTAAAGACTTCTTTCTCTATACCTCTGTCTAATCTGTCAAGGAAGCTTTCTTTGTATCTTACAGAAAATTGGTCTGAAATATTCAATGAGACCCTTGAGGCCCTGAGAGCGGCTGTTCTAAATATCAACTCGACACGAGTGGACCTGTCATTGACAGAGGGTCTCTCCTCCTGGATTTTATCTACATTTTCTTATTTTAAGGAATGGGTGGGGGTAGTTTTATTTGCTGCTGCCATCTGCTGTGGACTTGTGTTTATGCTCTGGTTATTTTGTAAGCTCAGAACCCAACAAAACCGTGACAAGGTCGTTATTGCTCAAGCACTTGCAGCCATTGAACAAGGGGCCTCCCCTGAAATTTGGCTGTCCATGCTTAAGACCTAAATGGCATCTGAGTTCTCTGCTATTGTGTCCCACAGATTTGTGGATCCATTGCACTGGGATGTAAGAGACTCAACGTTCATTGCTCAGCACTTGCACTTCGCTGAGGTTTACTAATTCGTTTTTTGGCTGGCCTCTTTTATAGAGTTCGCCCTAGGTCATTTAGCAGTTACTGTCACACAGTACTGTGGTATCCAGAGACGGGCAACTTTCCTCATGTACAGACCAACCTAAGACACGGGACCCGGTGGCGATAGGGTTACCCTATGAAAGGAAAGGCTGTGACATTGGAGGAATGACCTAAGACAGGAGCCACAGCAGATGGACATGACTGCAGAGGCCTAGACCAGCCTCAAATTTTAATAAAATAAAAAGGGGGAGATGTGGAGAGCCATGCCGTGAGCAATCACCATTATAAGATGGTGCTGGCTTCCACTGAGCCTAACTAGTAAACAAGCCTTATGCGCAAGTGCAACAGTGAACTCACGCCTAGTCACTGCCATCAGGTGCTGAAACATCACGCTGCGGGCTATATAAGCAGCGCCATTTTCTGTGTTTGGGGTCTTCCTCCTGAGAAGTAAGCAATAAAGCTTTTTGCCGCAGAAGATTCTGGTTGTCCTGAGTGTGTTCTTGCCGGTGGGGACAAAAGCTCGGGATAGATATTAGCCCAGAAAATTAGTATACCTGAGATATAAGATACAATTTGCAAAACACATGAAACTGAAGAAGAACGAAGACCAAAGTGTGAACACTTCGCCCCTTCTTAGAATTGGAAACAATCACTCATGGAAGGAGTTACAGAGACAAAGTTTGGAGCTGAGACAAAAGGATGGACCATCTAGAGACTGCCATATCCAGAGATCCATCCCATAATTAGCCTCCAAATGATGACACCATTGCATACACTAGCAAGATTTTGCTGAAAGGCCCCTGATATAGATGTCTCTTGTGAGACTAGGCCGGGGCCTAGCAAACACATAAGTAGATGCTCACAGTCAGCTATTGGATGGATCACACGTCCCCCAATGGAGGAGCTAAAGAAATTATCTAAGGAGCTAAAGAGATCTGCAACCCTGTAGGTGCAACAACATTATGAACTAACCAGTACCCCGGAGCTCTGGACTCTAGCTGCATATGTATCAAAAGATGGCCTAGTCGGTCATCACTGGAAAGAGAGGCCCATTGGACACGCAAACTTTATATGCCCCAGTACAGGGGAATTCCAGGGCCAAAAAATGGGAATGGGTGGGTAGGGAAGTGGGGGGGGGGAGGATATGGGGGACTTTTGGGATAGCATTCTAAATGTAATTGAGGAAAATACATAATAATAAAAAATATTAAAAAAACCATGTTATGTTCAATTCCCTTTGGATTTAGTGGGTGGTACTGGGCTCCAGAATTTGCAATTCTGACAATGTTCTTTCTTAAATTGTATTTATCAGAAGTGTGTTTGGTTATGTAAGGTAGGAAGTTAGAGGTAATACCTGGAATTTTATATTGGTTATATTATTTATTTACATTTCAAATATTATCTCCTTTCCTGGTTTCCCCTCTGGAAACCCCCTATCCCATTATCCCTCCCTCTGCTTCTATGAAGGTGCCCCCTACCACACATCAACTCCCACCTTCCCAACCTGTTATTCCCCTACATTGCGGACATCTAGCCAGGACCAAGGGCCCCTCCTCCCATTGATGTCATCAGACAAGGCCATCCTCTACTACATATGCAGTTGGAGCCATGGGTCTCTCCATGGATAATTTTTGGTTGGTGGTTTAGTCCCTGGAGGCTCTGGGGGTGTATGGTTGGTTGATAATGTTCTTCCTATGGGGTTTCACACCCCTTCAGCTCTGTCAGTCCTTTCTCTAACTCCTCCATCAGGGACAATGTGCTCAGTTCAATGGTTGGCTGCAAGCATCCACATCTGTATTTGTCAGGCTCTGGCAGAGCCTCTCAGGAGACAGCTATATCAGGCTCCTGTCAGCATGCACTTGTTGATACCGACAATAGTGTCTGGATTTGGTGTCTGTATATAGAATGGATCCCCAAGTGGGGCAGTCTCTGGATGGCCTTTTCTTCAGTATCTGCTCCACACTTTGTCCCTGTAACACTTCCCATTGGGTATTTTGTTCTTCTTCTAAGAAGGACTGAAACATCCATATTTTGGTATTCCTTCTTCTTGAGCTACATGTGAATTGTATCTTGGGTATTCTGAATTTTGGGGGCTAATATCTACTTATCAGTGAGTGCATACCATGTATGTCCTTTTGTAATTGGTTTACCTCACTCAGGATGATATTTTCTAGATCCATCCATTTGCCTAAGAATTTCATAAAGTCGTTTTTAATAGCTGAGAAGTACTCCATTGTGTAAATGTACATTTTCTGTATCCATTCTTCTCCTTTGAAGGACATCTGGATTCTTTCCAGCTTCTGGCTATTATAAATAATGCTGCTATGAACATGGTGGAGCATATGTTCTTGTTATTTGTTGAAGCATCCTGATTTTAGTGGATTTCTTCAACTTTCTCTCCATTTCGTTTGATGTTGGCTACTGGTTTGCTGAATATTGCTTTTACTATGTTTATGTATGGGCTTGAGTTTTTGATATTTCTAAGACATATCGTGAAGGGGTTTTGGATTTTGTCAAATGCTTTCGCGGCATCTAATGAACTGATCATGTTATTTTTTTTCTTTGAGTTTGTTTATGTAGTAAATTACATAGGTCAATTTCTGTATATTGACCTATCCCTGCATCCCTAGGATGAAGCCTACTTGATCATGATGGATGATCATTTTGATGTGTTCTTATATTTGGGTTGCAATTATTTTATTGAGTATTTTGCACCAATATTCATAAGGAAAATTGGTCTGGAATTCTCTTTATCTGTTGGGTCTTTGTGTGGTTTAGGTATCAGAGTAAATGTGGCTTCATAGAATGAATTGGATAGTGTTCATTCTGTTTCTATTTTGTCGAATATTTTGAAGACTATTGATAATAGGTCTTCTTTGAATGTGTGATAGAATTCTTCACTAAACCTATAATGTCCTGGGCTTTTTTTTTGGGGGGGGGGGTTGGGGAGACTTTTGATGACTGCTTCTATTTCTTTACAGGTTATGGGACTGTGTAGATAGTTTATCTGATCCTAATTTAACTTTGGTACCTTGTATCTAAGAAATTGTCCATTTCTTCTAGATTTTCAAGTTTTGTTGAGTTTAGGCTTTTGTAGTAGGATCTGATGATTTTATGAATTTCTTCAGTTTCTGATGCTATGTCCTCCTTTTCAGTTCTGATTTTGTTAATTTGGATAATGTCTCTGTGTCCTCTGGTTAGTCTAGCTTAGGGTTTATTTATCTCATTGATTTCCTCAAAGAACCAGCTCCTGGTTTGGTTGATTCTTTCTATAGTTCTTTTTTTTTTTTTACTTGGTTGATTTCAGTCCTGAGTTTGATTATTTCCTTCAGTCTATTCCTCTTGGGTGTATTTGCTTCCTTTTGTTCTAGAGCTTTCAGATGTGCTGTCAAGCTACTAGTGTATGAACTCTCTAGTTTCTTTTTGGAGGCACTCAGCTATGAGTTTTCCTTTTAGCACTGATTTCATTGTATCCCATAAGTTTGGTATGTTGTGCCTTCATTTTCATTAAATTATAAAAAAAAGTCTTTAATTTCTTTGTTTCTTTCTTAACCAAGTTATCATTGATTAAATCATTGTTCACCTTCATGTGTATGTGGGCTTTATGTTATTTTTGTTGCTATTGAAGACCAGTCTTAGTCTGTCGTGATCTGATAGGATGCATGGGTTTATTTCAGTTTTCTTGTATCTGTTGAGTCCTGTTTTGTGACTGATTATATGGTCAGTTTTGGAGAATGTACCATGAGGTGACGTTTAGAAGGTATATTCTTTTGTTTTTAGGATGAAATATTCTATAGATATCTACTAAAACCATTCATTTCATAACTTCTGTTAGTTTCACTGTATCCCTGTTTAGTTTCTGCTTTCATGATCTGTCCATTGATTAGAGTGGGTGTTTAATCTCCCACTATTATTTTTGTTTGGTGCAATGTGTGCTTTAAACTTCAATAAAATTTGTTTTATGACTATGGGTGCCCTTGCATTTGGAGCATAGATGTTCAGAGTAGAGAGTTCATAAAACATTATGAAGTGTCCTTCCTTACATTTTTTGATTACTTTTGGTTAACAGTCTATTTTAGTCCATATTAAAATGGCAACTCTGGCATGTTTCTTGGAACCATTTGCTTGGAAAATTGTTTTGCAACCTTTTATTTTGAGGTAGTGTCACTTAAAGGTGTTTTCTGTATGCAGCAAAATCTTTGGTCCTGTTTACTTATCTAGTCTGTTAGTCTATGTTGTTTTACTGGGGAATTGAGTTCATTGATGTTAAAAGGTATTAAAGAAAAGTGATTGTTGCTTCCTGTTCTTTTTGTGAATAGAGGTGGAATTATGTTTGTGTGACTGTCTTCTTTTGAGCTTGTTGAAAGATTACTTTCTTGCTATTTCTAGGGTGTAGTTTCCTCCTTGTGTTTGGAGATTTCCATCTATTATCGTTTGTAGGGCTGGTTTTGTGGAAAGATACTGTGTAAATTTGTTTGTTTGTTTGTTTGTTTTCCTGGAATATCTTGGTTTCTCCATCTATGTTAATTGAGATTTTTCCTAGGCACAGTAGCCTGGGCTGGTATTTGTGTTCTCTTAGGGTTTGTATGACGTGCCCTGGATCTTCTGTCTTTTAGAGTCTCTGGTGAGAACTCTGGTGTAATTCTAATAGGTCTGCCTTTATATGTTACTTGACCTATTTCCCTTACTGTTTTTAATATTCTTTTTTTGTTTAGTGCATTTGGTGTTTTTGATTATTATGTGACAGGAGGAATTTCTTTTCTGGTCCAGTGTATTTGTAGTAGTGTATGCTTCTTGTGTGATCAAGGGCGTCTCTTTCTCTAGGTTAGGGAAGTTTTATTCTATGATTTTGTTGAAGATATTTACTGGCCCTTTAATTTGTGAATCTCTGCTCTTGTCTACACCTATTGTACTTAGGTTTGATCATTGTGTTCTGGATTTCCTGGATGTTTTGAGTTAGTATCTTTCTGCATTTTGCATTTTCTTTAAATGTTGTTTCAATGTTTTCTATAGTATCTTCTGCGCCTGTGATCTCTCTTCAATGTCCTTTATTCTGTTGGTGATGCTTTCATCTATGACTCCTGATCTCTTTCCTAGGTTTTCTATCTCCAGGGCTGTCTCCCTTTGTGACTTCTTTATTGTTTCTATTTCCATTTTTAGATCCTGTTTTTGTTGTTGTTGATATTGTTGTTGATCAGTTCCTTCACCTGTTTGATTGTGTTTTCTTGTAATTTTTAAGGGTGTTTTGTGTTTCCCCTTTAAGATCTTCTACCTGTTTACCTGTGTTCTCCTGTGTTACTTTAAGGGAGTTATTTATGTCCTTCTTAAATTCCTCAATCATCATCATGAGATGTGACTTTAAATCAGGTCTTATAAGATTAATTGAATAATTTAAAAGAGATATACTTAAGATTAGTTGAGAAGCTTTTACAAAGACAGTAGAGATGATCTTAATAAATGCAGAAAAAGCCTATTACAGATTTTATTAAGAAAAATAGTCTTAAAATATATTCAAAGAATATCTGTAATAACATATTCTTAAGGGTTCCCCTTTGCTCCTGAAAATTTGTGTTTTGAAACCAAGCTAGGAAAGCAAGTTTTTGTTTGATATCTGTCTGAGTACTGCCAAAAATCAGGGAGAGAGCCTGTTTATATCTGATGTACAATTATTAATACATCACAATGAGCATAAAATAGCAATCTGTTAAACCCTTTAGGTTCTTCCATCTTCATGATTAAGTCTTTAGACCACATTCTGCTTTTGATGAAATAGCTAAGCATTAAAAATATTTCTAATAGATGTTAAATTATCTTTATGTTTACCCTTATTTTTCAGTTTTAATTTATGACTTTTATAACCAGGAAATATTCACTGCATGGCTATAGCCTAGTAAACTAACATGCTAGGGGAAAGGATTCTGAGTAGAAAATGTTCATTATTTCATTAAAGGACCAATTATTCCACCTGTTTCTTTAGCATGGCTAAAGTCTGGTTCCTAAGTTGATCTGGCCCAACTAAACTGCTAGGTGTCCACCCCAACACCGATTCTATTCTATTGTTGAATATATACTGTTATGGTCCAATCAGGAAATTCTAATGAACTTTGATTTGGAAGTTAAAAAATCCTGTTCTAGATTCTCATAATTCCACACCTAGGGCTGGATAGAATAAAAACTCTTGCCTTTACCCTTCTTCCACATCTTTACAACGACCAGTGAAGGAGTCCTTGTATCAAAGGGTTATACAATTTAAATCATTGATGCTTTGGAGAGGAGTGTTTTCAAAAGGTTCCATGAAAGGATTACCCAACTACCATGCTTTAAGAAGCCATATTGTTAATAAAATCAATTCCATAATGACAATTAGGGTTATTTCTTCAGAGAGAGAATTATGAGAATAAGAGGTGAATACTAGCTAGGCCGTTTAGCTAAAATGACTCCAAATATAATAAACTAGATTCTTCTTGGCTAAAATCCAAAAATGTCTTTATATCTCT
The DNA here is from genome assembly GCF_000001635.26 of Mus musculus. Lineage (NCBI taxonomy): Eukaryota > Metazoa > Chordata > Mammalia > Rodentia > Muridae > Mus > Mus musculus. The sequence continues at coordinate 138,387,845 of NC_000086.7, read as the reverse complement.
TGGTAGACTTGTTTTTGTCAGAGATGCCAGAAATTTATCTGCTTTCGGTGGAGGCTCTGATCACCAAAGAAGTTTCTGAATGATTTTAGGGTTAATTCTCTAGGTGGAAGATATTAGATTGGAAACAAAAATCCAGTAAGGAAAACATCCTTGATGTTAAGAAAATAGAATCCCTGACAAAAGCAAAACTTTTATACACTTTGTAAGAGTGTAAAGTGGTGTAATCACTTTGAAAATCAATCTGGACATTTCTTACAAAATTCAAAAAAGAATTTCCATAAGATCCAACTACCAGCTAGGCCATTTCTAGACATATACTACACAGAAATTTCTAAATCCATGTTAATTGCTACTCTATTACATATATATATATATATATATATATATATATATATATATACATACATATACATGTATGTATATGTATGTATATATATATACATATATATACATATATGTATATGTATATATATACATATACATACAAAATTAACCTAAATGCCCATCAACTAATAATGGACTAGAAAATGTGGTACATAGTTACAACAGAATACTATTCAGCTGTAAAGAAAAATGAAATCTTGATATGTACCAGTAAGTTCGTGAAACTGGAAAAATATATATATTTAGAAGGTAACTCAGGCTCAGAGAGACAAAGTCCATATATTCTCTCCCATATGTCTATCCTACCTTTTCTTTTTAATACATTTAATTTGGAGTACAATGAGAAGACAGGAAACATGGGACTTAGACGGAGATATGATGGGAACAGGATTGTAGATTATAAATAAAAATGCAAGTAGACATGCAATACCAGGAAGAAAGGCTTAATCATGGAGAAAGGAAGGGAAGAGGAATGGGCTCACCTGAAGTCATATATGTAATAGGAAGTCATATTTAAGCAAACCCAGTTTTAAAATGAAGGATAGAAAATATATCAAATGAAAGAAGACTGGTCAAGGATTAAATGGGGATTGAGAAAGAGATGTGAGGGAGAGAGAAAGAATAATAATAATGGACAGTAACACTCTATGACAAAACTTAAAGGGAACCCACTATTTTAAAAAGTGTACCATTAAAACAGAGAAAGAGAAGACAAAAGAATGTTTTTGAACAAAATTACTCATGTGGGTAGTCTGTGTCATTCACAGAAGACATATGTTATTAAACAAAAGTTGCAATACAAGGCATAGGATACCTCTCTGAGTTTTTGATCAGGGAAGATTCAGAGGTCTCCAAAACAAAAGAGCTTTTTGTAATTGTAATTGCCCTTGTTCATCCACCATAACTATTGCTAGAGACACTATATATTTTGACTACAGATATAGAGAAATGAATTTCAAACTAATAAGGGAACTTCTCCTTTGCTGCCAGACTTTCATAATGCTTGAAGGTTCTATTCACCATGCTGGAAGAGAAAAGACAGCAATGGTCTTTCCCAGGGTTGCATACTGCAATACTGACTGGCCAAGCAGGAAGTGCATAGTGATACAAGAGTGGCATGAATATTGTCAGTTAACTAACCACTTCCTGATTTTGTTTGGAGCCTTCTCCATAGGGGAGAATTCCATTCTTGGTACTATAATACTAGTCAAAAGCCCATGACTAAGGGGGTCATAGACCATAGGGTAGAACCTACTATTATTATTTTTCTAAATGGTCAGGCTTTCAAATTTCTTTGTAAATATTCATGTTTATATCCATAGTCCTGTCTGTGTCAACCATTATCACAGAAGTTTCTTTTTGAATTGGTCAGCAGTTAGTGATGTGAATAAAAGATTGAGTGTCAAAATAAGATGCCTATTGATATCCATTCTCACCAATGCTCAGAGAATATGCTAGAAGAGGAGGTAGAAAGAAGAGGCAGAAAGAGGAGATAACAGCGGGGGTATTGAGAGGATTCCCTTGAAATGCTCTCTTCTGGACATGACACACAAAATTAATTTTTAGAAGGAAGCAGCGATGTTTGAAAGTAATGTCTAGTTGAGGGGCAGATAAAGTAATGAATCAGAGATATATTTGCCACAATAATTCAGAGATAGGATGCCCAACTCTCATGAGAACAACACAGAAAAGAGAAGCTAAGCACAGTGCATAAAGAGAGGATCTATGAGATGAGAGTCACTAAAGTGGGTGCAGTGTTGTGGTATTGAGTTTTGTCATGAGTTCATGCAGGTCAATGCAGGTTAGCAGAGGCAGTTAAAGCCAGAGAATAAGAAGGAGCCAGTGATTAGAACAACTTGCTAGGGTCTAAGCAGAGTGATTCAGTGGGAAGCCAAGAGAAGCCAGATTGAATCAGTCATCTTGGAATGAAGTTTGAGCCAGAAGAGCTGAGTTGAACCAGCCAGCCACAGTTCAGAAAGAACTAACAGTAAGCCTCTGAAACAATTAAATCTGGTGAATAAAAGTTACTTTTACATCTGGCTTATGTGGAAATAAAAGGTAAATTCACAAGGGAATGTTTCTGCTTAAGAGTAAGATGTGTATTTTTACATCAACTATTGAAATTAAGATAATCCCTAGCAGACACTTTCAACAGCTAACTTTACAGTATTCCTTCCCTCACAAGTGTGTCAACATATTCATCTTCAGGTGATTCTAGACTTCATCAAGTTACCAATGAACACTAACCTCATACAATGTTATACTAAATATATTTTTAGAAAATAAGTATTTATTAATTTAAGTCATCAACTAAATCTTGAAAACCTTTTTCTTTTCTATAAACTGTACCTACACATATGCTCATTCAACAACCTTTCATCATGACCAGTGTTTAAACTAAAGATATACATATATATATATACATATATACAGATATATACAGATATGCATATACATATATATACATATCTTTAAACTTATAATCATATATAAATATAACTTTGAGAGAACTGCATGTGCCTTGCCATGCATAATTCTCAAGATGGACTGTGGTTTAGATGGTGGTCTGCATCCAGCCTGCCACAGGGCTAGGGCCACTCGTGAAGACGGGATGCAGGACTTGGGAGTTTTAACTGTGCTTACCTCAAGCCAGTGCTGGGTGGGCATTGGGCTATGAGAAGCTGTGGGACCCCACTGAGATACCCGGGAACTGCCAGAGCTGACTCAGGGGTCCCCGGGTCTGCAGAAAGGCCAGGACCATCTGGTTCTCAAGCTCTTGGGCACTCAGGGACCACTGGATGCCAGAGAAGAGCTGAGAAGACAGTGGGGATTCATGGGCTAGATCTAGCCCTGGGCGAAGGGGGAAATGAGGGGCGCTCCAGCTAGGTCCTATGGAGAGGTGAGTCCTTGGCTTGTTTGGTGGGCAAATTGGCTTGGCAGAGGCCATGGCTGGGAGCACACTGAAAGGCCTTCTGTGGGAGACTAGACCCCAGCTCATTAGACAAGAGCCTGTTCCATTGCTTCCCATGGAGGATTCAATGAAAAGAGACAGACAGTTCATGACATTTATTTTCATTATTATTATTAAAGCATTTATTTTCATGGCAGAGAGTGGCGATGAGTAAAACCCTACCCTATTTTCACAGGGCAGGTCTGAAGTTAAATACCTTTTGCAGGGAGGAGTATCTGGTAAGGGGATTTTATTGGCTAAGCTTCTGGGCCTTTATGTCCCTCATTAAAACAGATATCTGTCTTGAGGCTACATGATCTGTGGTCATGTCCTCTACCTGTGGAGGGGCTTGGGGCATTTCCCTTATATGGCTGATGTCCACAGAATTCTGGAGAGATGCTGCCTCGTACATCATGGACCTAGTGTCCAGGAGAGTGGCAAAACTCCTATAGTCCCTTGCAGGGTCACCTGCTGTGTCACTGGGGTTTCAAACCTGGCTCAACCAGAAACCAGGCTGCCTTTCACAATCCCACAATAAAAAAAAAATCATATAATAATATAATATTATGTATTTTATATACAAAATATATTACAATTAATATTACAATTCAGTAATTCAAATGCTGGAAAATGCCTAGCAATTGCATCTGGTTTGGAGGTCTACTAACTTTTCATTAACTTAGGTCAAGAAAAATGGATATCACTTATTTATTCATTAATCAACCATTCCCTTATTTTTTGTGTTTAAAGGGGGGGATTACATGAAGAAAATATTTGCAAAAACACTTTATCTACTACAATATAAAGCATCATTGCAATTAATGACAGTGATGCCAATACTGTATTTCACCATGAATTAGCTTTCATTATTGATAGTCATAAATGAAGTTTCACCTAATTTTTTGTTACTGATTAGAACTTGTGAAATAATTAATATGTGTTCCATTTGGCTATCTGGATGGTATTTGTATCTTAAAAGTGAGATTTTTGCCCTAAAAGTACCAAGGAGAAATTTTATACCATTTATTATTTAACTCTGTTAAGACATTTCACAAAACATTATAAAGAATAAAATTTAGTTAATAAAGGCCTCTAAAATGCTTTCCTATATTTAATGCACTAAATTTCCATAAGTTATATCAAGGTCTTATAAAACAGTGTTATGTCATGAAGTACACTTTATGTGATTTACTTTAAAACAACAATATAGAGAATTCTTATCTAATTTTACAAGGATGATATATGCAACGTACTAATTTATACAAGCAATATAGTATATTAAATAAAGTTGTCAGGACATTTTACTCTTCCTCCCTTTATCAAACATTTACAAAATATCAATTACATATATATGATGATAAGGTAATTTTGATATTTTATCACATTCCATAGCACCTAGAAAAATAACATCATCTTCAACAACAATAACAACAATAATGATGATGATGATAAATAATTGCATGTTGTTTAAATTGAACACTAATTGGTAAAAGAAGGGTAGCAGTGAATGGCAGGATTTGCAGCAGAGACTGAATCAGAAAGGCTGGGTAAATGTGGACCTGTTAAAGTGTTTTATATAATTTAATAATAAAATTAGACTTGCACCTTAGAAAGAACATAGTGTTATCTACTTTTTCTCTGAAAGTCTGTCTGATAATAGGGTACAACCACAAATGAGGGAGGACATGAAAATATATTCTGAAAACCTTGGTTTGATTGATTTGAAACCGAATGAGAAAGGCATGCTTATTTTTTAGATGATCTTTGTCAGCTGAACATAAATCATTATGATTGATTTAAGATACTTTGAGCTATGTGTGTACCACAGAAAATTCCCACAGGTTGGATCTGGAGGATAGAGAAAGTACTATGAAGGCAAATTTCCATGTAGAGCTAAGGTGAGTGAGTTTTATTTTGTCAGGAGTAGCCTCAATTTATGTTTGTTTTTGTAACACAATTATTATTGTCACTTTAAATAATTTTCTCACTTGTATTATTTATTACATGGTCTCCTAAAGGCGATTATTCTACCAATATTAATCAACATGTAAAACACTGTAAAAAGAACAATCATGGTAATGTCAACTTCTGACCTATAAAGAGCAATGGCAAGCCACACATGATAGAATTCGTCATGCCAATGTCTTTTCTTATTATTCTAAAAAAATTGAGAAAAATCTTAAAGAAATATCTGTAAGATGTTTAAAACTTCAGAGTTGAGGCATGTGATACAACTGAAGCATTTCCGATCACATACGGTAACAAAGAGAGAGAAATTAAGTGGATCAAGTTTTAGGAAGAAAACACAGCTTAATGCCTTGAAAGGTCTGGGAAATAGAAGAGAATTTGGTAGCCACAACGTGGCAAAATCTTTTGGGGGGATTATATGTAGAGCAGGCCCGTAAATACCAAATAGTGGTTGACATTAAAATCAATTTTATCTCTAAATAAATAGAATCCTACTCAGTATGATAATCTACTTTATGTCAAAGAAACTTTAAAATTATAAAGTCTTCTGTAAGATGCCAGTGCTAATAAAATTATAGCAATACCAAGAATTCACATTAGAAAAGGAGTGAGAAAGCATTATAATCATTTTTCGTTAATTTAGTTACTTTATATCCCTATCATAGTCTCTCCTCCCTCCCCCTCCCAGTCTCTTCCCCTTAACCTCCCTTTCACATTCCACCTCCCCTTTTCTCCTCAGAAAAAGGTTAAGCCTCCCAAGGATATCAACCCGCCTTGGCATATCAAGTTGCTCTAGGACTAGGGATATTTTAGCCTAGTGAGGCTAGTGGATGCATCCAAGTTAGAGAAAAGGGATCCAAAGGCGTGCATTGTAGTTAGATACAACCTCTGCTCCTACCTTTATGGAATTCCCACATGAATATCAAGCTACACATCTATTACACATATGTAAGGGGGCTGGGTCTGTCCTATGCCTGCTCTCTCCTTTGCGGTTCAGTCTCAGTGAGCACCTATGAGGTCAGATTAGCTGATTCTGTAGGTTTTCTTCTGGTGTCATTGAATTCTCTGGCTCCTTCAAACCCCCACCCCACCCTCAGTTTCCTTGAGCCCCTAATTTGACTGTGGGTGTCTGCTTCTGTTTCCCTCAACAGCTGGGTGAAGCCTCTCAGATGATACTTTTCCTAGGTCCTGTCTCCAAGTATAGCGAAATAGCATTAGTAGAGTCAGGTGTGGGTTCTCTTTCATGGAATGCATCTCAAGGTAGGCCACATTTTGGTTGGCTATTCTTGCCATTTCTGCTTCCCTTTTATCCCTGCACATTTTGTAGGCAGGAACATATGTGGTTTGAAGGTTTTGTGGCTGGGTTGGTGTCCCTATTTCTTCATTGCAAGACTGCAGGTTCCATATCCCCTATTGCTAGGAGTCTTAGCTAGGGTCACTCCCATAAATTCTTGGGAGTTTCCATTGTCTTAAGTTTCTAGATTGTCCCAGAGATGTCCTTCCTGTCACTGATTTCAGTTCTCTCTCCAAGTTCTCCCTCCCTCCTTTGTCCCCACACTTGATATCTCCTGTTCTTCTACACAGTCTCCTCCCTTCCTCCACCCCTGATATTTATCTTATTTTCTCTTTTCAGTGAGATTCAAGCATCCTTCCAGGAGTTCTTAGATACTTTAGGGTTGATTAGCTTCTTTATGTCTGTGAATTGCAGCATAGTTATCCTGTACTTTATAGCAACTTTCCACTTATAAGTGAATACATACCATGTTTGTCTTTCTGGAACTAGAATAATATTTTACCAAAACCAAGTTGGGGAATATCCATTCATATTATTATAATTCTTAAATAAATAAAATTATATTTTATACTAATATACTTGGTAATTTTTTACAGCCAATTATTATTTTTAAGTGGGTGTACAAAGTGAAAAGGTTCATATCACAGTGGCATTTTCACACATAAGTTGATTTTGCTGTCCTTCCCCTCCTATTCTCCCACATCCACCTGCTAACTTCTCATGTCCTTCTGTCCCAAGTAGCTCTCTTTCCTTGACACATGTGTTCTTTTGACTTCTTCCCTCAAAACTGCCATTATCCCTCTTGTGGTTTCTAGTTTCAAGACAAACACACACAGAGTGAGACTGGGAAAGGGAGAGATTGAAGAATGGAGACAGAGCAACTGAATATATAGTATTTGTCTTTGATTTACCTCACTTAATATGATAATTTACAGATCCACAAGATTTGCTGGAGATTTCATAATTTCATTTTTCTTTATGGATGAATTAAATTCCATTGTATGTGTATATATTATAATTTTATTATCCATTCATCTGCTGAATTGAGAGGCTGATTTTATTTCATGGCTATTGTGAATAAAGAAAACTTGGACAGAATAACCATGGATGTAGAAATATTTCTGTGGTAGAATGCAGTCTATCCGGTATACACCAAAGAGTGTTATAGCTTGGTCAAATCATAGCTGTAGTCTTATTAATATTATTGTTCTTGTGTTTGCTTGTGTGGGTACATGTGTTTGTGAGTGTGAGTGTGTGTGTGTGTGTGTGTGTGTGTTTATATATGGGTTTTCAGCTGAGAAGGCCAGATATCAACCTGAGTTGTTCCTTAGGAAGGCTATTAACCAGTTTTCTTTTGTGAAACAGGATATTTCACCTAGACCTGGGGCTCAATGATTGGCTGGTCAGTTATTCTCAGAAAACTTTCTTCTGCACCTCTCTAGCACTGGGATTGCAAGGATGTATCACCATATTTGCCTTTAATTGGTATTATGGGGATCAAACTCAGGTTGTCATGCTTGCACAGCAAGTCCTTTATGGAGTGAGGCATTTCCCTATGCTTATAAATTGTAGAAACTGCCATAATGATTTCCATAGTGTGTTGCCAATTACTTATAATAAAAATGCAATCTTTCATTGCAAGTTCCTAATCTCAATGGACACTAATAAGAAACTAATTCTTAAAGATTAGCACCCCTTTTATATAAGACAGAAACAAAATCAAGACAAAAAGATAACAAGGTACAATCAAGTTGTATTAAATAATACCAAAGTGTGGATAAGAGAGCTATACACAACTCTGATAAATCGAGACCAAAGAAAACGTAGTATTTTCCTAATTAGAGAATGATTTCAAAGAGCAAACTAATCACCGACTAGAGACTGAGGGAGTCAAACCCTATATTAGTTTAGAGAGTGAGTTAGAATGTTACTAAATTGGTCTCGTGGGGACTCTGGCTATCATACTCATTTTCCTTCTTTTTACTTTTTCAGTGGCCAAAATGAAGCTATAAATTATAAAGATGTTTCTATCAATAGACATGAATATGCCAATTTAAAGAGTAATAAATAATGCAGAAAAATCTGTTGTCACAAGTATTGGCTTTTGTCTTGTTCATGAAAGTAACGGGGTCATTATTAATAAAAAAAATAAAATCTGTTTTTGGGAAATTTTTGTTTTGACTTGACACTTGTTGCATATTTTTAATTTTATCACTATTAATTAATTAATTAATTAATTAATTATCCGTTCTCTTATTTTGTGTGTGGGGGCATGAGTACATTCAAGGCATAGCACATGGGTAGAGATCAAACTTATGGAACTGACCATGTGCGTCCTCTGGTATTGAACTCAACTTTGTCCTGCAAGAGGTTTGACGTGAAGATTTTCACCAAATCTTGTGCCATCTCTGAATATGATAAGGTATACTTTACATGTTGTTAACAGGCATGCCAAATTATGTCATCTAATATTATCAGTTACTGACATGCTTTTAAAAAGCATGTGCCTTCTTCAATGAACTATTTTTAGAACCTTAAATACAACCCAATCATTTCGTTTTGCAAATTAATCTGAAATGTTTAGAGATTGAAAAAGTCTAACCTTTTGATAAACTCAATAGTTTTGAGTTTTCCAAAAAACAAAACCAAAATTTCTTTGGTATTTGACAAATACATGGGCTAACATTATATGAGGATAATTTAAAATATTTTAAAAGGAGAGTCTTCACAATTGAGTCATATGAAATGAAATGCCATTAGGCACACACACACACACTTTTAATTAAATACATGCCATGATTAATAATTATATACTATAACTGAAAGTTTATTTAAGACCAAAGTGTGGACACTTTGCCCCTTCTTAGAATTGGGAACAAAACACCCATGGAAGGAGTTACAGAGACAAAATTTGGAGGTATGACGAAAGGAAGGACTATCTTGTGATTGCCATATCCAGGGATCCATCCCATTATCAGCTTCCAAACGCTGATACCATTGCATACACTAGCAAGATTTTGCTGAAAGGACCCAGATATAGCTGTCTCTTGTGAGACTATGCCGGGACCTAGCAAACACAGAAGTGGATGATCACAGTCAGCTATTGGATGGGTCACACGGCCCCCAATGGAGGAGCTAGAGAAAGTACCCAAGGAGCTAAAGGGAACTGCAACCCTATAGGTGGAACAACAATATGAACTAACCAGTATCCCGGAGCTCTTGTCTCTAGCTGCATATGAATCAAAAGATGACCTAGTTGGCCATCACTGGAAAGAGAGGCCCATTGGACTTGCAAACTTTATTTGCCCCAGTACGGGGGAATGCCAGGGCCAAAAAGGGGGAGTGGGTGGGTAGAGGAGTGGGGGGGTTGGGTATGGGGGACTTTTGGGATAGTATTGGGAAATGTAAATGAGGAAAATACCTAATTTAAAAAAAAACTAGAAAAAAAAACAGTGCAAATAAATGGTCATTACTACTATGATTTCATAAATAAAATGCATCAAATCTATTCATTTCAATACAGAGTCTTTTATTTTGTTTGTCTTGAGACAAAGTCTCACTAAGTAATCCAGGGTAGCCTTGAACTTGCTTATTCCTGTTTCAGTCTCTCAGGTACTCAGAATCCATCACCATGCCAGGCTAGGATAACACTTTTACATGATAATGTGTTTTAACTTCTGTTTTTCAACTAAAACTAATCAAGACAATACACTTTGAATATAACAGATAGCCAATTGATAAGTATTGCAGCATATTTCAATTGTCAGTAATGATTTTACTGGTATTGGGTAGTATATAAACATATGCATACAAACATATATAAATGATATCTTTTTAAAATGAGAGTCGAATATATTACAAAACACAGTAGTGAAAATATTAAAACATGGCTCTTATAGCAGTTCATGTGCTCAGGGGCCTAAGAACTTCAGAGTCATAGTTTCATGGCCATATTTTCAGTACCAGATACATGTTTTCTACTATGGAGTGAGCCTTTAATGCAATCAGAATGTGAATTGTTACCCTCATAATATTCATGCCAGTATTGCACTTATGTGCATATCTTCCTAAGTAAATCATTAGTTATTATAGTTCACAGGGTTGATAGCTGTTTAAGACAATTGGTGACTTTTATTCCCCAGCTTTTTTCCCCTAAACTTTTATTCAAGACTTCTGGATCTATGAATGTTAGGCAGCAGAGAGGGACCTTTCAGGCAAGTACAAGTTTTATTTCTCCATGTCTGTGCCCAAAGTATATAGTATCTTTAGCAATAGAGTCTTGTATATAGTTCCTCATGGGCAGCTAAGAGCAATGTCAATAACTACATTAATTTTGGAGTCTTCATGACTTCTTTCATCAATAACTGAAAATAAAGTATTTCATTCCTGGCACTGGATTTTTTATTTGGCATACTACAGATTCTATGAGGAACATGGCTTTTACAAACATCCTTAATGATAGATATCTCTCTTTTCCTGATAGCTCAGAAAGCACTTTAAAAGAGAAAGAGCTGAACAAGTATACGATTATAAAAGCCATAATGCAGGTAAGATTTGGTGATAATAGTACCTTCTTGATATGAGAGGTCTGATGAACTTTTGAACTCATGGAAGTTATGGTTTGTATGTACAAAATAAATACAGTCAACATTTCAGCATGGACTAGGGAATGGTTCAAGAACCCTCATCCTATTAGAGAAATGACCATTGACAGTTGATGGGTGCTGGGAATAAGGCTATGGCCCTTTGTGGGTGACCAGATTCCAGGGGATGGCTCCAAACATGTAGTATACAGGCAACACAAATCAGACCAGAGGTTTATAAAAAGGGGAATGGTAACATGAAGTTAGAAGAGGCTTTCGGTAGTACATTTGGAAGGAGACAGGAATCAGAGTGGGGTGATTATGACAAAATGCATTAAATATAATTATAAAATATTATAATATTCTCAATGAATTAATAAATTATTCTACCAAAAGAAAGTAATAAAATACAATGTGAAAATTGAGTCAATCATTAACACATACTAAACTAATCATATATCTCTCAAAAGAACCTGAATTTATGAATCATCAGTACATAATTAACTTTCTTTCTTTTTTCTTTTTCTTCTTTTCTTCCTTTCCTTTCCTTCTTTTTCCTTTGCTTTGCTTCACTTCACTTCCCTTCTCTTCCCTTCCCTTCCTTTCCTTTCTCTTTTCTTTTCTCCCCTTTTCTTTACCTTCTCCTTGAGTCTTCTGTGTTTTAGGCTGATTTTGAATTCACTACTTGGTGGATATTGACCATAAGTCTCTGATTCTCCTCCCTGAAGGTATGTACCATAATCCTCTGTTTTATGGAGTATGGAAACATTGCCTTTAAGAATGTTATGGAATAAATCACTCAGGATGATATTTGAAGTGATGGGAATAAGGGGGCATTTCATGGTTTAGGTGGAAATGTAGTACAATGGAAACTCCTTGGAATCTAGGAGAGTAACCCCAGAACAGATTCCTAATAATGGGAACAAGGAGCCTGAACTGACAATTTTCTGTAACTAGACAAGTTCTCATGTACAAGGATTGGGACATCAACCCAGCCAAAAGTGTTTGATTTACATTTTGTTGTACATATATGAGTGCTCTCGGATTGGAACCGAGAACTGTCATCAAAGAAACCAGCAAGACTTCATCCAGCAACTGAAAGCGGATGCTGAATCCTATAACTAAATATTAGGTAGAACTCCGGGAGTCCTCAGAAAGAGGAGGGAGAAGGATTGGAGAAGCAGAGGGGTCAGGAACATTATGAGATCATAGCCCACCAAATCAATTGACTGGAATTCAAGATCTCAGAGATTAGGGAGCCTATACAGGTCTGACCTAGGTCTTTTGCATATATGTTACAGCTAAGTAGCTTGGTGTTCTTGTGGGAATCCTAAGAGTCAGGGCAGGGGCTATCCCTCTCTCTTTTACCTATTTGTAGTAACTTTTTCGTCCTACTGGGTTGCCTAGTCCAGCATTGATGTGATGGTGTGTTCCTGATTTTATTGGAGCTTGTATGCTGTAGTTAGTTGATGACACTGAAAGGCCTGTTTTTGTTGTTGGGGTTTTTTGCTTGTTTGTTTGTTTGTTTTTTGTTTGTTTGTTTTTCTGAGGACAGGTAGAGGTAGGTTGGATCTAGGGAAGAAGGAGGGTGGAAGAAGAGACTGGGTAAGGGGAGGGTGGGAAAACTGGTAGGGATGTAATATATGAGAGAATTAAAAGAAAATAAAAGAATGCTATGGAAGCTTTTGACCAGCTGAGTTGTTTCTATCCCTATATCAGCCTTTAAACAGGCTTTTATTAAAACTAAGTAATTGACATTAAATATTAGTTTATCAGTTTTGTGATCTTATTTATATTTCATTTATAAATCTATGTACAAAAGTTAAGGTTCTATGGGACATTTAAAATGTGATCAGTAATGTGTTAGAATTTATTTTAACAAGCATAATAAGTGTAAATTAATTAGACCAAAGTAGAGGTATAATTTGTAGGAAGCTATCGCCTTTTAAAGGTGTAATTTGTTAGCTGATTCCATTTATAAATCAGATTACATACTGTCATGGCTTGGTATTGGTGAGCAAAACTCTCAGGAAACAAGGGAAGAAATGAAGTAGAAGATTGGACCTTATAAAATATTAGGACTATGATAAAACAGAGAAATATCTACATCGCATAAGTCTTTGCTCCTTTTCAGTTTCTCACTGTGGTTTCCATCTCTTCTGGTACAAAGTATGGCTCCCTTTTGAAATCTTAGCTTTAGCCTTATATTGCACCTGCTTAACACCTCCCCGAACCTGGGCATCTTATCAAGAATTCAATCCTGGAATGTCAGAAACGAAACTATTTCCTCTCACAAGTATTGGATCTCTTAAAAAAAAAAAAAAACTTTATCAATAGTCCAATCAGTCTCATTGTCACTCCAATCTGATACTTAGCAAATCCAATTCCCCTTTTCTCTAAAATACCTATTGAATTCACATGTCCTCCGATCTGTTCTCATTGTTACTGCCCTAGTTTACACCTTTATCTTCTCACATGTGGATTTAAAGGGGAAAAAAGTTAACTTTTGGTGTAAGGCACAATGTTATAAGTACTTCCCTGGACAATAAAAATCAAAAACTCTGGAATCTTCCTGTGGTTTTATCTATGTTTCACTATAGGAAAACTTAAAGCCTGTTTGTGCTTTGTTTCACTATCTAGGCAATGGAGATAGTATTAGCAATAGCTATGCTATGGTGTAGCTTTAAGAGTTTAAACTATTATTGATGCTGGAGACATGGTTCAACAGTAAGAGCACTTAATGATTTTCAAAGTTACCAAGTTCTAGTTGTCATCACTCTGATAGCACAGCTCATACATGCTTGGAACTACAGTTCTATGATAGCCAGGGTCCTCTTCTGGCCTCCATAAACACCTATAAACATGTGGTGCATGTAAACTCATGCAGCACATATGTACATTCGAAGAAAAGAAGGAAGGAAGGAAGGAAGAAAGGAAGGAAGGAAGGAAGGAAGGAAGGAAGGAAGGAAGGAAGGAAAGAAGGGAGGGAGGGAGGGATGGAGGGAGGAAGAAAGAAGGAAGGAAGGAAGGAAGAAAGAAAGAAAGAAAGAAAGAAAGAAAGAAAGAAAGAAAGAAAGAAAGAAAGAAAGAAAGAAAGAAGAAAGGAAGGAAGGAAGGAAGGAAGGAAGGAAGGAAGGAAGGAAGGAAGGAAGGAAGGAAGGAAGGAAGGAAGGGAAAAAAATATTTTAAACAGTTGGATGTACTAATTGGCTGAGTTTGTGGTGCAATCAGTAGAAGGCCTTCCTTACATACACGAAGATCTGAGCCAATGTTTATAACCTCACAACCTTGTATAGTAACACATACTTCTAATCCCAGCAGAGGTCAGAAGATTAAAAGTTCAAGATAATACTTACTTATATAGCAAGTTCTAGGCCAGCCTAGACTACATGAGACTCTGCCTCAAATTTAAAAAGAAGAAATAAATGTATTAAAATCTATAATGAATAGTCAATAAAAGCTATGATCCCTGCCTTATCTCTCCCCCAAATATGGATAGTATGGTAGTAGGGATAAAGGTTTGGAAAGTCATGGCAGAAATGAAGTTATGTGGTGAGGTAATATAGTTGGTAAGAAAACTAGAAAAGACTATTAGAAAAAAAAGAACACCCAGGAATCTAGCAGATTTTAGTTTAAGTTTTAAATTAAAAACTCTTGGTTCTATGACATTGAACATGTGACTTATAAACTGTATCTCTACTGTCCACCTTTTCAACTGAGAATGGTAAGAGTGTCTGTATTATGAGACTGCTATGAGAGAACAGATAGGGAAATGATTTAAAAAATGTGAGTTCCATGAAAATTTGCCTGTTTGTTGGTCTTGTTCACTCTTATATCACTACTCAGAATAGCATCTAGGTTATACTAAACAGTAAATGAATGGAGAGATTCATTAACAATGTTTCTGTCCATGATCACTTAGCGATGATGCCTATTATTGTTTGTAGTCACATCTCTCCTTTTGTACCTATGGTATTTGTGTTAATTGTATAACATTAAGTAGAAAGAGAATTTTTAGTAGAGCATCACAACAAAAATTATGATGTACACTGTCAGGCCAATAAGTAATCAGATCAATAAAAAGAAGCAGCTGTAAGTTCTCTGTAATTCTCTAATTGCATGTTCGTTCAGGTTTTAACAAGTGTTTACTTTCGTTGACTGGAGCCAATCAATAGTAAATGGAAGACTGAGAAAATGTCTTTGTGGACATTATGAAGACCTAAAGATGAACTGGCTTTATTTCTCTGTGATAGAGATCAAGAGGCTATGAAATATTGATCCACAACACTAGAATAAAATCCTCATCTGTTCCACTATCTAGTATTCTGGTAGTTTGATGAGTTCCTTTTTTATTATTATTAATCATTCCATTCGTTTACATCTCAAATGATATCCCCCTGCACAGTTACCCCTCTACAGCATCCCCATCCCATCCACCCCTCCCCCCTTACCTTTGCCTCTGTGAGGGTACTTCTACTCTCACTCACTCACTCACTCACTCACTCACTCCTGCCTCACTGCTTCAGCATCTGCCTACGCTAGGGCATGAAACTTCCACAGGACCAAGGGCCTCCCCTCCCATTGATGTCAGACCAGGACAACCTCTGCTACATATGTAACTGGAGCCATGGATCCCTCCCTATACTCTGCTGCAACATCTGTCACCCTATTGATCGCCAAGGTTGATCAATCCCTTACAACTCTGCTTTGAGCTTCAGTTTCCTTATCTCATAGGCAGAAAGAATATGTTATATGCACCATCATTTCAAGAGTGCTTATTATATAAAAACAATTTATCCTTAGGCTGCCAAACTTTGAAAATCCCTCTGACCATGACTTCCTATACATCTCCCATCTTGCAATCATCATGAGTCAGAATGGGAAGCATGGTGTAATGTAGCTCTCTTCAATCATTTTAGCATCAAAGGGGAATTTTACTTTTCCTCCAGTTTCTAAAACTTAAGAAAAAAACCTAGATCAACAACATTTATGATTTCAAATTTAGTTTCTCCATTTCTATTCATCAGAGACATATAAAACTGCCAATCAGTTTCCCATCAGCATGGGATATCCAGTATTATCAAAATGAGTGGATATAATTTCAGGCAAAAGCAAAGAAACTTGACATTTTAGTCAGGTTGTGTAATTTATCGAAAGTAAATGAACACTCTCTGTTAGGCTCCTTTCAAATATTGAAAATGACTCATAGATTCTCATTATTATCTCCTCAGATCCCCTCAGGGAGAGGGCGTGGGCAGAAATCGTTCAGGCTAGAAGTTACTGATGTACTACAAAGAATACTGCATTCTAATAAATGACACAGGTTCTCAAAGCCTTGGTTTCAGCTTTCTGTTAACGAAGAATAACAATGCCTGCCACACTATCTTATAGTGATCACTTTAAGAACATTATATGTGTACTATGTAAAGCTATGCACTTTATATAATTGATTCTATTTTAAGTTGTATTTACCTAATAAGATTATAGTTATATTAGCTTTATAAATAAGGTAACTAACTTGGGCACATGAGAAGAAGGGATTGCCCAAGATTGCACCAGTTATGGCAAGTGACAAAGTTCAAAAAAAAAAAAAAAAGACCAAAATCACCAAAAACAAAACCTCCAAAACTACAGGTCTATTTGAGTTTCAAATCATATTCTGTTTTATTATTTTTACATTATTATACTTCTATAATAGTTTTCACTGCCATAGAATCCTTTCCATTTCTATCAGATAGAAAATGCTTAATGAGTACATTAAGCAAAACTATAACTCAGAGATAAGTGAATGCAGGGCCTCTCTCCACTCTCACATGAGAACCAAATGTCTAGATCTTATAGCTAGTAAGTTGTTAAACTGAGAATAGAAGGGAATATTCTTAAATAAAAGACCAGTGTAGTGTTCCTTGAGCTTGCTTTCCCTACAATGCCTTCCATGATACATTTTAGATAGGAGTTTTCCAAAATACTTATGGAACAAAAATCTTAATGAAAAGAAAACATTTTTAAAACTGTGACACAGTTATATTTTACTAAGTATTGTATTAGTTCACAAAGGATACATTATAAATGGCAGACTGAAATATTTATTTGGATAAAAAATAAATTTCACTAAATGTTTTACACTTCAGAATCAAAACGTGTTAGAGAACAATTACTTTTTCACAATCAGTGATTTCAAATTAAGTAAATGTTCTCTGAAAGCTGCTCATTCCTTCTGCTATCACAACATATTTTGCAAAATAATAAATATCAAATAGCAAACTTTCTCCTAAATGTGTTTTATCATATTTTATCACCATGCCAGCTTGCTGAAATGACTGTGATAACAAAGGAATAATATCAGCTGATGACCCACCAAATATTGGATTATGGATTTTGTTTTATATCCTCCAAAAATTCTTAAACTCTCAGTTTGAAAATTTAAAATGAAGGACATAGGTAAAACATAACATTCTTCATATATTAAAAATGATTATCTGTGTCTTCCCTTTTTTGTTTTTTGTTTTTTTGTTTCAGTGTCTTCTCTTAAACTTTCATTTCTTTTTTTTCTCTTGCCCCAGTCTTTTATTGATATTCCAAAAGCAGGTAAAAAAAAAGACATTGTACAATCATTGCCATATCAAATTCAAAAGAATAACCACGTCCCACAAAGAATCAAGAATTACAATTGTTCCCCAAAGTTTCAAGCTTCCCTATTGCAAAATTATCATTATTTAAACTTTAACTTTTTCCCTCCTTTAATATATATTTTATTCTTTTTTATTACGTATTTTTCTTCAATTACATTTCCAATGCTATCCCAAAAGTCCCCCACACCCCCCCCCACTCCCCTATCCACCCATTCCCATTTTTTGGCCCTGGCGTTCCCCTGTACTGGGGCATATAAAGTTTGCCTGTCCAATGGGCCTCTCTTTCCAGTGATGGCCTACTAGGCCATCTTTTGATAGATATGCAGCTAGAGTCAAGAGCTCCAGGGTACTGGTTAGTTCATAATGTTGTTCCACCGATAGGGTTGCAGATCTCTTTACCTCCTTGGATACTTTCTCTAGCTCCTCCATTGGGGGCCGTGTGATCCATCCAATAGTTGACTGTGAGCATCCACTTCTGTGTTTGCTAGGCCTCGGCCTAATCTCACAAGAGACAGCTATATCCTTGCAACAATCGCTTGGTAGTGTATGCAATGGTGTCATCGTTTGGAGGCTAATTATGGGATGGATCTCTGGATATGGCAGTCTCTAGATGGTCCATCCTTCTGTCTCAGCTCCAAACTTTGTCTCTGTAACTCCTTCCATGGGTGCTTTGTTTCCAATTCTAAGAAGGGGCAAAGTGTCCACACTTTGGTCTTCGTTCTTCTTCAGTTTCATGTGTTTTGCAAATTGTACCTTATATCTCGCTTAAACTTTCATTTCATTGTACAGTACTTGTAAACTCAACAACCTACTCTCTACCCCAAACTTCACAGATTTGCAATTGACTAATAACAGTCATTTTTCATTTGCTTTTCTGAAATGGAGATCATTCTTTTACAGCCATCATTTTTTATAGTGAAACAAGAAAGCTGCCTCCTTGAAAATGAATCCCAGTGTATATGGTACACACACTGCATCTATATGGTACACACACTACATCTATATGGTACACACACTACATCTATATAGTGCACACACTACATCTATAAAGTACACACACTACATCTATATTGTATACACAACACATGCATATGGTACACACTGCATCTATATGGTAGGCCCACACACTTTGCAAAGAAATTCATTCACCCTCACTGAGGACGAATCAACCTTGTTATAGGCAAATGTTATTTCACTTTGTAGTCTTTTCTTCAGGTTTCATTATGTTTTGCAAGATTATTTCTCAGAGATAAAATCAGGACCACACTCCTTCAAATCTTGTCTATTTTCTTCAGGTTTGAGTTTAGTATACATCTCAGATGTCTTAGAAAAAAATATGTCTTGGAATATAATGGTTGTGATGTGTATTTTCAAATATCCAGGATAGGAACATCTTAGTGACTCTTCTAAAGTGGTGATAATTTATGAGAAAAGATTCTAAGGATTTATCTTCTACCATGAAGAACAACAAAATCTGAAGTAATTTGAAAAGTGCTGAGCAGTAGACTTAGAAGCACCAGAGTACGGTGGCTGCCTTTTTCTGAGCCAGTCGAGCAAGAGCAGAAGGAAAATGGATTTTCTTCAGTAAAGATTGAAAAATAGGTTAATATAAAATCCTCATGACCAGAGACAAATTTCATATTTCTTACAGGAGGGAAAAGAACTAATACTTGCCAGGAGGTTGTGGAAATCTGTCAAAGTAAACATGTAAGCCATGACTTGGGGGAGGACTTGGCCTAATTTGTGAGCACTTCTTATCAATGGCCTACAAAGAACATGTTAAATTTACAAGTAGAGCCTTAAAACTTCCTAGGGTCAAGGAGCCAGAGTGAATAAACTATCTGGATAAGCTGGAGTTCCTCATATCTAAGCAAGCAGCATCGTTATTTCCATCCATGATGCTTGGCTCCTCAAAATCAGCTGGAGTACCCAGACCAGGATCCATGTGACTTAAGTCTTCCTAGAAAGCTGGGTGAGGTTAATGGCACAGATTGGATTGTTAGAATAGAGCCAAGTGACACAGACCACATGCAGATATTTTCTGTTAAGAAGTAATTATTAAGTGCTTATTGTACTAGACATTGGGAAGAAACAAAAACCACGAACACAAATGAAGTAGAAGATACATGTCTTGGTTTCAAAACGCTTACGAAACAGTTGGCAGAGAAAGACATGGCACATGAAAACAAGCAGAAGATAATGAGTTTTAAAGTGTAACCAAAAGCCAGGTTATAAAGAACATTATGAGAATTGTAATTCAAAACACTGGCAGTGAATTTCAACAAACTAGGCTGGCTTTTAACATCTAATAAATAAAAGCTGATGTCACTTATTTCAAAAGCAAGCAATGTGGCAATAAGTGGTTAACATATTTCCTCCAAAAGAAGCAGGCTAATTCCCAGAAGCCCAAATCTAATTTTAAGGCACGACTGATAACTATTGTCTTTTGTTAAAATACTCTGAAATATATAGTAGGGACAGGTTCTTTTTCTTTAGCCCACTTGGCACAATCATGATGGGTATTTTGGAACCTGACACTGTCATGGATAAAGCAAATTTTCAAGCAGTATATTCCAAATTACTTTGTCTTTCCAAACATTCTAAAACTGACTGGCCTAGTAGGAAAATAGTCACAAATATTGTCCCTATACATTAAGTTAGCCTAAAAGGTGGTAAATACCTGATTTGAAAATAAAATAACGATGTCCCTCCCCAATATTTAGTAAAATATTTAACTTTAAAGAATATCCCCCGAACTATGACTATAGCATATACCATGCAATGAAAAGTCGATAAAATGTTATATTATTCAATACCACTATCCTAAACAGGATTGCAGCAACTGGTTCCATTTTTAAACTATTTTTATTAAAATTTTAATATTTTTCACTATGGTTGTTTACAAAGTATTACCAGATTACTATATTTTCAGAGGGGTGTTCCAAGGTGACCAAAGGTTTAAAATATACACCACAAATATAAGGACACTACTGAAGGAACAGAAGTTTAATGGAAAGAAGAAATATTTAAAGCTAAGACAGTTCTCTTCCAATATTGGGAGGCATATTCTCTATCTCCAACAGGTAATGAGTAGCTTATTATTGGAAGTAATCAGCTATCAATTAAAAAAAACTCCTGGAAATGATATTTTAATGATAATCATTAGACAGGAAACATGCAGGCAAATAAATTTAGGTGAATAGATGTAGGAGATGTCTGGTTTTTAATAACAATCTATTGTAGAATTCCAGATTCAACAATTTCCAGAAGAACTGAAATAGCTAACCTCCACTGTTAACTTTCCTGCACTTAGAATCACCTTGGGAGTACATCTCTGAGTTACTCTATGTGTTTCCATAAAAGCTAGTTGAGAAGGGAAGCCCCATGCTGAATTTTAACAGCACTATCCCCTTGTTCCAAGGCTGAATAAAAATGAAAGAGGTGAGCACTACATTCCTCTCTCTTTGCTTGTAAAATGGATAATGAGAGCAGCTGCTTCATGCTCCCACTGCCATGCATTCATTGCCTTGATGGATTGTATCACTCCTTAAGTCATAGCCAAAACAAACTCTTCCCTTCTTAAGTTAATTTTGTCGGTTATTGTATCACAGAAGTGTGAAATGCAATACAACAGTCAATTGTCTCAGATATAACCAGATGGGATCATAAAGATTTTAAGTGACTTGGTCAATAATAGGATAGAATGGAAAACCTGGAAACAAACCAACGAAGATATGTCTTTCCAAATTTTTACAAAGGTGGCACAAACATGCAGTTGAACAAAGGAAGCTTATTCAATAAATGGTGCTGGTAAAACTGATCATCTAGTAGTAGGAGAATGAAATTAAAACTCTTTTGCCTTGCAAAAACATTCATTTGAAATGGATCAACAGATTTAAAACAGTGCTGAAAGTGCTAGGAAAAAAATACAAGGAATGTTCTTCAAGACATTGGATTATGCAAGAATTTTTTAAGAGATCTCTAATAGTGCAGGGATTAGTTTCAGCATAAGACTACATGAATGTAGTAGTGTAAAAATAGACATGGCCCTTTCTTAATACTGGAGATGCTATGTAAGCAACTGGGAGCAAGGGGACAGGATGGTCATCAACAGTGTTACTCTGCTGTGAACCTGTGAACTACAATAATGGCCTCTGTGGCAAGAGAGGCTTATGGGTGCAACAGAGCCAGAAATGTTAGAAAGGTAATGAACCATTTTCTGATTAGAGTTAAAGCCTTCTCCACGTAAGGAAATACAGGTTTTATATTGCAACATGGCAAAGAACTCATGGCCAGGAAGATCCCAGGTCCCATGGGTGAACTCACTTCTACTATTCATTACAAAGATATAGTTCCAATCTGACTCTAAATTAATATCTCTATATTCACAGATTACTGCAGCTCTCAGAACTCATTATGTAAGTTACCTTGTGTGGTGGATGGTGGTGAACCAATAAACTCACAATTTGTCAAAGTTCAGAGAATAAGTGTCTGTGGAGTACTTAGCCATAAATGACACATCTCTATTACTCCCCCCAGCCTGGGAAGGCGTAGGAACCATGGGGAAGAGGAGGTGGAAAGACTGTAAGACTCATAGAATTTGAGGAGTACAGAAGTTAAACGATGTCTTTAGACAGGACAGGACAGCTGCACTCATGAACTCACAGCAGCAGCTATGGTTGCCTACACAAGACTCATAAGATCAAGCCAGTCAACATTCTACCATGGATGGGAAGGACCTCACAAGATCCCATTCTTAACTGAGGAGCTAACAGTTAATAGTTTCTGAGCGACAGTCCATTTTTCATTAGGCATGCGTCACCTGCTAGGTCAACCATGCTTAAGTGAAAGACCCCATAGCACGAGCATATTGGACTATGTTATTATTAAAATAAGAAAGTCCATGCATAAAGTTGGGAGGAGTTTAGTTGGAGTGAACCTTAGAGAAGTTATGGGAAAGGGTGGTGAGTATGATCCAAATATATTATATTAGAATGCCAAAGAATTAAGTATTTTTAAAAATAATTACTATTTAACCTAAGGCTTTCTTGCACAATACAAAGATATTTTTGTCTGTTAGCATAAGAGTTAATCCAAATGGACCTACCAATTATCTGAACAGGAAAATATCTCGGAAGAAACTTTCTATTTATGAAAATTTATAAAAGAGTTTTTAGCATATTTAAGCATATAGATAGGTTGACATAGTGGGATTTTCTCCTTTTAAAAAAAATAATTTATTTATTTAAATTCCAAATTTTGTCCCCTCCTGGTCTCCCCTCCCAGAATTTTTCACCCCCTACACCCACTCCTTTGCCTCTGAGAGGGTGTCCCCCAAGCAATCCCCCTTCCCTGTGGCATCTAGTCTCTACAGGATTAGGCTCACAATCTTGCACTGAGGCCAGGCAAGGCAGTCCTCTGCTATATATGTGCCTGGGGCCGTAGACCAGCCTGTGTATGTTCTTTGGTTGGTAGCTTAGTCTCTGGGAGCTCTGAGTAGTCTGTGTTAGTTGACACTGCTGGTCTTCCTATGGGGTTGCAAGTTCTTTAATCCTTCCCCTAACGCTTTCATTGGGGTCCTCAACCTGAGTTCATGCTTGCCTAGGAGTATCTGTATCTGTCTCAGTCAGGTGTTGGTAGAGACTTTCAGAAGACAGCTATGCTAAATGCTACCTGCTGTCTACAGGATGACATAACATCAGTAGTAGTGTCAGGGTTTGGTGCCCACCTATGGGATGGATCCCAAGATGGGCTGGTTATTCCATTTTTCCCTGCATTTCTTTTGACAGGAAACATTCTGGGTCAAAGATTTTGAAGGTAGGTTGGTGACCCTATCCCTCCACTGGTGGTGGTGGGGGGGCACTGTCTAGTGGAGGTGGTCTCTTCAGGCTCCGTCTCTCTACTGTTGGCCATTTCAGCTAAGATCATCCCCATTGAATCCTGGGAGTCTCTCACATCCCAGCTTTCTGGGACTTTGTAGAGGGTCCACCCACCATGACTCCCTTGACATCATATTATTTCCACACATCCCAGGTCTCTGGAACTTTGTATAGGATTCCTGCCCCCCATGACCCTCCCCTCCAGCATCTGAATATTTCCACTCACTCTCTTGGTCCTCTGGGCTTCTCTGCTGTCTCTCTCCATACCTGATCCTGTCCCCTTTCCCTCTCCTTCTTCTCTCTCACCCAGTTCCCTCCCTCCCTCTGCCTCCCTTGATTATTTTGTTCCCTTTTCTAAGTGAGATTGAAGCATCCTCACTTGGAACTTCCTTTTTGTTAAACTTTTTATGATTGTAGGTTGTACATGAGAATTCTGTACTTTTTGGCTAGTAGACATAGTGGCCTTTTGAGCCATTTTCTACTCTTACCTCCTGTGAGTTTTCTTGATAAAGAGACTTTCTGTTCATCATTCATTCTCATACCTTGACAATATAATATTTTGTGGTAAACTCTACTTACTTTCCACTCTGCTTGTTCTCTATACTTTCTTCTCTGTTTTTCTGAATTCATTTAGTAGAAACCACAAGGTCTAAGGAGTCATGGCATTTCCAAAGTGAGATGATTGCAATATTGTTGGCATGAGATGTTCAGAATTTTTATTTGATGCTTACATAATGGCAAGTAGTGAAAATATTCAATATTGAAGGTCAGACAAAACAGGTAAGTAGATATACATATGTTCCGTTTACCACTTTAAAATGACAAAATACTAATAAATCCAATAAAATTATTAGGTTATGGTTCTTTGCTTAGTATCATATAATACACACATATTCTCATTCAGAGAATTGAATAAAAATACAGTGACAAAGTATGATCCATGAATATAGATTTTGAGTCTTGAATTAATAATTCACAATAATTAGCCTGATGCTTTGATACAGCTAAGAATGCAAGATTAGGACATTTAATCTCAAAAAGTTAAGTTATATCCCCAAAGTCACACTTCTAATGTTGTCTGGGACCCTGTACTGATTATGCTGCTTCCAACATTTACGATATTTTAACTTGTCCCATTTTAGAGATTAGACAATATAATGGAAGGTATAATGAACCAAATGCTGGGAAGATTCGAATTAAGTCACAATTATATCTTGCTAACTACTTATGTGGCTGTCAATAGGCTATACCCTACTATAAGTTACTCCATATTGCATGAAACAGTAGGTTCATTGCCCTTAGAGACTCCAACTTTTGACTCTATTTTGAGGGAGAAGGATGTCTGTTGCAGATAGTCCTGGAGCTAATTGTGTTTGATGTTGATCCTATTCTACTGTGAGGGGTTGTGAACAAGGAATAAATTAGCACTCAGGTGATTTCTTGTAAACCTTCTGCCCACCTTAATTTATAAATAAAAGCTAGAGCCCGTGGTTGGGCACAGAAAGAGGAGAAGATGGAGCTGAAGGTAGGTTTTGGGAGAGAGAGAGAGAGAGAGAGAGAGAGAGAGAGAGAGAGAGAGAGAGAGAGAGAGAGAGAAATGAGGAGGAGGAAGAAGGAAAGTGGAGCAGAAGCACCTGGTCTGGTGAAACCTCAAGTTATAAGGGGTCTCTTATATGGGGAAGATGGTAGTGTAGTGGTAGAACTGCCCAATCTAGGCACACAGCATGTAATCATATTAAGTGTGTTGTGTTTTCATTGCCCAGGCTTATTTGGGTTGGAGATTTACCACAACAAATTGGAGCCCAACATACTGATTTGAATTCAACTAACCTGAGATAAAAATTCACTGACCTTCAAACCCTGAATTGGGCTTGGGCAGTGATCTAGGCTGAAGCACTGTGGATTTGAAGCTGATTGGGTTTGAGGGGCTCACAGAGAATGGCAAAGAGGCATCTATGCCCGAGAGAGCCTTTCTGTGTTGGCTTCCCCATATCCTTCACTCCCCACCCTGCCTTCCCCACCCAAAAACAGGGACACACACAACGCATGTCTTTCTATACTCAGCTCCTTCCTGTGAATAAAGAATCAGAAGACAAAGGTACAAAGGGTCCCAGACCAGGTAATTCATTGATATATAGAGAAATATAACCCTTTGATATTTAAAGATGGGAAATTTTGCCTGCGCTTAAAAACTAGATAGTAGAGAGAGCAGTGATAATCACCTGCTATGAACTGATATTAATTAATAGAAGTCTGTAGCTCCAGGTAGAGAGAATAACAGGTAGATATTATAATAGATATTAATTAAATAAATGTCTGTGGATCCAGGTAGAGAGCACAACAGATAGATGGTATAAACAGATGGCTGCTCTAGGCAGAGAGCTTAACAATTAAAAACTATCTACTTCCTATAGGCAGATATTAGTGGAAGTTTGAATTAATTGCTTTAAAGATGGTATAAAGATATTTTCCTCTAATAAGTCTTACAGGGTACTCATTCTGTCTAACGTGGACTCCATGGGAATTTTGGGTTTAAATCCTGGTTTGACAAGCTGCCTCTTATAAGCAGGTATAGATAGGAGTGTGAATCAATTGTTTTAAAGAGGCTATAATAAAGTCTGCAGGAGACTCATATTCTCTAATGTGTACTCCACAGGAATTTTGGTTTAATATCCTGACATGAAAAATTAGAAAGGCCTAAATAGGCTAAAATTTGTGTGATTTTGAGTACTGTGTTTGTGTTTTATTATTCCTCTGGTACAGAGGGCAAGCTACATACAGTTTTCCTGGTTACTGGTTGAAGGATATGCTGATTTGAGGAAAAGGTTTTGTCTGTGTTTTTGGAAAAGGTGATTAAGGTATTTACAACTTCCAGAGTTATATGGATCAGATTTGATAGAGGAAGACTCCCTCTGAAGAACTAGATTCCAGAGAATTAAACAAAAAGGTTATCTTGATGATACTAAAATTTTGTTTTGAGATTTATATATTACAGAATATATAGCCTTGGTAAATTTCATCATCAGACATGCTAAATTGACCTACCTGAACACCTGCTCTCTTAGTTGTCCCGCGTGCTATCATCTCGCCAGCAAGAACACACGCGGACAACCGGATCCTTCTGCAGCAATGCTTTATTACGCTAGCTTCAGAATGAAGAGGAAGACCCAGAGCCCCAAACAGGCACTGCTTATATACCCCTTAGAGCAGCGTGTCCACACCTGATTGGCTGCTTGCTCATGATCCCATTGACACACCCCGGGATGGGCTGTGACTTGGCGCCAATACTCTTTCGCACATGCGCACAATGCTTGTTTACTGGAAAATTCCTGCAGGCGCAGCAGAAGCTGGTGCCATCTTGTAATGGCGATTGCAGCTCTCCACACTTAGTTTTTCATCTGGATCCAGTCAGGACACAGACATCAGAGACTAATTCAATCAGTGTAGACTTCTTAAGCCCAACCAACTACCCCATTTTCACTACCCTTCCCCATCCGTTCAAAAATATCTCAATGCCCATATTCAGCTTGAAGGAGTTATGAAGAGTCATTGTCCCAGTTCCCTAGGCTTTGGGACTGGGAGTGATTATTATAGGTTGTCTTTATAGGGAATGTAGGAATGGACATAATTGGAATAGGGAAGAATATGTAGAATTGATTGCAAAGTCATAATTTCATTTGGTAGAAATCTTTTTAATTATTACTAAGCTGAAATTATAATTTCTTAAATGGTACATAATTTGATGCAAAATCAAGGGTTTCCATTGGTATAAAATTCTTTTAGTGATACTAAAAATTTTGAAGTGCAGGGATTAGACCCAGTCCTTCTATTGCTGTTATTATAAACAGATCTGAAATGTTTCAGCCTGTGAGTTAAGGCCAAATAGGAAATCCATGGCTCTGGGGTATTGTTAGGTTGCTTTCAGTTATTTTAATTATATATGCTAACAGAGGACAGTTCAGATTACTTCACATAGATAGTTGGTTTTCAAAAATGTCAGAAGTCCATAGAATGTGACATTTAATGTTATTTATTCACTTGTTGTGGAGACAAGTCTGCTCCTGACAGAATTCTCTTTCTTGGATTCAAATAAAAAATTGAGCATCACCTGGAGTTGCTCTAGTTGTGGCAAGAGAGCCACTAGGCAAGAATTGCCTCATTTCATCTGCAGACAAAATATTGTCCAGAATAAAAATAAACTGTGTGGAATAGTTGACTGATAATCTCTGCCAAGACAGGGTAATCAGTCCTTCAAAATTCTACATTACAAAAGTCTGTCAGATGACCCTGGTCAAGGCTAAAGACTGATGCTTCAACATTTTTAAGAATAAGGGACTCTCCAGGTGGTCAGTAGTCTCTATAAATTGGCTAAGTTTAGAAGCTATATTTTGTGCTTCTCATATTTTCAAATTATATTAGTCGTTCTTGGATTTCTGATGGGGTTGAAGACTCATAGTCTCATAGCCAACCAAGCTGTTTAGCATTGAGAAAGATAATATAAATTTGAAAGGATGATTTTCAGATTACTTACAATCTAAAGCCAGGGGATGAGTAAGGTATATAATTATAAATCTTTTAAGATAGAGAACTCACATGATATGTACTCACTGCTGAGTGGAAACTTAGAATACCAAAGATACAATTTGCAAAACATATGAAAATCAAGAAGAAGGAAGACTAAAGTGTGGATATTTCATCCCTCCTTAGAATGGGGAACAAAATACCCATTGAAGGAGTTACAGAGACAAATTTTGGAGCTGAGACAGAAGGAAGGACCATTCAGAGACTGCCCTGCCCGGTGATCCATCCTATAATCATCCACCAAATGCAGACACTATTGCATATGCCAGCAAGATTTTGCTGAAAGGACCCTGATATAGCTGTCTCTTGTGAGGCTATGCTAGTACCTGGCAAATACAGAAGTGGATGCTCACAGTCATCTATTGGATGGAACACAAGGCCCTCAATGGAGAAGCTAGAGAAAGTACCCAAGGAACTGAAGGGGTCTGCAACCCTATAGGAGAAAAAACAATATGAACTAATCCCAGAGCTTATGTCTCTAGCTGCATATGTAGCAGAAGATGGCCTAGTTAGCCATCAATTGTAGGAAAGGCCCTTGGTTTTGCAAAGATTATATGTCCCAGTACAGGGGAATGCCAGCGCCAGGAAGTGGGAGTGGATGGGCTGGGGAGCAGGACAGGGGGAGTGTATAGGGGACTTTTGGGATAGCATTTGAAATGTAAATGAAGAAAATATCTAATAAAAAGTTGTTAAATTAAAAAAATGATAAAAAGATAGGATAGATGACAGAGGTTCTATTTAATTAACAATGATGATGGACTAGGTGTTAAGGCTCTTTTACTTTATAAATTACTAAATAGTAATAGTTATGTTCAATTATATCTGAGCTAAAATAGTCTTTTAATTGGACAAAATGGGGGAAGTGTTGTGGATAGCCCTGGGGCTAATTGTATTTTATGTTAATTCTGTTCTCCTTTGAGGGGCTGAGAACAAGGAATGAGTCAGCACTCAGGAGATTTTCTGTAAACCTGCTTCCCACCTTAATTTATAAATAAAGGCTAGAGCTGGTGACTGGACAAAGAAAATGGGGAAGGTGGAGCTGAAGGTTTGGGGAGAGAGACAGAGAGAGACAGAGACAGAGAGAGAGAGAGAGAGAGAGAGAGAGAGAGAGAGAGAGAGAGACAGAGAGAGACAGAGAGAGAGAGAGAGAGAGACAGAGAGAGACAGAGAGAGAGAGAGAGAGAGACAGAGAGAGACAGATAGAGAGAGAGAGAGAGAGAGAGAGAGAGAGAGAGAGAGAGAGAGAGAGAGAGAATGATGGAGGAGGAGGAAGTATAGCAGAAGCACCTGGTCTGGTGAAACCTCAAGTTCTAAGGGGAAGATGGTAGTGTAGCGGTAGAACTGCCCAATCTAGGCACACAGCATGTATTCATATTAATTGAGTTGTGTTTTCATTGTCTGGGCTTATTTGGGTTGAAGATTTACCACAATGGATGTCTGTGTCCCCTGGGTAGACATAGAGCCTGAACCATGAGTCAGAAACCATCCATCTAAGTGACAAGTGACTGATTCCCAGGACTAAAAAAGGAACCACCTTTTATGTTTACTTGAGATGAATTCACACTGTAGAGACACATAAGTATTTTACAATCGTATGAGAGAAACCAGAACGAAGAACTTACCAGACATGCCAGATGAAGTAAATAGTATAACTTCCTCACCTCGAACACTGTGATGGAATTGCATTCCTCAAACTTGTCATCTAGCACCATGTTATCTTCAAGAACTCATGATTCTACAATTGTTCCTGAAGCTTTAGCTCAGCTAGGTCCTTGTCCACTCTCATATCCAATGTTCTATTATAGCCTACTAGACTATTTGTATGTATGGACCTGGACCTGATATACCTTCTCCTGCTTCTGTTCCAGACCTGTTTCAACTTTTCATTTAGCAGGTGAACTCTATCTAAGGCTTCATTCTCAAACTTAACACCATCATCTACAGCAACATCAAGCCCTTGCAGTACTGGTCTGGTTCAATTCCCCTATCAACACAGGCTCTATGTAAGGCTACTTCTTAACCTCATTGATTCTGCTGCAGCCTTTTAAATTTGTATTAATTCAGTAATCCATATATGCATACACATTTATAGATATATATGATATGCCACATGTTATATGAGAGTTAATATTAGTAATTAAGATTAGAATAAAACTATGTATGTTCACCCCATCCAGTCTACCAAGATAAATGGATTATTTGACAATTTTCTGTTATTAAAATTGTTAAGCCCTATAAATTCATTGTGGAAAGATGCAAATGTATTCTTCTATGTTTCTAACATAATGGCTTTTACAATGAACTTGAGCTTTTTGATGGCTCATCGTTTTTATTAGATATTTTCTTTATTTGCATTTCAAATGTTAGATCCTTTCCTGGTTACCCCTCTGAAAACCCCCTATCCCCTCCACCCTTTCCCTGCTTACCAACCCACCCACTTCTGTTTCCCTGTCCTGGCATTCCCGTACACTGGAGCATCAAGTCTTCACAGGACCAAGGGCCTTCTCCCATTAATGTCCAACAAGGCCATTCTCTGCTATATATGCGGCTAGAGCCATTAGTCCCTCCATGTGTACATTTAATTGGTGGTTTAGTCCCTGTGAGCTCTGGGAGTACTGGTTGGTTCATATTGTTGTTTATCCTATGGAGCTGCAAACTCCTTCAGCTCCTTGGGTCCACTGTCAAGCTCCTCCACTGGGGACCCTGGGCTCAGTACAATGGTTGGCTGAGAGCATCCACCACTGTTGGGCATATACTCAGAAGATACTCTAACATGTTGTTGGGAGCCGCCCTCACATTTGCCATTATAAGATGGCGCTGACAGCTGTGTTCTAAGTAGTAAACATAATCTGCACACGTGCAGGGGCAGTTTTCCCGCCATGTGTTCTGCCTTTCTCGTGATGACAACTGGGCCGATGGGCTGCAGTCAATCAGGGAGTAATACGTCCTAGGTGGAGGATAATTCTCCTTAAAAGGGACGGGGTTTTGCCATTCTTTTTCTCTCTCTTGTTCTTGCTTTTTCTCTCTCTTCTCTTGCTTTCTTGTTCTTGTTCTTTTTCTTGCTTTCTTTTTCTCTCTCTTGCACTCTTGCTCCTGAAGATGTAAGCAATAAAGTTTTGCCGCAGAAGATTCTGGTTTGTTGCGTTCTTCCTGGCCGGTCGCGAGAACGCGGGTAAGAGTTGGTGCCGAAACCCGGGACGAGAAGACCTGGGATGAGAAGACCTGGGACGGTTACCATCACCAGCGCAAGGAAGATCCCTCATTCCGGAACCAGAACTGCGGGTCATGGTAATGAAGTGTTCCCGTAAAACAGACTGTTGAGAAGGATTCAACTGCGTGAATTCAGAACTCTTCAGCTGGGGAACGGTGGTAATGAAGTGTTCCCGTAAAACAGACTGTTGAGAAGGATTCAACTGTGTGAATTCAGAACTCTTCATCTGGGGAACAGGGTACCCGTAAGTATAGCTTTACAAGGTAAGCCTGGCCTTGAACTTTCTAACGAAATTCAAGACAGTCTATCAGAAGTAAAGTGGGAAATAGCTTTACAAGGTATGTTTGGCCTTGAACTTTCTCCAGTGTTAGGAGCCTTTTTGTTCCTTTTCACATGTTATCAAGCGGTTAAGGCAGGGCTGAAAATTCTGGATGAAATTCAGGGCAATCTATCAGAAGTAAAGCGGGGAAAGAGAGTAGGAGCAAAGAGGAAATATGGTACACAAAATAAGTATACAGGCCTTTCCACGGGTCTTGAACCTGAGGAAAAGTTTAGGTCAGGTAAGAATACCTGGGGAGAGATTGGAAGGAAGGAGAAGAAAAAAGAAAAGAAAAAAGATCAATTAGCGGAGGTCTCTAGGAGAAGGAGCCTATACTCATCACTAGGTGAGCTCAAGGAGCCAGTTCTTAATAGTTCTGAATCAGATGAAAAGGCTATTAGGGCCTGGAAGGCGCTCTCCCAAGCAGGTGAAGCCACTGGACAACTAACAAAGATCGTCCAGAGACCTCAGGAGTCATTCTCAGATTTTGTGGCCAGAATGACAGAGGCAGCAGAGCGTATTTTTGGAGATTCAGAGCAAGCCGCACCTCTGGTAGAATAGCTTATTTATGAGCAAGCCACGCAGGAATGCAGAGCGGCCATAGCCCCAAGAAAGAACAAAGGCTTACAAGACTGGCTCAGGGTTTGTCAGGAGCTTGGCGGACCTCTCACCAATGCAGGCTTAGCGGCCGCCATCCTCCAATCCCAAAAATGCTCCATGGGCAGAAATGAATCAACGCATAGATCTTGTCCAGGAACAACTAGATGTATTATGGCAAATAGCTCAGCTGGGATGTGAACAAAAGTTTCTGGGATTGTGCGTTACTTCCATTCAGTATGAGAAATTTACTAGGGTAGCTAATTTGTTAAAAAGTCTTTCTCAGTATATGTTACAGAATTGGACGGCTGAATTTGAACAGACCCTTCGGGAATTGAGACTTCAGGTCAACTCCACACGCTTGGACCTGTCCCTGATCAAAGGATTACCCGATTGGATCTCCTCAGCATTTTCCTTCTTTAAAGAATGGGTGGGATTGATATTATTTGGAGATACACTTTGCTGTGGATTAGTGTTGCTTCTTTGGTTGGTCTGTAAGCTTAAGGCCCAAACTAGGAGAGACAAGGTGGTTATTGCCCAGGCACTTGCAGCTCTAGAACATGGTGCTTCCCCTGATATATGGTTATCTATGCTTAAGCAATAGGTCGCTGGCCATTCAGCTCTTGCACCCCACGAGGCTAGTCTCATTGCACGGGATAGAGTGAGTGTGCTTCAGCAGCCCGAGAGAGTTGCACGGCTAAGCACTGCAGTAGAAGGGCTCTGCGGCATATATGAGCCTATTCTAGGGAGACATGTCATCTTTCATGAAGGTTCAGTGTCCTAGTTCCCTTCCCCCAGGAAAAACGACACGGGAGCAGGTCAGGGTTGCTCTGGGTAAAAGCCTGTGAGCCTAAGAGCTAATCCTGTACATGGCTCCTTTACCTGCACACTGGGGATTTGACCTCTATCTCCACTCTCATTAATATGGGTGGCCTATTGCTCTTATTAAAAGAAAAGGGGGAGATGTTGGGAGCCGCCCTCACATTTGCCATTATAAGATGGCGCTGACAGCTGTGTTCTAAGTAATAAACATAATCTGCACACGTGCAGGGGCAGTTTTCCCGCCATGTGTTCTGCCTTTCTCGTGATGACAACTGGGCCGATGGGCTGCAGTCAATCAGGGAGTAATACGTCCTAGGTGGAGGATAATTCTCCTTAAAAGGGACGGGGTTTTGCCATTCTTTTTCTCTCTCTTGTTCTTGCTTTTTCTCTCTCTTCTCTTGCTTTCTTGTTCTTGTTCTTTTTCTTGCTTTCTTTTTCTCTCTCTTGCACTCTTGCTCCTGAAGATGTAAGCAATAAAGTTTTGCCGCAGAAGATTCTGGTTTGTTGCGTTCTTCCTGGCCGGTCGCGAGAACGCGGGTAAGAACATGTAATA
Source organism: Mus musculus (assembly GCF_000001635.26). NCBI lineage: Eukaryota > Metazoa > Chordata > Mammalia > Rodentia > Muridae > Mus > Mus musculus. The sequence continues at coordinate 138,354,072 of NC_000086.7, read as the reverse complement.
AGGACACATGCTCCACTACATTCATAGCAGCCTTATTTATAAAAGCCAGAATCTGGAAAGAACCCAGATGCCCCTCAACAGAGAAGTGGATACGGAACGTGGTACATTTACACAATGAAATATTGCTCAGCTATTTTAAAAAATGAATTCATGAAGGCAAATGTATAAAACTAGAAAATGTCATCCTAAGTAAGGTAACCCTGTCACAGAAGAACACACATGGTATGCATTCACTGATAAGTAGATATTAGCCCAAAAGTTCGGAATACTCAAGATACAATTCACAGATCACATGAAGCTCAAGAGGAAGGAAGACCAAAGTGTGGATGCTTCACTGCTTCTTAGAAGGGGGAACCAAATACTCATGGGAGGAAATACAGAGACAAAGTGTGGAGCAGTGACTGAAGGAAAGGCCATCCAGAGACTGCCCCACCTGTTGATCCATCTCATATACAATCTCCAAACCCAGACACTATTGTGGATGCCAACAAGTGCTTGCTGACAGGAGCCTGATATAGCTATCTCTTGAGAGGCTCTGCCAAGTGATGGCTAATCTTGATTGACAATTTACTCTGACCTGTAATCACCACAGGTACAACTCTCTGGGAATGTCAATGAAAGACACTAGATTTAGTTAATTTTATTGAACCGCCCGATAAAAACATGCACGGCATCAGACTCCATGGAAAAAAAGAGAAAGACCACCGAGTAACAATATCTTTTACTCTGTGCTTCTTGATTAGATTTAGTGCGACCAGTTCCTTTAATCTCCTACTGTCGTGCCTTCTATATCCTCAAACTATTAGCCAAAATTAAAGCCCTCCCTTCTTAATCTGTTTGTTGTCAGAGATTTTGTTACAATAATAAGAAAATGCATACATGTTAGTTCTCCCATCCTTATTTTTCATAACTGATTTGTGATAGTGCCTCCAGTAAAGGATAAGTATAAGAAGTAAATGCTTAACATAGAACAATTTAAAAATGCTATCCAGTTGTATCTTCCTTATGTTATTATATTTTATTTAATTTAAGGTAGCTTGAAGTCTCAAGGTCACATGCAAGGAAATAAGACTTATTGGAGAAGGTGTAAAGAGAAGGTGTAAAGAGAAAGAATAAATATACTCTAACTTTTATTTGTATTGAGACTTTTATTTGTGTGGGAGAGGTTATTGATTATCTTGGGAAGGCCATTGAGATGTGCAAGTTTGAGTATCTTTGGGTCTTGTTTCATGAAGGCCAATATAAAATTTGCCTAATACTAATCAAGTTATAAACAACAGAAATTATTAATTTTCACACTTTTCAGACTAGAACTTTTAAATACAGTGCACACGTGTCCTCAATATCCAGCTTGGTTCCATTTCTTAATTCACAGAGAGTACTTCCTTCTGTACTTACACAGTCAGTTCTCTGGGATCTTTTTTTGCAGGACAGATGGCCTTCATGAGGGCAGCTTCTGTTTATATCTCTTCACTTGGTAAGAGTGTCTTCCTTTTAATACTATAATATTGAGGACTAGGTTTCAACCTATAAATTTTTTGGTAATATTGAAATATATAGCATTTAAAATTAAGACTCCACTAATAGTCTGGACCCAAATATGATATCCATAAATAGACCACTTTTTAATAAGGGTTACTTTAAACAGATAACAAGTAACAAGGATCAGACAGAGAAGTTGCTGCCCTTTCCCTATTTTCATAAAACTCAGGCATAAATTTTGACTTGTGATAGTATCCTCCCTCTTCTTTCCCACATGAGGAAAAACAAGAACAACTACTATTAAAGACAGAGAACTGACACCATGCTGTGCCTGTATAAAGAAACCTTACTAAAACAATCCTGCTCATCCACTAGTTTTCCACATATTAGGTTACTTCCCACAATTTACTACTCTTTCAAACCTAAAACCCCCTTTTCTTTGTCATGTATTATCTCCACTCTTTATTCACTTTTGTTAACATAGTAGATGCACTCACAAGCCTATTACTTTGGTTATTCTCTTGTCTTTCTTGCTTGCTTGCTTGTTTGCTTGCTTTCTTCCTTTCTTCCTCCTTTCTTTCTTTTTAAATTTTTTGTATGAAACCCTCATGTGTATATTAAACCAACCTTTTGTTCTATTAATTTGTCTTTTGTCAGTTTAATTTGTACAGCTTAGCTTCTGAATCTAAAGGGTAGACAAAAATGTTTTTCTTCTACATTTGGGAACATTTTAATGTAAGCCCATTAGCCTCATGAGAAATAAAATCCCACCAAACCCTTGTTGATTTTGCTCTGAAATTTAAAGCTGTAACTCATCCTGTTCAAAATAACTAACCATTTTATGTCATCAATCATAATCATATTTAGTTTGATAACTACTTTTATTTTTTACCATAACCTGCCTGTGTATAAAGAACATTTGCTGGAGGGTTAAGAATGGGTGAAGTACTTTAGTAAAGTAATATGTCTGTTTAGTAAAAATATTTTTCCTCACTGATGACAGAGTAGAGTTATTCATTGTTAAGGATAAAAATTATGATCTCTTGGGAAGTTGATTTTTATAAATGTTTCCACAGCTCCACCCTAACAGAACAAAAAGATTTGCTAGTCATTCATGTTGTACAGCCATCTATGTTTTATATATAACACTAAAAATTGTGATGTCTTAAAATGTTATTACCTATTTTAATGAACTTATGCAATTTCACCTGTCATGTGCATGCTAAAAAATCTTATCTTGAAATGAAAGCAGACATTTTCTTTTTAAATTAAATCAAACTTTTGAACAGTTGCTGCAGGTTTTATCACAGTGAATTGTACAGCAAAAGTCATCAATCCATCTTTAAATGTTCAAACATATAAACAAAGACTAGAGAATGATACAAATGCTAAAGCAAAAATGACAGATATATGTGCTCATTACAAGTTGAAAAGCTCCAAAGATATTCTAAAGATCAATGAGAATCTCACATAATTGTTTTTTAACAGATGATTATGTGTATGGTGAAGAAACTCGGCAAATGACATTATTGTTTAGCATTTAGTAATCTAATTACATATTCAGTAAAATCCTGAAGTATTCAGAGTGAAAAAATAAAGTTTATGGGTACCATATTAAAGAGGCCCATGTAGAGGATGACAGACTATCTTGGGAAATTTGTTTGCTACCTTCAAATGTTCATCTCAAAAGCCAAGACTGTTATGGACATGTGAGAAAAATATTTTTTTTAGGAATCTATTTATCTTGCTCCTATGTAGATATACAGTTTAGTCCTAGGGGCAACAGGTAAAGAAAGCTCCATGGAAATTAGTTTCCCATGTACCATTGAAGGCCTATCAGAGGAAGATCTAAGAGATAGTTTGAGACTGAAATTATTATGAGGTTTGGCCTTGTTGGAAGAGGTGTGTCACTGTGAGTTAGCTTTGAAGTTTCAAAATCCCATGTTGTTTACAGTTACTTATCTCTGCCTCTCTATGCCTTATGCTTATGGTTCAAAATATTAATTCTCAGCTACTGCTACACTGTCATCCTGCCTGACTTCCTCCTTCTGTTTTCTCTGCCACAGTAATTATGAACTCTAACATTCTAAAACTGTAAGCCCCAAATAAAAATTGTTTCTATAGGTTGTCTTGGTCATAATGTCTTATCATAGCTATTGAAAATTAATTAAGACATTATGTAATAGAATTAAATAACTTATTCCTCATGTCCATGTAAAATTTGGGACCCATTCACCAATATTACTCTTTCACTGTCCCATAACCTTCCACTTACAAAAAAAAACTGTGCTGGCCTCTCTTATTGTATATTTTCTTTATTTACATTTCAAAGTTATCCCCTTTCCCAGGTACCTCCCTCCCAGAAACCTCCTATGCCATCCCATCCCCCTGCTTCTATGAGGGTGTTCCTCCACCCACACACCCACTCCCACCTTCAAAACTCAATCTATGGTTGCTAACAGAAATTGTCACTTGACTAAATATCTGACCTACATACCTTTAAACTATGATCACAGTGACTTCTTAATAACAATCAGTTTTATATTTATATGCAACCACACACTATACATTTGATAGTTTTATATTATAGCAAAAGATAACACATATAATTTCCAGCTCTTCATTCTTCTAATCTATGTGTTCTTGGAGCATGGAGCATAATCCAAATAATAATGCAGGAATTATAAGACTAATTGTCCCTTACTTTTCCTCACACATTTCTTCTAATCTATAGATAATCCTATTGAATTTGGAATAGCATCATAAATATGGTAGAGATCAGTATTGAATTATTTTTTTTAATTTTATTTTATTTTTATTAGGTATTTTCCTCGTTTACATTTTCAATGCTATCCTAAAAGTCCGCCATACCCACCCCCCCAATCCACTACCCACCCACTCCCCCGTTTTGGCCCTGGGGTTCCCCTGTACTGGGGCATATACAGTTTGCAAGTCCAATGGGCCTCTCTTTGCAGTGATGGCCGACTAGGCCATCTTTTGATACATATGCAGCTAGAGTCAAGAGCTCCGGGGTATTGGTTAGTTCATAATGTTGTTCCACCTATAGGGTTGCAGTTCCCTTTAGCTCCTTGAGTAATTTCTCTAGCTCCTCCATTGGGGGCCGTGTGACCCATCCAATAGCTGACTGTGATCATCCACTTCTGTGTTTGCTAGGCCCCGGCATAGTCTCACAAGTCTCACTATCTGGGTCCTTTCAGCAAAATCTTGCTAGTGTATGCAATGGTGTCAGCGTTTGGGAGCCGATTATGGGATGGATCCCTGCATATGGCAATCACTAGATGGTCCATCCTTTTGTCACAGCTCCAAATTTTGTCTCTGTAACTCCTTCCATGGGTGTTTTGTTCCCATTTCTAAGAAGGGCAAAGTGTCCACACTTTGGTCTTCGTTCTTCTTGAATTTCATGTGTTTAGCAAATTGTATCTTATATCTTGGGTATCCTAAGATTCTTGGCTAATATCCACTTATCAGTGAGTACATATTGTGCGAGTTCCTTTGTGTTTGGGTTACCTCACTCAGGATGATGCCCTCCAGGTCCATCCATTTGCCTAGGAATTTCATAAATTCACTTTTTTAATAGCTGAGTAGTATTCCATTGTGTAAATGTACCACATTTATACAATGGAATACTACTCAGCTTCAGAGAAGACTTCTTTGAGGACAGGAACTTAAGCTTGTCAGAATTTCTACTCCTACTAAACATTTTTTTTTGGGGGGGGCTGTCTTCTGTCATGGAAAATGTATTGCCACTCAGATAGGTGACTTAACACTATAATAGTTTCATCAATCTTGTTTCACTGTACACTTAACTCATTACATCTGAATGATCTCAATATTAAGACCATGTATAAACAAAATGGGGTAAGCCAAGCTCATGACATAGCCTATAAAATAAATAACACCAACTCATAGTTTGCTCACTTTTTACAAAGTACACTATATGTTTCGTATGTTAAAACAAAACAGAATGAAAATAAGAAGAGAAACTTCTTGCCCACTATTATACATTGACCAATGTTAGTATAATATTATATACAAAGAGACTGCCAAAAAGACTGAAATTATATGTCAATATGAAGTGTCTGTGAAAAATGACTTCTTTGTATGTTTTTTATGCTGAAAAGAGAATCAATAACTAGTAGGTTTGAATATGTCTTCTCAATATACGGAATTACCTATCACCCTACCTCATCTGAATCTGCAATAGCTTTTGGATGTTTGAAGTAAAGTGCTTGCTTTAAGTAAGAAGTAATAACCATGACTATAGATAGCTTCTTGGAAACTTCAACCTGAGTTATTCTCTAAGTCTTTAAGACACACACACACACACACACACACACACACACACACACACACACTCCTTAGGCTACTTTAAGCAATTTTATTTTATTACCTTAAAATGTTCCCAAATCATTATTCGAAGAAAACATTTCTTTTTACTTGATGAAATTACCAGATAATTTACAATTTAAATCAGGCAAATTAGTGTTATTTTATGGTGGGAGAAACTCAAATCCACGGATAAACATAATCAGTATCAGTGAGCTATGAATGTAGCTCAGTTCACAGAGTGCTCCCCTAGAATGCATGTACCTTCAGCACAGCAGTAGAAAACTGAGTGTGCTGGCGTCTGCTGGCGATCCTCAAACACAGGAGTTAGAAGCAGAAGTTTCACAAGTTCAAGGCTATCCTCATACCAAGCTTAAAGCCATGCTGAGTTTCATGAGACCCAGTTCCAAAACAGAACAAAAGAAAATGAATAAAAGCAACCTATACTCTTGTCAGCTTAAAATGCTTAGATTATACAGCCCAATGCTTATACTTCATCCTCACTTTTTATTATTATACAATCTACTTCTTTCTCATGGTATTATCTATGTTCTGGTGCCTCAATAAACAAAAAGTTTATCAGTTATCTACCAAGTATTTTAAATCAGCTTATCTCATATATGTATCATATATTATATTATATTATATATATATCAGTTTAATAATATATTATATGTTATATGTTATACATATATTTATTACTTGATTCAATGAGATAATACAGGAATGTAAATCTCAATAACTGAGAATGTATAGTGTAAGATTTTTATTCTTAGAACATACATTCATTGAGAGCATGTTATGATCTAGTGCTATGAGATGAGATATCACACTAATAAGTGTAGTAAATACATACAGTTTTTGAAGAAATTAATTTAAATGGAAATTACAAAACTATGTCTTGAGTATAATAATAAGTAGAAAGATTACTTGCTCTGGGGAACATGTTGAAACTTTAGGGACTTAAGAATGAAAATGTAAATGAAATAAATACGTAATTAAAAAAAAAAAGAATGCTTCCTCTCATGAATGTGTTCCAGGCAATGTAACTAGGATGTGTGAAGATTCAGAGACATGGAAATTAAAGTCAGCAAGCAAAAGCATACAGCAGTAAGAAATACACATTCAATGGTTAAAAGTTCAGTAGATCTGAAGAAAAGTCTACAAAGGAAAGAACAGCAAGAAATGAGACAGAGCAGTCTAGGCAGAATAGCAGAATAGGCAGCGCATATCTTGTATAACTGTTAAAGATTCTGGGCTTGGTCTTAAAGGTTACAAAAATCCATGGAAGTGCATTTATCATTAAAAGTGGCTGCTACACCAAGAATGGACTTCAAGGCAGAACAAGGAGATGCAATGTGATCTGTTCAATTGTGCAGTGAAAGGATTCAAGTATACACTTGGAGGATGAATCCTGGAGGCAAAAGTGACAGGGAACTATGATCAATTATACATTGGTGTAAATAAGGTAAGAGATGTCTTCAGGGTCCCTAGTTTAAGCAGTTGGGTACATGGTGATGTCATTTACTGAGATGGCAAGCACAGGAGAGTGTATAGGTCATAAATTTGTGACAATCTGGATACAGTATGTGGTATAAATGGTAAGCGATGTAAATTTCTGAAAGCAAAGTATAAAGATGTATTTGTTCTGACAGGACAATATTGTAAAAGTGGCAGCACTTGAACTGAGGAAGATTTTAGAAGAAACTGTAAGGTACATTTGAGAGACAGCAAGGAATAGTGACTGAAGAATATAGGATGATACTTAGGGCATTATTGTGATCAAGATGTCAAATGATAACGGGATTTACATGCTAAGCATTTTGAGTAGCATGGTAAATATTACATGACCCCAAGGTTTGCATTCTCCTGTTACCATCATCAGTCAATTAGTCATGGTTGATGCGATCCCTTCATACAATAAAGGTTATTGCAAAATAAAACTGAGAGACAGCTTCAAACAACTTAAGTGAGTATATTATCTTTCATAAAATTATTACTTCATTGTCTTTATTTTTTGTTGTTGTGTTTTGTTTTCTCACTAAGAATTGTAATATTCTTCTGAAAATTGTCTAGAAATCAAAGTTTGTTTACCACTTAAGTGTATGTACTCCAAGATTCCTTCCAACACTATCATTCTATGAGTTCTATAATTCCTAGAAATTTATTTAACAGGCATCAAGAACCACTGAAATTTTAGGAAGGTAAAATGACAGTACCAAAACTGTTTCAGAGAGTTATATGGACGATCTTTGTAGTATAAAAGCATGCAGTTCAATCATGGTAAGTTGGAATGAATGCACATGGCACTCTGGGTTCTGGGAGTCTTGAAAAGATACTGTGAAAGCCAGGAAGGCTTAACTTCTTAATCAAATGCTTGCTTTATCTCAGAATATCTATTTGCCCCATCCTCTCATTTAGGAGGCTTTTCAGGAAGTGGACTCAAAAACACTTTCTTTTTTCTGACTCACCAAATCTAAACCACAAGTGTTAATGCCTTTGAAAGGAAGATAGTATATTATTTATATTTTGCTGAATGGAAGAAGAATTAATTGCTTCAATGGGATGAATCATACAGAGGAAGCATATGCTAATGAGTTATATAAAATCAGTACTTGGAGAGGTCACAAATGAAAACAGTCCCCATCCTATCATAAAATCAAAGCTGGAGGATTCCAACAATATCAGAGAAAAAATAGCCCCTTTTATATCCAGGACTATTTTTGCTTCAATCCTTTGCAAATAAAATCACAGAAAAAGAAGTAGTAGGGCCACGTGAAACTTGAATGAAGAGCTGATGCTCTCCAACATTTGGGGTTAAAATTCTAACTCTGCATTTGTTGGAACTGCACTATTCTGAGCTTAAAGAGTGTGTGTGTGTGTGTGTGTGTGTGTGTGTGTGTGTGTGTGTGTGTGTGTATGTGTGTGTGTGTGTGTGTGTTGTGTGTGAGTGTGTGTGTGAAGATGCATAAACTCATGCTACTCAACACAATTTGTCTTTCTTTTACTTTAATTTGTTCAACCAGTAAAATCATAGACTAGCTATAGACATTGATAGATCTGTGAAATTAGTATTGTGTCAGATCTTAAACTGTCCAGACAACAAATTAGAATTTCTAAATGAGTTACCACTTAGAACCTTTCTCCTTCTATTGCACTAGGCAAGGACAGAGTACTCTGCAACACCATGTGGCAAAAATGAATGACATGGCTAAGACAGTCATTTTGATTTCCTCAGTCATCAAGTGATTGTAGCTAGTGTTATACCAGTTTGGTGACAAATAATTAAATATGAACTATAGTACTATGGCAACTATGGCTTACTGGAACATTCAAGTAAAGCATAGAAGTTACCTCATTTTACATATTTTCTCCCATGTGTATTCTTATAATAATAGTTTATACAATATCATGGTCAACATTGCCAACATGTTAAGTGTATGTTTCTAAGAATTTAGTCATACAATGACTCTATAAACAGTGGCCATATTAGTATTGTTTTATAAATGAAAGCAAATGTAAAGTTAGATAAACAATTATAATACAGGAACTAAAGTTCAGGATACTTGGCTCCAAAGCAGTGGTTCTCAACCTTCCTAATGTTGCAACCCTTTAATACAGATTCTCTTGTTGTGGTGACCCCAACCATAAAATTATTTTGTTTTCCTTTTCTTTAGAGCTGAAATTTTGCTACTGTTATAAATTGTAATGTAAATATCTGATATGCAAGATATCTGAAATGTGATTCATTGTGGTATCATTCAACCCCAAAGGGGTTGGTTGCTACATTTGCGTTGACAACTGCTGTTGTAGAGTCTTCATTTTGCCCCAATTTAAGACAACAATTTGAAGGGAAGGCTCAGAACTAGCTCAGAACTAGATGCAGGTAAATTTCTGTTTTGTAACAAGACAAAAAAAAAAAAAAATAAGACAAAAGTCAGGGAACCTGAAAACAAGAGGAGAGTCATGGGTCTTGACAAAAGTGGCCAGATGAAAATAAAGGGAAGTAAAGGAAGAAGAACAGCTTGATGGCTGGTAGAAAAGAAGATTGTTACCAATCAATCAATCAATCAATCAATCATTAGCTTCCTAAAGCAGTAGCTCTCATCTCTATCCAAAAGACACTAGGCAATGTCTAGTAAGATGGCTTGATGGGTGTAGGGTATGCCTGGTACTGATGTTAAGGGGGTCAGAACAAAGAATGCTGCTAAATACTCAATATCATACAAGGACAACTTCTTCACACCACAACCCATAATTATTTGGACCCAAATATCTAGAGTTTTCTGATTTTGCTCTTGCTATAGAGGAATAATGGACAACTCTAAGATGAATGACTTATTAAGCTGCTGCAATTTAGTAACTATACATTTTTTCAACTATACATTTGTGATTCTAACAGGGCTTCAAGTTTTTTTCTAGTCATTTGTGAAATTTTTATCTGAGGGCATAAAAATAGGCATATAAATAAAATATGTTCTGGTAAAGATAATAAAAAGTTTACTTGAATATAATTGTTTGACACACATATATTATTTAATGGTTTATTAAAGATAAAAGGAAATTTGATACTAATGAGATAGATATGCTTGTTTATTTTACAGAAGTAAATCTTGACTGAGTATTTGATACTGCAGACTGAGTATTTGATACTGCAGGACGTAGAGACTCTTCCAACAGTTTCAGAGTTGACTGATATTTTGATTTTATCATTGTCAATGCTGAGGACATTACTCTGTATAAGTACACAGTTAAAAAGAGCAGAAGTATATGTAGGGCCATTTCAGTGGTTATTGGAAACTTGGTCTTTATCCCCAAGTCAGATTTCAGTTCACAAATCTTTCTGAAACTCAAGTCATTAACTCAAATAGCAACTTAAACAGAAAAGTCTCTAATCTAATCCAATCAAAAGATAACTAATTGATGCTCATCAATTATGGAATAAGGACAAGAAAATATTGAAAGTCTGCTTTCTATAATTAAACTCTTTTGTTTCTTTAGGAGCAGAAATTTTTATTTGTACAGTAAAAAAAAAAACTCTTCAATTAATAAAATACAATATTTTGGAACCTAAGCCATGGAGTTTCAGGCAGTGGTTATTGTATCAAATAGCATGGCAGCATACCCAGTTCAAGTGAACATATTCTGTTTTCAGACTCAGGGCTGCAGTCACATTGTATAATGCAATATAGGAAAGCACTCCCATCTCAGACTATTATTTTTGAATTATTGCATGTTCAGGATTTTTCCCGCTGGCCAAATGTTTGTGATATCTCATTCAGATACATGACCCTATATAGGGTCACACCCCACAGTTTAAGAAGTTGTATCTTATAGCATAAAAATGCATAATAATTTATTCTTAAGTGCTATCTATTGAGAAACTGTGACCTAGAAGCAAGCTTTTATGACCAGCCCTGACCAGACAGCCCTCATGAGGTAAAAGCATTTTTTACATTATGATGAAAACCAATGCCAACTTTATTCCAGCTTTTCTCAATAGTACCAAGATTTATGTGGAAAAATGTGATAGATATCAGTCATCAAATAGTACTGATAAAATTCTAGTAAGTATTTATAGACAAATGGTTAAATCTATTTTATATTTCTTTTTTGTGATTTCATGAGAATATTTTCTTTCTCTTTATTATTATTTTTTTATTTACATTCCAAATGTTGTCCCCCTTCCCATCCTCCCCTTTGAAAGCCCCCTACCTCATCAACCCTCCCCTTTGCATCTAAGAGGGTGCTTCGTCACCCACCCACCAACTCCCATCTCACTCCTCTCACACCTCTCCCTTCATTAGGCAACCAGCTTCTACAGGACTAAGGGCCTCCCCTCTCATTGATGCCAGATAAGGCAGTCCTCTGATACATCTGTAGCAGGAGCCATAGACTGACTCATGTATACTCTTTATATATTCTAAACTCAATTCCACATGCACATCCCTTTCAGACTTGACAGCTAGCCTTCTGTCTCACCAAGGACAACCTGTGTATCATCTCTGCTAAAAGTAGAGAAAGTTGTTTAAAATTATCCCTTTCAACAATTCTACCTTGAGAAAAAATACCTGCATTTACCATTCTTTACAATGTTAAATTATTGTACAATGAAGTTCTCTTATGAATTGCTTTAAAACTAGAGCATCACTCCCACTTCTTATATGCAAGATGCTTATGATATCCAGAGGCCATAATGCATCTTAGAAAAGAATATTCAATGAAAGCCAGCTCTACTCCAGCTAGCTTGTGACATCAGTGTTAGTCCTATCTCTTACAAGCAGCATTACAAAGGCCTGTCAGTTTTCTTGGGGGCATTTCAAGTCAGATCCTATTTTCCTGCTGTCAAAAATGCAGCCTCAGTCAGTATGACATCTACTTCTCCACTTGGCAGAGGGCCCTTTCTTCTGTAACAATGAAAATGAAGGTACTTTCTTAGCTGATAGATTTTAGGGCTTACACATAGGCAGAGCTTTTGTTTCTTCATGGGTTATAGTAGGACAGGGAACTATCTCAGCACTCCAGTCCTTTTTCTTTTACTTATTTTTATGACAGAAAAAAAAACTACTGTTCATATAAATAAAAAATGAAATGTCTGGGTTTCATCTATTGTATTGTGTGTTCAAAGCTCCCAAAATTACTTAACTCTTTTCATTTCATTTTATTTTCCTGGGACATGGAATCATTGAGTCCTGGTTTATGGGAGTTAATAAACTGCATTTCCTAATACAATCAGAGTTTATTAGGCCTATGTGAGAAGAAGATTATTGAAAAGCCTTGTGGGCTTTATACTCAGTGGTCTCTCCTTTTATAATAAGCAATGGGGTGTGTGTGTGTGTGTATGTGTGTGTATGTGTGTGTGTGTGTGTGTGTATGGGTGTGTGTTAACTTTACAGAAATATACAAGCAGGTTTGAGAATGTGATTGATGTCATTTCTGACTTAACAGATCAGATAATAACTTCTTATTGGAAGCATGGTACAAAGCAGACAACAATTTGCCCTGAGCTTTAAATGCCTTATTATTCTGTGCTTTTGTTTTGTTCCTTGGACTGGTTATGCAGATAAATACCTTAGGTACTTAAGCTGTGGCTAGAAATACCACCAGTTGATCTCTTTTAATTCAAGTTAGAAGAGTAGGCAAATAGTGCTCATAACTGGCCCTTGAGGATACATTCTCTGATATATACCTGGGTTTAAAATCAAAATGACAGTAGCTGGAAGAACTAGAAGCAACACAGGCTAATCAGTTCTGCTTTGAAGATAGAGCCATCTTTGAGAATGTTAGAGACTCGCGGCAAACTTACATACTACACAATTAGATACTGAAAATTTCAGGTGTATATTTCATACCATACTCAAGTTCAATGTCAATCAAATTATTAAATAATACAAAGATTGTTTTTGAAAGTCATTAAGCTTTACACTTTCTTTATTTTCAAAAAAAGACTAATTAAGGAATTTAATTAGGGCTTTCAAGGCATCATAATTTCTCCTTCAGAGAAATTCTTCTGGGAAGCAGAAAGGACAGCATATACATATGGGATAGCAAAAGGATCAGATGTTGCATCTCATGTCACTTCACATCTCTAGTTAAATCAAACGTGTTTGTCCTTGGAGTAGACTACACTGGAATGCCTGTCAACATTAAATCAGTATGAGGTTTGGGACACATAAAGTACTGTTCCTATCCTAAATAATGTTAGGTGACATTCATGGGGTGTTTATTGTATGGCACACATTGTTCTCAGCAGTTTACATGCAACTCATGACTTTTTACAATACAGATGTAAGTTAGACAGATTTACAACACATACACTGTTATTCTTCCAATCTATAAGCAATCTAGGAAGACAGAGATTAACTCACTAGCTGTTTCCATTTAGATCTGGAATGTATGCACAAAGAATCACATGTTGAAGGCTTATTCACAAGCTGCTGGTATTTTGGGTAGGTAGTGAAAACTTTAGTGTATGAGACTACCTGGATAAAGTCAGTCATTGAAATATGTCATTGAAAACAATATTCCAACCCTTTAACCATCGAATATGGAGGTGAGTATTTTTGTTCCACCATTCCCTTCTGTCTTACAACCAGTCTACAAAAATTATAGTTGCCTCAGATAGAGTGAAACCTCTGAAGTCATCAGCCGAATGCATATTTTCTTCTTTAAGTCAATTTGTGGGCATCTTAGGTAGGGTTTTTAAAGCTGTGCTCAAATACTATGACCAATAGCCAACCTGAAGATGAAAGTGTTTATTTTACCTGATGCTTACAGGTAACAGGTTCTCACTAAGGGAAGTCAGGATAGGATCTTAAGCAAGGCAGGAACCTGGAGGCAGGAACTAAGGTAGTCATGGAGGAGTGCTGCTTATTGGCTTACTCTCTCACAGCTTGTTCATCCTAATTTCTTATAGCATCTAGGGCTATCAGAACAGGGGTGGCAACACCAAGAGTGAGCTGAGCCCTCCAACATCAATCACTGGTAAAGAAATAGTCCTATCCACTTCATAATAGAACTTCATTGTGCAATTATTTAATATTGAAAAGAATGGGACATTTTCTCGTTTGAGGTTTCCTCTTTCATAATGACTCTAGCTTGTGTCAAGTAGACATAAAACCAGTCACTGAAGTGGATGTCTGTACTCAAGAAAATATCCAGTTATACAAAAATGATTATATGGTATGGGAACACTAAATAGCTATTTGTGAAGGATTAAGTTGGAAATAATCTAAATGTCATCTATCCTAGTACATTTTTTTCCAGTGGGTTAGTTAGATAACTGTAAAAAACTTGATTATCAAAACTTTACAAAAGTTTGGAAATATTTATGGCACAATATAAGTTCTACGTATCACTCTACAAAACCATAAAACAATACCATTAAAATATGTAACCTTTTTAGGATATAAAAAGATTAAAATGATAATAAAATATGGAATAATTTTATAACAATAGAATTATCAGTTAAAAACATGTATTTTCTAAGTACTTGCTAAAAATTCTCATTAACTGTCTTCTTTATAAACAACAGTAAATAAAAATATGCTTCAAAGAGCATGTCACTGACAGGTAAGGTTAGCCTTGTCATACTTGATAGAGAGTCAGAAATTCACTAGCTGTATCTAATGACTTTCTGAAGATAAATAAGCCTTCCAAGGACTGTGTCTCGTCAACATAGCTACCTGACCAACCTTGTATAGCATCTTTTCTATCATTGAGGATTCCTCATTTTTTTCCAGGCAAGTAGTTATGTCAGATCTATTACCTAGGTTCCAGTATAAAACCAATTGCTATAATTTTCCTGCTTTTTTAAAAAAGATGAAACATGACATACTAGACCTTGGTAAGAAAGAAATGAGATCTTCCTTATGATGGAATGGATATTTATAAAATTTATGATGAAAGTAATATAATAGTATATTCAACTATCAGAGCCCCCTGACTTTAAAAGATGAATTTAATTGTTACATGTTTCTAATTTTTCTTTACTTCAGTCCATATTGGAACTTCATTTATATTGAGTAAGAAACAAGTTTAACATTAATATGTAATTAATACTTCAAACATTTCATGGTAAAAATGTACATTCTGTCTTATATCCTGGTTCAGGTTCTATAACTATAACTATATTATCTGGTTCATCAATAGTTAAAGGACAATAGGGTTAGTTTGCTCTGAGTTTCTTCCAGTCTATTATATTCTTCCCCGAAAAGCTACCCAGTTGACTTCCAATCTCTTGAAGAAAAGCTGTTAGGAATAACTGAACCAGACATGGTTAAAAGCACCATCAGCATTAAGCTATAAGAAGATATGAAGAAAAGTAGAGATAAAATGACCAGTAATGATAGAAAACAAAAAAGTTAGGATAAGTGAAATATTTTAATGAAATATTTCCAAATAGACCCCTCTGTGAAGTTACTGTGTTACAGTCCCCACATGCAAAATGGAAAGAACAATTAACATTGATTTCCAGGGTATTAAACATGTCTCATAAGGTTATATAACAAAAAAAAATTCTATGTAAGCCAAAGGAGTATGCAAAAGTTGTTTTTATTTACCCGATGGAATTATCATCTTAGAGGCTTACTGCTCATTAAGTTCATCCTTTCTAGTTCTTTCTGATCTCTGGATGGTTTTGTTCAACTTAGCTGTTCTGGCTCAAACTTGATTCCAAGCTGTCTGATCCAATATGGCTTTTCTCATCTTCTTACTGAATTGCTCTTCTTGACATCAAATTTATTCTAGCACTTTGTTCTAATATTCTGGTTCCTTGTTATACTCTGACTCCAACTGCTTCTGTTGACCTGCACTGGACTGCATAATCTTAACTCTGCAATACTTCACTTACTGGACTGAGTCCCAGCTGACTGGCTCCCTTTCTGGTCACTGAGCTGCTCTTAAGTAGCTTCCCTTTCCTGAGATGTTCTCTTGAGATTTGGACATATCCTATTTCTGATTCATTCTACCAAATCTTTCTCTGATTCATCACATTGTCTTTTCTTCAATTAGACAAGACTTTCAAATACTGCTGCTTTCTTCTATAAACTAATCATTAGGGATTAAAGTAGGGTAGTAAGGGCCTGTTTGTAGTTCATCCAGATCATATAGACCTAGAAGTCCTTGGATATGATCCCTTTCCACAGCATCCATACTGCTGGATTAAAATTCATCTAGAGAAGTAAAGAATTAATTTTTGCTGACAAAAATGATTTTTAAAAAAATCCATTAAAATTCAGCACCACATGATACCTTCTCCAAAATCGACCATATAATTGGTCACAAAACAGGCCTCAACAGATACACACACACAAAACAAACAAACAAACAAACAAAAAAAAAACAACTGAAATTATCCCATGCATCCTATCAGATCACCACGGACTAAGGCTGATCATCAATAACAATATAAATAAGAGAAAGCCAACATTCACATGGAAGCTGAAGAACACTCTACTCAATGATACCTTGGTCAAGGAAGAAATAGAGAAATTAAAGACTTTTTTGAGTTAAATGAAAATGAAGTCACAACATACCCAAACTTATGGGACACTATGAAAGCATTTCTAAGAGAAAAACTTATAGCTCTGAGTGCCTCCAAAAAGAAACTAGAGAGAGCATACACTAGCAGCTTGACAGCACACCTTAAAGCTCTAGAACAAAAGGAAGCAAATTCAACCAAGAGGAGAAGACTGGAGTAAATAATCAAACTCAGAGCTGAAATTAACCAAGTAGAAACAAAAACAACTATACAAAGAATCTTGTAGATTTTCTCAAAAAAAAGAAACAGATCAGGAATTCAATTCTCATATTTTAACCTAGTAAAAACAATATTCAGCAAACCAGTAGCCAACATCAAATTAAATGGAGAGAAACTTGAAGAAATCAACTAGAATCAGGGACAAGGCAGCCCACTCTTTCCCTACCTAGTCAGAGCAATTAGACAAGAAAAAGAGGTCAAGGGGATGCAAATTGGAAAGTAAGAAGTTAAAATATCACTATTTGCAGATGATATGATAGTATATATAAGTGACCCTAAAAATGCCACCAGAGAACTCCTAAACCTGATAAACAGCTTCAATGAAGTAGCTGGATATAAAATTAACTCAAACAAATCAATTGTCTTTCTCTACACAAAGGATAAACAGGATGAGAAAGAAATTAGGGAAACAACACCCTTCACAATCGTCACAAATAATATAAAATACCTTGGTATGACTCTAACTAAGGAAGTGAAAGATCTTTATGATAAGAACTTCAAGTCTCTGAAGAAAGAAATTAAAGATCTCAGAAGATGAAAAGATCTCCCATGCTCATGGATTGGCAGGATCAATATAGTAAAAATTGCTATCTTGCCAAAAGCAATCTACAGATTCAATGCAATCCCCATCAAAATTCCAACTCAATTCTTCAAGAAATTAGAAATGGCAATTTGCAAATTCATCTGAAAAAAAAAACAAAAACAAAAAACAAAAAAACCAAGGAC
Organism: Mus musculus; assembly: GCF_000001635.26. Classification (NCBI taxonomy): domain Eukaryota; kingdom Metazoa; phylum Chordata; class Mammalia; order Rodentia; family Muridae; genus Mus; species Mus musculus. Next base: position 138,336,257 of record NC_000086.7, on the reverse strand, counting down.
AGCAAAAACTCTTCTCAAGGATAAAAGAACCTCTGGTGGAATCACCATGCCTGACCTAAAGCTGTACTACAAAGCAATTGTGATAAAAACTGTATGATACTGGTACAATGACAGACAGGTAGATCAATGGAATAGAATTGAAGACTCAGAAATGAAACCACACACCTATAGTCCCTTGATCTTTGACAAGGGAGCTAAAACCATCCAGTGGAAAAAAGACAGCATTTTCAACAAATGGTGCTTATCATGTAGAATGGCGGTTATCATGTAGAAGAATGCAAATTGATCCATTCTTATTTCCTTGTCAAGTCTAAGTGGATTAAGGAACTCCACATAAAAACAGAGACACTGAAGCTTATAGAGGAGAAGGTGGGGAAAAGCCTCGAAGATATGGGCACAGGGGAAAAATTCCTGAACAGAACAGTAATGGCTTGTGTTGTAAGTTTGAGAATTGAAAAATCGACCTCATAAAATTGCAAAGCTTCTGTAAGGCAAAAGACACTGTCAATAAGACAAAAAGGCCACCAACAGATTGGGAAAGAATCTCTACCAATCCTATATCAGATAGGGGACTAATATCCAATATATATAAAGAACTTCTGGACTCCAGAAAATAAAATAACCCCATTAAAAAATGGGATACAGAGCTAAACAAAGAATTCTCAACTAAGGAATACTAAAGGGCTGAGAGGCACCTTAAAAAAAAAAAAAGTTCAACATCCTTAATCACCAGGGAAATGCAAATCAAAACAACCCTGAGATTCCATCTCACAACTGTCAGAATGATTAAGATAAAAAATTCAGGTGGCAGCAGATGCTGGTGAGGATGTGGAGAAAGAGGGACACTCCTCCATTGTTGGTGGGATTGCAAGCTGGTACAACCACTCTGGAAATCAGTCTAGTGGTTCCTCAGAAATTTGGACATAGTACTACCATAAGATCCAGCAATTCCTCTCCTGGGCATATACCCAGAAAATATTCCAACTTGTAATAAGCACACATGCTCCACTATGTTCATAGCAGCCTTATTTATAATAGCCAGAACCTGGAAGGTACCCAGATGTCCCTTAACAGAGGAATGGATACAGAAAATGTGGTACATTTACACAGTGGAATACTACTGAGCAATTAAAAACAATGAATTCATGAAATTCTTAGGCAAATGGATGCATCTGGAAGATAACATCCTGAGTGAGGTAACCCAATCACAAAAGAACACACTTGGTGTCCACTCACTGATAAGCGGATATTAGCCCCAAAACTTAGAATATCCAAGATACAATTTGCAAAACACATTAAATTCAAGAATAAGGAAGACCAAAGTATGTATTCTGCATTCCTTCTTAGAATGGGAAACAAAGTACCCATGGAAGGAGTTACAGAGGCAAAGTTTGGAGCTAAGATGGAAGGAAAGACCATCCAGAGTCTACTGCACCCGGGGATCTATCCCATATACAACCACCAAACCCAGACACTATTGCATATGCCCTAAAGATTTTGCTGACAGGACTCTGACTTAGCTGTCTCATGTGAGTCTATGCCAGTGCCTGGCAAATGCAGAAATGGATGCTCACAGTCATCTATTGGATGGAATACAGGACCCCCAATGAAGGAGCTAGAAAAAGTACCCAAGGAACTAAAGGGGTCTGCAACCCTATAGGAGGAACAACGATATGAACTAACCAGTATCCCCCAGAGCTGTGTCTTTAGTTGCATATGTAGTAGAGGATGGCCTAATAGGCCATCAATGGGAGGAGAGGCCCTTGGTATTGCCTTGGTATATGCCTCAGTACAGGGGAATGCCAGGGCCAGGAAGTGGGAGTGAATGGGTTGGGGAGCAGGGCAGGGGTAGGCTATAGGGGGTTGGGGATAGCATTTGAAATGTAAATGAAGAAAATATCTAATAAAAAAGAGAAATAACAAAAAAAATCCGATTACAGACAAACAAAAACAAGGAAAAATCCATTAATGTAATTAAACCTAATTTATATCATCAATGAATGGAGAGTTACATCTGGTAAGTTTCTTGATGTCTCTCTTTTGGATTTCTTCATTATCACTAGAAATATGTGAATGAATGAGAGAGTAGGTCATCCATTATACTTATTCTTTAGAATCCCTGCATAATTACATTCAAATCAGTCCTGAGTAAATTGTCAGCATAAACAACAAAAACCAAATGTGGAAGCATGTAAGATAAAGTGTAGTAAATAATATATAGGTTGAACCAAAGTAATTATTCTTGCAAAATAATCCTCATCCAGGATAGCAAGGAGTAAGGAACTCCAGGTCTGCTTAAAACAATTTTGTCAACAATGAGATAATAAAAAACAATGAGGTAAAAATAAAAAACAATAAACAAAAGAAATGAGGTCATAATCTAAATAACATAAGAACACACATCAACAAATTTTTCTGCACACAGTATTCCTGCTGCAAAATGTCTAGTTTATTCCCTAATTTATTATATTTTAAATATTATTTGAAAGTTTCATATATGTATACACTATCCTGATCATATTTACCTTCCCAACCAATTTATCCAACTTAATTTAGCCAACTAACGCATCTTTTTTTTCCAACTTCATGACCTCCCCCATATTTAATAATCCACTGAGTCCATTGAGTACTGTTCATGTGTTCATGGGTGCAGAGACATCCAATTGGGTATGGGGAGCCTGTCAGTCAAAGAAAAATGACTCTACTTGCCCCAGTAGTTATCAAAATACATCAGTTCCTCAGCTAGGCATGGGCCATTATGAGCCTGTCTCCTCTCAATGATGGGGTTATTTTAATAATTTGTTTTATTCTTTGAACATTTTATTCATTTATATAATGCATATTACTCATATCCATCCACCACCACTGGCTTGATCTTGTGCAAGTCTTATGCAGGAAATTATCGCTACCATGAGTTCATGTGTGCAAAATTCATGCCATATCCAGAGGATAACATTCCATAATGATCTTCTCTGTCCTCTGGCTCTTACATTATTTCTGCCTTATTCTGACAGGTTCTGTGAGCCTTGAGAGTAGGATAAGGAAGGGTATTAATATTGATGCCCAATATATAGTTTATACTCATGTCATATGTGTGAGTAAAAGAAACAAAACTGTGCTAAATTTCTTGTGGGACAAAATTAAAAGTAAACATCATAGACTATTACAAGGTAATAAATGATAGCCTACTTCAGAGTAAGGTGGCTTGAGAGGATGGAGAGATGGGAATGGAATGGGAACAATTTCATATTCACATTTCAATTCTAGTGGACCTTTTATAACTGTATATCAAATTTATAAAATAATGTGTTTTGTTATTATAAGCAAAGGAGGAGAGGCCTCATTGAGAAGGTGATATGGGATCAAAGATTTAGAAGGAATGAGGGGGTAATTCCTATGGTTATCAGTTTACATCTGCAGAAAATCAAGCAAAAGAAGATGATAATTCTGATCAGAGGAGCAGCAGTGTTTGTGATGAAAACATTTATGATTCTGGATATATTTGGAATTAAAGAAAAGATGATCTTATGATTAACTTACAATGCTGTTCGAGAGAAGTAGAATTGAGTCAAAGATGCATCTAAAATTTTTAGTTTGACTAAATAGACTGATACAATTTCTATCAACCAAGTTGGTACAGAAATGTGGTATGGTTAGTGGAGCTATCAGGAAGTCAATGGTGGAAAGGTTACCTTTGGAGAATGTGTGAGACTCCTGTCTAGAGATTTAGAGTTGGCAATTGAATACAAATAGTGATAGTAGAGATTCACTAGATGCAAAGTTTACTTAAGTGGATAATTAGAGAAGAAAAGCAAAGGAAAGTATTAAGCTTAGTATACTCCAAGCCCCAAAGATTGGAAAGAAACAACTGAAAATGAGGAATAAATGATACAAGGCCATCAGTAAAATGATATCTTTCTTGGATTCCCAATCCATTTTTTCTTATTTACCTCCTACTCTATCTTCTCTTCATTTTATGTATAGATGCATTAGTGTCTGTTTATAAATATATGTGTGTGTGTGTGCATGTGTGTGTGTTTTAGTGGTTGGTATGGACCAGGTAAAGTAGTGGGAGATGAGTTAAGGAAAAGTTCATTCAAATAGCAATGGGCTCTTTTATTATGAGTAGCAATATTTAAAATTACTGACAAGTGGTAGACATAAAACCCAAAGTACAGTCCATCTGACTCAAATTTTTTATACCTCCACAGACAGTGCACTTTTCTACTTCCTGTAACTAGAGTGAACTATTTCCATTGCCCTCCAGTCTACCCTTAATGTATATTCTAATTGACATTGTAAAAATTATGCAACCTGGCTTTTGTTCTGTGTGGCATTTGTTCATCTGATGGTAATCTACTTTGAGTTTTCTTAATTGTACGTAGAAGTGTCTTCAACAAGTTTCTTAAACTTTTGAGTAAACAGGTGCCTTTCAAAATAAAAAAAAAAAAATCTGTCTCATGCGTAGCCTACTATAAATATAATTACCTCTTAAACATAAATGTAATTAATAATTTCAAAACTCTGGCAGTTTGATTTGTTTTGATGTTTTAAAATTGTGTCATTCCTTAGTCTTGTACATGCAGTGTACTTTCAACTTTCCCCATCACCTCTTCAATTTCAGTTCTTTTACAAGGTCATTGCACCCTGTGATTGTGAAGATGTTAACTTGTAACTGAACCTGATTAATGCTACTCAAATCAATCCCAGAGGCAGCTGCATGCACACTTTCTTCGCTACCTGCCCCAGTATTCTGGGTTCATGATTGAAATACACACACACACACACACACACACACACACACACACACACGCACACACAGCCTTTATACTTTTATATGCCTTAAACAGCTCAATGACTGGGCCACTTCTGAACTTTCACATGGCTGATGTACCCTCCTTCGATATTCCCGAGTTATTACTTATTAAAATCTATATTCTATTTTTGCAGCCCCAGACTCAGATCTGCAGCCCCTTTGGCTGCATTGCCCAGGACCTACATGATGACTATCTCTCTGTCTTCTGCACCACTCTGGCCTAGTGTCTCTCTTTCTTCCTTGGCATGGCAGCTGTTTCTCTCCTGCTACCTAGGTCCCTTGCCTAGGAATCCTAAAAGTACCACCTTTGTTTCCCTACCCAGTCACTGGCAATTTTTTTTTTTTTTTTTTTTTTTTTTTACTAATCAAAACCAACTTGGGGCAGGGTTCCGCCAGTTTCTTACATGCAGATGTGCTAATTTTTATGCAATTTTAAGGACCATATTAACATAATACAAACTGCATTCGACCAAATCCACAGCTGAATCTAGTGAGTAAATTTCAGTAGCTAAAACCTGCCATTGATTGCTAACATAGAGTCTCTGTTAATACATGTTAATTTGCATGTTTTGAAGGACTCCCTGATTTTCCAAAAAAGAACCAATATGATAAATGGCAAGTGTTACTAACATAAATAAACAAGAACAATAGTAGCTTTGGGGATTAAAAACAAAAACAAATCTAGAATTTACCCTAGCAAAAAAAATTGGCTAGATATTAGCTCCCTCATGTGGGCCATGTGTTAGATGTTTGTTGTTGTTGTTATTGTTGTTGTTTTGGGTTTCTTTTTATGGAAAGCTATGTAGATAAATTGCTTCAGATTATCAGTTGTAGGAGGAGGTATGGTTAAATATTATGTTAGGTTAATGGACCTGAGGAAAGATTTAAAAGTCATTCTTAGGAGGCCTGACTCGGAATGTATTACAGGATTGTATCGAGAGGAGGCCAATTTCAAGTGCCTTCCTTTGACTTTCCTACACCACCAAAATGGCTGCAATGCTATGATGATATAATTAAAGAAGTTTGCAAAATAACAGAAGACTGTTGGGTCTAGAGAATAGAGAACAATGAAGAGTAGAAATTGGAAATTACTCTCTGAGTCTAGAGTAAAATTTGCTCACTAAGGAAGAAAGCCTGAATGATCCTTTAGGTTTAGCCACAGGCATTCCATCCAAAGAGGAAGAGGGCCAGTTTCTATGTAATCACACTATTCTAGATGCTGCACCTGATTCAGAAAGCTTCATCTTCCCCTAATGTAGTTTCTTTTAAAAATCTGTTTCATGATTCATAACTTCATCAAGTGACTTCATTGAGAATTCAAAAATCATTATGAGCTATGTATATGCTCAGAAATATTTAAAATATCGTCTCTGGTGATAGAAAGATGGCTCAGTGATAAGATTACTGATTTCCTCTACCAGTAGTCCTGAGTTCAGTTTACAGCACCCATGCGACCAGTCACAGGGCAACTCTACTTTCAGGGGATCTGACATTTTCTTCTTATTTCTGTGAGCTGGTTTTGTGTATATATATATATATATATATATATATATATATATATATATATATATATATATATATATATCAGGTATACATGAAATTCAAAAATAACATCTCCATTTTTCAATTTCATATTTACCACCTTTAGTCACTGATGGATTGTTTCACTTCACTTGTTGCAGTGTTTAGAGTTTCAATAACTACTTGTTCTCTCTTAATAATCTGTCTACACCCACAGTACCTGCAAGAAAGTACTTGATTTCTGTATAAGCAACTCTATTTCCTATTTTGTGTATTCTCACCAACCTTCATCATTTATATAAAATCCTTTTGCCTGTGAGGATTCTTTGATTGTTATTGAACTCAAGACATTTGCATTTTGGTGAATGTGAAGCCAAAAGTACAACCAGAATTTAAAATGTGGAGAAAGACTTATTACATGTAGTAGACAAGGCGATCACAGGAGTCATTTCCAGAGCAGTACTCCCCTTGAACAAAAGAAGCACCAGGAATCTTATTCAATGATCCTATACTGAAGCATATTAGAAACAGCATACTTTGTTTAAAGAGTACATTTATGTTTAGATTCAATTTGGGGCCACAGTTCAGTATGGAAAGACAACAGATGCATTACTGACCACGTTTCTTTTCAAGTCATAAAGTACATGTTTCAAAAGGAAAGATGGCAGACATGAATAATTGTCACCCAAACATGACCTGAACAAAGAAGACACCAATGAACATGCCAACCTGTGTGTATGGGAGAAAACTCTCAAAACCTCAACTCTACACAAATTTCTATGCTTTAACATATTAGGAAATAAGTATATGTATGTGTATATGTATATGTAATATTTTCTAGCCAGGTTGAGACATTTTGAGGATATTGCTTTACTCTCTAATGCATGCAAGATACCAGTTCAATTCTTGGGAAAAGAGCTCTAACGGAAATATGATCAACTAGAGAATATATTTTCTATGGCACTTTTGAAAACTTTTATACACACACGCACACACACATAGTATTGAATATATTCTTTCATATTCTACTAACCTCTCTTTTAACCCTTTGCTTTCCCATTATGCTCCTTTTTTTATTCTATTGTTATGTCACATATGTATAATTATATATATATACATATATATACATATACATGTATGATTTTAGTGTGTCTATATAAAAGTCTAGAAATGAGAGAAAATACATAATATTTGTACTTCTGAGAATGAAAATATTTACCTGATATGATTATCTCAAGTTGCATTCATTTTCCTATACATGGAATAATTTCACTGTATTTTATGGCCTAAAAATATCAAGTGTGTATCTATACATTTGCCTTATCCATAGCCCTGGTATTAGGTCTGGAGAGATAGCACTGGACAACTAGGTTGATTCTATACCCTAGATAATTCCACAGCTTCAAATAGTGCTGCTAGAAACACTGACCTGAAAATAACTCGGTGGTAGTTTGGCTTGGATCATTCAGGTAAATGGCCAAGAAGGGCATAACTGGGTAATACCACAGATTCTATATTTATGGTTTGTTTGTTTTTGTTTTTGTGAAAGCTCCATATTGACTTTCACATTTGTGACTGGACAAATTCATGTAACTACCAGCAGTGTATAAGGGCTCCCTTCTGTGTGTATTTTCACAAGCATTTGTTGTTTGTTTTTCTTAATGACTGCCATCCTGATTGGGTTAAGATGGAATCTCAGTAGAGTTTTGATTTCCATTTCTCTGATGAGTAGAACTGCTAATTTTTTCAAATGTTTATTGGTCATTTGTATTTTCATCTTAAAGAGTACTTTTCTTCATTTCATTAGCTTATTTATTGATTGGTTTTTTTTTTAGCTCTTTGCATATTTAAGCTGTAGAATGTCTCCTCACTTGAATGTTTTCTTTTCTATGTAGAAGCGATTTGATTTCATGAAATCGAAAATGAGAGAAAATACATAATATTTGAAATCCTGTTTGTTGATTATTGACATCATGTCCTGAGCAACAGGAATCCTATGTAGAAGGTTCTTAAGTATCTTAAAATGTCTAAGAGTTGTTCCTCTAGCAGTTTTAAGATTCCATGTCACATATTAAAGTCTTTGATCCATATTGAATTGAGTTTTGTGAAGACTTGCAGTGGCTTGGAGGAAATAGTCCCCATATTTTTGTGCATTTCAATATTTGGTAGACAGCAGAACTCTTTGGGGAAGCTGAGGAAGGACAGACAATTCTCAAAGAAAACTGGGGCTAGGAAGAAGATAATATATTTCGGATCATGAAGGAGCCATCTTCATTTCAGTTGTAGGGAATGAAGTGAAAACAGGAGCAGAAATCAGAGTTAGAGATGTAGAATATACAAGTCTTAAGTATAGAAATCATGCTGAATATGCCATGCCAAAGGAAACAGGACAGAACAAGAGAAGAACAGGAAACAAAGCCCTGGGAAACACAGATAGCAAAAATTAAATAGGAAAAGTGAGTGAAAGTACGATGAAGGACTCCAAGCAGTAGGATGCAGTATCTCAGGAAACAAAGTAAGGTGAAGGTGGAAAGAATAGCCTGATTTTGAAAGACTGACAAAATGTTTGCCACATAAGAATGCATGGGATTCAGACTGGCTGAACGAATGAATGATGCCATGAAGGCTCTACAGCATAGAGGACAAGTAAATCAGACCACATCAAACTCTTCAGAACACAAGCATCTGAGCTGCCACCAACTGAGCAGCCCAAATATAACCACAGCATGTAACAGAGTAGCGTTATTTTACAACTTTCTCTTATTTGTTCTGCAAAGCTCAACATACCTCCTGCATAGATGACTATCATTTTCTTTTGAGCTGAATGGTTCTCTGATCACTTATATTTTCAAAGTGGAAAATGAGGGGCTATTCACAACTATTTTAACTCCATTGAGTTTCAAAGTTTGCACGGGGTTACAGAAAATTTCTTTGGACCAACCATAAAAGTTTCAAATAAGAAAAAATAAAAATAAAAACAGGTCCAGGAAAAATAGAATCAGAGGGTAAAGGTCAAGACTGATGACCCCTGAGATTCTTGGTGGAAGAGGAGAACCAGGTTATACAAGGGTCTGATGGACATGCAACAAACATAATACCACTGCATACGTGCCACAAATCACATGCTAAATAAATCAATTTTATCCAGCCATGTGATGTACACTTTATTCCTATGTCTTGGAAGGCAAAAACAAGTATATATCTGTGAGTCTGGGGACAGCTTGGTCTATATAGCAAGTTCCAGGCCAACTAGGGATGTATACAAAGACTGAATTAATAATGCTAAATTGAGAAAAAGAGAAATATTTACCTATAACCAATAACTGTATTTACTTAGGTGTCATTTTTATTACTGAAAAGCCATCTCCATAGAAAAGTAAAGGGTAGTAAGTTATGCTGCCTGTTGTTTTTGTTGTATAGCGAGACCAAAATTTACCATGTAATTCATTCTGTGACTTGCTGTAGTAAAGCTATGTTAAAGCTCAGTTGTACTTCCTAGGGCTTCCTCTAGTCCCATGTCTTTCATACTACTCTATCATATCTGGCCTCTAGTTAAAGGTGGTAATACAAATGAGTATAATCTCTAGTAAAAGTGAATCTGAATGTCTAAATTAGTTACATAAAATATTCTCATACCTATTGTGGATAGGTTCACATTTATGTGTGTATGTATGTATAACATCCTCACTTGCATCCATACTGCAGAAATCCATTTAAAATCTGTTGTAAGGAGCCTAGCACGGATGCCTTCTGAAGAGTCTACCAGCTGCTGACTGAGATAGATGCTGATACTCACAGCCAACCATGGGACTGAGGTTGGGGACCTCTATGGGAGAGTTATGTTAAGGATTGAAGAACTAAAGGGAATAGCAACGCCATAGGAAAACCTACAATTTTAAGTGTTAAGTAACCTAGACTTCTTGGAGCTCCCAGTTACCAACCAAAAAGCATACTTAGTCTGCTCTGAGGCCCCAAGCACATATGTAGCAGAGGACCACCTTGTCTGGCCTCAGTGGGAGAGGATGGGCCTAATCCTGTAGAGACTTCATGCCCCAGGGAAAGGGATGGGGGGTATCCTCTCAGAGCAAAGGGAAGGGGGAGAGGGTGAAGAAATCAAAGGAGAGATTAAGCGGGTGGGGGGGCAATATTTGGGATGCAAATAATTAAAATAATTAATTAGTTAATAATAATAAATATAACATTATTATTTTTTTTAATTCTCTGTTGTAGATTGGAACTGGTAGGTCCATAGAAATTTCCAATTCCCCAACTCTAAAAGGGAGCATAGGATTGAGCTCAATGGAGACTATAGAAGGATTTCCATGCTTAGATAAAAGCAGCACTCCCAATTCTCAGAAGCTTGTGAAACCGGTTCTGATCTGCCAAAAGAAGTCATTTCCCTTTACCTCGGGCAGCAGGGACCTATGGCTACCTGTGGAACCTATCAGCATATTAAAGCTTCTCCTGGGTTCCAGGCTCCTTCAGTATCACAGGTACCTGTTATACATTTCAAAGTTCATGCTAACATCCTAGCAGTTCTCATCTTCTCCCCACCCAAAACCCCCTGTAGCCCATAGACTCCCCACCTCAGCTATTCGATTCATTCTCTTTTCTTTTTTCTTCTTTTTAAATATTTTTATTAGGTATTTTCCTCACTTATATTTCCAATGCTATCCTAAAAGTCCCCCATACCCTCCCCCAATCCCCTACCCACCCACTCCCACTTCTTGGCCCTGGCGTTCCCCTGTATTGGGGCATAAAAAGTTTGCAATTCCAATGGGCCTCTCTTTCCAGTGATGGCTGACTAGGCCATCTTTTGATACATATGCAGCTACAGACACTAGCTATGGGGGGTACTGGTTAGTTCATATTGTTGTTCCACCTATAGGGTTGCAGATTCCTTTAGCTCCTTGGGTACTTTCTCTAGCTCCTCCACTGGGGGCCCTGTGATCCATCCAATAGCTGACTGTGAGCATCCACTTCTGTGTTTGCTAGGCCACAACATAGTCTCACAAGAGAGAGCTATATCTGGGTCCTTTCAGCAAAATCTTGCTAGTGTATGCAATGGTGTCAGCGTTTGGAGGCTAATTATGGGATGGATCCCTGGATATGTTCAATCGAGATGTTTCTCTCCCTCTCCCCATCCCTCTCCCCTTCCCCTCCCCCTCTCCCTCCCTCTCCCCCTCTCCCTTTTCCTGCTAACTTCGCCATGGTTTCTCTATTTTCTTTTTTTCTTTTTTTTTCCATTTTTTATTAGGTATTTAGCTCATTTACATTTCCAATGCTAGACCAAAAGTCCCCCATATCCACCCACCCCCACTTCCCTGCCCACCCACTCCCCCTTTTTGGCCCTGGTGTTCCCCTGTACTGGGGCATATAAAGTTTGCAAGTCCAATGGGCCTCTCTTTCCAGTGATGGCCGACTAGGCCATCTTTTGATATATATGCAGCTAGAGTCAAGAGCTCCGGGGTACTGGTTAGTTCATAATGTTGTTCCACCTATAGGGTTGCAGATCCCTTTAGCTCCTTGGCTACTTTCTCTAGCTCCTCCATTGGGAGCCCTATGATCCATCCATTAGCTGACTGTGAGCAACCACTTCTGTGTTTGCTAGGCCCCTGCATAGTCTCACAAGAGACAGCTACATCTGGGTCCTTTCAATAAAATCTTGCTATTGTATGCAATGGTGTCAGCGTTTGGATGCTGATTGTGGGGTGGATCCCTGGATATGGCAGTCTCTACATGGTCCATCCTTTCATCTCAGCTCCAAACTTTGTCTCTATAACTCCTTCCATGGGTGTTTTGTTCCCAAATCTAAGGAGGGGCATAGTGTCCACACTTCAGTCTTCATTCTTCTTGAGTTTCATGTGTTTAGCAAATTATATCTTATATCTTGGGTATCCTAGGTTTGGGGCTAATATCCACTTATCAGTGAGTACATATTGTGTGTTTCTTTGTGAATGTGTTACCTCACTCAGGATGATGCCCTCCAGGTCCATCCATTTGGCTAGGAATTTCATAAATTCATTCTTTTTAATAGCTGAGTAGTACTCCATGGTGTAGATGTACCACATTTTCTGTATCCATTCCTCTGTTGAGGGGCATCTAGGTTCTTTCCAGCTTCTGGCTATTATAAATAAGGCTGCTATGAACATAGTGGAGCATGTGTCCTTCTTACCAGTTGGGCCATCTTCTGGATATATGCCCAGGAGAGGTATTGCTGGATCCTAGGGTAGTACTATGTCCAATTTTCTGAGGAACCGCCAGACTGATTTCCAGAGTGGTTGTACAAGCCTGCAATCCCACCAACAATGGAGGAGTGTTCCTCTTTCTCCACATCCACGCCAGCATCTGCTGTCACCTGAATTTTTGATCTTAGCCATTCTGACTGGTGTGAGGTGGAATCTCAGGGTTGTTTTGATTTGCATTTCCCTGATGATTAAGGATGTTGAACATTTTTTCAGGTGCTTCTCTGCCATTCGGTATTCCTCAGGTGAGAATTCTTTGTTCAGTTCTGAGACCCATTTTTTAATGGGGTTATTTGATTTTCTGAAGTCCACCTTCTTGAGTTCTTTATATATGTTGGATATTAGTCCCCTATCTGATTTAGGATACGTAAAGATCCTTTCCAAATCTGTTGGTGGTCTTTTTGTCTTATTGACGGTGTCTTTTGCCTTACAGAAACTTTGGAGTTTCATTAGGTCCCATTTGTCAATTCTCGATCTTACAGCACAAGCCATTGCTGTTCTGTTCAGGAATTTTTCCCCTGTGCCCATATCTTCAAGACTTTTCCCTACTTTCTCCTCTATAAGTTTCAGTGTCTCTGGTTTTATGTGAAGTTCCTTGATCCACTTAGATTTGACCTTAGTACAAGGAGATAAGTATGGATCGATTCGCATTCTTCTACACGATAACAACCAGTTGTGCCAGCACCAATTGTTGAAAATGCTGTCTTTCTTCCACTGGATGGTTTTAGCTCCCTTGTCGAAGATCAAGTGACCAT